>NW_026294606.1:90977238-91577238 GCF_007827085.1 Peromyscus californicus insignis | reverse complement strand
TGTATATGCGTGTGTGCATATGTGCATGCATGTGGAGGTGCCAACTTGATGCCAAATGATTTCCTCCATGTCCCTCAACTTTTCAGTCAAGGTGGGGTCTCTCTCCCTGAACTTGGAGCTGCCGTGTCCACCTGGTTATTAAGCAGGTTCTGAGGATTCCAACTCCGGTCCTCACATTTGTGCAGCCGACTCTTTGTACCCTGAGCCACATCCCAAGCCCAGCAGTTGCGTTTGCTGCAGAAAAATCCCAAGCCCTATGAGACAAGCAAACTTTCTAACTTCATGTCGCTTTCCACGGTGAAAACATAGAAGCAGTTGGCTAGCTGACAGGAGCCAGGTGTCTAAATTATGAAGGACTAATCCAGTGGACTGACAGGCTTCTATGTAAGCACAGAGATGCCAGAAAAGGAGTGTGTGTGTGTGTGTGTGTGTGTGTGTGTGTGTGTGTGTGTGTGTGTGCGCACGCACGCGTGCGTGCGTGCGCGTGTGTGGGAGGTAGGGGGTGAGGGTATCCCACCCCACCACTGCCAATTTTTATTGAGTTTTGGGGGTTGTGGTTGAGTAGGGGAGAGGAAGAGGGTCCTCACTTTCCACTTTAAAAATGACGGCCCCATTTTTACTTTCTTACAATGATTGGCTGTGTTCAGCAGTGAAAACTTTGTTAATGTAAGCTTTCAGTTTGCCAGAAAATTGAGACTTTTGGAACAGCTCATCCAAACTCTACAATTTGTCTACTTCATACTCTGATTGATTTCCTACCACACTAATCAATCCATTTCCCATTACAGCCATAAAGTTTTATTTACTCCGGGAGGTGGAAATTGACTGGTTCATTTTTAAAAATTATTCATACAGTTACTTAGACAACAAGAGTTATGCTGGTGTGCCCTTCCTCTGCACTTTTGTAAGGATTTGCACTCACCTCTTCTTTCCTTTGATTTGTATGTGAACACAACTTCCTCAGTCTTGACCTTTGAACTCTAAAAAGGACCGTCTTGGGCTTGGATGATGGTTCAGTCTGCAAAATTCTCTGTTAAATGTATTTGTGAAGTGATTGGAGTGCTGTCGTGAAGAGCCTTTTGTGACACTCTGTAGGATATGGCAGCCCTTCCACTTTCTTTTAGTAACCAGATGATTGATCACACCATCAGATGTAATATTAGCCAAAACGGCCTGGTTGCTCCTCACAGAACCTCTGAACCAAGTGCCTTGAGGGAAGGAGGAATTCTTTCACTCACAGGACCCGCAGGGTCTGAGAGGTGGATCGGCTTCAAGGGTGACTGCCAAGAGCACATTAAAAGAGCTCCATCTTTGAAGCAGCAGTCATGGAGCCTGCGCGGGTCTGTGCTAGGTCCTCTGCATACATGCTGTGGTTGTTTAGCTTAAGGTTTTTGTGGGACTCCTAAAAGCAGGAGTGGGGGTATCTCTGACTCTTTTGCCTGCTCTTGGGACCCTTCCCCTCTTACTGGGTTTCCTCATCCAGCCTTGATATGAGAGTTTGTGCCTAGTCTTACTGCATCTTGTTATGCCGTGTTTGATTGACATCACTGCCCTTTTCTGAAGGGAAATGGAGGAGCACTGGAGGTGGGAGGAGTGGAGGGAGGGGAGGTTGGGGGCACTGCTGGAGTGGAGGAGGGACGATGCAGTCGGGATATATTCTATGAGAGAGAGAGAGAGAGAGAGAGAGAGAGAGAGAGAGAGAGAGAGAGAGAGAGCTTCGTCTCTACCTCTGGCTCTGCATTATCTTCCTGATTGGCTTTCCCTGGGTGGATGCAGATGGACACGACCTGTCCAGACTGGGTCTTACCACCTCCAAGTTCAACAGAAGAACTACCTTTCCCTGTGTATTCCAAGAGAAGCACATTCCAGATTGAACTTGAGATTAGCCTAACTTGGGTCATGTGCTCAGGCAGCCATTAAGGACCCCTAGCTGACTTCCTAGGCAAGGTCAGAGGAGTTTCTTTCTCAGGGATATGATAGTCCTTGGGTCACACTCACGGTCCTGGCAGGACAGGATGTGAGCAGTGGATAGCTTCTGCCTAAAAAGCAGAACTGAAACAGAAAAAGATGGCCTCAAGGGGCTGGGAGGTGGCCCGGTGGAGAACGCACTCGCCACACAGTGTGAAGACCAGAATTCAAATCCCAGCACTCACATAACAACCAGGCAGGCACACCTGTAAACCCAGCACCCTGGAGGTGGAAACAGGATTCCTGCGGCAAGCTAAATAGATAAACTAGACCATTTGATATATCTAGGTTCAGAGTCAGACCCTGCCTCAATAAATAAAGTGGAGCCATCAACATGAACCTCTAGCCCCCCCACACACACACAGAGAGAGAGAGAGAGAGAGAGAGAGAGAGAGAGAGAGAGAGAGAGAGAGAGAAAGAGAAGCGGGGGGGGGGGGGAATCCATGGGAACAAGCAATGACCAACCCTTCAATAAAACACTCCAAAGATTTCATGAGTGTTCAGTTTCCCATTTGGGTTTGTAGTTCTGGAAGGAAATGGAAGGTCCTCCATTGATGTTTTATTCCTTGCTCCTTTTGGACCCTATTAATTACCAATTGGTACCCCAGTTTTGGAAATCATCGCACCGGCAGGGCTGTAAATGCAATTATAAACACCTTCTATTTCTGTCATTGAAGGTGGCCTCGCTCGGACTCTCTCGGTGAGTGATTAAGCATCAATCCTAAGTGACTGAAGCCACTGAGGAGAGTGAATGCCTTTATCAGCAGAGATATCCTCAGGCCAGGCTGGCTCTGGGCAGCTGTCTGTTTTTCTCCAACGTACAATGTCCACAGAGCCATTCTGCTTGGCTTCATCCCCAGGGGCTCTTGTCCCAGCCCTGCTGTGGTGTGAGATAGCTCACCTGGCACCTCCAGCTGGTGCTCCCAAGTTGTCACCAGAGGGATAAAAGTTGCACAGGCAGAGCTTGCCTGGCCATCACACCCTGGGTTGGGTGCTCTTATTGGCGACTCTGATCAGAGATGATTCTAGAAATTTTCCATATAGAAAACAAAGAAAGGTGACCCAACCCCACACCCCACAGACAGAGAGAGGTGGTTAATGAGTCTCCAAAGGAAGTATGGCTGCAGCTTACCGGAAAAAAGGGTGCTGAGTGACCGACACCCGCAGCCCCATAAGGGGGATTTACACACAGCTTCACACACTCCATCTCAGGATCCTAGCCGTATGGTTAGCTGTTTTGAATGTTTCAACACCGTGAGAAACATGGACCCTGACCTTATAATAAGAGCATTGAAGAGACAGTAGCGAAGGTGAGGTAGTTTATCTTATGAACTTCCAAAGCTCTTGGAATGGCGGGCTCTGAGAGCACAGAGCACAGTGTTCTAGCCTAATGCAACCCTGCCTCTCTGTCCCCTCACTGAGTCATCAGGAGGGCACTGTCTTACATGCCAAAAAGGTCTTGTTTTTCCCTCTGGTGCTTACTCTTTTTCTCAACAAAAGCCTCATGTGGGTTCTTCTCTATGTATCATAAAATAAATATTCTGCATTTTAAAGCTTTCCAGGCACATGACCTTTTTATATCTACAGGTCACTAGGCAACCATGGCTGTTAGTAATTTTCTAGTCTAAACTTTCATGTGGGGGGGTAAGCATAACTTAGCAGAGGTAGTTGTGGGAGGGCATCAAGACTAGCAAACGTTTTGTTTTGTTTTGTTTTTTGTTTTTTTATTCTGTATTCGGACCTAAGCTGGCTCAATACAGTTTTCAGAATGAACCATCAGATTTTATTTCTTACAAACATGGCCTTTGAGATCTGTCCAGTAGTCAAGAAATATATGAATAAAAAGATCTAGTCATACAATCTCACTTATGGTAAATTTATGAGTTCGTGTTTACATTAAAATGCAAAGTCCAGATTTGGTGTCTGGGATACTAAAAGAACAACAACAAAGGAAATACCACATAGGAGACACTAAACCTCCTTTATTTTTCCACCTGTACAAAGGAAGCAGTGATTAGCTTGATGTGCTCATAAGAAAGATACAGTATACTGATGTATGTAAAGTATAGTGACCCCAGGGTTCCTAAAGCAACCATCTTTGTTGTGACCTCAGGAGTGAAGCTAGCCTATGTCCAGATCAGATTCAGAAGTTTCCTTGAAATGACAGGTGTAGACATGAACATCCACCATGAATATATGCCCACACCCAGGTCATAGAACATTCTAGAATGTGTAAAATCTCCCTTTAACAAGGACAAGTCATTAGAATCCATTCTGGTTGCCATTGCCAATCTAAAGATGGTAACTATCATTCTAGAATGATTTCAAAGGTACATATATACCTAATATATATGCATATATACATATATATATATTTAAAATATCATGGTTGGTTAAAGACACCTGCTCTAGAAGGTATAGGAAAAATGTTCACCAGGTCTCCAAAACAGTGCCTCAAATCTAAACATTGTCTTCTCTGGTGTTTCTTTGCTTTGTAGACTCTGGAAAATCCCAAGTATGAACTGATCATTGAAGCTCAAGATATGGCAGGACTGGACGTGGGATTGACAGGCACAGCCACAGCCACCATCGTGATCGATGACAAAAATGATCACTCACCAAAATTCACTAAGAAAGAGGTAAGCCCAGGACAGTGTTACAGGAGCCCTGAGGCTGCTGTGTATTTAAAATGCCTGAGCCCTGGGAGACGAAGGGCACTTAGTCTTTTTAAAGTCCATAAAAATATAACTTTTAATATCAAAGTGCCATTTCCATAGCACTGTGTTATGTGCATCCTATTGCAATTTTAGTATAGCAGTAAGTGCAGACGGAGAGGCCGTCTGAAGAGCAGCAAGGAGGAAGAGTGGATTTTCCTGGTAATTGCATGGTGACCCATGGACATATAAAAACTTTGTTATTGTGTAGAGGACCATTGTTTATCACAGGCATGGACCATGTGTTGTTTTCCATTTATACCAGGGAGGGGTTGAGATGTAAGACTGCATTCTACTGCTGAGCTGGTATGTGACTAAGAAGTCATGAGCATTATGCATGGGATGGACACATGCTAAAGTCAGGGCTTCTTTGTGTCAGGGCCAAAGCCACATATTTGACACCATTCCTCCAAAGCTGGTTAAGGGTATGGTTAAGCAGGTACTATTTGTGAGATGTTGAGATGCTGAGATGAGGGTTGGTAGAGAGGGTGACAGGCTGGAGATAGTTATGGAGAACATGTAAATGAAGAAGATGAAGGGGGTAGTGGGGACCATGTTGCTATAGTGACAATGAAATTCTAAACATGGGCCATTCTTATCCAAGGGTCCATTCCATGTTTTGTATTTGTGTCTGTATTGTGAATGAGGGGGTGTGCATGTATATAAATATTCACATGTGTGGGGATGTACATTTGCATGTACAAGTGTATGCAGGGATGCACACATGCACATGGAAACTAAAGGTTCACATCCTATGCCTTCCTCAATCACTCTATACCTTATATATTGAGTCTCTAACTTGAGCCAGAACTCACCAATTCAGGTAACCTAGCTAGTCAGCTCTGACTACACCCTGTCTCTGTGTCCTGAGCACCGGGATTATAGGCTGGCATCATGCCCACCCAGCTTTCATGGGATCCAAATACATGGCAAGCACTTTTCTTGATGCACTAGGAAGAGAGGAAGATGGATTGTAGATGTGAAGATCAAGGCTTGTCAGCTCAGGATGGAAATTCTGATCATTTCAAGATGGGACTGTCTTGGATACTGTCTTGGTATGAACTTCTACACACATGAGCATGTCCCACAGTGGGGTCGCAGGTGTGTGTGGTTGTTGGGAATGTGTGTTTTCCACATTTTCTTTATGTAGTTGTCCATCTTGTTGTGGGTATGGTACCTTTTTCTCTGTCTCAGAGAACTGTTTAACCGAGGAGCTGTGAGCCGTTACCTATAACAAGACTGAAAATGACTCTGTTCACTATGATGTTTCACTCACATAAAACACTCAAGCAGATGGTCCACAGGCTGTAACAGTGGTACTATCATATTGGTTTCTGTCTTACTTTTCTATTACCATGACAAAACACCATGACCAAGGCAACTTAAAAAAGAAAGCATTTCATTTGAGGCTCATGGTTCTCAAGGGTTAGTGCATGACCATTGTTGTGGGGAGGTGCTGGAACAGTAGCTGAGAGCTCACACCCTTATCCACAAGCATGAAGCAAAGAGAACTAACTGAGAATGGTTTGGGTTTTTGAAACCTCAAAGCCTGCCCCTAATGAGACACCTTCTCCAACAAGGCCATGCCTCTTAATCCTTCCCAAACAGTTCTACCAACTGGGAACCAAGCATTCAAACATATGAGCCTATGAGGGCCATTCTCATTCTAACCACCACAGCTTCCAAAGAAAGACTTCTGATTTCTGCCCAGAGATTAGTCGATGTTCAACTAACTCTAGCTGACCAATTTACATTTTCCTGTCAAACTCAAGTCTTACAGGGTGGGGATAAATCAGCTTCTTGTTCATTTTAATACACTGTGTTTGCAAAGTATTTTCAGAGTTTTAAAATCAGGTATCAACCATTTTATTCATTTAGTCATTCCATTTCATTTTCAAATTATACCTTAAGTTGATGATCAGTTTTAGATTTAAGAAATAATTTTTTGCAATTTTAATATAATATTTTTATTAATTATTTGATAATTTCATACTTTGTATTCATAACAAATTCACAAATTCATAAATTTGTCCCTATTACTCCTCCCAGATCTACCCCTATGTCCCCCCAACTTTGTACCTCCCCATTTTTTCTAATAACCCATGGAGTCCAGTTTTGTACAGTCTGTGTGCTTAAGGATGTGAAGTCCTCCCACCAGTGTGTGACCTACCCATCAGAGGTCACACCCTTAAAGAAAACTGACTCTCACCCCTAGCAGCCGTCAACTGTCAAGAGCCCCTCAGCTAGTGATGGGGGCTCCTGAGCCCTGCCCCACTCCCTCTGGAATGTTGACTGGCTCCATCTTGTGCAACTTGAGTTCTTCCCACATACATACATATTTTACGGTTGAACCGCAACATTACCGTATGTTAATAATAATAAAGCTGTACAACTTCACTCCAGTCCTCTAGTTGAAAAACAAGAGCAAGCAAGACTAAAAGAAAGCCCCAGTTTTCACAGAGGGGTGAAGCCATCCAGTGGACCCAGAGATCTGGACACTCCCATCAGACGGAGGCAGCCTGTGAGGTGGCCTCTACTTCCCAGGGCTGGTGACATGACAGCACAGCTGTCTTACTCTCCTGGTGTCTTTAGCTTTTTCAATGTGAAGATATTTTCTTAATCAACTACCTAGTGATGACTCATAATTCTTTTTCTCTCTCCTGTTGCCCTACAGAGCCTCCAGGGCTTCATCACACCTTAGATAGGTAGCATCATTTTCTACAAAAGGACGAAAACAAAAGGTCTCATTTTTCCTCCAGCAGAGTGGATTCTGTAGATTTTGCTTCATGTGATTGATAGCTGGGAGCCTGTTCTGCCTTCAGAACGCATCTCCCTATTGGAAAACATGTGTAAATGTTAAAGATTATTGTCACATTGGAGAAAATCTCTATCAAGCTTCTGTCGCATACATAGGAATTGTTCATTTTCCAGTGGTCCTGTGTAATGGCTAATCTTTACACTGCTGCCACATGTCAGCCAGGCTGTCGTCCGTGGCCCTGTTTTGTGACCTGTTCTGAGTTTTGTGTTGTCTTTACTGATGTGAATGTGGCGGGTCGCCTCGGCAAGCGTGTAAATCTGTTTCTAATGTGTTCATTACAACGTCTCCCTCCTTCCCTGAATTCAGCAGACAGTGAAGGAGCTACTTCATGGCTGGTGTAGAAGATCTGCTTTTCCCCTTACGGAATTGGCTGAGGCAGGAAGACATGGGTTTATTCATTTCTAACTTTATCACTTTTGATCCATAATCTATTAAGGTTTTATTAGTAGCAGGTTTATTGAGACATTATTCACGTACCATAGAGCATACCCTTTGATAATGTGCAAGTCATTGGATTTTAATAAATTCACAAAATCATGTGGCCATAACTACTCTCTGGTTTAAGAACATTTTTGTTACCCCCACAAAGAAACCTGCATCATCATCACTCACTTTCCCATTCCCCTGACCTTTTACCTGGCGGCAATTTTGCTTTTAGTCTCCAAGGATTGGTTGTTCAAGGTATTTCACATCAAGAGAATCCCGTAGTGTTCTTTGCCATTGGCCTCTTTGCTTAGAATGTCTTCTAGGTTCATCCAAGTTGTAGGGTCAACCCATGTTTCATTCCTTTTGATGACTAAATAATACTCCACAATGTGGATATATCTCATTTTGTTTAGTCATTCAATTCTTCAAAAGCACTTGGGCATTTTCGATTGTTTGAGTACTATAAATAGACTACTGTGAATACTCACACACAATCCATACATTTTTATATGAATTTTCCTTTTTATAATTTCTACTGAATTTATTATTTGACAATTTCATACATGTTTATAAGGAATCCTGGGTACCCTCACACCCACCCTCTCTTGTCTCTCCCCCACACCCACCATCGTTCCCCAGCTCCCTTCAATGTGCCTTTCCCACATTAATTTTTTGGGTTCTGTGACCCACTGAGTTTAACCCGGGCCATCTGTGTAACTATGGGCTTCAAACTCTCTACTGGAACCTGGTCGGCCACCAGGAGGTATACAGCTAAAGATAGTGGCTGTCCCTCCCCAACTGTCTACCAGTATCCAGAAGTTCAACTTTCAGGGGTATGACCCTGGGGTGAGCCCCTCCCTGATCCACGACCTTACAGAGCCTTAAAGGGGTTGGTAGAAATGTCCTTAAGAGCTAAGCCCTCAATCGTCACTTACCCTCAGCTCCTTGAGCCATTCCCCAGGGTTCCTTGCAAACAGAAGCTTCTAGATTTTCTTTCTACTTCACAGTATCTAGAGTGATAAAAAGAAGTCGCCCACAACATCACTCCAAATTAGTCACCTGAAGCCTCTCCCTCATTTTATTGAGACATTTTCAAATGTGGAGGTTGCACTCAGTATGGCTTACTCAAGTGACACCGTCTTCTGAATAAACACAGGACTGTCATAGCGATGATTACATCCAGCCTGGGTGATTTAACTCTTGACCAATGATACAAACTCCCATCGTCAGTCAACTAGGAGCCACAACCTGGGAGCTTCCTCCTAGCATGTATACCCACGGCACCTCTGTCTCCTTTCCCCACAAACCAGCTTTTCCTATGTTTCCTCTTTATGGAAACGGGACTTTACAGCAGATCTCTCATGAACAGCTTTGGTGACGTTCCTCTGCCCTCCCATGTAGCCATAATCTATTTGTGCTCATAACCGTGTGAATATATCTGAATGCACTCATCAACTCTGTGTGTGAACGCTTGGGCTGTTTCCTGTGTGGAGTCAGCTTGGGTAGCACTGGGAAAAACATGGTGGGCTGTGACTCTGGTGCCTGTGTGAATGTGTGTGTGTGGCTCTGTTTGGGGTTCACCTCTGACTGCAGTGGTTGAACCCACTTTCTTGATACAGCCAGTGTGCTAAGGTAGTTATTTGGGTTTGGGGTTTATATTGGACCCGCCAATGAGAACTTGGGGTGCTGCATTGTTATTGGACTGGTATGTAGAATTCTTCGTACACTAACCGCCATTTGGTCTTGCGAAGTTTATTGTCCACCTCTTTAGCCTAACTATTCCATGTGCTGTGGTGTGTCACAGTGGTTACATTTCGATTTCCCTGGAGAGTGTTGATGTTGACCTCCTTCATTTACCCCTTGGCCACTGGCTTCTATTTTGGGAGAGTGTCTCTAGAAGCTTCTAACTACTTCTTTGTGAGGCCAGAGGCTAGTGTCAGGTGTCATTACTCAGATACCATTCAACTTGCCTTTGAAGCAGGCTCTTTCAGTGAACCTGTAGCTCCCTGACTGTCCAGGCTGGCTGCACAGCATGCTCCAGGGATCCACCTGTGTCTGCCTGCCCAGCACTGGGATTCCTCAGGTCCCCGTTCAAGAACCAGGTACTTTACCCACTGAGCCACCTCCCCAGCCACCTCTTAAGCTGGGTTATAAGGGCCTGGAGAGACGGTCCAATGGTTAAAAGTGTTTGCTGTTCATTGGACTTTAATACATTCACAGAATCGTGTGGCCATAGCTACTGTCTGATTTAAGAACATTTTTGTCACCCCACAAAGAAACCTGCACCATCAGCACTCATTTCTCATTTCCCTGCCCCTCAACCCTGGCAGCAATTAATCTGCTATCAGTCTGCAGTGATTGGTTGTTCAGGGCATTGCACATCAACAGAATGCCATGATATATGGTCCTTTGTCATCCTAGCACTTGGGAACTGGAGGCAGAAAGATCAGAAGTTCAAGATCATCCTCGGCTACATCGAGAGTTTGGGCTGTACAGGAGACCCTGTATCAGAAAGGAGAGGAGGCGGGGGGAAGGGAACGGAAGGGGAATAAAAGAAAGAGGTGAAAACTCCCTTTTGTGCCTCCTTCTTTCTCCAGAAGTCTGGGGTGATGTATTTACCCAGGCCTCCGAGTTTCCATGCCATCTGTGTTAGTGTGCCCACAGAGATTTTCCTGCCTCCATAAGGCATGATTTCCCCTAGGAGAGCCCTGTAAACTCACTGCACCTGTATCTAAACACTGACCACATAATTACATGTTCCCTTTGCTCAGTAGAGATTCATCCCCACCACCGTATTTCTGAGAAAATCGAACCAGGTAAATTATCTGACTTGGGTGACTTTCCTGGAGGGTGGAGCCCAAGACATTTTAACAACCAGATAAATCTCAGACGATGATTAAATGTTTTTCCAAACAGTTCCCAACTCTCTCTTCCCATGAAGCATTTTCTTGCCAGTAGAGTGAAATTTGTGAGACTTCTGTCAGGCCTCAGAATCTCCATTTAGCTGATAGTTCTCTGTTCAGCTGAGATTTTGAACAAAACCAAACCTGTGCTGTGAGGTCTTCATCAGGCTTTGTGCAGTGATGGGGTAATCCCAAGTGTAAAGAGAGGAGATAAAACAGTATGCATAAGCGTAAGCAGCTTTCCACTCTGTAAACAGTAATATTTCCTCAGAGTGCCTAGGCTCCTGGTCTGTCCAGTCCCTGGCAAACCCTTCATCTAAGAGCTGGCTTGAAAACTACAGCCTCCACTTGCCATCCCATAATTGAGGAGGGTTTCTATGGAAACCAGCTGATGCTCTCTTCCCATGCTCACCTTCTGAGGAAGAGGTGAGTTCATTGCTTCCTTCTCCCACACCAAGGATCATGGGAAACATGAGATCCTCCACTAAATCTAGTATTCAAACTTCAGAGTTCCTTCAGTCAGGTCAGGGGCTGGATTTCCTGTTATTACTGATTTCTATAACATTTGTCTTTTGGGGGGGAGGGCGGGCTCATGTGTCATGACGCCTATGTAGAGGTCAGAGGCCAACATATGGGAATCAGTTTTCTCCTTCCACCACGTGGGTCCCAGGCACCGAACTCAGGTCATCAAGCTTGGCAGCAAGCACCTGTGAAGGCTGAGCCACCTCATCGGCCCAGAGATGTAGATTGTAGACCACAAAGAGTAAAGAGAAACAGTCTCCAAGGAAAAGCCTATGAATAGAAGCCATCTTGCAGACTCTTCCTTTTAAGCTAAGGAAGGAGGGGGGATGACTTCTTCACTCCTGTCACTCTCTGTCCTCTGGCAGCAGAGTGGCATTGCAAAACTGTTCAAACACCCATGCTGACTCTAGACTGTATTCATGTGTGATGTCAAATGTCTGGATTTTTGTAAGTTGTAAAAAAACAAAATGTATCTATCTTGTGGCTGCTTCTCCTAGTTGCTCCTGGAGGTAGACCAGACAGCTAAGTGATTGATTGCATTAATCGGTCTTTTGTAATTATATTTGTGATGTGTTGAGCCCCATCATCCCTGTGTGAACTCCTATGCAAATTTTGTGCCTCCCTCACCCTCTGGTGACGCTCAGAGGGTCAGGAGCAACTCAGTGGCAATAAAAGCCATTTTTCACTCCAGCTGGCAAAGTCTCAGCACTGAGCCCCTCCACAGCACAGTGTCCTCTGAAGACTCCATGCACCTGCCTCTATTCAAAGGCAACATCCTCACACTAAAAGCAACAACCACACAGTTTCTGAAACACCCACCACAAGACTCTGAGCATGCAGCACAGCTACTGCCAAAATGCAATTTGCAGAGTGTGAGTGTGAGTTCTGAATAAAGAGCCAAGAGCCACGAGAATGGAGCATGCTGGGCAGTGGCCCAGCCCTTCACAAACCGCCTTGTACAGAACCATTTCATAAGTAAGATCACTGAGTCTCAGGCACTGGTGGCTACAAACACTGCCCACTGGCCACACTGCCTTCATCCCTGCCAGGTGTCAGTGCACCCTCATGCTACTGTATAGATGACATTCTGCTCCCTTCTATCCCAGTTCCTTCCTTTCCTTTGTATCCGGAAAAAAACCCAGTTTAACCTTCCTCATCCAGGTTGTCAATCTCCCAATGTGTTGCTCCTCCCACTCTGTTCCAGCGCAAGTCTGACCTGCTGCTAGCTTAGCATCGTTATGTTGTCTTCATCGTGTCCTCACTATAGAGGCTCCTGCCCTGCTTTCATTTCTGATGTTGTGGTAAGACACCCTGGCACAAGGCAACTTAGAGGAGAAAGGGTTTAGTTCAAATAACAACTCTAAGTTGCAGTCCATTATTATGAGGCAGGCAGAGCAGGAACTTAGTCACTTCGTATCCACAATCAAGAGCAGAGAGGAACCCGTGCATGCTCACTCGCTTGTGTTCAGCCCCATTGCCCCACTCTTAAACAGTTTAGGACACTCTGCCTAGGGAATGGTGCTGCCCGCAGTGGGCGGGGTCTCCCCACTTCGATTAGCACAATCAAGAAAATTCCCCACAGACGACACAGGCCAGCCTGATCTAAAGCAACCTTCCCTGAGACTCTCTTTCCAGGTGATTCTAGGTTGTGTCATGTTGGCACTTAAAGCTAACCATCACAGCTCCCTCGTGCCACATGAGTGCTTTGGTACCTGTTAATAAGCACGTGGCCCTAGCACTAAGCATGACGGTGACATGAGATGTTTGGTTTGAGATTTCTTTTTGCAATATGATGATATGAGTCTTGCTTTGTATCCCAGGCTGACTTTGAACTCATGGAAATCTTCCTGCCTCAGTTTCTCAAGTGCTAGGGTTGCAGGTGAAGGCCTTTATACCCAGCTAGAGATGAATTTATTATTCATTCAGCATATATTCACTGCAGACTTCATTTCATCTTCTAGTACAGTGTTAGTGATCTTTCGAATCTGTGTTATATAGAGCATTGCATCGATATCTTTGTCTGAGTCATGTGTGATGTTTTATTGTGTATTTCATTCTCCTTCAACACACACATATCTAACTGGCACACATCCCACTGTAATGTATAATATCCCCTTCTAATGGGCCGTGCAATTGCCTGCTCTGTCTCCCTCCCTAACTGGACCATATCATGGTTCATGTTCACTGTCAATTGTTTTCAAAATTACCTCAGAGACAGACCAGAGAAGCTCAACCGGGGAGTGAAGACCCTCCCTAAATGTGGGCTGCATGCCCAAACCAAATAAAAGGTAGAGAAGGGATCAGGGGACCCACCGAGTGTGTGCATCCTCTGCTCTGCGTCCCGTTCTGTGGAGATGCGAGGTGAGGAATCCCGCTTCTGCCTAGGTGCCTCCCCCACCATGATGCACTGTGCACGTAAACTACGGGCCAGAATAACCCTTGCCCCCTTAAGTTGCTTCTTGCTGAGTATTTGGTCACTGTCATAAGAAACTAGCACCTGGTTTGGCAAGTGGCAGATGCCCAGCAAACAGATGAATGAGGAAGAAAGTATAAATACTTAACAGTGAACAACAGAAACCATCAAACATTAAAGAATTGTGTTAAAGGGGGCTTCGGAAAGAATCTCAGCCAAGCCACTGGTTTTATAGATAATGGACACTGCCTAGGGCACACAGCAGGTCCCATACCCATCTCCTTGGGGCACATGACACTGCTACAAGTAAATATGGTGTCCCTGCACCGACACAAGTCCCCAGCACTCTAGTTCAGTGCTCTTGAGGTGGGCCGAGAGCCAAGATGCCTGGAGGGACTTCCTTTTCAGAAGTGAATAAACTCATTGCAAAAACTGCCAGAGTCCCGAATCATCTTTCTTATCAGCCAAGGAAGAAACACGAAACAAGAAAATCCAATGTTGATAAATAATACATAAAGGAGCCCTTACAGTGGAGAAAGCGCAGCGCGTCCCGTGAGGCGAGAAGAAAAGGCGAGAGAAAACCCTGCACAGCTCCTACTCACTTCCAGTTCTTTCTTCTAAGTGAGATTAAACAGAGCAGCCCAGAATTGATTCCAATAAATTCCGCTTGTTGCAAGGCCCAGTTCAGTTAGGGACTGAGCATCCTTCCCAAGGCTCCGCAGCATTTTCTCTAGACGTTGACCTGCCCAAATCCAAGTTTATGGCATTTTATGAGGAGGATCTTTGGTTGTCTTTCCCATTCTTGTGACTAAAAACCCCTAGAAACAAGTCATGGCTTCAGTCACAGGCGTGGGGGGCTGTTAAGGCAGCTCACATCATATCAGACAGAAACGGAGATGAGCCCTAACAGGAAGGGGCCGGGGCAAGACGTGATCCCCAAGGACATGCAGTCCAGTGACTGCCTCCTCCAACCAGGCCCCCCTTCCACAGCTCTGCCACCCTCTGATCATCTATTCAAATGTGCATGCACATGTGAGGGCGTGTGTTGTGTGTGAAACTCACCCAGAATGCTGTTCTGTGTTCTCCTTCAAAACTTCTGGTCTCAGGACCAACCTAAATCTTCCACATCAGCTTGTCGGCTTCCACATCTAAAGCCCTAGATGTCACCTGTTCAAAGAGCAGCCCATTCACAGCTAGACAGTTGGGGAGTCACTCATATATATCTGTGTATATGTATATGTGTATATATGTGTATAAATATGTGTGTCTACACATATATATACATATGTTTATATGTGTCTATAGGTATATATAATATTGCATATATGTTTATATTGGTGTCTGCAGGTATGTATATGCCTTATATGTGTGTGTATTTATGTATATAACCATGTGTATGTGTGTATATGCATCTCTACTGTATGTGTATACATATGCATATTCATATATGTGACTATATATGCACATGTATATATGCATATATCAGCATGTATGTATGTGCATGTATATATGTATTTGTGTATATATAGTTTTATATGCATATGTGTGTATATATGCATATGTGTACATAAATGTATTTGTGCATATGTATACTGTATTTGTATTGTATATGCATATGTGTATATCATTACATAGGTATGTATATGTATGTGTCTATATGTATGTATATATGTGTCTATATGTAGGTATGTATATATATATGTGTGTCTATATGTAGGTATGTGTATCTCTGTATGTAGATATGTTTATGTGTCTATGTGTAGATATGTGTATGTATCTATGTGTAGATAGGAGTGTGTGTGTGTGTGTGTGTGTGTGTGTGTGTGTGTGTGGATATGTGTATGTGTCTATGTGTAGGTGTGTGTGTAAATGTATGTCTGTATGAAAGATCAGGGTCCTCACATGCCTGGGAAGCATGGTCTGCCCTCAGATCTGCTAACTGCCCTGGAGTCTAAGACAGAGTGTGGCCTCCTCAGGATCTGCATTTATTTGAAGGAGACGGGCAGATGCCCCTCCTCCACCAAGAGTCAAAGGGCATCGGGGTCTCCAGGCTGCTGTCACCTGCACTGCAGATCAGCTCTAGCTCGTTCTCTTCCCACGCAGACATGCGAGCAGCTGATTTGCAAAATCAAATTGAACTTGCTGCTTTGTCTGAAAGCTTTCTATGTGCTTGATACTTACCTATTTTTTAAAAGAACTTTTTAGCAATGCTTCTGGGGTTTAAAGTCAGCGGGGAACCTGCAATTGGGATTGTGGCACTTTCTCCAATATCAACATAGAGAACATATGTAATAAAAAACTCAATACTGTTTGTTGAATGTGTAAATTTTCACAGTAACTTGGTAATCGCCACCCTATAAGAGCTCTTGTCCTGGTATTTCTACTGCTGAGTAAAAATGACTTCAGTATTTGCAGCAGGTTAGACTCAATTCAGATGGGAATAGAATCTGTAATTGCCCCTGTACAGGAAGTATCAAGTTCAAGGCCGAAATCACCGAGCCGATTCGCTGCAGGCCTGTACCTGCACAATTTACCTAAATAGAGATGGTCCAGAAAAGTTTTTGTGAGCCATGTGAAAACCTCTCTCCCAAGACTTTTAAAATATATTTTATGGTCAAGATGTTGCCGAAGTCTCCCAGGACTAATTCCTATCCAGCCAAGAAAAATTGCGTCTTCCCATTTACATTCTAAAGTCTGAACTTTTACTTTACAAATGAATTTTCCCTCCAATTCAGGAAGTGCTGGCTGCATTACAAATTTTAATGCTACCATTATAGGATCATAATTTTAAGAACCCAGGGTTCTCCGAGGGCCCAGCAACATGGCATCTCTCCACTTTATTAAAATGAATGAGCAGATGTACAATTTATTTCTGCCGAACTATCATCTAAATTCATAAGCTCTTTCTCATGTGTCTGAAATCCACGTTGGATTCCCATCTCCTCGCCTTAGAAGAAAAAAAAAAACACTCCCTCATTTATCACTCTGGGGACGTAACTGAAAAGTCAACTCGTCTTGATTCGCTTTGGACCAGTGTCCCAATGCAATTTAAATCCCATCCCTTCAAGGCTACTCATGGAGGATGAGGCAAAGGAACACATGCATCCGTAGAACCATTTCTCAGCCATCTACGTCAAAGACTGGCATAAAGTCAGCTGAGCTGACACCTTCCTGGTGTAGGAGAGGTTACAATAGCCTGGAGTGTGTTCAATCACATAAGGTGGTCTGGAGACATCGCAGTTAAAATGTATGTTAGTAAAACCTCACACAACCTTATTTCTCACGTGCTGATTTTGCCCAAGGGCAGCAGTCAACATGTTCATATTGGGTTTAAGAGACAACTCAGCCTGGCTTCACAGACCTGTGTGATGATCTCGGACCCACTCTGTATCCCTGCATGGTTATCTTCAGGCTGTGTGAGTGGAGGCACAGGACTCAACTTCTCTGAGATCTGAGGTTTCCGTCCGATCAAATACAGTGAAGCCTTCCAATGCCAAGGTCAGTAATACTTGGCAAGTGCAATGCTCGGGCATGTGGTTTCATAAAGAGGCCGGTGCAATGATTACAGCATCTCAGAATGGGTCTCTGCCCCAGAACAGTTGGGCTGAAATTACACAGCATCCCCGTTCCTCTCTCACATGCCTGCTGGCACAGTCCACCGAGATGAGAGAACGTTGCTTCTCATCCAGCCAGGGCAATCAATGAGTGGAAGTTGGAGGAGATGCAGAATGGAACCCCCAGGTTATCTGGCAGGAGGCTGCCCCAGAAGAATTCTGTTTATGAGATTCTGTCGTAACTGGGCAGTTAACACTCGCCTGAGTGTCTAGGTTGGCATGGAAATCTGCCCTGGGTCTCTAAATGCATCTCAGGTCCATGGGGGTTTTAATAAAATTCTGAGTGCTTGGTTTGGTTTTGCTTTTGCCTTTTTTTCTGTTTGTTTTTTTTTCTTTGAGTTGCTCTTTTGCTCGGAGGAAAAACATCATGTTAACTTCATTTGCTTGTGTTCTGTGGCCAGTCCATCATTTCAAACACGGCCTGTCTTTTTCCCCTCTTACATGTTGGTCAGGGGAGATGAATTCCTGGTTTCTGAAGGATAAACATGATGGAGTTCTTTTATTTAGCGGAGACATGGCTGCACTGGACAATGTCAACAGGGCAGGTTCCAGAACAAGCAGCTATGGCCAGAGAAAAGAGGCAGGAGGGAAGCGACATGAAGATGGTTGGGCCTGCTCCTCTGCAGCCATAAACCACCACTTATCAGAGTCTATGCTGGAAAAGGCTGCTGAGGGGCCAGGGGCAGTGTCTCGGAATGCTTCCAACCGAGCCACTCAAAGCATCCCCAGCCAGTCGATGCAACCCCCATCCACCAATGAGCTTGTGCCTCACACTGGGTCACAAGGGCCAGGGTCAAGATCACAGACCCCTAGAGCCTCCAAAAGTGATTCAGAAATGCCATCCTCTAGCTGAGCGAAGTCCTAAGACAAGCAGTCTTTGTGACAGGTCTGTAAAGGCCTGGAGACTCCAGCAAGGAAGCTACTTCCCCTGGCAGGTACGGGAGAGCATGATGACCCAGGATTCTTAAAAAATAATGAAGCTGGATCAAGAGTGTGTCAGAAGAGAGACTCCAGAGAGAAGACAATATGTCAAAGTGTGGGGAACAAGTGTCTGTGAAGTTCTCAGCCACAAATGAGATGTCTGTGTCACACCCCCACATACGCACACACTTGCACATGTATACACACACACATACACACACACACACACACACACACACACACACACACACACTAAGGTTCATGAAAGATCTCAAAAACTGGGACAAAAAAAGGTGTAAGATCAGGATATCAGGGAGACCAGAGCAAAGCACTGCTTTCTGGATGTGCTGGGAAGTTACACTCAAGAGTTCAGAGCAGCCATGGTTGCCTGCATGCGACCAAGCCAGTCAGCATTCCATCATGGAGGCCCATGAGCCCCTTTGCAACCTTGATTTGACTAGGACAACAACATCCCCTCAAAAGCCTAACCGGGGCCGTGGATGCAGCTCAGTGGTAGAGCATTTGCCTACTATACATGAGCCAGCATTCCATCCCCAATACTGGAGACAAAGCCCCAATTTTCTTACTGAATTCTCTTCCATTCCAAGACGGCTGGAAGGTGCCCAGGAGTGTTCTGTTCCGTTTCATCTCTGTCATCCCCCAGCTGCTGACTGTTACAGTCTCTAGCCTCACTCAGCCTCAGCAGCTTCACCTTCGCCATGGGGTGTTGGGGATGGAAGGCCACCTTCTCTGTGTGGGGCCCCACGCCAACGGCTTTAGTGTATGCTCACACGTCATTCTCAGGATGGATGTGGGTCCTGCTGGGCTCTCCACTCACAGGTCAGGACTGGAAGGTTAGAGTGCTGGAGTAACTATGTCTGGATCACATTCCTGAGACGGGCTGGGACGTAGCTCTCACCTATATGTGTGCCATTTCTTCGGTTAAGGACTCTGCATTTGTCTCATTGTGGCTTAGGCTGTTTGAAATTTCCTCATTCAGCTGGGCATCTTGTTGACCTCTAATCCCAGCTCAGGAGGCTGAGTTTGGAGAACTGTGATTCTGAGACTGGAGAGCCCAACCCATGTTATTGTACAGCTTCTTACCCCTGGTCTTGTCCCCTGAAACCACTATTGTTCTCCATCTGTACTTTTATCCTTTCAAAGATGGAACCTCAGTTGAAGCATACAGTATTTAACTCTGTGAAATTAATCTTTACGCTAAGCATAAAGCCAAGTACGATCCAAGTACCAAGCATATACCAGTGGTTTATTCCTTTTCGTGTCCAAATAGTATCTCCTGGCGTGGACATACCAGAGTCTGCTTAACCATTTACTCACTGAAAGACACTGGCTTCTTTCGAGATCTCAAGTGGCTCTCCAATAAATATTCACGTGCAGATTTTTGTGTCTGGGTTTTGTTTTCACTCTGTAATAAATGGCCAAAGGCAGCAATTGCCAAGTTACATGCTTAGAGTGTTGGTTTCAAAAGAGACACCAAACTATCTTCCCCCACAGACAGTGTCTCATTGTGATTCTACCCAGGTTCTGAGCTAGTTAAAGCTGATCATTAAAACTAGCTGGCACAATAGTGGTCTGAATACGAGACCTTTGCCAGAGTGCCACTTATAAATGCTTCCTTGGATGTGACTTATTCTTTCATTTCTTACTAAGACCATTATAGAACAAGGGTTTTGGCTGATGACGTATGACCCATATGTCCTCCTACAGATTGTGTTTTCAGTGTCAAAGAAGTCTCTGCCCTGGATGTCAAAGTTCTTGTAAAAGTTCTGCGGGTTTGTGTTTCTCATTTAAGTCTATGATCCACTGTGGATTAATTTTGTATTGAGTGTGAGGTGTGGGCTGAGGTCATTTGTTTGTCTGTGGTGAGTGATTATCCTGGCTCCAGTGTGGAGAGGCTAGCCTTCTACCATCAAGCTGCTACTGTTTAAACAAACCCTTTGCTCATGTCTGTGCAGGCAGGTCCGTTTCCGGGTTCTCTACTCTGTCCCACTGATTTGCATCTCCCCCCACTCCACCCCATCCCATCCCACCTTGATTACCATAGAAACAGTGAATATGAAGCATCCAGTGTGGTGGCTGCTCACACTTCATTTTTCTTTTTCAGGTATATTTTAGAGGGCTGAGGTGTGGGTCTGTTGGTGGAGTGATTCCCTGCCATGTATAAGGCCCTGGATTTGGTCCCCAGCACCTAATAGAACTAGGTATAGTGGGGCACACCTGCCATCCCAGCATTCGGGAGGTGGAGACAAGCCAAGTTCAAGACCATCCTCAGTTCCATAGGAAGTTAGAGGCCACCCTACACCAGATGAGACCCACCCTCAAAACAAAAATTTAGAAAACAATTTTAGATTTATTTTAAAGAAAATAACCTTTATCCCCTCCAGCATTACTTTTTATCAGAACGTAGTTGTTTTCCATTCCAAAAATTCATTCTTGATATACATATATAACACATATAACACATATGCACATACAACATATATACACATATAATGAATACACACACATAATGCATATACACACATAACACACATACATGTATAACATATATGCATATATAACATATATACACATATAATGAATACACACATAATGCATATACACACATAACACACATACATGTATAACATATATGCACACATAACATATATACACATATAATGAATACACATATAATGCATATACACACATACATGTATAACATATATGCACATATAATGCATATGCACATATAATGCATATACACACATAACACATATACATACTTAACACACTTACACATATAACACATATACACACATGACACATATACACATACAAGTATAACATGTATGCATATATAACGCATATACACACGTAACCCATATACACACATAACACATCTATACATATAACACATATACACACATTACACATATACACACATAACGCATATGCATGTGTAACACACATATACGTTTAACACATATGCAATATAACGCATATATACACATAACCCATATACACACATAACGTATTTACACATATACACACATAACACATATGCACATATAACAGAGATCAGCAGACCACTCATCAACAGGTAACTGTGGGTGACACACTAACTGAGCACTGCTGTGCATTTCTTCCCCTTGCTGATCTCACATCTTTCCTCTAGCTCATGAATGCAGGCTCACATGGGTTCCCAGGCTCGCTCGGGTTCCCAGGCTCACTCAGGTTCGCCATCTCCACCTCTGCAGTGGCCTTCACTTCCACGTGCCCTTCACTTCCACGTGCCCTTCACTTCCACGTGCCTCAGAGAACAGTGCTCAATTCACTGGGTGGCGGTGCAGATACGAAACACACAGCTGAGCCTGTTGTATGCTGCGTAGCAAGGCCTCCGTTGGCAGTGGTGGCCTGGAACTCATGTTCATCCTCCTGCCTCAGCTTCTCGAGTGCTGGGATTGTAGGCACCTCACCCACACCCTCCATGGTTCAGAGAAGCCCAATGACCTCAAAGCATTCAACATTATGAGGCCATCAGGAGCACAGGTCAGCGTCTCGCAACCCAGCGTTCCTTTCGGCCACGGTGACTGAGGCACCAACCACCAGCTCCTCCTCCCTTCATTCACGTCAGCACTCACTGACTGAAGACGAGCTGAGCCCCCCCTAACTCCTACCCTTCATCTTCAGCCAGGTCGCCCAGCCCCACAAATGCCACTCAGCCCTCCTCCAAGTTCAAGCCCCTGCAAACCTGTCTCTGTACCCCTCAAAAGCACCAGCTGGACTATTCTTAGATTGTTTCCTCTCTGCATCTTGAGTTGGGAAGGAGCTGTAGCCAGGGCACCTGGGAGCCTGGGCTGCTAGCTCGGCCCCTCCTCACCCATCAATGAACCTGGCTGTTTCCTGGGCTCCTGCAGCTGAGGAACATAAAAGTCCCGTGACCCCCATTCTCTTTATCCCATCACAGCCTTCAGATAAGCCCCTGAAACGACACACACCCCCAGATTCATTAACTGAGCACACTTTATTCCCACTAAGTAAGCCGCAGGCGTTTCCATCGTCCTATACAATAGATTTCCCTTTTGATCAATAACATCAGACAATTTACTACCTCGTTCATTTCAATGGCCCCCTGTTGTGTTCTCGTTTCTGGATGCCCCACAGACTGACCAACCCCCTATCAATAGACATGTTAGTGGCTCCTGGTTTTCGTTTTCATAAATATTACAAGAGTAAAAAGGGGGCATTAGTGTGTTTCTCCGAGACATGTGTGAAGGTCTTTGTAGATAAGTTCAAAAGCAAATGCCTTACCCAGCAAGTGTGTACCCGCATAGGAGGGCCACAGCCACCATCTTTCAGGCACTAATCACCAGGTTTTTGGAGGCAGGTGGCCTAGAACTTGCCAAGGAGGCGAGGCTGACCAGCTAGTGAGCCCCAGGAACCCCCACCCCGTCTCCATTCCCAGCTGCTGGTATTACAAGCACATGCTACCACACCCAGCTATTTTTTTTAAAACATACCTGAGTTCCAGGGATCCAATTCAGGCCCTCATGCTTAACACAAGCGCTTTACTTAGTTCCCTCCAAACCACAGCCCTTTTCTCAGTGAGTCCTTGGTGCTCCCCTTCCTCTCTGTCCTCCCCCATCACTGGGCCGGCGTGGGCTGCTGATGACGGAGGAGGAAGGCTCCTGCACGATGGGCTCCAGTGGACACCAAGAGGACAGGGCCCATGGTCCGGAAATGCCCCTGGTACTTGTGCAGGGAGCAGAGGTAGAGCTGCAGACCTGTGACAGAGCCCACGTGGGCGGAGGGGGCTCTCGGTCCTGCGGGATCTTAAGGGCAGTTGGATAAGAACCATGTTTTGCATGTCTGCACGGGTGTGGGCTGGAGCCTGCAGCCGAAGCACCAGAAGGAACTAGGAAGACTGTGAGGCAGACGGACAAGGCAGGAAAGCTGGCCACAGTGGTGAACGTCTCTAGTCCCAGCCCTCGGGAGGCAGCAGCAGGCAAGGTCAGCCTAGTCTACAGAGTGAGTTCCAGGCTACTCAGGGCTACATAGTGAGACCCCGTCTCAACAAAACAAAACCAGAATAAATAAAGGCTAAGACAGGAACCAATTCAAAATGTGCCCTGGAGCCTGCCACGTGTGGTGATGGCCCTAGCCAGGGTCTACTTAGCAGGCAGGTCCCACCTGGTTCTAGAAGCTAAATGTCACCTATTCCTGCCCCAAACCCCTTGCCATGGGTATGTGTGATAAACAGGCATCCATGGCACATTACACATGACCAGAGAGCCCCCTCTGCCCTATGAGGTTGGCATGATCCAATGTCAAGGCTGATGATGTGAGTCCGACCCCCTACCCCCCGCAAACACACATGGTGGAGGGAAAGAATAAACTCCTGGGAACTGTCCTCTGCCTCTCTCATGTGTTCAGTGGCATATGCACACATGTGAATAAATAAATCACTATAAATTTAAAAGAAGGTCCGTAGCAATAGATTGCCAAGGACAATTCATGGAGAACCAGGCCTGCTCCTCGGAAGGACCCATGAAGGAGGAGTGAGTGCAGGTGTCAAAACAGACATTTCCCTCATAAAGACATACTCCCTGTGTGGGAGTCATGTGTGTGTAGCTCATACAGGAAACCAAGGAACAAGCCAGCACGCAGCCATGCAAGAGAACAAGCTTTCTCGGGCTCCAGAATCTCCCTCACAGGATTATGTTAGTCAGACTTTATGCTGTGAAAGAAACAACTTTTAAGAGTAAAGATTTATGTTACCTCATGATTCCATTGTCTTCTGGCTCCATCGCTATGGGCCTGTGGAGAGGCAGAACTTGGTGGTAAGAGGGCATGGATAAGGAGGCTGTTTACCTCCGGCAGCCAAGAAGCAGAGGGCAAGTGGGAGGAGACTAGACAGACTCTCCATGGACACACCCCAGACACCTACTTCCTTCAACCAAGCCTCGCCTTCTACAGTGCACCACCTCCCAACAGACTGCTTAGGTTTCAAGTCCATCGGTGCAATGACTAAACCCTTGAGTAGGTCAGAGCCCTCCTGATCTAATTGTCACAGACCTGCGTTCACAGACAGACTGAGGTGACCCTCTCTCATCCTTCCTGGCACCTCTTAGTACAATCAAGCCAACATCAAGGTCAACCATCACACGCATCTTCTCAAAATCCTGAGGGTCACTTAGATTACCTAGAATGTTGCACATTTTAGGAAGATGAGACTCCTTGGTCCTTAGAGGTAGTGCCCACTACTCTGACCTGCCAGTGGTTCCTAGGTGGTCATTAGTCATCCATGGTGACACTTTATACACATAGTAGAACCTAAGGCTTAGTCACCAGCTCCTTCGCTGCACCTGGATTTGAATTCTCATCATGAGATGGGAGGTCTTCAACCACTGGGTTCCTGTTGATGTGGAAACTCCTCATCTCTGTCTCTTCTGCCACAGACATCAGGAATAAGGAAAATACTGGCACACAGCTCAATTTAGCCAAACTTCCTTATTTAAGAAATTGTCTAGGGCAGGGGATGGGGAGATGGCTCAGCAGTTAGAGAGCACCCTGCTTCTTCATGGGACCCAAGTTCAGTTCCCAGAACCCATATCCAGTGGCTCACAACCGCCCTGTAGCTCCCAACTCCAGGGCATCCCAAGCCTTCTTCTGGCCCCTGAGAGAACCTGCACACACATGGATGTACACCCAAGTCCCAGCATAGAGGAGAGAGGTGGACAAAGGTCTACCCCCTGGCTGAGGAGCTATTGGTAATCCACAGCTGCCAGATGGATAGCTGCCAGGAAAAGAGGGTCGGTTTTCTTTAAGGGCATGGCCTCTGGTGTGTCTAATGGGCTCCAGTGATGGCTACAAAACAAAACAAAAAAAAAACACGAGTTGAGTGAGGATGGAATGGGGGTGTTTCTAGGAGGCGATGGAAGAGGGGAAAATGTTCAAAATACAGTGTATGAAATTCTCAAAGAATTAATAAAATATTTTTTAAAAATAAATTTAAAGAGTTGACCTGTGCCAAGATTGAGCCCATATCCCGCCCCTTCCCTCTCTTCCTTCTCTCTCTTCCTCTGGCTTCTCCTCCCCTCCATCCCTGTCTCTGTCGTCCACCTTTTCTTCTTTCCCTCAGCCTCCTGTTTCCACTTCTCTCTCCGCTGTTTCTCCTCAGACCCTCTCTGCAGCGGTGCCTTGTCTCTCCCTGTCAGCTCCTTTGCTGCCCGCCCCGCAGCTCTCAGTCATCCCTCCCTCACACACTCTGTCCCCTGCTGCCTGTGGGAAGCCTTGTCACAGAGGAGAGACTCAGCTGAAAGCTTTCGTTATCAAACTTGGGGGTCACAACCCGTCTTTAGTAAGACAATGAAAAGAGATGAATTAAAACCGGGGAGCAGAAAAGGGGGATTTATTCAGTGTGGCCTCAGGGGAAGAGGGAGAAAGAGATGGAGTGGCCCCCTCAAGTCCATCTTCAGGGTCTTGAAGAGAGATCAAAGGTTAAACAGAAGGCCAAGGTTATGCACATCTAGGCAGTGCCAGTCAAGGTGTGGCCCCGCCCACCACTGACCCCATCACTGTCTGGGCTTCAGTCTCATCCTCTAAGGTCATTAGAACTTGTCATCCTGACAAGTCACTAGGGCTGTGTGAAATCTCTCCCTGAGAGATAAGTCCCCTTCTGGCTAGAGCCTTCTTCCTTCTCCCAGTATGAGATTCCTTGAGAAATTCCCATTTCTTTGGGGTTCATTGTTTGACTCAAGTGTCTCTTTAGAAAGTCTTCGCTTGTGTCAAGCTGGTTACAATTTCACCTTTTAGTGTTGCAAGCCCTGTCTTCTGCAGGCCCTGCCTGTGCTCCACGTGTACAACCCAGCCAGCTGCATCCCCCAGGGTTCTCCCTTCTCTGGTGTCTAGTGATCCTGGAGAGGGTAGTTAGTCAAGGTTTTGCCTGGAGTGTTCCTCTCCCGCTCTGCGTGGGGATCTTAAAAAGCCACTGTTAGCACCTACCTACCTGTACAATCAGACCCATAAAGGATTTTTGAGCACTGTGTTTTCTACCATAATTACATCTCAACAGTGACCGCTTATATTGTTCCTTGATTGCAAATAAATTGGCATTGTGTGCTCTGGTGTTTCTAGCTCTGTGCATCTTTTCTCTCCATGCAGAGTGGGAGGTAAGGAAAGAAGCCTCTCTGGGGGAGGAGTCAGGGGTAGGAGGGGGAAGCCTTCCCTTGTCTTGTTCCTGTCACTATTTCAATTAGAAAATCTTGAACATACTCAGAGAGTTTAAGTCTGACAGGTGGGAAGGCAGGACAGGAAGCAGAATGCTGAGGAAAGGAAAAGACCCTGAAGGAAGGTCTACCTTGAGCAGGAGGGAACACAGCCTCCTGTAGCAACCGACATGGGAGAACGGGCTTACTGCTGTCCAGAAATGTCGAGGACCTCTGCCCTCCTGGGCTCTCATTCTCCTGGGGTCAGGCCACCAGAGCAGCTGCTGAGGAAGGACTGACGGTCTGGAGCAGACTTCCCAAGGGGACCTGAGGATCTGGTGCAGGGGTCTGATGCAGGACTGGATCTTGCAGCCCAGCCGGCTCAAAGGTGATGCTGATGATGCAGGTACCAGGACAGCTTTGTTAGGAAGGGTCTAAAGTTCCGAGAGGGAACGGGGCCCTGGCTAGAATTCTGCCTTGACATATTAGCTTGGACCTGAGCACAGTCCTAACTGGGCCAAATGCAGTATGTCCTGCCCTTATTTTCTAAGACCTGTGGAGACAGCCCATAAGTGGTAAAGCTTTGGGAACCCTCTTCTTGGGGGTGGGATAGGGACACTAGACCCTGGCTGAGAGCCCTGGTGTCTGTTGCCCATGGCTCTACTGGGTGCCCAGGCATGAGATGTATTCACTGAAGAGTGAGAGGTGAGCAATTGTCAAGGAGAACAAAGAGTGAGCAAACCCACCCTCCCTCTTTCATGAGAGGGATTATCAGTTGCTAATTCAAAAATTATAGAGTAATGAAAACTACATCAATAATCTTCATAATAATTATAGTATTTAGTCTTACCCTTGAATGCATTCAGAGCGATGTCTGATTCAATTACTCTGCAAAATGTTATTATGCTTTTTCCATGTTTTCCTACAAGGTGTGAGCATGGGACCAATGTGCTCATTCATCTCGTCCTGTGGGAGTGTGGGCACCATTGTTCGTAGGCACAGGACCTGTGGGGAACTCCTGCAGGTAGAGCTTAAGTAGATAAGGAATGCTAGCCTAATAAGGATCATACACACATGCACAACACACTTGCACCTCACTCACATGTGCACGCACACACAAATACATACCACTGAGATATCTTGCAGCAACTGGAGATATTTTCAGGAACACAGTTGTGAGAGCCAAGTTTCATGGGCTGGTGGGTGGGTACCCAAATGCTGCTGCTGGAAGACCCAAGAGATGGCGCAGCAGGTAGGCGCACTTGCTCCTCAGTCATGAGGTGCAGGATTCCGTTCCTATAATCTACCACAGGTGGCTCACAAACATCTGTAATTCCAGCTCCAAGGGATCCAATGCCCTCTGCTGGCCTCTGTGGGTATTTGCATATGCACGACACTCATGCAGATAGATACACACAGATACACAAATAAAATAAATCTCTTCCTGCCTTCCTTTTAAAAAAAAGACATGCAATTGGGAAGGGGTTGCTGGGGAAGAGGGCAGGGAGAGTTGGAGGAGGATCTAAGGGAGTGGCCATATTTCTTTGTATACATTTATGTAATTCTCAAGAGTAAAGAAAAAAATCATTTTAAATGGCTGCAGAGCTTCACAGTCTCACATCCCCAGGACCCCAACAGCTCATGAACAGTTCCCAGCCCCGAACACCAGGATGGGGAGGCTGAGAATCTTTGGTTGGTTAAGAGAGTGATGAGGATATTAAAAATTACTGATTGGGACACTTGTGGCTGCCAAAGGCATCAGGTCTCAGTAACTCAGGGACCAAGAGGGCAGTTCTACTGATGGGAATACCGATCTGCAAGAGGTGAGCTGCTGTCCCTGTCATGGCCATCTTCTTTATGCTGTACATGACATTGTACATTAATTAGTACATGACACTGTACATGTACATTGTACATCGTGTGCCGAGCATTCATCTGGGCATCTTATAAACAGTCCTTTTGATTATTACTGTAACCTGATGAGGGCAGCTTCTCTTAGTTATTCCCATTTTGCTGATGGAAAAATGAGACACAGCCGTGCAGGTAGCTCAATGAATAAAGGGCTTGCTATGCAAGCATGGGAACCTGAGTTTGGATCCCTGAACCCCACATGAAAAAGCCAGGCACGGTGGCACTGAGGGACAGAACCAGGGCAATGCCTGGAACTCACTGTCCAGACAGTCTACACAAAACAGTAAGCTCTGGGTTCAGTGAAAAACCCTGTCTCAAAAAACAAAGTGCAGCGTGATTGAAGAAGACACCTCTACATGCACGCACATGCATGCACACGCACACCTACACACACATGTATTTATACCATAATATATATATATATATATATATATATATATATATATATATATATATATATATATATATATACCACACACAAAAAAATAAAAATATTGAATCACAGAAGACATTAAGTGAATGACCCAGCCAAGGAGATAGAGCATCTTATGGCATTAAATACAGTTGATTTCCTCGCTGGTCTCTTTCAGTGCGATGGGTGCCCTTGGGGCCCTCTTTCCCCATAGACCTGCACTCTGTAAAGCCACCCTGGGATCAGAGCCCAGAAAGGAGAAAGAGTGGTTCAGCCAGTCCTCCTCCAGTCATGGTACCCAGTTCCCAAGGGAACAGTGCTCAGCCATCCCTTCCCCCCATGGGACTCGGTGTACTCAGGAAGTTTGTGAGCCGCCCAGGAAGAAGCATGTGGCTATGCTGGTGGGAACTGGGCCCATGGGAGTGATTGGAAACAGGAACCAATGGTGCAGACATAGACAATGGATTTCAAGCTGAGGCATCTGGGGTTTAAATACAAATTAGAAGCTGCACGTCCGTCCCCAGCATGAATCTGTACAAATCCCTCATAATGAGAGCAGAGGTTTCTCTTGTCCTTATTTGTATGGGACTTCGTTATCAGGAGCCCAACCAAGTGTGTCGTTCTCTCAGACTTCAGAGATTAGAGATGTTCTCTCCCTGGCTGCTAAGGCTGTCAGTGTGTGCAAGGAAGGGCCCGGCACCACAGGCTCTGGGGACTCTTTCAGATCTTGCGGTAACTCCGTCAGCACCCCATGAAAACTAAGAATCAGGAGGCTCCTCTGTGGGTCCCACCCTCCACGCTGTTGAGAAGGGGGGCTTCAGTCATCAGCCTCCCTTGTATGGAAGCTGAGTCGGTAGCTCAGGGAACTAGCCAATAAAATGCGTCTCCACACACATGAAAGGTGAGACCGGAGGTCATGTGTGCACCCACAGTGACCTGGATCCACATCCCTTCTAACACAGTCACTGTGCACCCAACCATTCTGCTCCTAGGTCTGTATCTCAATTAATGAGCACACATGGCTTGTATGTGGGTGCTCATGGCAGCATTGTTCACAGCAGCCAGAGAGTGGGAACAACCCAGCAACCAGCAGCTGCCTGTGGATGAAATTAGCACATTGCATCTAATAGAGCACCCTTTGGTCACTCAAAGGAATGAAACATCAGCCTGTGTGGCAACACAGGGAAGCTCTGAAGTAACCAAAAAACCAGACACACAAGACCACACCATGTAGCCCACAGTGAACACACCTGAGACAGAAGGCTGGTGGGTTTCTGCCAGGGGAAGGAGGGACAGGTATGCATGTGGGGGACACTGATAATGAGTGCAGCATTTCTTTTGGAGGAGATGAGAGTGTTCTAAAGTTGACTGTAGGAAAGTTGTATGTACCTGGTTGTTGGCTTATTTTTTTAAGACCAGGTCTCACTATGTAGCCCTAGCTGTCCTGGAACTTTCTATGTAGACCAGGCTGGCCTTGAATTCACTGAGATCCACCTGCCTCTGTCTCCTGAGTACCGGGATGATAGACATGAGACATGTACCACCACATGTAAAAGTCTAAGCATCACCAAAATCCATCCCATTATATGATTTCAATGATGGGTTTTATGATGTATTAATATCTCAATAAAGCTGTTGTCTAAAGCCCTGTGTCTAAAGATGATAGATGCAGTCCCCCTGAGGCCCACCTAACTGTGAGCTCTGGATAAACTTGAGTCTTCTAAAGATTTGAAGCCTCTTTAGTTAATTTGGCTTGAAGCCCATCTGTTTCCCGATAGCCCAGGAGTCAAATCAGTCTCTTTCGGGGGTGGTATACTCTTAAGATAGGAGAAAACATAGCCCCATCTACACAGACCCTGTACACAGACTCTAAGCCAGGAATTCAGATTCATTGAGCTCTGTCTACACAGGCTCTATGCATAGCCCCTAGAATTGGGAATTCCGATTTATTGAGCTCTGTCTACACAGGCTCTATGCACAGCCCCCAGAGTCAGGAATTCAGCTTTGTTTTATTTATTGAAGTATCTGCCATGACCCTGCTGTGTGGACGCAGATGGTGAAGGAGTTGGAAGGGATCATCAGGTGTGTCTCTTGCTCTGCTTTATTTTTCTTTTAAGGACCTTGGAGAGGTTGTTGTTTTATTATTTATGTATTTGTGTACTATCTTACTGGGGGAAATACTTAGAATTCACTGTTGTGCATCCAGCATCCATGACAGGGTTCAGCAAAGCACCACTGGCCATGTGGACACATTCACACATACCACAAACAGGCACCCGCATGAGCACACATTCACACATACCACAAACAGGCACCCGCATGTGCACACATGCACACATACCTCACAAACAGGCACCTGCATGTGCATGTGAACACACACACACACACACACACACACACACACACACACACACTCCACAACAGACAACCCATGTGTACATCCACACACACACCACAAACAGGTAGCACATGTGCACATAAATGCACACACTCCACAACAGTCCATGCACATAACAATGCTATTTTCTGATCCCTACATCATAGATAAAGCAAAGTGGAACACAGGAAGTTGAGAATTTGCCCATGGGTAGAGGCCCAGCAGAGTCCACTCCTCCTGTCCATACAAAACAAACTCCAAAGCAGTTGGGGCAGACAATACTATTTTTGCTGAAAGAGGGCCAGTGAGATGGCTCAGAGGGTAAGGGTGCCTGCTGCTAACAAGCCTGACAACCTGAGTTCAGTGCCAGGCCCCACAAGACAGAAGGAGAGAACCAGTTCCCACAAGTTGTCTTCTGACTTCCACTCATGCACCACGGCATGTGCACCCACAGAGAGAGAGAGAGAGACATATGCACATGAGCACACACGTGCACACGTACATGCACTCATACACATGCACACACATACACACACACAAATAAATGTAATATAATTGCCTAAATGCCCATTCTTCATCTACACTCAAGGTGGTAGCCAAATGCAGATCTCTATAAATTTCTTCTCAAAATTAAATCATTTTCAATTATCTTGTTAAAATGACAAATTTGTTTGGACATATCCTTTCAGTTTTTATTACTTCTTAAGATTTATTTATTTTTATTCATTTGGGTGTTTTGTTTACATGTATGTCTGTGAACCACATGCATGCACTACTCACAGAGGCCAGAAGAGGGCACTGGGTCCCTCCAGAACTGCAATTACAGATGATTGTGAGCCATCGTGTGGGTGCTGGGAACCAAACACAGGTCTGTAGCAGAAGTTTCTCCAGTCCCACCCGCCCCTGAGGTCCCACAGCCACTTGTAAAATAATCACCCAGAGGATTAAATTAATTACCAATTGTATGGCCTATGGCAGGCTTCTCTTGTTTTGGCAAAATTTAGTGGTCATTTTCCTATGGGTCCTGCATGTCCAGTTTATACAACATATCAAGCAGTCCAGGCACCAGCAGTTTCTTGCCCAAATGGCCAGTTTGCCAAGAAGAAGATAAACTCCGTGTAGAATGTCTTCAATCCCATCTTTCTCTCTGAAGTAAATTGGTACTGCCAGGAACAGACATGTCTCATTGTCCAGAAAAGTCTAACTTTTTAAAACATTTTAATTGTCATATTCTGTAGGTTTTTGAAGTGTTTGAAGATTACCTAATTGAAATATATCTTTGTATATCTAAAAAATGTAATTAACATGACTATGAATTTGACTGTCATATAAGACTAATTATTAATCTGTATTTCTTAATTATACATTACAATTTAAATGAGTTGCTTAAACATAATACCTTAAACAAGAGTAGATAGATGATAGATAGATAGATAGGTAGATAGATAGAGTATAATAAAATTAACTTTACATTTGTATCAATAAACCAAAATCCATAGCAATGTAAAACATTTCAAACAAGTTGTTGCTTTTTAAAAGTAGATTCAATAATCTACCCTTTTATCCTATTATATCTATATCCCCTTTTCTTCTTTAGAAAGGGATTGCATTTATAATCAACCTCCTTTAAATAAAAATAAACATTTATAAATAACATTTTGGGAATTTGGGTGTAACTTCTCATACTACTTCCTGCTGGTAGGGGGCACTGGCAGCCTTATGGGGATCCTGAGAAAATTCGAGATAATGATCAAGTCCTGAGAAGACCAGCTATAATCTTTGTTGATAGGTGCCATCTGTTAATGTTCAGGAGGTCTGGCTTGATCAAATCTGATTCATCTTAACCTGGAACAAATCCATAGCCTCTTGCTTCCTGTGGAAACAAAAGCAGAGCCTCCTTTCCAAAGCAATATAACCTTAGATCCAAGTTTTGAAGTCAAAATGCCTTTTAAATATATATATTAGTTTAACTTAGCAGCCTTTACATTCAAATGTCTTTCTGCAGTTAAAAATCCCAAAGACAACACAATCCAGATTCTCTATGTAATATCCATCTTTACATAGCTTATTTTATATATAAATGATATTTTATTTTTTAAGACTTTATTTTATTTTATGACTATCTATATCCTTTTTCTTCTCTCTCTCAAGTCTACGTACCTTTTACAGAACCAAGACAGAAAAGGGGAAGTGCTGTGGGATGTCTTTCTGTATGCTGTGAATATATGGTTAATAAATAAAGCTGCATTGGCCTATAGCAGAGCAGGATGGAGCCAGGCAGGAAAATCTAAGAGAGATAATGAGAGGAGAAAGGAGAGTGGGAGGAGACACCGAACTGCCATCCAAGGAGCAACATGTAATGGGACACATGTAAAGCCACGGAACATGTGGTGATACATAGATAAGTAGAAATGGGTTAATTTAAAATGAAAGAGCTAGATAGCAAGAAGCCTGCCATAGGCTTCAGTTGGTAATTAATATAAACCTCTGAGTGATTATTTTATAAGGAGCTACGGGGCCGGGTGGGACCAAAGAAACTTCTGCTACACAGGGAAACTTCTGCTACACAGGTCCCCTGCAAGAACAGTGTTCTTAACTACTGAACCATCTCTCCAGCCCCACTTTTAATTTTTTTTTAATTTTTTGGGGGAATTCTATACATATGTGTTGTGTGCACATCATTTCCACCTCTCTCTCTCTCTCTCTCTCTCTCTCTCTCTCTCTCTCTCTCTCTCTCTCACACACACACACACACACACACACACACACACACACACACTCCAGCTCCCCCTACATAACTCAACTGAAAGAGATGCTGATGTCCGTGGAAATAGGATGCCCAAGTCTAGCCTTCGGGGCGGGGGGGAGGGGGCACAGGAAGAATGTGGCATGCCTGCTCTGTGGATTTTTTTTTTATTTTTCTCCCGCCATTTAACATACTATTTGCTGCATGGTTTTCCTGGGGCACTGGTTTTCAGATTTCCTTTAAGCAGCAAATTTTTTTCCAAGCAAGATCTTAGGCTGAAACTGTAACAAACAAAGCATAATTAATGGTTGCTGGGGCAGTTTACATGCTTCTTATTTAGAGGGAAACCCTAGGTGTGCAGGTGGGATTTCTAGTCTACCTCTCAAGTATCCTTGACTCTTCAGGACAGAACTTGAAATCACTGCCCAGCTGCCTTGGTTGCCTGTTGATCTTCATTTGTTTGCTATGTTCATTTTGTTTTGTAAAGAGGAAAAAAATTGTTATTTGAGATTTTTTTTCTTCCAGAAAAAGTAGGTTTTTTTTTTCAGTCCTGAAAATGTGTTGATAGGGAAGGTGGCAGAGGCTGAATCCCACAGACCATGGTTTCTTTAACCTCTTCCACTCACAACCTCTTTGTGCCCAAAAAAATGTTTACCAATTTCTAAATATACTTGTGTATAAAATACATTGCAGGGAGCCAGGCGGTGGTGGCGCACGCCTTTAATCCCAGCACTCGGGAGGCAGAGGCAGGCGGATCTCTGTGAGTTCGAGGCCAGCCTGGTCTCCAAAGCGAGTTCCAGGAAAGGCGCAAAGCTACACAGAGAAACCCTGTCTCGAAAAACCAAAAAAAAAAAAAAAAAATACATTACAGGGGCAACAAGATGGCCCAGTGGGTAAAGGTGCTTGCTACCCAACCTGATGACCTGAGTTCCTCCCTCTGGTCTCACATGGTAGAAGGAGAGAATGAACTACAGAAGGCTGTCCTCCAACATCCACACACCCTCTGTGGCACAAGAAGACACACTCAAAAGCATGTGTGGGCACACGTGTGCACACACACACACACACACACACACACACACACACACACATACCTGGGCACACACGCATTTTTAATCTTGCATAGAAGCACTGGTACAGGAGAAACAAACAGTATAATTGCCAGTAGAAGTTAGTGTCCAGTAGACCAGGAAAGGACTTTGATTGTATTTCCTTAGGAAAAGTTCATCTTTAGAGACGTGCATGCAGCGGGGAGGGGTAGTCATATGGGTGATCTACTAGGCATGAGTTAGAGAAGTCACTGACACCAGAAGGCAGGCACTTGGGGCTTCTTATTATGTCTGGTTTTTAGATGGTATAACTGGCCCTCAATGAGATCCAAAGGATAAAGGAAGAAACATCTGTGGGACTCAAGTCACCATCAGGTGTACCTTACCCAGTGAGACCTGCAAACACCTGCCAAGCTGTGCCCATTGTGGCCACATTGTTGAGAGCAGAGGAGCCCACAGGAGGAGGAGGCTGGTGTGAAGGGGCGACCACATCAACAGCCACAGAAACAGCTCACAGGAATGGGAGCAAGGCTTGGAGACAAGCCAGGAACAGAACATTTCCTAAGCTGTCTTGGAGTACCACAAAAGCCCATCTCAGTTTTCCTCTCAGTGTTTACATTCATTGGCTTCCCTGTGCATAATGGATTTCTCTGATAATAAGTCAGCATCCAAATGGGGGGAAATGGCCATACCATGTTCAGCTGCTCAGAGACTTGTATTTCACTAAGTTTCGATTTGTGTGTGTGTGTGTGTGTGTGTGTGTGTGTGTGTGTGTGTGTGTGTGTGTGTGTGTACATACATGTGGGTGCTTGCCTTGTTTTTGAGATAGTCTCTCACTGAAGCCCAAGGATCCTCTTGTGTCCCATATACACACCAGTGCTGGGGTTACAGACACATGCCACCTAGCTTTTTACACGCATGCTGACGATCTGACTCAGATTTTCACACTTGTAGGTCAGTCGCTTTGTTGACTGAACTGTCTCCCCAGCCCTTCCACAGTATTTTCAGATGCATTGTCAATCACTTCTGAGGGAAGGTCTCTACAGGTGTGTTCTAAATAAAATGGCCTTTATTTAGAAATCTGTACTATATACTTTTAAATTTTTATATGAACGTTCATATGTAATATATACTTTGTACATATAACTATCTTTTCTATTTTTATGTAATATGATAGCTATTTATGTTAAGTTGCATAGTTTTGCTTTTTGTCTTCTGTCTATAATGTGAGTTGGGGTCAAGATTCATTATTTTCCACATGTAATTCATAAATGACCCAGTGTTTACTGAAATGATCATCAGCTATAACCAAAAACACGTCTAAAATAAAATCATCCACAGTTACGAAGGCAGAGGAAAGAGTTTCAGAACTTATAGACAGCAAATAGCTGGATGTGTAAAATATGTGAAGCAGAGCGGTGCCTGGGGACACTGTCTCTTTCATTTATTGCAGTGTTGCTGGCAAATTCCTCAACATGCAGCGGACATTCTGTGGATACTTGTTAAGATGAATCCTCGCATCTCATCATGCTGAGTTGGTTGCTAATTATAGGCAGAAGGAATCCAGGTAGCTAACACTGTGGGTCAGCACCATTAGGCGGCAGTGAAGGGTCGGTTGTTAGAAGGCAGCAAGGGTTAGCAAGTCTGCAAGTGTTGGATAAACATCGCTGAAAGAACAAAGCTTTGTTCACGGGTGCACAGAGAAAGGACATGCATGTGCACGTGACCTCACTATAAAGCAGACCGTGGGAAGAACGGAAGTGTCACTAGGGTTGAACCACCTGGTCCAATTTACTGTGAAGAATTTCATACGTTCCATAGCAAAGTCTGTCCTTGTTCTCAATGCTAACAAATTCTAATCCCCCGTCCTAGTGTCTCTTCCCATGACAGACTCGATGACAAAAGCCACTTAGGGGAGGGAAGGCATTTATTTGACCTATTACTCCAGGTTACAGTCCACTGTTGTGGGGAAGTCGAGGCAGGAACTTAAAGCACCATGTCTACAGCCAAGCACAGAGAGTGGTGAATGTACCCGTGCTCTGTCTGTCTGTCTGTGCTCAGCCGGCTTCCTTCATTCTTATAAAGTCCATTGCTCACCTGATGAGATGATGCCACCCGCATTCAGGGTGGGTTTTCCCACATCAACTAGTAATCAAGACAGTACCCTATAAACATGGCCACAGGCCAATTTAACCTAGATAATTCCTCAATTGAAACCCTCCTCCAGGCAACTCCAGGTCATGGCGAGTTGACATTTCAAGCTAACCATCACACCCGTTACTATATATGCTGTGTGACATGCCAAGCTCATTCTGTGCATATTGTCTTATTTATATCCATCGCAGCCTCTACCCAGTCAACTCTGAGCTAGAGATTAGGTTCCTCCTGGAAGCTATATCCTTTAGGTAAACACAAACTCACAAACGTGTTTGCTGGATAGATTCCTCACAGGCTTTACCTTGCCTCTTTATCCTCAGAAATAAATAAGGATTAGAATGCTTTCTGATATTTTATCTTTTAATTTTGTAAAGCCAAGGCCCCAATGAGTGAATGGCAGCTTTCCAAGTTCAATGTCAGTTCTCTGTACAGCTGCAAGGTCGGCAGCTCCAACAGGCAAAACCCTGGACATCCTCTGCTCTTCCTTCCTGCTAACCTGCAGCTTTCCAGGTGGGAGCCAACCTGAGTTCCCAGAGCATGTTATACTCTCCAGATTAACATGTAGCCCAGCTGTTCTATGGAGGAAGGCCATCGTTCTGTACTTACCAAATTTAAGTCCCTGGGAAGGATCCTGGGGAGAAGTAAGGAGCTCTAGGTTCAGTGAGAGACCCTGTCTCAAAAAAAAAAAAAACACCACAGTGGAGAGTGACTGAGTGACACTTGCCCTAGTTAGGGTTTCTATTGCTGTTAAGAGACACCATGACCACAACAACTCTTATAAAGGGAAGCATTTAACTGGCGCTGGCTCACAGTTCAGAGGTTTAGTCCGTTATCATCATGGTGGGAAGGATGGAATCATGCAGGCCAACATTGAGCTGGAGAGGTAACTGAGAGTTCTATATTTGGATTGGCAGGCAGCAGGAGGAGAGAGAGACACTGGGCCTGGCTTGAGCATCAGAAACCTTGAAGCCTTTCCCCAGTGACATACTTCCTCTAACAAGGCCACATCTCCTAATAGTGCTACTCCTTATGGGTTTATGGGGCCATTTTCATTTAAACGACCACAACATCCAACATAGGCCTCCACACGCATGTACACATGCACCCACACACAAAAATTAATTAATTAAAATTAAGATAACCCAAACCCCTCATCTTTCTGATGAAGACCTCTGTGACCAATCAACCCCATCCTGGTGGTCATTACAAAACACACCCACTTTCGAAAAAAGAGAATGGCATAGTTCATTCAGAAGTGAATGAACTCACAGGCTTCAACGCATCATCCTCAGCTATCAGCCCACACTGGTTATGCAAAACTGTGTTTTACATCTGGTATCTGATTTGCCACACTGTTTAACAGAAAAATAACTTTATCTATTTTTTCCCAATTAAAAGAAGTAATGTTACAATCCATAACTCCTCCAGCTCTGCTTTGGTAAATTAATGCTTATCTATTGTTTTTAAATCACAAAGTGAACATGGCTATAGAAATGTAAAATGGTACTATTTCATTTTAATCTATTTAATTTTCCATTCTTGAATTACATAATGGGGTTAAAACATTGAATAGAATTAATAGAATGAGTATTTAATTAAGCAGTAATGAGTTTCTAAATGGATGCTTGAAGAAACTGGCTTCACAGTTATGCAAGAATCAGATAATAGTCTTAACAAAGAGTATAATAACTGTGTTGAAATGTTTTTTTATATTTAAAGATTTTTATTTTTTCTGAATTCTCTCAGGAGTGTTTGAACATAACCCAGTTTCTCGATTTGCTTCCGGGCAAATCTCAGTGCCTTTTCCTAGCTCCCAACACCCCACATCATCGAACTACCCACAGTGCTCTGCCAAGTCCATTGTGAAGTGACTCTCACTGGAGCTCCTGTGTTCCACCCACACCTCCTTCCTTCTGAAACGCTCTGGCCTCTGCAGCTTCTCTGGTGGCCTGGCCTTTGTCGCTTCTCTTCCAGGTGCCAGGAATGAGTGCTTGCACTCCCTGTACCTCATTAAGGGCTCCTCTTCTTTCACTTTCAGGGGATTCTTCCCTGATGAGCTTCCTCAAACTGAGTCGGGTGCCTGCCCCCACCATCAGGTGCTGTAGACTCTCCTAGAACTATGTGGCTTCTCTTTGAACAGTTAGCATCTTTTTATAGTTACACATTTCTCTTCTATCTGATTCTCTTTCTGGTCTATAAATCCATGATAAAATAGACTCTACCTGCTTTGCTTCCTAGCCTGTAGGTGGCTGGATGGATAATGGTGGAGAGTGAATGGTTGAATGAAGGATGAATGAAAGTCAGACAAATGGTTATGGGGGTTGATGGGTAGTTGAAGGAATGGACAGTTGAATTACTGAATACACCGATGGTGAATGGATGGAGGTTGAGTGGTTGGACAAAGGATGGATAGAAGATGGAAGATGGATGGATGGATGGATGGATGGATGGATGGATGGATGGGCAGATGATGGTTAAATATGGCTGTCTCTAAGAACACATGAGGTTCATCCATAGTACACACTCATGAGAGTTTCTAGGATACCTTTACATCCCCATTCTTTGTGGATTCTTAGCCCACACACAAACATGGTGTCCTATGGCAGCCCCTTCAGTAGGTGCAACAGGCATGAAGATCTCAAGTTATGAGAGCAGTTGCACAGTCTTGACTCACATACCTGTGACCTATATATTGACCTTATCAATTAATGACCTCATGGGTCTGTCCATCAGATCTTCAAACCCAACCATATGCTAGGCACTGTGTTATGTTCTGAGCATCAGGCCTCATTCCTCCACCAGTTACCACCAGATTTTAGTGTTAGACCCTGAAATAGGGAGGGGCCTCCAGAATCAAGGAAATCTTTAATTAATTTCCTCATACCATAAAATGTAATTTTTAAAGCCCATAAAAATCATGGAGAGTCCAATGAAGACCAAAGTTTAAGACTCAGACAAAAAAATGCCTGGAGTTTGTTTTTCAGGGTTCTCTAAAGGTTCAGGAACTGCTAGAATGACTATGTGCCACCCTAATATTACAATACATACTAAGAGAGTTATTAGATTGGATGTGGTCCTGGTAGTCCAACAATTGCTATCTCGCTTCAGAAAGGCTATCCTTCTGCATTCTCTCTCAGCCCTCACTGCTGCTCCCACTTCCTGTACTTAAGACCATTCCTTTATTTGACAAGTGGCTTCTGAGTCCCTTCCATGCCCTGAGCTCCATGTGAGGAGCTGGAGCCAAAGCCTCCAGCCACCTCAAGTCACAGTCTGTATAGTACTATTATCTTGACCATGTGACAATCAACTGCTTTGCCTGGACATCATCCTCTGGCTTATGTGTGAGACATAACACGGTCTCCACCTAACTTGGAACATAGAGGACATCCCAGGTCACAATTATCTACCCAGTTTCCTCAACAGCAGGTATCACAAGAACAAGGACTATTGCAGTGAGGGAGGACAAGGCTCCAGTGTCCTGGCTCTGGGTGTGCCAGGGATTAACCTGAGCGGTGGATCCTGGGCGGGCTCAGAAGCAGACTTATGGGAAGCAGAGCTTACTAAAACCAAGAGGCGAGGGTCTGGCCCTTGGTTCACTGTAGGACTTGGGGCAGGATCCTTCCTTTACTTTCTTCTCTACCTTCATCTTCATCTGCAGCCCGAAGGGATTAGGGAGCTTGTGTGTCACCAAGGACCATCCTGAACAAGTGGCAGATGAAATCGTCCATCACAGCACTCTAATGCACTGAGCCCAGATGCTCTGACGGCCCCTCTCTACCAAGTCAGGCTGCCTCCTCCACCCACAGGGGCCGACAGTTACATTGACACCTAGACTTCATCATGTCTCTCACCCTAGTCTGTGCATTAGAATTATCTGGGCTTCAGCTTGAATCTCTGGCCTTGTCCTAACCAACTGAAGTGGCATAGGACCCAGGAATCATTAAACCTCATAGGAAACTTTAATACGCAGGTAGGACTCAGAGCTGTGAGCCTGGTTTGGTTTGGTCTCTTTGATGGCTGATTTGCTTTACTTTTAGTTTTGTTTGCTTGTCTGCTTTTCAGAATGGAGAGACAAAAGATGGGGCTAGTAAACTTTCCTTCAACAGGAATGGTAGGAATGGGGTCAAAGTAGTTACTGCTGGGGCCATTTCTACGTGACAGCATCCCCCACAGGCCCCTTCCCACCGCTGAGGTCCACCCTGGTGTGCCTCCTCAGACTCTTATGACTTGCCCGGGTTTGCTGAGATGCCATAGACAAATTAGTTTTCATCCCTGCCCCATCCCCGAAACCAAGCCTCAATATGGAGGCTCATGATTAATGATTTAAAAGTCAATGAATCAGTGGCTGTTTGCAAAACCTCATTTCTCAAATTACTCCTCTTTGAACACAAGGCCTTTTTGACATCATCTTACCGTGTCTGGATTCTCACTGCTACTAATTGAAATTCCTAGATATTTCCTCATCTTGTCAGTTCCTTGGTCCTGCTTGTTTATGAAATATTTGCAAACAGATTACTGTTCACCTGAGTGTGTCAGAGGTAGACGCCAGAACAATGCTTCACACTTCCCACTCAAAGGAAATGTGCTCATGATAGTTCATGAGATTCTCTGTTGGTGGGAAAGCTCATTTTTCATGGATTGATTGATTCCCACCACACCTACGTGCAACAAGTATTTGAGATGTGGTACAATTAAAACCATGGTTCCCAGCTGCAAACATCTGTGTTTCTTAGAAAATAGTTTTTTAGTCTTGTGGGCTATGAGGGAGGAGCTCGGCGGGGTGGGATTGATTCTCCTTGTTAGGGAGTAGTAGGGCAGGGTGTGGCAGGGCAAGGTAGGAGGCAAACCTCGTGTATCCAGCCCCAGCCCCTCCACTTAAGTCCCACCCTCTGTCTATCTGGTCATCTTGAGATCGAGGTGGGCACAGCTGAAAGAACAACACCCTCAAAGGCTGGAGCGATCGCTCACTCAGCAAGGTACTGTGGCCCGAGCATGAGGTCCCGAATTAGATCCTTCTAACCCTCATTTAAAAGCCAGGCATGCACTTATAATCCTAGCAAGGGGGGAGGCTGAGATAGGAGGATCCTTCAGGCTCCCTGATCAGCCAGTCTAGCCTAAATGGTGAGTACCAAACCAATGAGAGAAGGCACTGAGGATGGCACCTGAAGTTGTTCTCACATGTACCCACACAAACATGCACCCACAGGCGCGCACGCACACACACACACTAGTAATTCATGCAAAAAACACATACAATGACTCACACTCTACCAGAGTTCACTTCTTGTCCAACAATAACTCAGAAAAAGTGTTCCTGGCTCCCAGATGTCCCTCCGTGGGAGACTAGACACCCAAACTTCTTTATCCTTTGACTCCACCCTCCCCCGGGGTCTCCTAGCTATGTCCATTCAAGTAGGCAGAGGGAGAAAGATCAAGAGAGGGGGTACAGGTGCTCTCAAGCCTCTTCCCCAACCTAGCAGCATCCATTCACCAGGCTCTTCAAGAGCTAAGTTTGTCCCATGGCCTCACCCGAGTCCAGGGAAAGCTGATTTGTAGAATGCAGCATCTTCCTAGCTATAATCCCTGCATTGTATATTATTAAATGAGACGATATGTGTAGTATACCTCATGTAGTTCACACAAGAAGAGCTCTGTTATTGGTGTCTCCTAGAAACGTTTCAAAACACTGACCATTGGCACCTGCTTTGTTTGCAGTTCCAAGCCACGGTGGAGGAAGGAGCCGTGGGGGTCATTGTCAATTTGACAGTAGAGGACAAAGATGACCCCACAACAGGGGCCTGGAGGGCCGCCTACACCATCATCAATGGAAATCCCGGGCAGAGCTTCGAGATCCACACCAACCCGCAGACCAACGAGGGCATGCTCTCTGTGGTCAAGGTAAGGGTAAGGGTGCCTCCAGTGGCGCCTCTGTTCTCCCATGAGTGTCTAGGGCCCTGTGAAAGGTGTAGAGAGTCACAGAGTTGAGAAAGTCACAGATAAATTAACTCTACTCTCCCCGAGAAGCCCAGAGAGGAACACTGTGGGCTTAGAGACTTCAGTGCCTTTCTTCCCTGGTAGACAACACCATTTGCACCTGAGGCAGGCCAGGACAATAACAAAGGGCAAAGCAGGAACCTTGATCTCAAATTCCTATGTGTGCTTGACCAAGTACCTGCCCACATTTTCTGTGCCTCAGTTTACTCATCCATACGAAGTCACTGTTCATGCTGTGTATAGTTCAGAATGGCTGTCACAGTCCATTCTGCTTGCTGAGACAGGGGTCATGTTTCTGGGTAGCTGTCTTAGTTTCTTTCTTTGGCTGTTACAAAAACAAAAAATACTCTGACCAAAGCCACTTAAGGAAAAGAGGGTTTAACTTTGACTTAGAGTTGAAGGTCATAGTCCATCACTGGTGGGGGCGTCACAGCAGCAAAGGCTCAGGACAGCTAACCATCCTGCATCTGCAGTAAAGAAGCAGAGAGCAAGGAATAAATGCACACATGGTGTTCAGCCCCGCTTCTCTTCTTTGTACAGTCTGGATCCCCTGCCTAGGGAATGGTCCCACCCACAATTAAGAAATCTTCCCATGTCAAATAACATAAGCAAGATGATCCCCCCACAGGTGTGCCTGGAGTCCCACCTCTTGAGTGATTCTAGATTCTGCCAAGTTGACAGTTCACACTGACCGACCATCACAGCCACTGAAGAGCAATGCACATTTGTTACTTAAGGTTCTACAGGCTGAAGTCCGTGATCACAGGGCCCAGAAATTCAAGGTCCAGTGAGAATCTGCATCTGTGTAAATGACCCCTCCTTAGTCCATCCCCATGCAGTAGAAATGGAAAGCCAGCTCTCCCATTCACATGGCTCTATGTCATAATCAAGTTACTTCCTAATGATGCCCTTGCCAATGCCCTCACATGGGAGCCTGTGACTTCAGTATATGAAGTGGGGGCACATGCCCAGCCCATAGTACCATGAGGACTTCGTGAGTAAATATGTACAATGTTTGTGACAGTAACAGCTACTTCCAGTCTACACCAGTTTGGTATTGCTGTGACAGCAAGTGAGCATAAATTTGGTGGCCAAACACGAGTGTGAATTGATTATTAGATGTCCAAAAAGGGCCTCACTGAGTGAAACTGAAGGTCTGATCAGGACTGGCAAATCCTGGGGGCCTAAGGGGAGATTCCATCTCCTGTTGCTCCCAGCTTCTAGAGGCCACCTGTGGCTCTAGCCTCACGGCCTCTCCCAGTATCTTCAAAGCATCTACAATCTCTCTGTCGCTGCTCCTTGATGGCCATCACCCCATCTACCACACCTTCTGCCTTGTGATCCCATCAGGTCCACTGGGTGATCCAGGATAATCCCTTATCTCGGGGCCTCTCATTTAACCACATCTACAAGGTCTTTTGTCCTTAGACTCTTAGAATCGAGAACTGTGGGAGCGTTGTCCTGCCTACCACTGAGTCTCTGCCAGTCTTCCTTCTGTTACTGTGGTGAAACACCAACCCAAAGTAGCTTGGGGGAGGAAAGGACTTCGGTCAGCTTCCAGGTCACAGTCCATCCCTGACAGAAATCAGGGCAGAAGCTCAAGCCAGAATTGAAGCAGAAATCATGGAAGAACACTGTTAGATAGATAGGTAGGTAGATAGATAGATAGATGATAGATAGATAGATAGATAGATAGATAGATAGATAGATAGATAGATAGATAGATAGATAATCTTCTATCCTTCTTACACACCCACCTAGGGATAGTACTACCCACAGTGGGCTGGGCCCTCCTGTGTCAGTTAGCAATTAAGACAGTGTCCCGCAGACATGGACACCATCTGATCCAGACAATCACTCAGCAGAGGCTCCCTCTTCCCTGGAGATTCTGTGTTGTGTAAAACAGACGATAAAAATGAACTAGTACCTAACCCTGTGAGTAACTTCCTCACATCAGTATCGGAGCCACTGATCGCGACAGGTCACAGACACTTCTGTTTCTAGAAGACACAGAGTCTGGGTTCCTGCCCTTCCCAACCTCTGGGTCACTTCCTCCCTAATAACAGTGACAGAAGAACTGTTGGGGGAGCCTGGCACCGACCATGCAAGGCTGCTGCTTTCAACAACGTGTTTGCCCAGACTGGAGGAAAATAAACAGCATGACCAGAAGCCATGAGAGGAGAAAGGGGTTTATTTCCTCGTATAGATTACATTTTACAGGATCTTCATCTGCCTTCTGACTCCTCTCCTCTGAGAATGCACGGCAGGAAGTCACATAGACCCAAATTCCTGCCTCAGGCTCCTGTCCGCATCATCCTCCTGAAAAGGATACTCACTGTGCCTGTCTCTGAGGAGTCTGCTACTTGCCTGTGCAGGGAACCGCTGTGTTGGGGGGTTCAGCCTCATTGTCTCCCTGTGCATCTTAGTGGCAGGAGCCCCTCCCAGACATGTCACTCTCAGTGCTCTGTGGTTTCTGTGGTTTAGAATGAATGTGACATGTGATGGGCAGGAGCACCGCCTTAACTCTTTTTACAGTGGGGTTCCTTTGTGCTCTCTGGCATAGCCAGGGGCACATGGACCATCGGCCTCTTTGCAAAATCCCCCGGAGGGATCTTCACCAGGACTGCCCACTGACACCGGGACAGGACAACGTCTTTGTGTGGGACTGACCTGGGTGTGGCCTTCTGTCCAGTGAAGAGCTGTAAAGCTCTCGCATCAGGGTGATGATGGAAACGCTCCTCCATAGTGGAGGCCCAGCACCTTTACCCCACGTGTCTTGGACCTAATTCTTAGTCTTATGTCGTCCTCTATTAGAACAGTCCCTGAAACCAAAAGACTCTGGGAATATTATAGACAGCCAAGTTCATGGAACATTCCCAGACCCCACATTCTTTTCCCTAAAGAGGACCCCTGAAACGGCACCAGACTTAAACCACAAAGCCCAGAACCGTCCCCAAGTGTTCAAAGCTGCTCATGCATTGCCAGAGGGACCGTGTGCAAAGCAAACACCCTTCCTTCGATGAAGTGTGTGCCTTTCTGATGCCCTTCTGTCTGCTCCCCAGCCCCTGGACTATGAGATCTCTGCCTTCCACACCCTGCTGATCAAAGTGGAAAATGAGGACCCACTGGTACCAGACGTCTCCTATGGCCCCAGCTCCACAGCGACGGTCCACATCACCGTCCTGGATGTCAACGAGGGTCCAGTCTTCTACCCGGACCCCATGATGGTGACCAAATGGGAGAATATTTCTGTGGGTAGTGTGCTGCTGACAGTGAACGCCACAGACCCCGACTCCCTGCAACATCAAACCATCAGGTAGGTGAGCTGCTTGGGACCCACAGGTAGAGGCAAGCAGGAGACCACCTTCCTCTTCAGTTGCCAAAGCTGGCTGAGCTGGTGGTTGGTTACCTGTTGCAAAACGCTGCTAAGTTAAATTTACTGTCCATCTGAATGTGTGGGAGGGGAAAAAAAAGCTTGAACCTGACGGGGCCAAAGGGCTCTCAGTGAGAGGACAGTGTCGTTATCCCTGATTGCATCTGAGGAAGGGACTGGCTTCAGAGCTATGTTCCCCAATGACCCAGCCCAATCTGGAGGGTCGTAAAGAAGAACCGCTCTGTGTGGACTCCTGCATCTCAGAACTTGATGCTCTATGAAAAGGGCATTGGTTGGTTCCATTTGCAGATGGAGGTATTGTGAATTCCGGCATGGGAAGACAGTTCAGTCAGTGAAAGGCTTGTCACCCAAGCCTGGAGAGCTGAGTCTGTGTTCCTGGCACCCACAGAGAAGGGTGCGGCAGAGCATAGCTGCAATCCCAGCACTGGGAAGGCAGAGACAGGAGGATCCCTGCAGCTTGCTGGCTAGCTAGTCTAGCTGAATTGTTGTTACTGTTACACCTCTATGTGCATAAGTACATAAACACAACTTGCTCAGCGCATTTGAAGTTGATTGTAGGTATATGACTTCAGGGCTGACCACTTGATATCGGATAACCAATAGGGGGCCCATCTCTGGGTGTAAGGATAGATTTTAGAACGCAGTTAGGAGTCATGCCGGTCTAGTAAAGTTGCAGTAATAAGTCCTCTAAGATCACTGTCCCAAGGAGTTGGCTGGGTTTCTACCAGGAATGACTTCCCTCCCGTTGAGTGGGCCTTAAGTTCAATCAGATAGCTGTTGGTTACTGCCAAGATGGAAGTGCCACTATTGCGCCCTTAGGACTAGTTTGCCATGCTGGTCATGGCTGTGGTTCATAGGCAAGACAGCCAGATGGGACTCTTGGTTGCTTCCCCTCTGGGTCGACTTCCCTTCTGGTACTATGAAAGCTAAGTAGTCCTCAGGGTCAGAGGCGGCTCCAATCTTCCTAGTTCTGCTTATTCCTTAAGCTCTGCTCCATGATTCATAGACAGTCTTTTCATAATGAGATTTCATTAAATAGCTGGCATCAAGCCCCAGCAGCTAGAGGATGCTCCGGCTGGAACACTGTCACACAATGAACAAGTCACTGCACAGGCCCGAATACGGTTTGTCTCTGCAAAGAAAGTGTCCAATCTTTCCTTCCAAAACACCATCCCCTGCTTGTGAAGGGCACACACGATCAAGACTTAGACACACTTGTAATAAAATGAGTCTTTTTTTTTTTTCTCCCATAGAGCGAGCTGGCAGGGAGAAGCAGAGGTTGCTTCCCACCCCAAAAGCGGGTTTCTTTTCACTTCTAGACTTTCTGAATTGCCGGATGAACTAGAGGATGGTGCAAAATACTAGCAGCTCCTCTGACAGTGAGAATGGGAAATCACCTTTCTTCCCCTGTCTTCTCTTCCTCCCCCCACCCCGCCCCCACCCCGCTCCCTGCTGAGGATCCAGCAAAGGAAAAGGCAATTTAGCCATCAAAGAGAGCATTCCTTAAGGACTTGGTTGTGAAACCTGTAACTCAGCTAAAGGCAACTGAGCAGACAAGGCTGTCTTTAGGGCGCCTAACCATCATTTTGTGTTTCTACAACAGGAGGTGGAGGCAGGAGATTCCTGCGGGGGATAAAATGATCTGCAGTTGGAATGAGCATTGCTAAGCCTGGGCTCTGCCTTGCTGTCTCAGCTCCGGCGCTGATGGGGACCAAAGGGTTAATGGGATGGAGCATGACCAGTGGGGGTACCTGGGGGAAAAGCCACAGAGCCCACATCAAAGGCAGATAGTGGGAGGGAGTGTCCCTCTGGGTTCTCTAATTGAACCCAGCTCTAGGCTGAAGTAAGCAAAGGGTTAATTTGCGAGATGAGCCTGTGGATGATGACAGGATGGAGGAGCAGGAAGCAAAGCAGCTAGGGACTGCCCAGGCTCCAGGGCATCCCTAAGGTTCCAAGTGGCAGGAGCTGGCAGCCTGGCATGTCAAGGCTTCAGAGGGAAAGCAGCATCTCCAGCCACTATCCCTCTCCTCCCCTCGCCTCCCCATATCGCTCCAGTTCACACTCCCATCAAGTCACTGTGCTTGAGCAGAAGATGAGCCTCTGGCAAAGGGCACCTAGCTGGAGGGGCAGCTGAGATGTGACCACCTGTCATGGTGGACCAGGAAGGCGGCCAGGAGACGGTGGCTGGTGGATAGAACATGGTGCTTACGCACTGAGAGAGGTGAATGGAAACACCCCTCCTTGCACAGGGAATAAAGGGTAAGATGAGTGGCAAAAAGGAAGCTGGCTGGTGATGGCTAGGACATTGAAGGACACCAGGGCCAGCATCAGAACCGGTAAAGCACGATTTGGGCTGTGGAACAAGAGGCCATGGTTCCCCATTGTGCCCCAGTACAATTTTAGGAGCACCCACTGTGTATGGGGGGAGGGGCTGCTAAAGATTTCTGTACCAGAGACTAGGAAAACAGGGGTGCATAACACCAGCAGGACTGATCACCACTCTGCGACATAAGTCACCAGTGGCCTGGACCCAGCTCAGACTCCCCTGTGCCAAATAGTGCACAGATTAGCCCAGCTGATTGAAATGTGGGGACCTGGTGCCCAGTGGGATGGTATTGGAGTGCTGAGGTGAGAATCCCTTTTCACACACACACACACACACACACACACACACACACACACACACACACACACACACACCAGTGCTATTCTTCCTGGCTGGCTCCATCCTCAGCCAGGTTTGTATGTCTCCAAAGGAATGAGGTCAGCCCTGGACCCGTCCTCTATCTGCCTGTAGAAAGAACCACACCCTCCCCAGAAGCATTGCAGCCAGTCCCAGGAGGGGCTCATGGAGCCATCTGGGACATGTGACCCTGAGGAGCAAGGGGAAGAACAAGTGTGGATGGTCTGGCTTTAGTGTGCAGTCCCACAGTGGACCCCAGCATCCCATGTGAAGGCTTGAACTGGTGCCACTTAGAGAGGTCTGGGGCCCTTCTCAAGAGTGCTGAGTTTCAGGAGGTACAGATGGGCCTGTGGTTGGAAACCACAGAAACCCTCAGACAACACAGCTGCCCTAATTCTCTATGGCTGGTCACCTAAGAGGGTCGACATCTGCTCACAGGCCTATCTGAGGGATGCTGGGCTGGCTAAGAGATGCTGAACTGGCTGATGGGTGCCAGGCTGGCTGAGAGATGCCAGGCTGGCTGAGGGATGCTGGGTAGGCTGAGGGATGCTGAACTGGCTAGGTGATGCTGAACTGGCTGGGTGATGCTGGACTGGCTGAGGGATGCTGGACTGGCTGAGGAGTGCCAGGCTGGCTGAGGGATGCTGGGTTGAATGAGGGATGCTGAGTTAGATGAGGGATGCTAGGCTGTTCTCTTTTCCCAGTGAGAATCAGAATTGCCTGTCAAGTATCCCTTTCTCAGCTTAACTGGCTGGATCTTCCCTCCTTTCCCATCATCCCCTCCTCCTCTCCCCTCCCTGTCCATCCCTTTTTTCCTCCTTCCCCCTCCTGGCCCTGCCTTCCCCTCCAGTCCCTCCTCTCCTGGTGCTGGCTCTGAGCTCATGAAACATCCCTGGCAAGTGGACCTGCTGCCCTGGGGAAGAAAGGCTCCTTAGTGATGGGGTGTTTGATCCAGCACATTAGAAAATGCTTTCCAGGGAGGCTGTGTGTACAGGGGTGAGCAAGGCTGAGTGGAGGGGCCAGGCTGGAAAAACCTTTCCCACTGCTCTTCACTGGGTGGCTCAGAGTTCTCAGGCTAACAATGACTTTGCAAGTGGTCTCTGGTCTCATTACTGCTGTGACTCAAATAATTCTATAGGGAACAGGATTTTAAGGGAGGGGGAGTGTCACTCTGGGAGCTATTATTTTGTCTCAAGATCTCTGAACTTAGCTGACTAAGGTACAAAAAAAAAGGGATGCTGACCCAGCCCTATGCCCTTAGCAGCCTCCACCCACAGCTGTGCCTCACAGGGCCCAGCGGTCCTGCACAGGACTGTGAGTGGTTGTGCTAACACGTCCCTGTGCTTCTTCATGCATCCCGTTCTCCCTCTGTGTCTTTTGCTCTGTCCATCTCTCTGGGCCTTCCTCTCCTGTCTCAGTCCTGCTCTGCCCTTTTCCCTCCCCCTCTGTCTCTCCTGACATCCTTCTCACTCCAAACTTCTCTGCCTCTCTGGTCCTCTCCGCCTCTCCACATTTCTGTTCTTTATCTGCTCCCCACCCTCCGTGAGTGATCGTGTGTGTTGGGGTGGGGGGAGACCAGAGGTCAACCTCAGGAGCTGTCCACCTTGGAAGGCTCTCGCTGGCCCAGAGCTCACCAAATAGGCTAGCCTGGCTGACCAAGAAGCCCCAGGGGTCCACCTGTCTCGGACTCTCAGTACAGGGATTGCAAGCATGCCCTGCCATGGCTGGATCTTACTGTGTGTGTTTGGGGATCAAACTTGTACCCCCACGCTTAGATGGCAAACACTTCTCCAACTGGGCTTTCTCCCCAGCCTCTCTCCCTTCCCCTCTTCCCACCATGCCCTCCTTGCCTCTCCCTCCTCCTCTTCCTTCCACCTGTGCAAGATGGGAGTGAGGCATCTTCCAGAAATGCTGTCGTGGCTCCTCCTGCTCCTCCTCCCCTTCATTCTCCATTCTGTTTCCCCATCTCCTTTCCTCATCTCTGTCTCCATCTATTCCAAGATCCTCTGGGCTGGGCTGAAAGCTAGTGAGTGCCTCCATCCATCTCAACTCTAATCATGCACAATCCCCAAGCCAGCAACAAGTAGCCATGCCCCCCTCAGCCAGCATCCTGAGGGCATCACGTGGGTCCAGTCTGCCCTTGATGATCATCCCAGCCTCCTCCAGGAGGGGGCTCCTGCTGCCCCACCCCCACATCTGGGAACTTCTAACCAACCCCTGATCTGGTCCTCTTGTCCATGCTGTCCTGTGTGATGGAACACACATCTGGACTTAGCATTGACTTTTACCTTGCAAGGGGATGTTCAGAAGCCCAAGTACTTAATCTCTGCTGTGCCTGAAGCCCTGAAGGCAGGGGCTGTCCAGGCAGCAGGTTGTAAATGCTCTAGAAGGCGTTCATTATTGAAGCCCATTGACGAGCCCATCACTTGGTGTGCTCTGCTCCAAGTTAAAACAGACAGCGGCATCTGAGTGACGGTGAATTCCTTCTGTCTGGTAGCTGTATTGAGACAGCTCACGGAGGAAACTTTTGAAATGGGAGAAAATATCGGTAATCATCCCATCCAAGATAATCCTCTTTAACAACCTTATTGCAGATCCTTGAGGTTTGGGGAGAGGCACAGGTAAAGACTTCTCTTATTAGTAGCCCCAAATGACTGATGTCACCCATTCTTCTGTATCCTGCCACTCACACCTTCAGAAATGCCAAAGAGCCATCCATGTGCAGAAATAGCCATCGTTTTTCAATGCTGAATAATACCCCATTATCCCATTGCTAGTACCTGCTGTATCGTCAGAAAATACATTCAGAATATGACAGGAGGATTCTAATCTAAGGGGCTCAGAAGAGAGAGTCTTTTCCTCACATAAGACAAGGTGTGGTAGCCCCGAAATATGGCCAAGAGCCTAGGATCGATCCTTCCACTTCTGATACTGCTACATTGGCACTCTCTTCCTCCTGAACTGTTGTGCCTGCCAGTGCCCCAGCCTTCACATCTGTATTTCAGACAGCAGGATGGGGGGAAAAAATGATAAGGGATATTTCCTGGAAGTGTTTTTCTGGTTTTTTCCAGTGTGTGTGTGTGTGTGTGTGTGTGTGTGTGTGTGTGTGTGTGTGTGTGTGTGTGTGTCCATATGCGTGTGGAGGACCAAGGTTAACATCAGGAATCATACTAGATTGATCCTCCACCTTGTTCATTGAAGCGGTATCTCTCAATCAAGCCCAGGACACCCTTATATGGCCAGTCTCTGGAGATGCCCTGTCTCCATGTCCCCCAGGCAGGATTACAGATGGGTGGCAGTGTGGCATCTCACCTAGCATTTGCATAGATTCTGGCATCTGAACTCAAGCCATGGAGCTATTTGTTCCCCCACTTCCTGTTTGTTAAGGGGTTTCCTTGACATCAGCTACTTTTCAAGCCCCGCTTCCCAAAGTTGTTCACAAGAACATACCTATCTAGTGTGCAGCCTGTACAACTGAGGTCTTTGTTAAGGGAGAATGGACACTGAGAAGGGACTGATGGTTTCCACCACATGGATTAAACCTTTCAATTTAACAAGAATCTACACAACAGATTTTAAATGAAAACATCCCATGTCTTAGTCAGTTTTCTATAACAGTAACAAAATACCAGAGATAATCAATTCACTTAAAAATAAGAAAGAGACTCACATACATGAGACACTGAGTTCAAATCCCACCACCACAAAATCACAAAACCAGAAAGAGGGAAGATGTATTTAGGCCCATAATTGCAAAGGTTCCATCTGCAGTCTATCATCACAGTCCATCATCCATAGCACATCCTTGTTCACTGGGGGTGCGGGGAGGTTGTACCTCATGGTGGGGGGCTGTAACACAATAATCTGTTCACTTTACGGACACCAGGAAGCAGAGAAGAAGGTGGGCCTGAAGTGCCAAGACCCCCTTCAAGGGCATGCTTCCAACGACCTAACCTCCTCCCATTAGGCCCCACCCATCAAGGTCCCATCATCCAGGGATCAATCTTTTGGCACACAAGCCTTTGGGAGATGTTTGTCCAAAACACAGAATCCAATGATATTAGATACTATATCTTTCTTAACGAAATAATAGAAAATTCAAGGAAGGCTGGGGACACACTCAGTATGTAGATCTCTTGCCCAGGCTTCACAACGCCCTGGGTTTCGCTCCCAGGATGCCATAAACTGGGTGTGCTGCAACCTCAGCCCTTGAGAGATAGACACAGGAAGATCAGGCGTTCATGGTCTTCGTCAGCCACATAGCAAGTTCAAGGCAAGCCTGGGCTACCTGAGCAGGACTGGAGTTGTAACCCCTTCACCCATCAAGTCAGTGGTGTAATTTTAGAAGCTGCTGCAAGCCTAGCTCAGCAAGAGATGCCGCACATCCTCTCGTGAGGGGTGGTACACACTTGAACCCCCCAGAAGTGTGTGGTCGTAAGAAAAAGAATGTTGGTGATGTGTAACAACTCTGGGAGAAGGAGGAAGGGAGGGAGAGAGAAATATCAAAATCAAACATCTGAATTAAGTGTCTCAGGGTAGCTCCTGTGAACCAAATGATATGGTCAGAGATGCTTTGAAGTTTGCAAAGCAGGTGGGCATCTCACCTTGCAGTACCTGAGCAGGTACCAGGGAGGTGGCGGGCGACTGACCGTGAAGTATTTGTCTTGCCAAATAATTGCAAAAGGAAAACAAATTCTTAAATCATTTTAAAATATTTGGAGGAAAAAAATCCACTTGCAATATGGATATGATGAGGTGTACTTTTTATGAACTGGGGTGAAGACTCCACAGGATGAAAAACTTCTGAGGGCCTCAAAAGTCTGAACACAGGCCAGACCTGGCCCTGGGCCTGGCATATGCCAAGAGCCCAATTAACAGGTGTAGGATACTATATTTTTCTTAACGAAATAATAGAATATTTCTCAACGTGTGGGTCATGACCCCTTTGGCAAACTTTTATCTCCAAAAATATTTACATTACAATTCATAACAGTAGCAAAATTACAGTTGTGCAGTAACAATGAAAATAATTTTATGATTGGGGGTCACCACAACATAAGGAACTATATTAAAGGGTTACAGCATTAGGAAGGTTGAGAACCACAAGTAGATGATGGTGGCTGGGTTGGGGTGTCTGAGTGCCAGTATTTAAATGCATGAACAGACGCGATTAGCTTGTTCTAATTTTTTATGTTATTTTATTGCTTGTTGTGTGCATGCTGGGGTGCAGGTGTACAACAGGGCACATGTGGAGACCAAAGGACAATTTGCCTGTATTGGTTCTCTCCTTCAGCTATGTGGATTCTGGAGAGCAAAGTTAGAAGAGTTTAGCAGCAAATGCCATCACCGCTGACCTGTCTTGCTGACCCCCAAAAAAATGTGGCCTAGGCTGGCCTCAAACTCATAATCCTCTGGCCTCCTCCTCTTCAGCATATCCTACCAGTGTTCTTGGCCACAATCTCTTTTCATCTTCACACACTGGCTGATACCCAAAAGCTGTGGAAGCGTTTCCAATGGCCATGTTTTAATCTGGTGCCAGGCAGGCTGACCAGCCCCAGGAGGGGCACCATAGCAGGACATACAGGCTCTTGGAGGTTGCCTAGAGAGCCCTTTCCACCTGCCAGCCCACCTTCTGACACCTCGATCCAAATTGAGTCTGTTCTTTGAGCATGGACTCTGAATCCTACCCAGATTAGATGCCTGTCCTTTGACAATGAATGCTCTGTCCTGGGCTTTCTTTTTCTTTTTTTTTTTTTTTTCTTTTTTTTTTTTTTTTTTTGGAGGAGGTTCTGTCTTTTTATTGTGTTGTCCCCTCCTGAAATTGAGCCTTTTCAGCCGGATGGCACTCATGCATTCAAAATGGTAGAGAATGCAACAGAATAATGAAAATACAGCACCAAAAGATTTGTTTAAATGGCCAATTTCATCTTTCTCTGGTCTTCCCTTCTCTTCAGTACCCTGTTAAATCTACTATTTGGAGCCTTTCTAAAGAAAACCACACATACACACATGCACCAAAATATAAAAGGTGGTAAGTTGGGCAAAAATGTCATTGGCTAACTGTGAGACTTTTATTCTGTAATTGCTAAGGCCTTTGGAAGCAGAAGGAAAAAAAGAAAAGGGAAAAAATTCCAATTGGCTTGAAAATAAAATCGTGTCACCCCCAGGATTCTAAGACACACAGGTACCCAAGATACATAAGCAATAAATGTTCAGTGAGAGAATAGCCACAAATGCCCAAACCAGGTTTCAAACTCAGATTTAAGAGTTTAATTTGAGGTGCCACCCCCCTTCTAAATTTTAATCAAACATTAAAGGCCAGCTTATACCCTGTCTACCCAGGGAAATTAGGATAAGTCCCTCCATCTACTACGACCTATTAACACTTCATTCTAATTACATGTGGTTACTGACCTCAATAATAAGATTTGGGGTGAGGTAGTTTTGTTGTTGTTTTTTAATGAGTCCAGATATTTCTTTCTGCAGTCAACCAGCACAGCGCTTGAAATATAAATGAGTTGTTTATGGGAGTCCTTTGTAATTTTTAATTAAAGTGATGTTCTTCAGTTGGAGGTTTATGGCGGTGATACATTTTATCGCCGCATTGCTGTGGAATTCTTAATTATTTATGTAAATGTATTAGTGGAGCCAGCCCTCATTTTGAGTGGTCAGACTTTTCCGTTATGAAAATGTCCATGGGATAGAAAGTCTAATAAATTACACAAGTGGATCTTTAAAAGTCTAATGTCTCTGGTTACTAAGAATAGAACCCTGGGTTTTGGCATGACCCAGAGACAAGATGTCCATGGCTTCCTCGGGTGACAGGCGCTGGGTCTGGTCATCTGAAAGCACTGGGTAAACAGTCAGAAGGTTATTTTATGAGTCAGCTTTGTAACATCTGTCTACACGTGTTGTTATGCATTTGCCACAGGGTAGACGCTCATTGTTGAAAATAGGGTTTCAAATTGGCTATATTTGAATATAATTATCATTTGCCTTCTTGGCAGCCTCAGAAATTAATTCTCAGAACCAATCTGGAAAAATATTGACAAATGTTAATATTGTTTCTTACCTAATATTTATTTTCTAAGCCATCCAATTTGCTTAGCTTTGAGGTTTGGGGGTGTTTTTTTTTTTTTAAGGTTATATTTTCTGTAGCCCAGGCTGGCCTCACACTTTCTATGTAGCTGAGGATGACCTTGAACTCCTGACCTCATGCCTCTTTCTCCCAAGTGCTGGGTTTACAGGTATGCCTAACCATGCCTAGTCATGCTTAGCTTACAATACTCTGTATTAGACATTCTAAATAGGTGTGGATCACTGGTCGTAGAGCACAGAGGGGAGGCCACGCCCTTCAGGAAAAGAACACCTGGCAGTCAGCACCACCAGCCAGCACTGGGTTCATCTCAGGGTCTCAGCAGAGGCTGGTCATAGCATCAGCCTGTGAACAGTAAGGACACGGTGGACAGCAAGTCAGGAACTAATGCAGGAACCGCCCCCTGCCCCCACCTCTGGGACTTGTGACTTGAAGCGATGAGACTCTAAACTGAGGTCCTAACTCTGTGGCTAATCTGGGGCTCCCCTGTGGGTTCCAACAGCATGTCCAGGAATCACACTCTAAAATCAGACCTCGTGTCACCATCTGTAGCTACTGCTGACCCCTACATGAAGGCTTGCATATGGTGGGGAGGGCCTCTTCATTCATTCAGTCACCCATGAATTTACCTATTCCAAAAACATGTAATGAATACCTACAGCACTTTGGGGGCATAGCGGTGAAGACAGCAGTTAAGAATATCCACTGTCATTACTGAGGTAGGGATCTGGAACCTGCACCATCTCCTTACACTTACCAGACACAGTCTGCCACTGAGCTGCAAGCTACACCCTCAGCCTGGTTGTGTTTCCACTGTGGGGATGCTGGAGGTCTAGCACTGAGCCTCATGCATGCTATCCAACTGCTCTAACTCTGAACTACATCCCCACTCCTTGTTTTGGAGGACAAGACCACATCTCATGCTAAGCAAGAAATATTTTTAATTGACATCCCAACAGCAAGATGGTTGAGCAGTAAAGGCACTAGCCACCAAGCCTGACCACTTGAGTTCCATCATCAGGACCCACGTGGTGGAAGGAGAGAACTGACTCCTAAAAGTTGTCCTCTGTCCTCCACACATACACAATGACATGAGCACACACACACAATTAATGCAATTTTAAAACATTACAAAATACATCTCTTCATTGCTTGCTTCTCTTTCCTCTACTGCTAGCCTCCATGTTACATCCAGGGGTATTCGGTGCCCTCTTCTGGCCTCCTTAGGTACTGCATGCACATGGTGCACACACCTACACTAAGGCACACACACATACATGCAAAATAAAATAATTTTTTAAAGACATCATTTTAAAATCAAAATTACTGCAACATTCACAATAAGCAAAGCAGGGACATTTTAAGTAAAGCAGAGTAGCTGTTGCTGAGTTTCCTCCTGTATCCAGCTGGGGCACTGGCCCTGCACAGTGATGCTGGCACCACTGGGATTTCTCTATGAAGAGCATTGCGGAGAAGGCTCCATGACTCTGTGGATCCAAGAACAAGCGTAGAAATGAGTTCTTCTGAGGTACAGGCTGAGGGAAGATGTTCTGTGCCCATGCAGAACTGTCAGCCAAGAAGCTGAGACATGAGGGGTCACCCTCTCTCTGACAGTGAGCTTCCTGACACAGTCAAGAAGACCTGAGCCAAGTCAACTTATAAAGGAAAAGAGTCATTTCTGACATGCAGTTTGGGAAGTTTACATCTAGGATCATGTGATCCTGTTGCTTTGGAAACATGTGACAGAGAGAGAAACTGCCCAGCTTCTGGCTAACCCCATTGCAACAGAGAAAGAGGAAGAAGCCATGGTTTTCCAGTCCACTGGGAGGGCAGGTCCTCAGTGACCTGAAGACCTCTCACTGGACTCTGCCTCTCAGAGGTCCCACCACCTCCCAGGAATGTCAGGGATGGGGAACTAAACCTTTTGAGTACAGGCTTTCAGAGGACAATCCAGCTGCAAAACAGAGCCGGTGAATAGAGACCTCTTCATCTGTGCAAATCAGCTACAAGGCTTGAAGCAAAAAAGAAGTCTGGTTGAAAAGAGAAAGAGACGACAAAATGTTTTAAATGGTTAGTGAGAAAAGGGGAGCCACGGAAGAAAGTGGAGAATAACGAAATAGGAAGGTGATTTGAGGAGCAACTTAAGTGTCATTCCTAGAAAGCCAACTGGTATCTCCTCATGAGTGCCATGCATACCTTTGTGAAGTGGGTGTGGCCACCTTGTTCTGTAGCTGATGATGAGTGGTGTTCTAATAGCCATCCATGGTCGGGCAGTTTGGAGAGAAGGAACTGCCATCCAGGTCTGTTTTGGTCAGAGAGCTTTGAAGCAGGGAAACTATTTATTTCACAAGAACAGATGTCATACAAAAACATCTGCACCCCAAAGAGTGTCCTTGTTCTTAAAGCACTGCCATATTCTCTTAAAGGGATCTCGGTCTCATCCTTTCTGAGGGTCACCATTTGAAGGGTCTGTGCCATCTCTGCCCCCCCAGTCTATCCATTCCCTTCATGTCTGGGCTTATTTTGAAGCCTGGGGTAATGGGAGAGCAGAGGAGCCAATCCAATGAGGGCATGAGATCATGGCTCACATCTTCTTGATTTCTCTTGGTGATTTTTCCCCCCTAAATGGCCACACGCAGCATTGTCCCCAAGCACAGAAACCATGTTGAGCCTTCCAGAGGAAACATGCATGTTACACAGGCTTTGTTCAGACCTGGGTTGTGGTTCCACTGGCATTGGGTTCAAGGCCAGTGAGTCAGCAGTCTGCATAAACAAGGTCATAACTGAAACAAGGTCATGTTCTGATCTGTAGGCTCGAGGGAACCTAGCACTTTATTTTCCCCCAGGAGCATGGGTTCATCATTGCCTAAATCTGTTTCCTTGGTGACCTCATAGGACGTAATTACAGTGACCAACTAAAATTGCCCATGAGTGCCTGCCTGTGTCTTCTCTGCCAGTCTTCCCTCCCTGGGCTATAATCCCTGGGTACTAGGCTAATTATGAATGACACCTGTGGAACTTAGTAGGCTCTCGGTAAAATTTAATTTAATTAATGAGTGACTTGCAAATGAGTGGTTTTCAAATAATTCTTACCCAGGCATTAGATGCACCAAATCCCACCCAGAAGATAATAATGAGTCCTCACAAAGCATTAAAGGGATTTCCATCCAGCTCTGACTTTAATAAACAGCACAAGTAAACTCTAATTAAATGGCAATGTTTAATTATTACTCAATGCCCTTCCCTATTCCATATCTCCCCACGGATGTGAAGGATGAGAGACAGTCCTCTTTCTATCCTCTCTCCTGGTGTCCCGGCCAGGCACCCTCAGCTTTGCAGATCCTCCCAAGCTTCCACTGGGAGGCAGACATGCTCAGTGCTGGAGTCTCCTAGAGGTGGCTCAGTGGTTAAGAGCACTGGCTGCTCTCGCAAAAGACTTGGATGTTGTTCCTAGCACCCACAAGGCAGCTCACAGCCCACTGTAACTCCAGCTCCAGGGTATCTGATATGCTCTTCTGGTTTCCACTGTGTGATGCACAGACATACATGCAGGCAAGACACTGGATACACAAAAGGAAACGTTTTAATTGAATGGCTCCATAAGCTGTACATATCCTCTCACCATTTAGTCGACTGTTATAACTGTTTAATGAACACCTACGAAGTACCAGACACTGTTGTTGAGGACATGGTGAGAATTAGCATGCAGACCCTTCCTCCTGGGAAAGTCAGAAAAGAAATGGGTGGACATCTGAAAAGATGGTTATGAGTTTGACAGATGTTCTTTAGAAATTGGAAGACTCCTGAAGGAGAGTCTGCAAGGACTGGCACCCTGCCAGCTACAAGGGCTGATTCTGGGAATGTGGTGAGAGTCAAGTGTTGGGAAAGCATGCTTGGATTTCCTTTGTTTGTAAGTTTTTAGAATTCTATAGCCCCTGCCTTTTTAGTCACTTTAAAAAGTCACTTAATGAACAATACATATTCATTGTACAAAAACTAACCAACTCAGAGCAGAACAGAGAAGCAAATTAGAACTCACCTTTAATCCTACCACCTAGGTACAGCCACCATTGTATTTTGTCTTGTTACTTCCAGAGGTATAAAGTGGAAGAATGTGTTGTTTCTCCATTCCATGTAATTAAAAAGACCGTGGGAACTTCTAGCAGCTTCCTAGGGAGCTTGGGTTGTGTTTATTTTTTAAGAGCTACTAATTTTTGATTAACTAGAATGAATGCAACATTTAAGGGAAATGTAATTACATGCTCTCCCCCTTCTCAACAAAACAACATTATTCCCCCCAACAAAGTGTAGAGTCACAACTCCAAGGATGTATGGCTCCAAGTTGGGGGATTACAGGGGACATTTTTCATGTCACCATTGAGACAGTTGTGTGAGCACTCCAACAGTGAGGTATCTGGGCTGCAGGTTACAGACCCAGCTGAAGTCAGGCTGGATAATAACTCACTTTGTCACTACTTAATTCTACAGTGGCTGCTGCTACTGAGCCAGAATATAAAGCCTCGGTCCCTGGAAAGATGAGGGACTCTCTGTCAGGATGTTTAAGAATAAGAAAGGCGAGGGCAGCAAGGGGGCCACAGAGATAGCAGCACCAAGAGGCTGGTGATGGATGCAGTGTCCCTTCTTCACTTTCTCTTCTCTTTGAATGTTGGGCAGGGGGCTCTTTGTGCTTGTCCCTGTGTGTTTCGATGTCCGGGTACTTTTGTGCATATGCACGTAGGCATGGAGACCAGTGGTCAAACTCAGGTGTCATTCTTCAGGAGCAAGCCACCTTGCTTTTTGAGACAGGTTCTCTCATTGGAACCTAAGTCTCCCTGATTGGGCTAGGGTGGCTGGCCAGAGAGCCCCAGGAATCCTCTCCTCTCTGCCTTCCCAGCACTGATTACAGCACTCGCCACCATGCCTGGCCTTTTACATGGACACTGATGATCAAATCCAGGTCCACATGCTTGCAAGGCAAGCACTTTGCCAACTGAACTATTTCTCCAGACCTCTTCTTTTCTAAAATCTATTTTTTTTTTATTTTATTTTTGCACCCTGAGAAATTCAGGGCCTTTGTGAGCTCAATAAGTGTTCTACCAACTGAACTACATTCACCAGCCCTTGTCCACTTCTTGTATAAATGACACACCAGCACAACTCCCTCATCAGTTCCTTTGACCCCTGATTATGCAGGGGATGCATCTTATATGGCAGTCCCTGCATCTCACCAAAGTGCTACCCACCCAGTAACAGAATGAGCCTTGGCCCTGATGATAGTTGACAGCAACTGTGTATGAACCAAAACTAGAATGTCCAGAAGTCTCTGTGCGAATTCACCAGCATCTTGTAGCTCCCGCTATGTCGGATTCTCCTCTTCCCCTTTGCTTCTACCCTACCCTGGCCAACGCACCTTGGCCATGTGTTCTCAGCACCGCGGTCAGAGCACACGCTTTCTCGGCCTGTGTTTTCGGCACCACGGCCAGTACCAGGCACCCTGGGCCGAGGCTTTCAGCACCATGGCCAGAGCCCTGTACAAAGTGCCTCTCTGAGCCCAGGTCAGGGCGCCTTTCTTTCTGCCTTTCCCCACAGTTGCTTCATAATGCTCTCCCCACCCCCACCCCAGTAATTCCTCCCGCGTGGAGTCGCTCTTGTTGGCTCCATCACATGTGAGCAAGCTGCCTCCGACAGCAGCTCCGCCACCAGGGGTTGTGGCCCTTTGGGAACTTACTTAATCTCTCCATACCTCATTCCCTCCTGATGTAAAAGGAGATAACTCCTGGAGACATTGAGAGGATTAAACAGGGCTAATCTAGCAAATCTCATAGCACGGTGTCTGAAACTTAATAAGAGCCCAGGCCTTGTTCTCAGTTATTGTAATACTTGGCAGATCACCCCAGACATAGCTTGTCTTAAAAAGCTTTCACTCATCGCCCACTGCAGCCCCACAGAGGGCTAGGCTGCCCCTCCTTGGAACCTGCTTCGCAAGGCTCCAGCACACTGTCTTAATTGGCTATGAGTAACCTGGATCCTCTGCAGACCTAACAGAAGCTTATCGTCCACTCCTATAGCAGACCAGTGCAATGAAGGGGGAAGGCAGCTTTGCCCCATAACACCATTGGGAGGCCCATGCTCCTTCTGCATTGTGGAGCTGTGTGGTGAGCCTGTGTCACTGGACTTTGTCATTGATGTGTGGCTCACGGTTACTGTGACTGTGGAAAGGGAAGAAAGAGCCAAGAGGTTTTGTGGAAAGTGTGTCCAGTTACAAGAGGGACATTATCACTTCTACCCATATTCCCTCACCCCAGCCTCATCGCAAGGGAGGCTGAGAGATGTGGCTGCCTGTATGTCTACAAGGAAAAACTGAGTTGTCTCTGCCTGTGTATTTCTTTCCCCTGCCAAGTCAGAAGATACTTAAGGGCTGTGACCGTAGACTTGGGGGTCTCACGTCTAGTGCCTATTCCCTTCCAACCTTCGCCCTGAGCTTCACCTTAAAAGTGAATCCACAAGCTGACCCAGTGGCCTAAGGAGAGGGGCTTTCCAAACACAGCTAGTAGAAAGGTGTAAGGAGACAGAGGCACCCAGAGAAACCCAGCCATTTCTTGAAACCAAAGCTACAGCTTACACAGTCCTGCCTGGAAAGAGCTCATGGCTGAGTTACTGAAGGGTGGTGCACGGGAGGGGTGAGAGGAGGAGATCTGAGCAGCTCAGGGGAACAGAGCCACACCTCTGTAAACCCAGAGCCTCCACATCCTAGGTCCCAGGACAGGGCTAAGAAGAGTTTTCATCCTTGGGTCACGGGTCTCTCTGAATTGCAGCACACCCAGGTGACTAGAAAGCACTGTGTCGAGCAGCCCTTGAGAACCCAGTCAAGGTATGCAAATTGGAACAAACTTTCTGAAAGACATTTTGCATTATGCATCAACTTTTTTCCAACAGCTCTCCTCTTCCGTGGCAGTAATTCTGCTCTTAGGAATTTATCTCAAAGAAATAATCAGAAACAGTGTCAAACACTTATGTCCTCAGGAAACGGAGATTTATGTGCAGAGCTGTGTGCAGAAGGCTTATTTATGATGGCAAAAAAAAGTTAGAAAACACACTCCGTGTCCAGCCAAAGGGGCTGCATAAGTAAATGACAGAACAGACAGATGATGGAATGACATGGAGTAGGGGAAAATGGGTTTCGTGAGAAGTTTTAGGCTGGGAGAGGTTGCTCTTATTAACTTGAGTGGAAGAAATGGGACATCCATGCTTGTGAACTGTCCCTCCCAAAATGTGGAAGTAATATGTAGAAAAGATTTGGAATAGAATGTCCGGGCAATGATGGCTCTCTCACAACTTCTAGTTGTTTCTTTACTTGTTGTAGATTGTCAAGATTTTAATGATGAGCACGTATAACATACAAGCAGGAAAATGGCTTGGGGGTGATTCACTGGGGAAAGTACTTGCTATGCAAGCATGGGGAACTGAATTCAGATCCCCAGCACCCACGTAGGAGTCAGACATGTCAACATGCACTTGTAACCGCAGCCCTGGAGAGAATGATGGAGATGGGTGATCTTTAAGTTCCGTGAGGGACCCTGTGTGGTGGCTGGTTTTGCCAACTTGAGAACCACCTGAGAAGAAGGTCTAAATGAGGGGTCGTCTAGATCAGGTTGGCTGTGGGCATGTCCATGCGGGCTGTCTTGAATGCTTTGATGGATATGGGAAGACTCAGTCTGAACTAGGTGGCACCATTTCCTGGTTGGGGTCATGGACTGTAGAAGAGTAGAGAAAGCAAGCAAGCTAAGCACTAGTAGGCATTCTCACCCCCTCCACCCGCTGTGGGTGTCATGTGACCAGCTGTCTCAGGCTCCTTGCCACCGTGATTTCTCTGTGGTCATGGATTGTAGCCCAGAAGTGTGAGCTGAAATAAAGTCTCTTCTTCCTAAGTTGCTTTTTGTCAGGGTTTTATCACAACACTAGAGGTAAGACTAGAACCCCCCTCTCAGAAAGTAACATAGGTACCCAAATCTGACAACACACATGCACACACACACACACACACACACACACACACACACACACACACACACATTTTTGAAAGAGAGAAATGATAGAGGAACCACCTTTTTTCTATAGACTACTCAGAGGCACTGAGGCACTGTAGTCTTTTTCTCCAGTTTTCAAGAATCTGAACGCTGACCCAGACCCTGGGCCTCAAAGTACGTAATAGGCGGCCTGAGATTGCGGCCTGAGACATGTCCCTTTTCAGCTGTCATAACTTCCATTCAACTGTACAAAATAAATCACCTAAAACCCCATCCATCCAGACAGGCCTACACAGGTCACATCTTTTACAACTCAGAACAACAACAACAACAGAAAAGTGTATTCCCTTGTGAGTTCTGTAAAGATATTCCTTGGCATCTACAAAATGACAGGGACTTTCACCCAGATCTCACAGCATGGCCATCCCCAGCCTTGGGTGTGGTTCAGAAATGTTCCCAGGGATTTGAAAAACACTCTGCTCTTCTCCCTGAAGTTGTGGTTTCCCGTTTGGTCATAAAGCTGCTGGGAGAGGAGTTACGGGATTCATCTGTGTTCCAGTGTCTCACCTGAAGTGGGATTTTAAATGGCTTTAAGTTGGTTGGGTTGCTAAGGCAAAAGAGAGCATAACAAAAAGGACAATGCTAATCTATCCTAAAATGTACGAGAAAGTGCGTGCTTGTCCTTGCCTTCATGCCGGGATAGAAAGCCAGTCCTAAACCCGTTGTCTTAGGAAAGGTGGTTTAATGCGATCAGGAATATGATTGCTTTGCTATGCTCACGTGTGTGAGTTATACCAGACACACCCCTCTCGGCTTGTGAACCAGCCACTCTGGTGTCTCACTGGGGAAGCTTTCTGAGGTGCAGCTGCCCCTCAGCATCGCCCCAACATGCCAGGGAAAGTGACGTTTCCCAAGCTCTGCCATCTAGGAATGAAGCACTCCATCCTCACCTACTGCATGGTTTTTATTCTCAGAACTGAATCTAAGCTCTGTTGGAAATTTGTTGAAAGCCTTCAGTATCCACTTCTCACCAAATTGAATTCCATGACATTACCATTAAGGGGGGGGGGGGGGACCTGCTGAAGTTCAATCACAATTCTTCTCTGTTAACATAGTGATAAACGACCCATGTCGGGAAGGTGGCCACTTGGTGTCCTTGAGATCACACTGCTTGCCATGCAGTGTCAGAGAGGTCTTCCAAACTGTGGTTCACACCTGCTCTCCCAGGGAGACCTTCTGGGAGGTCAACATCAATGGCCTAGTTCACTTCTCTGTTGCTGTCATAAACACCATGACCAAAAGCAACTGGTAGGTTCCATTACTTTGCTTATAGTCCGTCATGAAGGGCAGTCAGGGTGGGAGCTCAAGGCAGGAACTGGAGCAGAGACCGTGGAGAAATGCTGTTTACTGGTTTGCTCTCCATGGCTTGCTCAGCCTGCTTTATAATAGCACCCAGGACCAAATGCCCAGGGAATGACACCACTCACAATGGACTGGGCCCTCCTCTGTCAATCATTAAGCAAGAAAATACCCCACAGACATACCCGCAGGCCAATCTCCAGGAGGCAGTTCCTCAATTGGAACTCCCTCTTCCCAGGTGAACTAGTTTGTGCCAAGGTGACCAACACTATCCAACACAATTAATTTGAAAGCTACTGCATCTCTCTAGAATGTCCTAGAATGAACCGCTTCCTTTAGATGAATTTTCTGTGAAAGTGAAGGTCAACCTATGCTGCACCCATCTGTGTGTATGTGTTGATTAGGTTTCTAGAATATGTGTCCTGAATCTTGAGCAGAGTTCAGAAATGGAATTTGAGGTTGTCTCAGGTGCAGTGGCCTAGGGAATACTTTGCAAAACTCCCAGCAGATACCAAACACTGCCATGGACAGGCAATGTTCATACTGAACACACATACTCATGCAAAAACATGGTTATGAGCTACATGCAGTAAGAAATAATAGTAATAGCTAGTAATAAAGTAGAATGGTCATATTTGTACATTTACCTCCAATGTTGATAGTGTTGTGTTTTGGAGTTGTGTTTGTGATGAGCTAAGGCTTACTTGAATAGATGTCCTATGACACCATGACAGTGGATGTGATAAGCCAGACAGTGTCTCAATGTCTAGCTGGCAGAGAGCATGAGTGTGCTGGACTCCACATGACTCCCAGGCCCCAGGCGGGATAGAGCTCAGTGGCATGAGATTTCATTATGCTTCTCAAAATGGCACACAATTTTAAATGTATGACTTGTTTACTTTTGGAATTTTCCACGTGTTTCTCAGTTCTCAGCTGACCATAGCAACCAGAAGCATGCAAGGCAGAGTGACAGGTCAGAGTGAACCCTGTGGACTTCCTGTTAAGCTGATAAGTGACTGAAACCACATTTTATTTGATTCTGGGTTTATTCTGGCTTTTACACTTTCATGCAAAATTTCATACTGTGGTCACTGCACCTGCCAATAAAAAGCTCCCTGGAAAATAAACTATAAAAAAAAACAAGTTTTTAAGACAGGATTTAGTTTACCTAGGAAACACAGAACCGTGGGTTTGATCCTCAGCACTACCTCTGAAAAAAATACAGAGGAGGAAGGCAGGAGAGGGTAACAGAGGGAAGAAGAGAAGGAAGGAGGAGAGGAGAGGGGGTGAAGAGACAAAGAATCAGTGAAAAATCAGTGCTGTCAGCTGCATAAAATAAAGCAATTAAACTTTATTAAACTGCTGCTAGGGAGACTGATGATGTAGCTCAGTGGTTAACCATTTGCCTAGCACATACAAAGCCCTGGGTTCAATTCCCACCGCAGCATAAACCAGGCATGATGGTATCACATGCGTGTCATCACAGCACTTGGAAGCTGTAGATCAGATGTTCAAGATCATCGTTGGCTACATAGTGAGTTCAAGGCCAGCCTGGTCCACATGAGGCCCTGTCAAAACACACACACAGCACACACACACACACACACAGAGAGAGAGAGAGAGAGAGAGAGAGAGAGAGAGAGAGAGAGAGAGAGAGAGAGAGAGAGAAAGAGAGAGAGCTGAGTGCCGAGTATTTTCTGGACTCTTTTTTACTTTTCCTTCCAACAGCTCTGAGATACTGGTTGTCCCCAGTGACAGGCAATGTTGCTGCTGCTAAGGGGCCGTTTGCACACATGTGCTCAGAAACCACATAGACAGGCAGTGCAGGCCATGCCAGCATTCCCCTGCCGTAGTTCTGCTCACACTCCGTCATTGGAGGGAAGTCAAGGCAGCAGGGACTTCAGCAGCTGGTTACATCACACCCATAGCCAAGAGCACCCAGGACCCCTGCAAGCCTGTAAGGCAGACATCTGGCTTCCAGGCTTGAGGCACGGCTGACGTCTGACCGGGGTTACTCGGTGTATTTACCCCTCTCCCTTTTCCTGGACAAGCCCTGACCCTCTCCATTCTCATGCTCTAGACAGCTCTTTTCTCTAGGAACTAGACGTGAATTTGCCACATACTATCATACCTCTCAAGTATGATGTTAAACACACAAGCAATAATGGGACAGAGAGGCAGTTGAATCAGCGCCATGCTCTGACAGCGCCGTCCTATTAATTGGCTGACACATAACCTGGGTTTTTATTGCCGTAGAAAAAAACATTCCACAGGCTGGCATGGGAAATGACAGTAGGTTTCTTGGCCACTATCGGAGAAGTTAAGAGGAAGCTAGCGTTATTGCTTTCGGATATCCACATAATTCACTGGGAATGGTCCTCCCCTCTGCGACAAGGCGGCACTGCAGATGGAACTCCACCAGAGCCTTGCCTGATTGGCTGTCATCGGCCCCATTGCCTTCTTCCTGTCCACACTCCTGTCATCTTTGTGAGAAAAATTGTGTTGTTTTTTTTTTTTTTTACAGAACTTGTTCTTCAGGAAAAATAATTTGTCCTTACATCCTTCTCAGCTCTCAGACTGTCTTAGCACACAGTACTTTCTTCTTTCCAGTAGCCCAGGCTGGCCTCAAACTCACCATGTAGCTGAGGATGACCTTGAACTTCTGATCCTGCTGCCTCTGCCTCCTGAGTGCTGGGATTACAGGTGTGGGCCACCACAGGTATGAGCGCTGGGCGTGAAGCCAGGGCTTTGTGTGTGCCAGACAAGCACTCTATACCCTGAGCCACATCCCTAGCCCTAGCCCAGTGTATTATTTCATGGAGCACTGAAAAAGATTTTGGAGAAAAGCTTCCTCACGCTGTAATGATGAAGGGGAAAACTGAGACAGTTCCCAGAACTGGGAACCTGAGGGGAAAGGTGAGTGTCTCACACCCACCTGGAGCCCAGGGTTCCTGAGAAATACTCAGATTAGCACAGCTGGCACTAGGCACCAGCCTGTCCGAACAGGAACGCCAGAGTGCCCACTCATAACATCAGCTCCACATGTGCCATCAGGGTAAAGTCTATCGAGAATCTCTGTCACCTTATTAACTGGTCTTTTTTTAGAATATGTTTTATTCGTTCTATGAGAATTGCACACAATGTGTTTTGATCATATTCACTCCTCCTCCAACCCTTCCCAACTCTACCCTCTTCCCTTCTTCCCTTCCCACCCAACTTTGTTTGCATCCTTTGTTCCTCCTATCAAGGCCAATTTGTGTTAGCCAAATATTCTTGGATACATGGCCTCCCATCAGAGCAGAGTTAACTTACTGGAGCTACACTTTTAGAGGAAACCGACCCTTCCTTTCCCAACAGCAACAGTTCCCAGTAGTTCCTCCACTAGGGGTGGGACCTCATTCCCAATTCCCTCTCCATGCTGGGATTTGCTCAGGTTTGAGCTTGTATGGGTCTTGCACACACTGTCACAACTGCTGTAAGTTCATATGTGGGGCTGCCCTGCTGTGTCCAGAAGACACTGCTTCCTTGTGGTCATCCACTGCCTCTGGCTCTTACACTCTTTCCGACCCTCTTCCTCCATGGTCACCGAACAGTAGGACAAGGGGTGTGGTATGTATGTTCACTCTAGAGCTAAGCATTCTACAGTTGCTTTTTTCTCTGCATCTTGAGTGGTCCTGGCTCTCTGTATTAACTGACATCAACTGCGAATAGAAACATCTCTGATAAGGGTTGATAGATACACTAATCTATGGTATAATCATAAGTCATTAAGAGTTGATTGAACACTATATCTATTCTGCAGAATAATAGTAAGTTATTCCCTAGGGTCTATGACCTGCCTAGCCATAGGTTATTGGCCCAATAATGGTGCCGCATATGGGTTTTATCTTAAACCCAATCAGAAAGTAGTTGCTTACTTCCATGACATCCATGACCCTACTGTACCATTGGACATGTCTTGACAGGCCTTGACTGGACTTCTTTGCCTGGTATCAATATTATTCTTAGATATGACCTTGACTTTCTAAAGGACTCTTCATGCCAGGGAAGTTTCTGCCCATTGCTCCAGTGGGATTCTGGGTCTCTCTCTGGCTTATCCAGGACAATCACAGTTCAAACTTATGCCAGTCACTGGTAGCTGGGCTAGATCAGTCCAGTGGACTTGCCACAAGGAATCCCAACTAGTCCCTGGGAGTGGCAGAGTAGACATGGCTACCTAGGCCAAAATTGAAGTGGCTCTATGGGGAGGGGGGACAGATGTTAGCAAAGCATGACAAGAAATGACACCTCGGGCCCTCCTGCGGTTTTTGGAAGTATCTAGAAATTTGCACTGTTTTAATGATTTGTTCCAAGTGCCATAAATATGACTTTCCTTAAAAGATAGATTTGTATGATTGACAGAAATACTTTATGGGGATGAAATTGACACTTGCAGTAATATGCAAATCTTGGATACATTAAATCACCGGGAAGCATGCTTCTGGAGCATGGAGGGGTGGAGGTGAGGGGCCTCAGTGTTCCACACCTATCCAGAATACTGTATATGCTACTTTCCATCACTAACTGAAGCTGTTAACTTTTACTTGTTGCTATGCGTTCTCAACCGTCAATCTGAGAAATAGGTTTGGGGTAGGTATTGGTGAGGTCTACGTGTGTGTTCATGTATTGTTGGCATGCATGCACGTGTGGGCACACATGCACATACGTATGCAAGTGTGCAGACCAAAGGTCGACCTTGGGTGTCCTCCCTTACTTCTCTCCACCCTAGCTTTGGAGACAGGTTTTCCTACTAAGCCCAGAGCTCACCGACCCTCCCGTGAGCTCCCTGTCTCTGTCTTCCTGGTGCTGGGGTCACAGATGTAAGCCATGCTGCCAGGCCTTCGTATGGGTGCTGGGATCTAATCTCAGGTCCTCATACTGCACCTTAGTGAGCACCTTATCCAGTGAGTCATCTCCCCTGCTCTGGAGGGTTTTAAGCCGTTCAGGACACTGCCTGTAAGAACCCATAGCACCTATGACTGTCAGAAAGTAGACCCCGGGAGATGTTGAATTCTCACCAGCTAAATGGGCAAGGTGTCTGACCCCTGAGCGCCTGCAGATCTGTTGGCTTTCCCTTTAGTAACTTTCACATAGAAGACAAAACTCAGAAGTTCCCCCTCCCCTTAATGTCATGTGGGAGGACATGAGAACACCCATCCTCTCGTGTCCTCAGTGAGCACAGGCCCTCCCTCGTCTCTCATGTCTCACCGTCTTTTGCCAACTGCCTCTTCCCACTTCTCCCACGCTCTTGAGATAAAGGCAAGGCTGGAGTCTGTTCCCTCTGCCCATCTGTTTCTTCCCCTCATTCGTAATCTCAGGTACCTGCAATTTGCTGAGCAAGGGCTTTTCGGCTCAGAAGGGCTCAGGCGACTGCTCACTCGGAGAGGGAGTTTTATGGCTATCATTTGGTATATTTCCTTGCTCACTCATGCCTGCTTTTGCTCATAAATACCCCCACCTCATCCTGTGGAAGATAGGAAATGGAGCTTTATCGCCCTGAGTTCATGCTGGCATAAATATTAAATTCATGTAATAATCACAAGGCCTCTTCCTCCGCTTGGCTCGGACAGTTCTGTAGCTGCTGTGAAATCTCTTTTTGCATCAGAGGTTAACAGTCCCTAACTCTTTTTTGAGATTTATTTTATCTTAATTTGTGTATATTGGGGGGCTTATGAATACGGGTTCCCAAAGAGTCCAGAAGAGGACAGAGGGTCTGCTGGAGTTACAGGCAGTTGGAGATTCTCAGTGTAGGTGCTGGGAATCAAACTCAGGTCCTCTGCAGGAGCAGTATGCAGTCTCAACTGCTGAGCCATCCCTCCAGCCCCAGGAGCTCCCAACTCTCATTCAGAGTCTGGGTGCCACTGCTGGCAGCTGTTCTCAGGGTTCAGGACCCTCCACTTCAACTTTTCTGACCTCACCCTGGCAAGTAGGGCCAGGGTTTTCCCTGGGCACTTTCTTCTCATTTTGGGGAATTTATGCTTGCTTTGATGGAGAGGTGGTATTTGAACCCAGAGCCTATGACTTTTCACCCCTAGACCTTGGCCCCTCATCTTCCTGCAGTGGTGGCAGCATCCTTCCAGTGGGTTTCCCATCGAGACTTGCACATGTGACTTACCTTTCCTGCTGATGACAGGAGCAGATTCAAGTGGATTCTCTGTTGGCATGGGCCAACTGCTTGTTACATCATGGTGCTGACCAGGAAGTGGCACATTCTAGTTGGAAGAGGGGCTAACATTTAACTCAGCAACCCACTTTCTCCAGCTAGACCCCCACCTCCCAAAGGGTCCACAACCCCAAAAACAGTGCCACCAACTGGGGACCACGTGAGCCATGGGAACAAAAGCGAAAGAATTTAAAAGTTCCTTGGGTGGCTACATGGAGTGACAATCGGGTACCAGAGCAAGAGGACCTGGAGAGGGAAGGCGGGGTCACAATATCATGTTGGGTCCCAATAGTCACCCAGGAAAGACATCTGCTTGAAGAGAGGCTGTGGTAGCCAAGAGTTGGGTTGGTGCCACCCACTACGGGAATCGTCAGGCTGCCCTGCTCAGTGAGGGAGTAGCCATTGGGATATTTTTACCCAAATGAGGAGGAAAGAAATATTGTGTAGTGTGGGAGAGACAAACATGTCCATTGACCAACCTGTGGCTGCTCCCCTTCTAGAGATGTGACAGACAGTAGTACAAACCGAAGAGGGGTCCTTTGGTGCAGCCCAAGCAAGCCAGAGTCAAGTCCTGCTGTCCCGCACCCTTATGCAGAGAATGAGTTTTGTGCAACACCCCAAAATCTGATCAGACCCTTCCTTCCAGTTCTGAGATATTTGGAGACTGGGTAAAGAGGTGGGAAGGCTTTCCATGCCATCTTCCTGAATAAGTTTACTGGGAACCAACAAGATGGTTGGTTAGAGAGAGGCATCTGCACACAGCCTGGAGACCTAAGTTCAATCCCTGGGACCCACATGGTGGAGGGAAAGAACTGAGTCCTGCAAGTTGTCCTCTGACCCCCACAAACACAAAGTGGCATGTGCTGCACATGCGTGCACACAACATACAATACACACACACACACACACACACACACACACACACACACACACACACACTAAAATACAAACGTGATTTTAAAGGATTACTCACGGAAAGCTCATTGTGAATACAGCAGCTTAAAATGGCTCCTGGTTTCTGCTCTGCAGCAGCCAATTGAATCGTTGACTCAATTTTAGCCCACTGGGGACCCGCTGAGGAAGGCCTGGTTCCTAAATCACCCTCCTGACAGGTGCCATATTTCTGAGCCCCGAGCTAAGCAGTGACCTTCTGGTTTCACAGTAACTAGAGCTGGGTGACACTCATAATGAACAGAGTCCGTTGAGCCTTCTTAAAATATGGAAAGAAACTGAAATCAGATGGAAGTGTCATTGTGAATCGGGGTACCAGAACCAAGTGATCCATCTCCTGTCTGATGGTGCAGAGGCCGAAGGCACAAAGACTTTCCCCCAGTGAAGGGTTGTGAGACGTCTGCATTGGACAACCTGCCGCATGCCAAGGGCCAGACTGCATGTATGACACAAATGCAGTCACTTCTGAGAAAGGCACAGCTGTCTCTGTCCCACACCCATGGAAGCAACCTCCTGGAAAGGTTCATCCCAGCTTGGTGGTCCTCAGGCTCTGCATGTGGGTCCACAGGACCATCTCCAAGCTGCTTCTCAGGAAGAAGAGACCCCTCCCCAACTGCCAATCATGGTGATCTCTTCTGCCTGGAATATTCTCCCTTCCCCAGACCTCATGGGATTATCTCTCTGTCTTTTAGGTCCCAGCTGTGCTCTCCTCTTTGAGGCTTTCTTGACCACTCACTAAAGTCTGAGTCTAGGGACACATGCCTTTAAGCGCTTACATCGCCGAGGCAGGAGGATGATCAGTTCAAGGTTGCACTCAGCTGTGACTTCCAGCACAGATATTGTCTCAGAAAAAGGGGAGAGGGGAGAAAGAAAGAAATCTCCCTCCAATTTCTCCTCCACATCACTGGTCCATCGCTGCTGCCTCCTGGCCCTTCATTCTATATGTTGGCTTTCAGAGCACAGGTCATTCTCTTAAGCTGTCCTAGTATTATATATTCCATAACGGCCTCCCTTCCAGAATATAAGGTTCATGAGCTCAGAAGTTCTGGTTCAATTCTTTTTCATAGATTCAAGGTGCATAAGAGCTACATTATGCATGCTGAAAGAATGAGTGTGTGGATAGGCAGGTGCACACATACATGCATGTATGAATGCATGAGGACATGTGTGCACAGGTGGATGTATGCATGGGTGGGTAGATACATGGATGAAAGTGGACAAACTGGCTCCAATTGGATGGTGTTTCTCCTTAGTTCAGCCCTCTGTGATTATACTGGATCTGCCCCCTGTAGTCTCCCCAAGGGTCCCCAAATGCTCTCTCCTAGATGCCTGCAGTCTTCCACCCTTCTCTTCTGCTCCCTCACCTCAGCAGTGTCAGCCTCCTCAGAGGACCAGGTCAGTGGTGCACGGGTCCCATCAGGGAGCCAGGTTGCTGGACAAGCACAGCTGTAGCTCCACCAGAGTGGATCCAAGAGAGACCCGACAGAAGCTGCTCCCTCGATGTGGCCTTTGGACCTCCCTGCACGTACCTGCTCCAGGGTCATCACACTCCTAGGGCTCCCTTCTCTTTGACTTCACTCAACAAGCGTGACTTTCCCTCTAGTCCACACACAGTCCCCTAAACACATGTGACTTCTGTCATCAGGGTTACCCGGTCTGGGGGACAAGCTAGATGCATAAACAGATGCTCTAAGTCTAAGAGCCATGACAATAATGCCACTTGGGTGAAGAGTGGACAGTGTGGCGGTGACATCTGTCAGAGTCGAGGAAATGCCTGAAGGTAGAGCAGGGAAGGGACATTTAGGCAGAGGGAACAGTATCAGCAAAGGCACAGAGGCTCAAAGGAGTCGGTGCTGCTTGCCGGGAATGTGGGCAGGACTGTTGAAAGCTCTGGGTGTCCTGCTGTGAACCTTGATCTGTAGGCAGCATGACTCCTGATGGGCCTGACTCAGAAGGCTGTTGTGATCCCATCTGCTGTTTAAAAAGCTCAGAGTCAAGGCATACATCAGGGGAAGAAGGAAGAGGCCGGGGGCTCATAGGAGTGCGTGTGCCCAGGCTGAGGAGTGGGTAAGAGAATGAAGAGACAGCCGATGTTCACACACAAGAGGAAGTGAACCCAGAATGCTTTGGGAATCCCTGTGATGGGGTCAGAGAGGGAAGCTGGGCTGTCAAGCCAGAGGGCTCCTGACCTTCCCACTTACCAGTCAGGGTTTTCATCACAGGGATCAAACACCTGACAACTGAGGTGAGGAAGGGTTTGTCCTGGCTCAGTCTGAGGGGATACAGACCATCACAGAGGTGGGGAACTGGGGACCTGGACACAGCTCTGGGGGTGGTGGCAACCTGTGGCAGCTGCTTGCTCATATCTCAGCTGACCAGGAAACAGAGACAGGACAGGAAGCAAGATGGAATTGTAAACCTCAAAGTCCGCCCGCTAGATATTCACTTCCTCCAGCTAGACCCACCTCCCAACAGCTCTGTAGCTTCCAAAACAGTGCCATCGGCAGGAACAGTGTTCAAAAGCATGAGCCTGTGGGGCATGGTGCACATTCAAACTGCACAGTAACCCTTCCCTCAGGTCTAATACATTTGGAGCCTGAGTACAGGCTTACCGCTGCTTAGAATGTAAGGAGCCTGGGCTCCTCATCAATTCCACATGGGTGTCCTGCTTTGGACCAGCTTCACCAAAAACTGTGAGCACTCGGGTGCTGTGGCACATGCCTGTAATCTCAGCACTTGGGAGGCAGAGGCAGGAGGGTCACTGGGGATTTGAAGCCAGTCTGGGCTACAGAGTAAGAAGCCATGATGGTTGTAAAAACCTCAGTGCCTCTGGCCCCATCCAAGACCCACAAAATCAGAGTGCAGTGCGGTGGCCTGGGGAGCCGTACCTCTAAGCCCCGCAGGTGACTTCAGGAGCCACCACCATGGATGCACAGCAAGGGGGTCACAGTTCTCTCATCATTAGCATTTGAGAGAAGAGTTAAGAGCAAGCCACTCACTGTCTGCACCTACATGCCCCCAGGCAAACCTAGGGTCTTAAAGCCCAGGAGAGGTGAGACTGGCATACTGGTCCCTCTGGCACACTGGTCCCTCTGGCACACTGGCCACTGGTCTGTGTCACCACAGCCAGACAGGGGACAAGCAAGGGGAACATGTCCTGATCCAGGCTGAGTGACGGTAGAGGTGTTAAATGCAAATGAGGAAGCCTTCCTGGACTGTTCTAAAGCAGAGGCCGTGGTACCCTGTCCAGTTCTGTCAGGAAATTAAATGGCTAAAAGAGGCGCAAAGTGATGGACCAAACATCCGAGTTTGGGAGCAGCTTTCGGGACTAATTTCTAATGAGACTTTCACAACACTAATTTTCCACAGCAGAAAATCAAGTCATGCTCATTTATAAGCCGTCAGCCGCAGTGAGATGGGGGATATTTCTTCCCGTGTTGTCAGTTAATGTTTCTGAGCCGGTCAGAATACAAAGTAGGGTGGCTGGGCCATCAATCAGCTCTCTGGAAGCTGATAAATGGATACGGTTCAAACCTAGCATCCGCATTGGCACCGAGAGCATAAATCGACTTCTCATGATCTTACTTTGAAAAAAAAAAAAAACAACAAAAAATTATCCTCTGAAGCCAGAGCGAGCAGTTGACAGGGGCATTCCTTCCTCAGTTATTCGTTTTCCTCACCTTTAGTGACTGTCTTTTCAGGCTATACACTCATGCTGTGTTGTAAAATGTCACACGTCACACAGGAGAAATCATCAGGATTTGAATTTGTGTCTGCCCGCCAGGGAGAATTTTTCCAACTTTTTTGTCCTTCCATGAATAAGGAAGGATCCCTCGGGTAGAAGCTATCATAATTTATGAAGAGTCAGAAAGAAGCATGGAGGCCATCATTTAGGATGTCCTTTGTTTAATAGATGGGGAAACTGAGGCTCAGGAGTAAAAGTGATGTGAACATCACGGGCCAAAGTAGTGGTGGAACTGGGGTGTTGGTCTGGGTTTAGAGGGTGCATACATACTCTGTAGCTGTTTTCATATCAAAAACATCTCAATAGGAAAGCTGTATGCCGGCTCCATTTGCAAACAGTTCAGCACCCTGGCTGTGTGGCCCCACGTGTCTGGGTAGAACACCATGGCAGAAAAGCACGTAGTGGAGGGTCTGTGGAGGGTCTGCATCTCGTTGCACACAGGAAACAGACAGCAAACAAGGGACCAGACCCCTGATTAAAAAAAAACAAACAAACAAACCTCCAAAGACACTCTGCATTGACCCCCTTCCTCCGGGTCCCTCGGCCTTCCAAACCAGCACCCGCAGCTAGGGACCAAGCCTTAAAAGCTTGAGCCTGCGGGCAAGATTTCATATTCAAACCATAACATGAGCCCTGGCGAGGGACCAGCGCACACCAGCCTGTAACAAGCAGGCAACAGTGGGGGTGGAGGGTGGGGATCAGTCAAAATATCTCTATGATTCAGTAACAGAGTCTTCTGGAGAAGAGGTTTGGTTTGGTTTAGGGTTGTTTTTTGTTTGATTGTTTTTTGATTTTTTGGCCTTAGTAACTCTGGAAACTGTGGGAAATTACCTTGAAGGAACTTGACTGCATAAAGCAGCCTTACTGAGCTACAGTCCACCCACTGAAAGAGACATTTGTCAACAAACCCGACAGCCCGAGTTCAAGTCCCTGAGCCCGCATGATGGAAGACAAGGACCAGTTCTCACAAGTTGTTCTCTGACCTCACACACTCACTGTGTTGTGCCCCACCACCACCACCACCACACCCAGAGATGCACGAAATAAATGTAAAATTAATATTTAAAGACTCCAAGTCAACGACTTCTAGTATATTCTTGAGGCCATGCAACCAATGCCACCACTAACGCCAACACATTTTTGTCCCCCTGAATAGACCCTCTGTGCCGTATTCCTCCCCTGGCCTCCCAGACCCTTGCTCTGGGCAACCACTCACCCACTGTCTGTCTAGCCCACGGGAAGGGTCTTGGTGCCCCTCAAAAATGGAGCCATACAATGTGTCATCTCCTCTAGGCTCTGTGGCAGAAACATGAGCGTTTGAGAAGTCACGGGGTCTGGAGAAAAGACACCTTCCTCTACTTTTTCCTCAGCTTTATATGATTTTTCGTATGTTCTGAAATGTTAAAAGGCTTTTACAGCAAGTGCCCTTTCAGCCTTCATTCAAATTTGACTGTCACTCTCTGGGTCCCGTCTCTCTGGCACCTAGTGACATATCTCTCCCTGACATATCACCGCTTTCACAGTGGATCCTCATGGGAGGTCCATCTCCGTTGAGAAGGCAAACACTCAGCCCTGCAAACTCAAATGTCAGTGTGGGGGATTGGAAAAGTCAAAGAACATGAGTAAATTAACATTGGCACTCTGAAAGGTGCTGTCAGGTCCAAAGGACAAAGGCCCAAAATAGCTACCCAGGAAAGCCCTGTGTCTGAGATGTGAGGCCTGGGGAGGCCACAGGCTGGAAGGACCGCTAGGTGACTTTGCTCAGCCGGCAGATCAGAGGCTCTGGGAATAATGGAATAAAGAGACAGCAGTCCCCTCCCCTTGCTACAGCTCACATTTCAGTGCAGCTTTGGGGACTCGTGGGTTTATTCCAGGCATCAGTGTTGACCTTGCTTTTGGAGATGAAAACCGCTTGAGGGGAGATACTTTCCTGCCGTCCCCATGTGGCTCAAACAGTTGACAGCTGTGATGGCACACAGAGTCACCATTCTCTCCAAGGGGTTGGTTATGCAATACCGCGTGGGTGGCTAAAGACAAGGTGTGAGGGTGCTTGGAAGGGTGGAGCATGGCACCGGGTAGGGCATGGCACCGGGCAGGGCATGGCACCGGGCAGGGCATGGCACCGGGCAGGGAGCTGTACTCTGTGTTGCTCTGAGCCTTGCAACACAGCCTAGAAGTTCACATGGGAGCCTGAGGAGTGGCACTGGCTGCCATTGAAGCAGGTGACTCACTGCACTGTGTGTGTGTGTGTGTGTGTGAATGCATATATATGTACACATACATGTATCTCATGTATCTGTGTGTGTGCATATATCATGTACAAGGTGAAGAGATGTTGATTTTAGTTCTATTTTATTGTCTAGATCTGTTTTTAATTGGGTGATAATAGTAACAATGATTACAGCGTGGTTTTTTTGGTCACTATGACCAAAAACTCAAGGAAGGAAATCACAGTTTGGGGACACAGTCTGTCACAGCAGGGAAGTCAGGGTGACAAGAATGCAGAAGATTGTCACATTGTGTCCACCATCAGGAAGCAGAAAGAGATGAATGCCGGTGCTGAACTTGATTTACACATAGTTGAGACAGGGTCTGCAGTCCAGCATGGCCTTGGACTTGCTGTAGAATCAAGGATGACTTTGAACTTTTGACCTTCCTGCCTCCACCTCCCAAGTGCTGGGGCATATACCACCATGTCCTGTGCTAGGGGTAGAACCCGGGGCTTGGTGCCCGCTTATAGAGTGAGGAGAAAGGGCTTGATGCTCAGCTCAGAGGTCTGGCCAGTACATGAGTTGACATGGATGTGAACTCTGAACACGAGGACTGGAGTGTGGGATCATGGCATCCATATGCAGCATTCCTCGTGTCTACCCATGACCACTGGGAGCAGGAGGGAAAGCAGAAACAAGTCAGGTCTCTGGGCCGTCAAAGAACTCTGTCCGCTCAGGAAGCGCACAGCTGCTGTGTGTGTGTCATGGTTTAGTGTAAACACTTGTAGGTTAGAAGGGCTGGAAGAGCATTCCAGCATATGATTGTTGGTATTGTTTTCTTTATTAATATCTTTACACTTATTCATTTATTTATTTGTGTGCACAGGAGTGTGTGTGTGTGTGTGTGTGTGTGTGTGTGTGTGTGTGTGTGTGTGTACATTGTGGATGCCACAGTACTCACGCAGAGGTCCAAGGACAACTTTTAAGGTCCAGTTCTCTCCTTCCACATGAGCATTCCAGAGACTGAACTCAAGACAACAGCCTTGTCAGTGAGCACCTTTACCCCCTAAGCCTTTGATTTCTTTTAACTAATAAGCATGGCATTGTCATATTGGACCTAATATTTATGTAATGTAGGTCAGGCCAGGGTAACAAAATACCATAGAGAATGGATGGTTTATACCAAGGAAATGGTTTTTATGTGCTCTTGAGGCTGGGAGTTTAAGTTCAAGGCTGCAGCCCATTTTTTCCAGCTAAGGGCTCTATTCCTGCAGGCTCACAGCTGCTCCTCACTGTGCCCAGGTGACATATGCATCAGTGGGACACAGAAGACAGGTGACAAACAGAGCTCTCTGGTACCTCTTCCTATCAGGACACTAATCCTGTCAGCTCAGAGGCTCACACTGTGACCTCACTTAGCTTTAACTACTTCTCTAGAAGCCCATCTCCAAATACATTCTGGGGCTAAGGTTTCAGTAGCTGAATGGGTAGGGGTGGGTGCCAGGACCTCTGGTCTTCCCTCAGTGCCACACCCTGACTTATCACCATTGGGAGACAGCTTATGAATCTTGTGACCTCTGAACTTCCTGAACCTCAGAAGTCCCATGAGCTCCCTGAGTCTTATGTGCCCCCTCCTCCTTCAAAAAAGGAAAGTTTCAATTGGGGGAAACAGCCCCAGCAGGAGGCAGAGCTGGCTTTGTAAAGATGGGTGCCTGGGATGTTAGTGTATCATATGTCTGCACCATGCATACATCAACACACTGTAGAGCGCTCTCCTAACCCACCACCACCACGTCAGAGAGAGTCATCTGGCCACATCTGCCATGGTGTGATGTCTGCACAGTACCCCATTGTCTAAGTAACCAGACATCTTTGATAACAGTCACTTAACTTCTCTATAACTTTGGTAGGTAGGGATGGTGAAGACACTGTTAACACTAGATGTTTCTACTTAACAAGTGTGAGTAGTGTTTTAGTCTCAGGGCTTTTCTCAGACACTCACAATATAAATCTGTGTAGTCGAGTCTCTGAGAAGTGCTGCAAAGAAGGAGGGATCCCACCCACCTTAACTCAGCACTCCTCATGTTTAGAAATTCCCCTTTATGTTTCACTAGGCTAAACTATTAGAGGAGGAGTTTCTGTGTCAAAGAGTGTACAGCTTGGAGGATTTTCATTTACTTCCTGCTAGAACATTGGTCTATCAGCTGTTAAACTTGAGAAGCCTCCTTCTGATATCTCCTGAGATGTTAGCTACAATTAGATGAAAATTTCAAGACAAAAGAATTATGCAATGTTACCCTCTTTTATGATTACATTATTGTTTTTAATGATGTGTATGTGTGTGTCTGTGGGTGGGTATGTGCATGTGAGTGGCAGTACCTGTGGAGGCCAGAAGAGGGTGTCGGAGCTCTGGGAGCTGGAGTTACACACTGTTATAAGCCCTCCAACATGAGTATTGGAAACTCAACTGGGTCCTCTCTGAAAACAGTATGAACTCTTAACTGCTGGGCTGTCTCTCCAGTCCATGATCGCCTCTTTAGAAGACCAAAAAGGTCCAAAGACCACCTGGGTTCATTCTGGGTTTCTTGTCAGTCCAGGGGAAGTTGATTGACTCAACAAGAATATATTCTTCTATTCTAGACTCCACACAGAAAGACATAAAAAATTAGCCAAATTCTCTTACACAGATGCTCCCAGAGGCTCACAGGAGATCTAAATGCCCTGAGATGTGTAGCAGATGCATCGCGGTTATCAGTGGTAAACCCGACTCCTCATGTAAACTGAGTCAAGGTTAGGACTCTAACAGGTGGCCTTTGTGGACTCTTTATCTAGCTGACAAGTATTTGTTGATTTGACATTAGGGCCGGGCCCTAACAGGTCCTGAGGATGGCTGAGAACATGGCAGAGGCAGTGAGAGTCCTTGCATGGCGTTTGCATTTTGGAGGACATAGCAATGAAAATGTGAATGAATGGGTAGCCACAGGAGGGGCAGTGTGAGCACAGCTTCCAGCCACCTCCGTCTCCTGGATGGAATAACTCAATGGCACGGTTCACAGGAGACTGAGTCTCAGTGGTATTCATGGGACTGGTTGGGAGGTGACATTTGAACTGGGACCTGAAGAGTGATAACAAGCCAGCCTAGGAAAGGGGTGGGACAGGGAATCCCCAGTGGATATGATGGATAATCTGAACAGCAGAAGAGAATGGCAGGCTTTGAGTGGGAAACAGGGTGAGTCAATGGTGGCAAGTAAGCAGGGATCTACCACGGAGCCACAAAGTTTCCCACCGCTCTGTGGGCCGATCCTAGGGCCCTCTCACGTGTGACTTCTTGCCAATTCACTCACCCATTCACAGATTCACCTATCGCTGGTCAAGGTCTCCTAAGGACCCAACCTGTCTGAAGAGCAGGAAGCCCAGTCTCTCTCAGGAGCCCAGCATCTTCTGGACAAGCCGCAGTATCAAGCTGTGGTGTTGCTTTTAAATGTCAGCTTGCTACAACCTAAAATCACTGAGAAGTGGGGGTCAGTTGAGGGACTGTCTACAGCAGGTTGGTCAGGGGGCATATCTGTGGGAAGTGTCTTGAATAGCAATTGAGAAGGGAAGTTACGCCCTGAGTTGGGGTAGCACCATTCCCTAGGCTGGGCCTTGAACTGTATGATTAAAGAAAACTAGCTGAGCAGAGCTAGCAGGCGCCATGGGTACACTGGCTTCCCTCTGCTCTTGACTGTAGGTGTCATGTGGCCGGCTGTCTGGGGCTCCCGCCACTGTGAGCTCCTTGCAGTGACGAACTGGAACCTATAGCTGCAAGCCCAATAAGCCCCCTCTTACCCCAAGTCGCTTTAGGTCTGGATGTTTTGTCACCAGTGGCAGAAATGAAACTAGAACGCAGGCAGTTAGGACCCTTGGCAAAGGTAAGTGTGTGCCATCAAGACTGATTTCCCTGCCTTGCTCCCTGCAAAGGCCCCGCCTCCACAGCGGAAGGCTGTGGGATGCGCTGGATGAGTTGGAATGAGAGTACAGTTGCTGTGCATCGCGGGGGGGGGGGGGGGGGGACCTCAGAGCCTTCACAGAGCAAGTAAAGGCTCACACCTTGAACCATGAACCCCAGCTATGTGTTCCTCCTGAGCCCTCACCACTGAAGCTCAGTCGTGAGCTTCCAGAGCCCTGCCACATCCCTGCCTCAGTCCCTGCATCCAGTCTCCGCCCACCCCACCCCCACCCCCCCACCCCCCGCCCCAGGAGCACAGCATATGCTGGTGACTGCCTAGACCCCATCGTGAGAGAATGCCACCTCAGCCACGCATCCTGCTGGTCCCAATCACCTTCTCTGGGCAGCCTGCCAGACTGTGTCCACTGACCTTCAGGAAACAGGGCAGATTCTGCCGTCTATCTTCCAAGACACCCAGCAGAATGTGGGCTCGTTAGTGCCTTCTGGAAGGTGCTAAGCCTCTGTTCAGCTTGGTGTCTGATGGGTTCTAAGAGTCAGGTGCTGGCACAAAGTCATACGTGTCCATTAATCAACCCCTTAAGATCTCAGAATAAACACAGGCCAACATCCATGCTGGCTTCTGACCCATCATCTCATCTCCCAGGGAACTTACTGCTTTGAGAGCCTCCCTGAGGAACAGACCCAGCCAGACACCTCCAATCCATTGGCATCAGTGAACTAGGGATGAACATGACCTATAAGCAGTGCAGATTGGACCTGTATGGAGGACTGACCAGGGCCATGCGCTGTGGACAGAGGACTGTGTCCCTCTGAAACAGTGGAAAACAGACCATTCTATTATTTTAAGGGATGTGAGTGTGTGTATGTGTGTGTGTGTGCGTGTGTGTGTGTGTGTGTGTGTGTGTGTGTGTGTGTGTGCACGTACACGCATGCGCAGATACCCACAGAGGCCAGAAGACTCCGCTGTTGTCAAAAGTTAGTAGCCAACTAAGCTCCAAAGTCCTGCCTTCCCATTTTACCTGGCTCCTCTGCCCCAAGTTACAAATTCAAAGGCAGAAGTCACCAATAACCCTCACCCAAAGAGGACAGCCAGGACAGAGGGACAACTCCCAGCAAGAACCAAAAGTCAGCAGGGCATTAGTGGTGCACACCTTTAAATTCAGCACTAGGGAGCTGGGCATGGTGGTGCGTGTCTTTAATCCCAGCACTTGGAGGCAGAAGCAGGTGGCGGATCTCTGTGAGTTCAAGGCCAGCCTGATCTACAAATCGAGTTCCAGGACAGCCAGGGCTGTTACACAGAGAAACCCTGTCTTGAAAAACAAAAACAAACAAACAAAAAAATCAGCACTAGGGAGGCAGATGCAGGCAGATCTCTGTAAGTTCTAGTTCCAGGACAGCCAGGAGTACACAACAAACCAAAAGTCACTCAGAATGGAGGAAGAAAAACATTAAAGAAGATTTCAGAGAAAAAAAAAAATGAGATAAGTTTGGGTGTTTGTTTTTTAAGTTATTTTTAACCCGACCTCAGGCTCTTCTCACTGATGGATTGTGGACTGTCACTTTTATTATCGTGTTCCCAGCCGTGTTCTGACACAACACACAGCACACTTCACACCCAACAAGCTGTACACGGATGAAGTAGTTATCTTCCCAAACCACACAGGGGCTTCATCTGCCTTCCAAGGCCTCCTCGGAAGCTCCTCCCTCACCCTCCTCCCTCCTCGGAAGCTCCTCCCTCACCCTCCTCCCTCCTCGGAAGCTCCTCCCTCACCCTCCTCCCTCCTCGGAAGCTCCTCCCTCACCCTCCTCCCTCCTCGGAAGCTCCTCCCTCACCCTCCTCCCTCCTCGGAAGCTCCTCCCTCCTCGGAAGTTCCTCTCTCACCCTCCTCCCTCCTCGGAAGCTCCTCCCTCACCCTCCTCCCTTTGTTAGTTGCCCATCATGAGGTTGCTTGTCTTGTGTTTCCTTATGATTCTCAAACATTCCCGAGGTCACCCTGAATGTCCTCCCAGGTGCTGGATGCCTGTGATGGCTGAGATGGAGGCTGTGTTGGTGTCAGTCTGTACTTTTGGGGCTGTTTGTGTCCCTCCAAGATTCCTGGATGACTCTGCTGACCAAGAAGAGGCCAAGACTCCCAAGGTCTAGGGTTTTCTAGATAATTTCAGACACAGCAAGGGGTTCACTCCCGCCCTGCAGATAGAATATTCAAACGCAGAGAAGTCCCATGGGACTCATTCGCATCTGTGTTCTTAGGCCTGAGATGTGTCCAGTAGTGTGAGCTACAACACACACAAATGCAGAGGAAAAGAGGGGGGATGAAGAGAGAAAGAGAGGGGGAGGGAGGGGGACTGCTGGCATGTTGGCCCAAGCCCACAATCCCAGCAGGAGGATGGAGGATGACCACTAATTGGAGACTAGCTTTGGCTATGTAGTTAGTTCCAGGCAAGCCTGTACTAGAGAGTATGGGACTCAGTCTCAAAAAAAAAAAGAATCCAAGATAGATAATTGGTAGGTAAGTAGGTAGATAGAAAGATAGATAGATGGATGAATAGATAGATAGATAGACAGATAGATAATAGATAGACAGTTGATAATAGATAGATAATAGATAGATAGATAGATAGATAGATAGATAGATAGATAGATAGATAGATAGATAGATAGATAGATAGATAAAGATGATAGATAGATGACTGATAGAACACACATAGAGCAACCACAGAAACCCTGTGCACATCACAACTGGGGAGACAATGGTGTAGAATGCCCAGCCCATGTGACCTGCTCTAGACAAACAAAAGTGGATCTGAGCCTGGGAGACAGAGAGCCAGGTTGGAACCACAGTTCTGCCATCTAAGAGCTGCAGGACTTGGACAAGCGCTGGTCCTCTCTGAACCTTTGCTTCCTCTTCTGCAGCGTGATGGAATGGTCCATTGTGAGACGTCTTCTGGGGGAGATGGGGTTTATGGACATGTGCTCCCCTTTACAGGTTCTTCAGGAAGCAGATACAGAAAACGTTCGTCACTTGTAGCTTATTGTTAGGGCAATTGTTCTCATGGCCCTTGCCGTGAGTATAATCAAATAGCCGTTTGTGTAATAACTAATATTCTGTTGCCTCATTGGAGTGTGTATTAGTTACTTTTCTCACTGCTGTAACAAAATATCTGACAAACGCAACTTAAGGAAGGGAGGGTCCATCTGGGCTCATGGTTTGCTGCAGGAGCTCGAGACAGTCAAGAAGCAGAGAGAGATGAACGCCAGCGCTCAGCTCTCCTTCTCTTTCTTATTAAATCCAGGATCCCAGCCCGTTAGACGGCACCATCCATAATGCTTAGGGCTGGCCTTCCCTCCTCAGTCCCCGCACTCTGGAAACACCCTCATAGATACACCTAGACGTCTGTTTCCACAGCGGTCCCAAATTCTGTCAGATTAAGTCAAGAGGGGCCGTCAGATGTGGGTCAACGCTCAGGGCTCTCTTGGCAGTTACGAAGCCGTGTGCCCTAACTCCATGTCTTTCCTCTGATTTTCCTGTCTTGTACTCTTTGTAATTGTCAGTTCACCCACCCTCTGCTCTCCACACAGCCTGCGCCAGGAGCTGGCCCCTGATCTTGGCTGTGCCTTCCAATGCCGACACCCACACAAGGCCAGGGCTTGGCAAGAACTCAAAGCATGTCCGCAAGGCTACATTACGTACTGAAATGAGCTCTGTTCCTAATTTGATTCTTTTTTTCCCTTGTAACAAGCAAAGTTCACATTACAGATAAATTGCCCGGAAATTTCAATTTAATAAGGCATATGCGTTTTTCGGGTCCAGAAGCACAGAAAACATTTTGCAGGCTGGTATTTTCATACTGAAAGGTTTATTAAAAGGACAGCTTTGAAAATGTCAGAAATTTACATAGTGTGTCTGGCCAGTTGGCTCAAAAGGGCTGATTTAACAAAAGTACTCAGAAGTCATGACGTGGAAGAGCCTGTTTGGCAGGCGGCCTTGAGCTGAGGTCCCCTGTGGGTCATGGAGGATGTACCTGCCACCCCCAGTTGTCAGTTTGGATCATGTGGGTGGGCAGTGTGAGCTGGCGAAAGTACAGGACTTGGCAGCTTGTAGCAATGGAGTAGCCCTTGGCCTCCATGTCCACTGGGCATATTCTGACCAAAAGTTGCAAGCAGAACAGCAAAGGCACTTGGGGTGCAGGCACACCCCCTCAAGGTGTCATGGAAGAGGCATCAAATAAAATAGGTAAATACAGGAAAACAAACTCAAAGGATCCCAAGAAACACAGGTAACCAAGTATGGACAGCTGGTTTCTCTCTCTCTCTCTCTCTCTCTCTCTCTCTCTCTCTCTCTCTCTCTCTCTCTCTCTCTCTCTCTGTGTGTGTGTGTGTGTGTGTGTGTGTGTGTGTGTGTGTGTGTGTGTGTGCACATGATCGTAGATGCCTAGAGAGGCCAGAGGCATTAGAGCCTCTGCAGATGGAGTTACAGGCTGGCAGTGGTGAGCTGCCTGCTGTGGGCGCTGGGAAGCAAACTTGGGCCCTCTGTAAGAACAATAGGTGCTCTTAACTGCTAAGCCATCTCCCTAGCCCCTATCTGGTTACTTTCCTTTTTCAGACAAGGTCTCATTATGCAGCCCTGGCTGGCCTGGAACTCTCTATGTAAACCAAGCTGGCCTCAAAGTCACAGGGATCACCCACCTCTGCCTCCCAAGTGCTAGGATTAAAGGAGCATGCCACCACACCCATCTTGAACCGAGTTACTTTTTGAGAGAGAAAAATACAACAGCATAATCTTTCAAAGTCACAGAAGCCCTTGCTTTCCTTAGACCCAGGGCATCTCAGGCTACTAACGCCAGAATCTCTATGGCAGTGTGGCTTCTGAGATCATGATTCCACGCACTGATCTCAATTTAAGTCTTTGAACACAAAACAGCAAGGCAACCTTGAATTCACTGCAGAATCATAGCTTCAAAAGACAAAAAGTAAATGACAGAGAGAAACCAACAGAGCTGCTGGCCTGAGAAGCTGGATTGCTTAATTCGGTTTTTATTTATGTTATAAACTGAGTTGTGTGATGTGGGAATAAAATATGGTCCATTTAAAATACTCATTATTTTAAGTCTGTTGAACCACAAGTCATTCCTGGATCCACCGTGAACCTGCCACCTCTTAAATGAGAAGCCATTGTCACCCCCTCTCTGTATTTCCCTCTGCACAAGTATTCCCGCTGACAGAGAAAAACACATGCAGCCGAGGTGCTGAAGGGGGGCTTGGTGGTGCATACCTACAATCCCAGCACTTGGGAAGCCAAGACCGGAAAATGTGAGTTCGAGGCCAGTGTGGTCTACATAGTAAAACCCTGCTCCAAATGCCGAGGGCTGGGATGAAGTTCAGTGGTAGAGAGCTTGCCCGGCCCACACAACTCTGCAGGTTCCACCTGACTGTTCTCCATTCACCAGGTACTCCGCTTGGTTCTAGGGATAGTGTCTAGCCTTTATGAGGAACAGACAGCATGCTGAGGAAAGGCCAGCCCCTGGAATCCAGTGTGCCAGCATTGAATTCAGTCTCCACTGTGTCTTAGTGGGGCTACTTTTGATGAGTCACTAAACTTTGGTTTGGAGTTGCTGTAACTTCAAAACAAGGTGATGCAGTTCCATGTGGGTTGTTGTCAATTACAGAGGCAGAAGTGTGTCACTCAGCAAGTATAGCCCAGAGCTGGGCACAGATGTGGATTCCTCTCTTGGTCTAGTCAACTTCAACCTCCTCCTCACACCAGAGAGCTTAGACAATGGCTAGGGTGGCCAATCCGCACAGCCTACATTAGGCAGCAGTCAGCAAGGCCCTATGTGGAGTGATAAGTACCACCAAGATATCAAACAGGGTGCCTGAGAGTAGCCGTCGGAGTGGGTCTTGAAAAACCATAGACACTTGGCAGGCACAGGTGTGAACTATTTTGGATGAAAGGCTGGTGTGTTAAGGCAGTGTGTTCTCAGGAGTGAGTCTCTAGTTTTAAGGAATTCTGAAATGATCGTTGAGGCAACAAGGATGTGTGGAAACTACATTGGCCTGGAGCAGTCTCTCCATCCATCCCAGCATGGCCACCACTGTGGGAGCATCGTTCCCAGAGCTCTGCAGTGTGGGATAGTCACAGAACATCACATGCAAAGGCACACAGTGACTTCAGGTCCTAGTGAACTGTTGGTGTATCCAAAGCCTAAAAGCCACCGTCCTCTCAGGTGCCCTGTGCAGAGCCTGAGACTCATGGGGGATTCTTCACATGCACAGAGCCTGCCATCAGCCATCCCCAACATGCAGATGAGGAAACAGCAGAGACCTTTGCCCTGCTGGCCTTGACATACTCACATGTCCTCTGGACTACAGCTTGGTTCCTCATCTGTGGAGGGAGCAGTGCTAGCATTGTACCCACAGGCTTGGTGAGCAGACTGGCAGTCACTGTGCCAGTAGGGTTGCACCATGCTATGTAAGGTCTCAGTGTGATGCAGGAGGCTGCCGTTGTAAATACAGCTATCATTAACTGGGAGCCATGCTCTGATGCTGTCCAAGGAGAGACAAGACCAGAGATCAACCTCAGGTGCCATTCTTCAGATGCCACCCATCTTCTCTTTTAAGACGCTGTGTCCCACTGTCCAGGGTCTCACAGATTAGGCTAGGCTGGCTGGCTTTTGAGCCCCAGGGCTCCTCCTGTCTCCATCTCCCCAGAGAGAGATTAAGAACACATGTCACCACTCTGGCTTGTTTTTTTTTTTTCCAAGGGTTCTGGGGATCAAGGTTAAATCATGTTACCAAGTGAGCTATGCCCCTGCCCTCTGCTGCCCATCTTTAGCCCATGGAACAAAAGCTCCCCTGACTCTGCCGCAGTCCCAGGAGCAGGACCTGTGGCTGCCAGTAAACATGCTCTGGTCCTCATTTAAATGGCAACCTAATGATACCTCTCACCCAAGGATCCCCCCCTCTGCATGCCCTCCGCATTTGTGCGCCCTCTCCTGTTCTGACACCACCTCCCAACCCTGCCTTGGTTCAAGTGTGGCAATGTCCATGAGGTCATCGGGGTTACCCTTGCTCAGAGGCAATGACCACTGAGCATCCGTCTGTCCTGTCTATCCCTTCAATCCAGCGCATCCTCCATCTGTTCTGCAGGAAGTATGCAGCAAGGTGTGCTAGAAGGAGCCTGAGCTGTGGGTGAGGAGACTGACTGTGACTTTGGCCTCTGGGGAAGCCAGGCAGCTCCTAAGAGCCTCCTCATCTGAGGTCATCACTAGCAGGAAAGGAGACATGCCTGTCACCTGTGCAGCACAGAGCATGCTCAGAATGGCTTAACAGATGAGTACCTAGAACTGAAAGGTTCAAGGGTTGAGTTGAGCATGCCCTGGCACTGAGCCAAGGAGCCAAGGCCCTGTGCTCAGTACATACTTCTTGACTCTAACTGGAATACAATCTGATGTTTGGGAATTTTTTTTTCCCCTCAGGTACTCTGTTTACAAGGATCCAGCAGGCTGGCTGAATATTAACCCCATCAATGGAACTGTTGATACCACAGCCGTGTTGGACCGGGAGTCCCCATTTGTCCACAACAGTGTGTACACGGCCCTGTTCCTGGCCATCGATAGCGGTGAGTCACTTGGAAAGGTCTATCAGAGTGCACGTGTCACTTTCAGGTGTATTTGTTTTTGAATGATTCATGGAGAGGAGGTATTCATGGAGAGGAGGGACGTGAGTGGTAACAGAGATGCTATTACTACATACACATAGATCTGGTCAATGGTATTCCCACCCCAAGGAATCACAGTCTTTGTAGAAAGGCAAATATGTCCATCCGGGGGTCAGAAAGGAGGCTCACTATGCTCTCTCAGGGATGGGTCCCAGGTTAGGAGGCCACACCAATGCTGTCCATCTCAGGGCTGTGTTCTCACCTGCAAAGGAGGTTCTGGGATAGATGGGAGAGGATATCACTGACCCCAGAAACTGAATTATTGCCCCTATGGATTGGTCCTATTATACCGCAGTCCCATGGAAAGACATTGGATACTTCCAGCCTGTCACTAGATAATAACAATATACTGCTCCTTCAAAAGCTAAGGAATCAGTATCCCATGCCAGACTCCATGTTAGATGCTGGGGATTTGGCAGTGAATGAACTAGGACCTATCTCCTGAAACATGCATGCAAATGGAGTGTGTGGCACCTCAGGCACTCTTTGTTCTTTGGGGATCAGACTGTGGGGCAATGGCACACACAGGGGGAGTCCTCAGGAGACAGATGGTCATCTAGACAAGATGGTGATCAAGCTACTTTGTTTAGATAGGCAGTGTGTGCAGCTCAACACAGGTAAGGAGCATAGGTTTCTGACTGTGTTGTTAGGAAATGGGTGAATGTGTGCATGCATGCATGTGTGTGTGTGTGTTGTGTGCATGTATGCTGCATGTGTGTGTGCTGCATATGTGTGTATGGTGCATGTATGTGTGTGCATGCGTATGTATGTACATCTGTGTGGTGTGTGTATGCTGCATACATGTGTGTGGTGTGTCCATTGTGTACATGAGCATGCATATGTATATATGCATGTGTGTGTGTGTGTGTGTGTGTGTGTGTGTGTGTGTGTGTGTGTGTGTATGTGTAAAGCTCAATGGAATCTCAGATTGCTAAGCTTTCCCTACACTTGCCTACCTCAAGCTGGTCCCAGGGGCCAGGGATCAGGGTTAGGGCTAAGCTGAGATGTCTTTGTATCAAATGCACACAAAATATCTCTTCCTGTTTTTTGTACAGTCAGTGGTTTAGAGTTAAAGACTGGGTTTTGAGTCTTCCTATGTCAAGACTCTTTTCAGGCTCTTTATATTTGCCCATCGTACTCAGCAACAAGGTGTAAACCAGGAACTTTCAATCCATCTCTCCACGCTGGGAGCCCATGCATGAGCCAAATGTGAGGACACACATGGTACAGATGAGCCATCCATGGCACACAATAGACAGTTAAGTCGCCCTTGAGTTCCACCCAGAAAGTCAGAGCTGGAAGGAGAGAGGCATGGGAGCCTCCATTGCAAGTGGCTCTGAAGGGGTCAGTTTGATGGCTCTGGGAAAGTCATCGCTGCAAAGTATCCCAGATGAAGGGCAGTGAGGGGGCTCAGTGGGTAAAGGCGTTTGCCACCACACCTGACAACCTGAGTTCCGGCTCTAGGACCCATGCAGTAGAAGGAGAGTGCCGGCTTCTGCAAGCTGTACTCTGACCTCCACATGTGAGCCATGATACGCACATGCCTACATCCATAAACACACACACACACACACACACACACACACACACACACACACACACACAAGTAAATAATAACAAATTAAATTAAACAAAAACAAAGTATGTCAAGTGGTAAAAGGACCCTGAGTTCTTGAGGTGGCATAGCTGTGCTGAACCAGCTCCTGAACCCACCAAGACACCAAGAGCCAGAGCAGACGCTGAGAAAGAGGCTCTTGTGTTTGGGGAGCTCATGAGTTAGTCAAGTAAAGTGACAGTCCTATTAAGGGTCATTCCTGTTCTGACTAAGCCCAGAAGAGCCCCTCTCCATCCTGGGATCAAGGGATATCACAAGAGAGGCAAGATCAGAACTTAAGGATGAGTGGGCTAGTGCAGAGTTGGACATTCTAGTAGCCCTGGAGACAGTGAGTCTATCGAGTTGGGTCACGTGGCAGGCTATAAGTGTGCAGAGACGAGAAAGGAGAACTGAGCAGCCACCAGACTGTTACCTAGCGGGACCCAGGTCCTGCACTGTAGACTGTAGACCAAGCAACCATCACAGTGTCTAGCTCAGAGCAGGGGCTCAGGGCTGTGCAGGGGGTCATATGAGCAGCTATAGAATGCAAGACATAGACTTGATTCTATCACTACCAGACCAAACTTCTGTAGAAAAACCATTCCCAGTGCTAAAAGGTAAGGTCGGACAGCATAAGAGTTTGTTCGCGTTACAGTCCATCACAGCAGGAAGGTCACATCACATCAACCATCAAGAGCATAAAGAAACAAAAGCGCACATGACCACTCCTTGCTATCCAGCTTTCTCCACTTTCACACAGCTCAGGACACCCACCCTGCCTCGGGAATGGTGCCACCCACAGTGGACTGGGTCTCCACATAATTAACAGTCAAGATAATCAGTCCCTCACAGATATGCCCACAGACCAAGCTGATCTAGACAGTTCCTCAGTTAAGAGGCTCTTCTAGGTTGTATCAAGCTGACAGTTCAAACTAACCATCACAGTACAACATTTATTATACCTTAAAAGACTGTGAACATATGGGAAGTTGAGGCATTAATATAGACAAGCTAGGCAAAGGCTATGAACCTTGAGAGAAAGATGGCATTGGGCTCCTAGAGACCAGGACTAACTCCTTTCAGTAGACAAGGAGCTGATTTCAGAAGACCAGTCCCATCTGGTTTTGGGGTTAAATGTTGCATGACGTCTCATGAGATGCTGGCAGTAAAGGAAGGGACAGTCCCAAAGCCTGTTTCACATGCTGCATAAACACGGAGTGGCAGTGATGGACAGGTCCATGACATTGCACTTTCAGGCTCTGAAGTGCATGCAAACATCTGAACATCATGATATGTTGGGATGAAAAGGTCACAATGAAACCAATTATTCTGTACAATTAATACACGCTAATTTTAATTTTGTTTTAGATTTATTTTGTGTGTATGAGTGTTTTCCATACATGTACATTTGTGCACCACGTGCATGCCTATGCCTAGTGCCGGCAGAGGTCAGAAGAAAGCATCAGACTCTCTGGAAGTGGCATTATGGATGGTTGTGAGCCACCATGTGGGTGCTGGGAAGTGAACTCAGGTCCTTGACAGTAGGAGTAAGTGCTCTTAACTGCTGAACCACCTCTCCTGACTCCACACACTAATTTTAAAAATGTTTTTACTTAAATATTCAGAGGTTGGTGAGCTGGCTTAGTGGATTAAAGTGTTTGCTGCCGAGTCTGGGGACCTGAGTTCAATCCCAGGGACTCACATGGTAGAAGGCGAAAACAACTTCTGTAGGTTATCTTCTGGTTTGCACACATGCTCTGTGGCACACACATACATGCATGCACTCATACACACACTTATACAGGCACACACACATATGCACACACACATACACACACACGTAAATTTTAAAAATTTAATATCCAGAATCGCATTTTCCAGTATGGAAGTGTAGCTCAGAAGTACAGCTCATGTTGAGCACACAGGAGGCCCTGGATTCAATCCCCACCACCACAACAAAAGATAAAAGATTCCTCTTAGGACATCAGTTTCTTTCCTTTGGCTTCTTCCATCCTTAACATTGCTGAAACTTTCTATGTGGCTGAGTAGCTGTCTGGTTTCTAAGGGCATCCTATAACCACCATGTGTTCCTGCAGAGGGGGCGTCATCTTGCCTGTTTCCTCAAGGTGCAGTGCACCTGTGAGGCCTGTTCAACTCTGTGACTCAGTTTCCATGTAAACCAAGGAGGTTTAATCCTGCTTTAGAACATTGCTGTGAGGAAAGAGAAGACGCCAAGCCCCGGCAACCCCAGAAGAAGCCAAATGCACTTCACTCAGTATTAATTGCACCTGTATAGGGCGGGGTTCAGGTAAAGAAAGAGCAGGACCAAGACTGATCCTCCTGCATCCAAGAAAAGCCCCACCTGCCACGGACTCTTGACTCACTCTCTTAATTCTAACATCAGATGAGGAAATTCAAAATCTGTTCTCACAGATGTTTCCAGAAGATGGAAATGTCCCCAGAGGTGTGAGCAGAAAACAGGTTGGGATCATTACTACACAGGCTGTGGTGAGGGATGGTCATATGAACAGAGCCCCAGAGAGTTCACGCCTGGCAAAGGCCTTGTCAGTCAGAGGGAGTTGTGTGTAAAGGCTGCTTTGACAGTTGCTGGAAACTTATCTCCGGGTATTAGGTTTATCTGGGGAAAACAAATTTATCCAGCACACTAACAGGTATCTCAGCTTTATCCAAAGCCAACACTTATGTTTATTAATTTTCTACAAATTCAGTTTATTTGATGGAATGAAAGAATAAGAATCTGGTCATTTAATGCTAGGAAAGCTAAATCTCCAAAGTTGATTTTCTGCAGACTGGGAGTCTCTCTGGAATTTGTGCCAAAATACAACAATGATAAAATGCTGGGCTTTGAGCCGGGCGGTGGTGGCACACGCCTTTAATCCCAGCACTCGGGAGGCAGAGCCAGGCGGATCTCTGTGAGTTCGAGGCCAGCCTGGACTACCAAGTGAGTTCCAGGAAAGGCGCAAAGCTACACAGAGAAACCCTGTTTCGAAAAACCAAAAAAAAAAAAAAAAAATGCTGGGCTTTGGGAAGTGCCAGGTAGGATGTAGCCTTGCTGAAAAACTAGAAAGTTCCAGCAACACACACACACACACACAACTTTTGCTGTAAACACATCAGAGGTATAGACACAGCCAAGTCAAAGAAACTACATCAGAGACCGAGGAGCTGGTCCTAAGACAGTGAAAGGCACAGACTTGTGGATCTGATTCTGGGTTAGAGTCAGCAACCCCCTCCCCTGACCCCAGGAGAGAGGAAGAGAAACCAGAAACAATTGTAAGAGTTGGATGGAGCCAGGGGGAGGAGGGGCACATTGCAAACTTAAGAGGCTTTTCCACCATAGATTTTCTCTTCTGCATATTGTTAAATTTTTATTCATGTGTGTGCACACAGGATTATGTGTTTGTGAACATAAGTACAGATGCCCACAGAAGCCAGAAGAGGGTGTTGAATTGCCTGAAACTAGAGTCCCAGAAGGTTGTGAGCCACCCGATGTGGGTGCTGTGAACTGAACTCAGGTCCTCTGCAAGAGCAGCAAGTGCTCTTAACCATTGAGCCATCTCTCCTGCTACCATCTCAGCCGGCTTTCAAAACCGCCTGTGGTCTCGTAGGAAATAAGGGACTAACTAGAGGAGGCCAACTAACTTCTCATTTAAGACACCTGTCTGGTTCTAACGGTACCAGGAAGGGAGAGATGAGACGGCTGGAGAGACGGGCTACTCTCTGGTCCAGCGGAGCTGTGGTTCCTGGAGTCTTCAGGAGCTGAGCGGCCCTAGACTGTCAGGCAAACTCCAGGTGGGCTATGCATAGCACCAGAGGCATGCTAGAGTTGACCACGACTAGTTCGAAGCCCAGTCTCACCCAGCTTCATCCCCAACCCTGCAGGGGAAGCAGGACTTCATTCTGTCTGGGGAAAGATCACAGCAGGAAATAGTCAATTCACTCCTATACATAATGTCCGACTCATAATCTAAAATAGTGAGTGGTTCCGCCGGGCAGCAGTGGCACACACCTTTAGTGCCAGCACTCGGGAAGCAGAGCCAGGCAGACCTCTGTGAGTTTGAGGCCAGCCTGGTCTACCAAGTGAGATCCAGGACAGGCACCGAAACTACACAGAGAAAACCTGTCTCAATAAAATAAAATAATAAAATAAAATAATTCCTAACCTGTGGGTCATGCCCCTTTGGGAGTCGAACGACCCTTTCACAGGGATTGCTTAAGACCATCAGAAAACACAGCTATTATATGACAATTAATAACAGGAGCAAAACTGCAGTTATGGAGTAGCAATGAGAATAATTTCATGGTTGGGGGTCACCACAACATGAGGAACTGTTTTAAAGGGTCACAGCGTCAGGAAGGTTGAGAACCACTGCCCTACAACATCACTGAGCCTGCAGAGAAGGAAGAATGTGTAACTGATAGTCAAGGGGGGAAAGTAGACTTGTGGGGATCTAGATATTGAGTTAGCATGTTCAAGGACTGGACTAAAACAAGGAACCATGCACCCGAGATTCGGGATGTGTAAGAAATAATCAAAAGGCTGTTACAGAACTGACATGTATCCACCTCCTGAGCTTCGGTATTTCAGTAGTAGATTTAACAGCAGAACAAGCATTTGTGATGTGTGATGCAAAGCTATAGAAAATCCTTACCAGGCAGTGGTGGCACATGCCTTTAATCCCAGCACTCGGGAGACAGAGCCAGGAGGATCTCTGTGAGTTCGAGGCCAAACTGAGCTACAGAGTGAGTTCCAGGAAAGGAGCAAAGCTACACAGAGAAACCCTGTCTTGAAAAACCAAAAAAAAAAAAAAAAAGCTATAGAAAATCCCAATATGAAGCACGGACAGTAAAGAATGGGGACACGTGGGGCATTTGTGGGGTATAGTCAGTACTTTTCTAATCCTTCTCATCATGTACCTGACAAAAGCAACTTAGTGGAGAACTAGTGTGAGAGGGTATGGTCCATCACAGCGGGGCAGGCATGGTAGTGGGCAACTCCGTGAGAGGGTGTGGTCCATCACAGCGGGGCAGGCATGGTAGTGGGCAACTCCGTGAGAGGGTTAGTGTGGTCCATCGCAGCGGGGCAGGCATGGTAGTGAGTAACTCCGTGGCTGTGGAAGTGAACAGCAACTGCTCGCCGGTATTTCACCCTCCTAGAAGGCAAAGGGCTCGGGTGGAAAGAGGCTAGAACCCTAAGACAACCCCCTGAAAGAGACTCACTTCCTCCCGCTACACCCCACCTTTGAAAGGTTCAACAACCTGCAAAAACACTGCCACAAGCTGGGAACCAGGTGTTCAAATGCGTAAGCCTTTCGGGAACATGTCACATCCAGGCAGTAACAGGATGTGCATGCAACTGGAGTCACAGGACAGGACTCGATGTTGGATGGGGCAATTGTTGAAGATACAATCAGGCACTTTCCCAAACTGATAGAAGACATCTAGACATTGAGAAAAGCACAGAGAGGATGAGCTTGAAGGAAACGTATTCCAGGACATCATAGTCAAACTGAAGAGGGTTAAATAAATGGGAAAATGTTCAAAGCAGTCTGGGAATAAAACCGCAGCTCGTCAGCGAAGCCCAGGCTTAGCATTCACAACAGTCTGCTTTCCCTTCCTGCATGTAAAAATAAAAGCAGGGTTAGTTAAATTTCTCATTTCTGGGATGAAATACCTTACAGGAGCAACAGAAGGAAGAAAGGTTTACTGGGCTCAAGGGATATAATCTGTCATGACAGTGAGGCATTCACACATATACACACACAAATAAATGGACAAATAAGTAATTTAAAAATTTAAGTGACCGAGGAGGAAATCAAATAATCTTAACTAGCCCAATATTTATGAGGGGGAAAAAATCTTTGTTGAAATCCTTCCAACTAAGCAAACCTCAGGTCCAGATGGCTGCTGTGTGTTTCCAAACATTTGAGAGAGAAGAGTACCAACCTCACAGACACTCTTCCAGAAAAGAGAGAGAAGGGACTCTCGCAACTGTTTTTATGAGGGCGTGTTTTCTCTAAAACATGGCAAAATCTTGCAAAAAAACTAAAATCACAAACCAATCTCACAAGCATTAAGTTTAAAATCCTTAAAATATTAATGAGCCCAATAGAAATTATCAAATCATCCCAATAGTGGCATTTGAGATGGTTACGTATTAGGGCTGGAAAGTTAGTTCAGCGGTTCAGAGCTCTTGGTGCCCTTGCAGAGGACCCCAGTTGCCAACAGCCAGGCAAGGTGGCTCAAACACCTGTAATTCCAGCTCTAGGGGAATCCAACGCCCTCTTCTGGCTTCTTCCGGTATTGCATTCAGGTGCGCTGGGGAGGTGTGGGGGATGGAGAGACAAGGGGAGGGGAGAAGGGGAAAAAAGGTTACAGATTGAGTCATGATTTAAACATATACATAAACAACATATACATCATATACATATACATGTAGCAAACTAGGAAATGACCTTAATCTGATTTGAGCTCACAGGAATTGATGCAGCTTCAGCCAACAACTTGCTCGACAGTGAAATACTAACAGCTTTTCCTTGAGATCAGTCATCGTCAGAGCAACAGGGAGAAAAACAGATAATGGGCTTGGGAATTAAATAAATAAATAAATAAAACTCTTACTCACGGAGACTGTTAGTGAACTTAACCAAGTTACCAGAGAAAAGATCAGTACAGGAAAGTACTGGAAAGTAGAGGTATTCTTTTTTGAGACAGGGTGTCACTATGCAGCTCTGGCTGCCCTAGAACTCACTGCCTGCCTCTGCCTCCAGAGTGCTGCCATTAAAGGCATGTGCCACGCCATGCCTGGTGGAAATGGAATTTTTAAAAGATTCGATGGTAACAGAAATCCAATCAGCAAGATATAAATGTAAAGAAAGTCGTCCAGCTTCTCTACATTGAAGCTCCAAATAACCTAAGAGGTTTTTGTGATGCCAACTGTGGTGTGACTTTGCGGGGGAAGCTGTAAAATTAACATCTGCCATCAGGCTGGGACAACACCATGGCCCAAAGCATGGTCCATTCAAGTCCATCACGGTGGGTTAGATGAGTTTACTGGGGGTGGCTTGCTGAGCAATGGACAGCAGCTGGTCTCTCTTCTCTCTGTCTCTGTCTCTGTTTCTCTCTCTCTTTCTCTAAAGTTGCCAACATCCCTTCCCCAACCCAATCTTAGAAGTTGGCACAAAGCTGGTTGCAGAGCGCCACCTAGTGTTGAAGCTGCCAAGGTGCCCACAGGCTCAAATAACAAGGAAACCAGATGCTGGACAGTTAACGTTTATTCTCTTAGCAAGGGTTGTGCTGGTCTCTGAGAACATGGTATGGCTGTGGAGACTGTGCTTTGCTTGCTGGCATCTGGCATCCAGAACAGCTAAGTAGCTGCTTGCTGGGAGATGCAGTCACTCTGGATTCGGAGGCCTAGCCTCATGTCTACACAAGTGAGGAGGAGGTATACCATGTTTATGGACTGGATGATTTGGGGCTATTGAAACATCAGTTATTTTCAAACTAGCCTAAGAACTGAGACACAATGCTGAACGAAATCCCGGTTCCTGGAGGTTGGCAATATATATATATATATATATATATATATATTCTGACTCCAGAATGAGTATAACAACACAAGGAGCTGAAAGGCGCAAAGGCAATCCTGAGAATAAATTGGAAGGCTAGCATTATATGCCTCCAGACGTATTGGGAAATGGCAGGGATTGAAACTGTGATATCCACACCAAGAAATAAACTGATTGATGAAATAGCATTCAGAAAAACAAAAAAAAATAAGCAGGGAGCAGTGTATAACTTCAACATCTCTTCGATCAGAGGCAATACAAGGGAAGAGCAGCTTATTCAGGCTCATGACGTCAGAGGGCACAGCCCAGCATGGTGGAGAAGGCATGGTGGGTGACGTGGCTTCGCCATAGTGGCAAAACCACATCCCAACAGCTTCTTCACACAGCACAACTCAGGAAACCAGAAATGCAGGCCACAGCCAGAAATCATATAACCTTCAACGGCCTTAGTGACCTATTTCAACCCGCTAGAGCCCATGTCCCAAAGTTTACACTATCTCCCAAGACACACACAGACCAGATGTTCAAACATGGGAGCCACAGGGAACATTCCAGACTGAAATCAGATCAGTCACACATGCCCGGAGCCCTGAATATGACATGGGCAATAAAGACAGCCAAGAGGTGAGAAAGCAGGGTCTCTTCAGTAAATAGTGCTGGGTTAAATAACACATCCCCTCACTTCCTTAAACCACAGACAAGAATCAACTCTAAACATGAAAGTGGAATAATCTATCTTCGATAAAAATGTATAAGTACATCCATGTCTTTAGTGTAAGAAAAGATTTTTTAAGGAAAAAAAGATGCAAAATATTAACCACAAAAAGACATAGATCCGTGCCAGAGAAATGGCTCAGTGGGCAGAGGAGCTTGCCAGACCTGAGTTCCATGCCAAGAACCAAGTGCTAGAAGGAGAGAAGCTACTCCTGCAGTTCTCCTCTGACCTACAGGCTACTGCAGCATGCACACATGTGCGTGCACACACATGCACACACATGCACACACACACACACACACACACACACACACACACCACATTAAGGCAAAAAAGAGAAAAGACAGATCATGTGCATAAAAATTAACTTTGTTTCATTATGTGACACCATTAAGCAAGCAGAAAGGTAATCTACACAAGGTGTTTATAATGCAAAGCAATCCTACAGTGTGTCAACAACGACAGTAGAGACCAGCTGCCTGCCAGCAACGTGTGCCAGTCCAGTAAATGCTGGACCAGACGCCCCACTCAGTTGGCCAAGGTTACATAAGTTAAACGCTACAAGTATACATTACAGTACAAGCAAATAGAGGATATACAGGGAACTGTGATACAAACACACACAGCATAGATACAAAGTAGCTGAAATGAGATAACAGAAAATAACTAGTGTTAGCCAGAAGGTAGAGCAGTCAGAGCTCCCACAGCTGGTGGAAGTGTGAATTGATACATCCACTTTGGACACAAACTTCCACTAAAGCTAAGCTCTCGGCTACACTGTGCTTGGACATTACATAGGGGGGTATTACATGCCCAACAAAAATGTTTCTCCAAAGCACATGCGTCAGAATGTGAAGACTATGCCTAAGAATCCCAAGGCAAGGCAGCAAGATGGCTCACTGGATAAAGCGTTAGCAGTGTAACTGTGAAGACCTGAGTTCAGATCCCTGGGAAGCACAAAAAACCAAGGAGATCTGGTGCCCACCTGTAACCCCCATACTCAAGAGGTTCTGGACAGAGGAAGAAGCCAGCTAGACAGCAAATTCCAGGTATGGTGCAAGACCCTGCCTCAATAAAATGGTAACAAACAGCGCAAGGACTTAGTCAGCTCGGGTGCTGTAACCACTCACACTTTCTCTAAGAACCACCTTGCCCTCGTCTCTCCTGACCTTATGGTCCAAGGAAGAACAGTCTTTGTCTTCTGATGGGCCTGCTCTGCAGAAAAGGATAGAGGAATTTCTGCAGAGAAAACAGACAGAGAGCAAACCCTTTGCAGTCTAGCACACTCCACATAACTCCACTTGTCCAGGTCAGAATGACTATAGCAGAATTAAGAGTGTTTTCTCTTAGGTGCCTCTTAGTGGCTAGAACTGTGGAGTCTGGATGGAGTTATATGATAACACTGACCAGGGCTGGAAATCAGAACTTTGGGTCTGCAAGCTTAGGGCTTATCATACAGATAATGTCTCAAGTCTTGCTTCTGTATGATGTGGATAATGCTGAGATTAGAGATGGTTTGAAGAGAAAAGGATGCTTTTTTCTTAACTATTATCCATTTTAAGATTTCTTTTTAATTATGTGTCTATGTGGGGAAGGGAGGTATGTGCACTTGAGTGCAGGTGCCTGTGGTAGCCAGCAGAGGGCATCAGAGCTACAGGTACAGGCAGTTGTGAGCTTCCTGGCATCGATGTTGGGGACTGAACTCAGGTCCTCCAAAATAACAGCAAGCACTATTAACCACTGAGCCACCTCTCCAGCCCCTGTTACTCATTTTAATGAGCTGCAAATTATCTAAGTATATCATTTCCATGTAACTGAAATGCTTTTGTTTTGCTAAACCAGACCTTTCACGTTGGCAAGCATTTTGTCTTCAGAGATGAACATTGTCACTTGCCTTATATGATCTAGACTTTCTGAAAAGGTTAAGATGTTGCCTTCAGAGCACAGAGACACCAGGGAAAGACTTTGACAAACGCAGAATTGCTGCCCTGTCTTAGGAAGGGATGAATAACAACAGCAAAGGAAGATACTGAGCTGGCGAGGGAGCACTCAGGAGTCAAATGCTGTCCTCTAGGGAGATGTGCCACAGACAAGCCAGAGCAGTCACAATGAGCAAAGGGTGAATCCTGGAGTGATGGCCATACTGCCCAGGTCACCTCCAAGAAGGTCTGGTGTTAGCCCCAGTGTCTCCTGTGGCTTGAGAACAGCCATGAGCAGTTTCTTGAGAGAGGTCTAGACTCCCGCTGGAGTGTCCATGACTGGTAGCTGATCTCTGGGGTACCAGTTCCTATTCAGGTTCTGCCAGGCTGGTCCCCCACTTCCTCACCAGGATTCACACCTGTCACCCTTCCTGTTTGGAAATTGCAAAGGCTTTAGCATCCCATAATGGTTACCTCATAGAAGATCTAAATGGTGGCTCCAGATACTAGAGACAGGTATTTCTGGATATGTGTGAATGTATGTTACATATGCACATGTGCTCATGTGGAGGCCAGAGGCTGATGTTGTGTGCCGTCCTCAGTTGCTTCTCTACTTTAATTCTTCTTTTAATTGCATGTATTAGGAGGAGTACCCATGAGTACAAGTGCCCTCAAAAGCCAGAGGGTGTTGGGTCTTCTAGAGCTGGAGTTGCAAGTGAATGAGTCACCCTCCATGGGTGCTGGGAAGCAAATGTGAGTCCTCGACAGAGGCAGCCTGCACTCTTAATCACTGAGCTGTCTCTCCAGCCCCTCCCTCACTGAAACTGGATCTCACCAAGTCAGCAAGACTAGCTGGCTCCCAAGCCCAGGGACCATCCTGTCTTCTACTTTCGCGGAGCTGAGAGTATTGGTGTGCACCACCGTGCCTGGCTTCCCATATTGGTCCAGGGGATATGAACTCAGGTCCTCATGCTTGTGTGACAGACACTTCACCAACAGACCCGTCTCCCTGGCCCCAGGGGCAAGTACTATGCTCCAATAGACACAAGTGCCCCTGCTTCACACCAATGCTATGCAGAGAACATGAAAAGAAAAATACCCCACTTAGGTCTCCCTAATGATATGAAACAGGAAGTTCTCATCGCCTCTGGAGTCTTTCTGTGGTCACCAAAATGTGCCGTTTTCCATCTGGGAGATTCATGATCATGCCTCATGACTCAACAACTTGTATAAAGTACATTTGAGCCCATCCATGAAAAATGGGGTGTGGGTGACTGTGCTGGCTAGTTTTATGTCAACTTGACACAAGCTATCATCATCTGAGAGGAGGGGACCTCCATTGAGAAAGTGCCTCCATAAGATCTAGCTGTAGGGCATATTCTTAATTAGTGATTGGTGTAGGAGGACCCAGCCCATTGTGGGTGGTGCCGTCCCTGAGCTGGTGGTTCTAGGTTCTATAAGAAAGCAGGCTGGGAGAGCCATGAGGAGCAATCCAATAAGCAGCACTCCTCCATGGCCTCTGCGTCAGCTCCTGCCTCCAGGTTCCTGTCCTGTTTGAGTTCCTTGCCCTCACTGCTTTTGATGATGAACTGTTATATGGAACAGTGTGTGAAATAAACCCTTTCCTCCCCAAGTTGCTTTTGGTCATGGTTTTCATCACAGCAATAGTAACCCTAACTAAGACAGTTACCAAGAAGACAAACCAAGACAGGGTGTCTAACAGCTGTAAAATTAAAGTGTAATTGACCAAAATAATGGTTTTTCATAGACTCAGATACATCCCACACCAGTCTGTCCTTCACCTCAGTCCCCTGGGTGATGGACGCTCTGAAGATAACATGGGTTCCACAGTGGAATATATACAGTGTGTTTGGATGGAGTAAAGGAAAAGCTACTGTCCAGTCCTGGAGTGAGGCAGTGTCTGAGCTACTGAATAACAGCCCGAATAGTGGGTCGGAGGAGACCTGAACTTCAGAACAGACCTCAGGCTGCTGTCCTTTTCTTTAGATCAGCCCAAGACAGTGTAGGGGCGGGGAAGATGATTCAGATTGATTCTGCTTAAAAGATGCTCGTTTGGATAAAAGCGGGTCATGTGTTACAACAGCATCCCAATTAAGCCAGCTTAACACCCCTTCTTGCGGTTGTTATATAAAGCAAGGGAGAAAAGTAAACATCAGACCTGGCCATCAGCCTTCCTGCTGTCAAGCACAGTGAAACATCAATCAAGTTGGAATTGCTGGCTACAATTTTGTCACCGAGAAAATGACTCAGTAAAATGACTCTTGAGATCTACCTGGTGATGGAGAAGGAGTGGCCGGAGCTGTGTGGAGTTAGCTCTCCCCTCCAGCTCCTCAGGGTGTGCCAACCCCTCATCTTAGCAATGTGACTGCATCCATGAGACTGAAGGTCTCTCTGCCTGGTTTCCCATTGGCGTCATAAAGCTAATGCTGCTGGCCTGCTGGGCTGTCATAACAAGACAGAAATCAGGGGCTGGGGAGATGGCTCAGTTGGCAGAGTGTTTGCAACACAAGCCTAAAGGACATGGTGTGGATCCCCAGCACCCATGTTAAAAAAAAAAAGCTCTCTCTGCTCTTGACCATGGATGTGATGTGACCAGACCCTTCAACTTCCCGATGCCTTGACCTCCCCACAATGATGGACTGTGGCCTGGGACTGTGCCCTCAAAAGGCCAGCATGGCAAATGACCAATCCTGGCTCTCCAGGTCCACGGTGTGATGTGAGTTGTGACAGGCTTCGACAGCTTCACCTCGACAGCCTGGCAGGTTGCATTCCACATTTGCCACATAAACAACCTCACCTTGTTCACTGGCCCCCATGTAAAACCACTGTAACTCATGATTCCCAAGGAACAGCCCATGCTGAATGCCTCCAGCACTGGTTCAGAAGTGGGACCGGTGACTAGGACAACTTCCTACTTCCCAGCACTTCTGGGAGCTAGCTTCTGGGAGTCTCTCTGTGATCCTGACATTCTGAAGTATACATAAGAGATATATACACTTGTGCCTGCGTGTGTGCGTGTGAGTGGGGATCCATGTAGCCCAATCTGGCCTTGAATTTGCTATGTAGCTAAGGATAACCTTGAACTTCTGATCCTCCTGCCTCCACCTCCTGAGTGCTGGGATTACGGGTGTGCACTCCACACCTGGTTTTGTTCTGTGCATATGAAACCAGCCCACCCAACTACCCCAGGGACCTGTTCATCTAAGGGAGTCTCATAAGCTTAGGATACTGTCTCCGAGTGTAAATCTGGTCCTTTGCGTGCAGATATTGACAGCAGGCTTGTTTATAACAGGCAAAACTTGAAAATGCCCATTAGTAGTGAACACATGGACAACACTTGGTCTATCCATGTAGTGGGGTGTGATACAGCTACCACAAAGGACAAAGTGCTGGAGTAGGCTTCAACATAGATGAGCCTCAGAAACACATTAAGCAAAAGAAGACTTGAAAGGGTCACAGACTTGGGCTGGAGAGATGGTTAGTAGTTAAGAGCACCAGATGCTCTTGCTGAGGACCTGGTTTCAGTTCCCAGCACACACAGGGCAGTTCATAACCCTCTGTAACTCTAGTTCAGTGGATCTAACGCCCTCTTCTGGCTTCTACAGACACTGCATGCATGTGGTTCACAGACATACATGTAGGTTTAAAAAACTCATATACGTAAAATAATTTTTTAAGATTGCGCATTGCATATTCTGTTCATATGAAATGTCTGGAACAGTCCACAACAATAGAAAGTAGGCTAGCAATTGCCCAGGGCCAGCAGTGGGTAATAGAGAGTTAGTGCCAGGAGTCTCTTCTTGGGGAGAATGAAAACCTCTAAGATTGGAATGGGGTACTGGTTACATGGCTGTAAATTTACTAGAAAATCAATTTTCTGTAAAAATAAGTGAAGGCTGAGAGAAAAGGGAGTAATTCGGAATTGGGAAAACTATCTTTAATTCCTGTGTAACTTTTGAAGCTGGCATTTCCTTTCGGGTTATTATAGCCCTCACAGTTATTGTAAAGAAAATTAGAAGCAGAGGAAGGTATTATTTTAATGTTCATTACCTGGGGAGATAATTGCCACTTGGGTTCTAATATACTCCCTTCTGATCTTTCTCCGGCCATACATACATTTTTAAATTAGGATCATGCTACGTTTTCAGCTGTGTGTCTCATCTATGAGGTATAAAGCTTAGACATGTTCATGAGTAATGGAACCTACCAAAATTAAAAAAAAAATCATGGTATTTGGGGAGTGAACGAAATCCTGTTTTGCTAACATTATGAACAAAGCAAAATACATTTTTAAAGAGCTGGGGATGTTGCTCAGTGGTGAGGCATTTGCCTAGCACAAAGGATGCCTTGGGGCCCATCCTCATTACCAAAAAAAAAAGACTTGCTGGGCATGGTGCCACACTCTTGGAATCCCAGCTCCTGGGAGACAGAAGCAATAGGATCTGTAGGCCAAGGCCACCCTTGGCTACATAGTGAGTTCAAAGCCAGCGTGTGCCTGGTGAGACCCTTATCAAAGGGAAGGAGAGGAAGAAGAGGAGTGGAGGAAGGAGGTACAGGAAGGAACGGGGGAGGGAGGGAATCTGTGCCTACCTCTCACTACATCACCACCCTGCTTCCCTCCTCATCCATCTCTGTCTCACCTGCTGAAGTCTTCCTGCTGGAAGATAAGGCCTCTTCTCTGGGGATTCGCTTCCCCAAATGATGGAGTGGGTGTTTTTGTTTGATTTCACAGCTGAAATGAGATCCTGTGAAAATCACGCAATAAATGGTCTGACGTAGAAAATGACAGGTGACTCCGAGCATAGTGGCAGGCAACCCACAATCCCAGGGAAACAAGATCCAGTTTCTATTTCACTAGGCTCTCGAAGCAAATCCTGGCCCTGTGGAGAACTCACACCCCACTGTTATTTCTAGGGAATGTGTCAACAACTTGACAGCCATCCACAGCTGCTGACGTCCACCTGATTGACAGTAACAGTGAAGGTGTCTGTTCATGACCCACGACAATCACTAGGCTTGGCCTTGGTGCCAGCCCCACCCTGCAGGCTGTCCAGACACGGGGAAAACTCTATGACACGGTCTGGGTCCCCAATATGTTGTCAGCCAGTCAGTTAGCCAGGAGGGACAGGAAGCTAAAAATCTCAAGTATGTTTAGAATGACTTAGTTAAGTAAGTGCCATTGTTGTTGTTTAAGAAATGATTTGGAGGCTGGAGAGGTGGCCCAACAGTTAAGAACACTTGTTGCTCTTGAAGAGAACCAGAGTCCAGTTGCTAGCACCCATGTTCGGTGCTCACAACCACCTGTAACTCCAGCTTCAGGAGATAGGATGCTCTTTTCCGACTTCTGTGGGCATTGCCTTCACACATGCATATACTCACATACAGACACACACACATACACAGAAGTGAAAACAAAGTGAGTATTAATGATAATGGTTTCACTTACACGAGCAGCTCAAAATATCCAGACTCATAGAGGCAGAAAGTGGGGTGGGGCTGCCAGGATCCGGAGAGGGTAGTGGATCCACCCTTCAGTTGTTGGCAGAGGTTCAGCGGGGGAAAGGTAAGGAAGTTCTAACGACCAAGGAGCCTGATGCATGGCAGTGTGGATGTTCTCAATGCCACTGAGCTGTACACAAAAGTGGTGAGTGTAAGTATACTGTAACACAATAGCTCAAAATAGTAAGATATGAATGATAAGAGTAGTAGGGAGCCCCTGGAGAGATGGCTCAGTAGCTAAGAGCAATGGCTGCTCTTCCAGAGAACCAGAGTCCAGTTCCCAGCACCCACATGGAGACTCAGCCTATAACTCCAGTTCTAAGGAGTTCTAATGCCCTCATCTGGCTTCTGTGGGCACCTGTGCATACGTGCACATATCCACACATAAATAAAAATAAACTTTTTGATAAGCCCAAATCATAGTTTACAGATTTTTGTTTGATTTCCTAGTAGAAATAAGATCCTGTAAAAAAATCAAACTACATAATAAGTATTCTGACATAGGAAGTAAAGACTAAAGTAATGTAAAGGCATAGTGCTGCACACCTGTAATTCCAGCACTTGGAGGTTAAGGCAGAAGGATCACGAGTTCAAGGCCAGCTTGAGCTCTGTAGTAAGTTCCATGCCAACCTCGAATACATAGAAAGAAAGACCTTCTTAGGAGAGCAAAACACTAATTAATTAGTTGTCTAATTAATCAAATTTAAACATAAAGGACAACAGCTTATCAAGAGAAGACACTGTGCTCAGATGAGACCTGGACTCAACAGGTCCAGAGGAGCCCATGCTGAGCTCTCTGCTCAGCACTACCAGCCTCCGTAGAGCCCTCCGTGTGTCTACACCGCTCAGTGTGAAAGCAGCCATGTGCCTCTGGGATGAGGGTCAGTGACCTTCACTGGGTCCCCTACCACCACAGTGAGGACCGCAATGGCTCCTATCTCAGAGGTCCTTCCAGCTCTCAACTCAATCAGTCCCAAAGCCGCCCCTACACACCCAGCCAGAACCCCACACCACATTCAGGGCTGTAACTTTCTCAGACCTTTCCTGAGAACATAGCCATGGGCTTCCTCCATGAGAACTGCACAAGTGAGGGTCAATCACAGTCTATCTAAGTGGTCTGCTCCTTTCTGGTCTACTACACATATGTGCAGGATTCTCAGCTCATTGCTGATCAGCCACCCACATATCCTGGGTAACTGGCACGTTACTGGGTCTGCCGTACACGTGTTATGGGCGGATGGCTCAAACTGAGGCTTTTTTCTATTGAAATGGAAAGTCCATGAAAAAGAAGCACTGTCCTAACCAAGCTTGAGTTCTTAGATTTGTCACAGAGCTGTCCCATGGGCACTGGCGGCTACTGATGAGAAAGAGAAAAAAAGGGGGGGGGGCTAAATGTCTAGAAAATACCCAGAAGCCCCAGGACTTCCGGTTCTTCTGGAGCCAAACAGCCTTGGCAAGAGCCTTGCATTCGTCTCTGAGCTTTGCATGTAACTTCTCTCCTTCCTAGACATACAAGCGAGGGAAGCAAGCGGCAAGGCGGCTTAGCAGGTAAAGGCCATTGTCGTGCAAGCCTGACCGCCTGAGGTCAGTCCCCAGAAACCACAGTGGAAAGAGAGAGCCAGCTGTCAAAAGCTGACCTCTGACCTCCACATAGGTGCCATAGCTCCAGTGCGCACACACACACACACACACACACACACACACACACACACACACGCACGCACGCACGCGTAAAGTAATAAAACACAATGGATTTAAAATAACTTGAACTAGGGAAGCAGGATAGAGCTTGCCGAAAGGATTTTGGCTCACCCGGTCTTTTCCTCTCATCCAAAGAAACAAGCTCCTTCTACTGACTTAGAAAAAGACATTGCCAGCTGGCTGGGCAATAACACATGGGAAATTGAAGACAGTCCTGTAATTAAGTTCACAAGAGGCCAATTCTTCTGGCCATATTTCAAACACCCGTAATGTCTTCTCATCCATTCTACCCAAACGACTTTACTTCATAATATATTCAGAGCAGGGGGGAAAATATATATATATATAATGGATTCTTCTGAGATATTCAATTAGTTCAATAAAAAGAGAAAAGTGATTTTTCAACAAAGAAATTTAGCCAAATGGCTAGAGCTGACAGTGAAAAACTGGCTGTGAAGTAATTATGCATTTCTTTGGAGTTGTTGTTCTAACAAAAGTTAGCACTGCGCCCCGTTACGAAGAGCCCTCCCTGATGATTAATCACAGTCTTCCTTTTCCATGCATGTTTGCTTGAATGTTCATTCTGCATCCGTCTTTGGGTGTTGATACATTTCAATTCCCAGCGGTCCGGGAAGGGCTCTCTGTTCTCATTGCTCAGAACCCGCTCTTCATCTCCCTTCAAGCTGATTTCTCCCCCATTAATGAAAAAAAGCAAAACAAAACAAAGCAAGACATGCCTGACATTCTCCTTGCAAAATCCCACTGCTTTTTCCTTATTTGTTTTTTGATTTGGGATTTCATTTGATTTTGGTTTCTTTTTCTTATAGATGGGGTCTATTGAAGCAGGGGCTCACTCTGTAGCCCAGGCAGGTCTCAGACTCACCATTGCAGGCTAGTTTCATGTCCATTAGATACAAGCTAGAGTCATCTGAGAGGAAGGAATCTCTATGGAGAAAACACCCCCACCAGATTGGCCTGGGATGCATTTTTTTTTTTTTATTGATGGTTGATGTGGAAGGGATCAGCCCATTTTGGGTAGTGCCATCCCTGGACAGGTGGCCCTGGATGCTGTAAGAAAGAAGGCTGAGCAAGCCATAAGGAGCAAGCCAATAAGCAGTATTCCTCCATGCCTCTGCATCAGCTCCTGCCTGCAGGATCCAGCCCCGACTTCCTCAGTGATGGACTATAACTTTAAGATGAAATAACCCTTTCCTCCCCAAGTTGATTTTGGTCATGGTGTTTTATCACAGCAGTAAAAACCCTGATCCTCCTGCCTCAGCCTCCCAGATCGGTTTCTTATCTTGCTGTTCATCTCCCCTGTTTTCTCCAAAGCCACCATCTGTCTTTAAGTTTCAGGATCCTTACAGTCAGGGTCAGCCCTCGAGCATTCTAATTTTCCAGAATGGCTTCTAACAGCTCCAGCATTTGTCCTGAGCCCTGCATTTCTGCACAGTGTGTTTAGTTTGAGGGTTCATCAGCACAATCAGAGCTGGACCTGTGGCCCCTTAGTAGCCTCTGCTCTTCCTCCAGTGGCCTCACTTGAGCCCCTATTCACCAGGACAAGGTATTTTCCCTGGGAAAACTGCCCACCTCTTAATCTGCTGTGGAGACACCCTGCCGACCGCACCCAGCATCTCCTATCCATACAGCTGTGTGTTTCCTAACAATGTGTGAGGTCAGGTTGCTCCACAACCCCCTTTAAGGAAAAAAAAAAAACATTTATCTTTATGTGTATGGTTGTTTTGCCTGCATGTATCTCTGTACATCATGTGCATGCAGTGCCCAAGGAGGCCAGAGAGGGTGATTATAGATAGAGTTGTGAGCCACCATGTGGGTGCTGGAAATAGAACCTAGGTCTTCTGGAAGAGCAGCCAGTGCTCTTAAGCACTGATCTATCTCTCCAGCCTCCACACCTCCTCTTTTAAAGTTCTGGTGGTAGGTCGGGGAGATGGCTGAGAAGCTAAAGGCACTTGCTGCCAAGTTTGATGACCTGAGTTCAGTGCCTTGGATCCACAAGGTAGAAGGAGAGAACTAACTCCTCTGACCTGCACAAGTACACACACGTGCACACAGACATGCAAGCACACACACACACACACAAAAAAAAAAATTATTTTGAAATTATTTTGAAATTGTCAAACCACCATCTTTTAGAGACCATCAGTAAAGTTCTGTGATTTAAGAGGTACATCGGATCCTTAGGGAAATAGAGGAAACGTAGATGCCTACAACTTGTGGCCTACAAATTGGCTCTAACTTTTCTAAGTGACCATTGGAAACCAAGTTTGGTGACATGTCTATAATCCCAGTACTCAGAGAGGTCAGGCAGGAAGAGTGTCACTTGGAGGCCAGACTGAGTTACAGAGTTAGACACTATCTCCAATACCCAAGGTCTGAGTGGAGCTGTGACTCAGTTGTAAAGCACTTGCCTTGCATGTGTGGCTAGTTACACATGCCTGCGATGCCAGCACTCAGGAAGCTGAGGCAGGAGCATCACAAGTTCAAGGGAAGTCCAGGCAAAAGTGCCATCTTTTACTGTCAACCCAGCTGAACCTGTTACTAAATAATGAAGACAACGTGCACCGGGTATTGATCACAGGAGGTGCCCTGATAGACCAATCTCCTGCCACACCAGTGGTTCACCAGTGCCTCCTTTTCCCACAGGTAACCCTCCTGCGACAGGTACTGGGACCCTGCTGATAACCCTGGAGGACGTCAACGACAATGCTCCCTTCATTTACCCAACGGTGGCTGAAGTCTGCGATGACGCCAAAAACCTCAGTGTGGTCATTTTGGGAGCTTCAGACAAGGATCTTCACCCCAATACAGACCCCTTCAAGTTTGAGATTCATAAACAGACTGTCCCTGATAAAGTCTGGAAGATCTCCAAAATCAACAGTAAGTCAACGACTACCAACGGCCAACCTTTGCTCTGTAGGCTTTGAACTTCCGTTCTTCTTCCTCAAAGATGTTCCCTCTCCCACACAGAGGTTTCCATGGTGTTTCTGTGTGTGTGTGTGTGTGTGTGTGTGTGTGTGTGTGTGTAGTGCTGAGTTTTCTGACCAGAATGAGAAAACGATCTGTAGAAATTCTGAATGGCAGTTTCTTATCAGTGCAAACACGGCTGTTCTGTCTTCTGTTTCTTCCCTTTCTCTCTTCTTCACCTTAGGTAGCATGCCATCACCCTAGTGACCACTGTGATCCCAGCATTCCCTGCCTTTCAATGCCCCTACATTTTTACTAGCATGTCCAGTGAGATGCTGGTTCTTTGTCCTTCCTCTTTCCTTTTTGCTTTAAACAACACAGGAGTAGATGGATAGGTGGATGGATGGATGCATGCATGCATGCATGCATGCATACATACTTACATACATACATACATACATACATACATACATACATACATGCTCACAGGACTGGAGAAATGGCTCATTGATTAAAAGTATTTCCTGCTCTTGCAAAGGACCCCAGTTCCATTCCCATCACCCACGTCAGGTGGCTCACAACTACCTGTAACTCCAGCTTCTTCAAGGGATCTGACCCCCTCTCTGAACTCTTGAGAGCACCTGCAAACACATACACATAAATAAAAACAAAATAAATCTTGAGAGAGCTTGAGGAAATGCTCTTGCCATGTAGCCCAAGTTAGCCTTGAACTTGTGAGACAATCCTCCTGCCTCAGCCTCTCTGGGGATTACAGGCATGCGTCATAACAGTCAACTCCCATACATTCTTTCTTGGCAACTGACTGGTGCTGAGCATAGGCCCAAAGCCCGGTCTCAGCCTTGGCAAGTCGGAAGCTTCCTGCTTCCCAGGCCTCTCCTGGTTCCATTGTCTCATTGAGATGGGAGCCACTGACATTCAGTAGCACTTTGCAAGAAGGTCGCTGGCCCACCTCCTCTCGTTAGGTGGCTAAGGGAAAGAGGAGCATGGTGTCTTGGGAAGTCTGTCAAGCCCCCAGCGCTCCATTGCTTGTTGCAGACCTCCCCCTACTGGACTCCGCCTTGCCGACCTTGGCTTTCATCCTTAGCTTTGACACTATTGCCGTGCACCTCTCTCTCAAGATGACTGTCACAAGCAATCTCTCATTCCCCGCGCCTTTCCATATGGGTGGGTAGAATTGAAAATGTGACCCAACATTGATCACCAACCAGCCTTACTAATTATCACGCACTCTTTCTTCCTGGTTGTCCCGCCCACCTCCCTCCCCAGCGGGCACTGAGCTCGCCTTGCCTTCAGTAATGAACTTACCCTGCTGTAAATACCATCAGAGTCCACTTTTGCACCAGTGATAGAATGGGGCAGTGGGGGGCGGGGGGGGGTGAAACTGTATTGGACAACTGAGCACAGAAATTTCTATTTAAGAATGTCTAGAGTCTGTTGTTACAGCGCCAAACCACAGAAAGTGTCTCTGAATCGTTCATCCCACGTAGCCTGTTGCCACTGATTGTGTGAAATGTGGCTACTGCCACTGAGGAACTGAGTGTGTTTAACTCAAGGTTAATCGATTTCATTCCAACACACCTACCTATAACTGTAAGTTATTTGCACACAGTGACGTCTGTGCACACCAAGGCCCCAGAACCTCACTCTGCCTCCAGCAGAGGGCTTCTCCTCTCTCACACGGACTTCCTGTCTTCCAGACACCCATGCCCTTGTGAGCCTTCTTCAGAATCTGAACAAAGCGAACTACAATCTGCCCATCATGGTGACAGATTCAGGGAAGCCACCAATGACGAACATCACAGACCTCAGGGTGCAGGTGTGCTCTTGCAAGAACTCCAAAGTAGACTGCAATGCGGCGGGGACCCTGCACCTCAGCCTCAGCTTGCTGCTTCTCTTCTCTCTCCTCAGCTTATCAGGTAAGTCCTCTTGACTCCATCATGCTTATCGTGTGCCCGTGAACTTCACCACACACCACCTTGTCTCTTCCATATGTATTCCCAAGGAAGTCTGTCCCCCAAATCTTTAGTTTTGATGTCCATATAGTTGAAACTCTCACATGTAAAAGTGTTCCAACCAATGCTTAAAGGCATCTGAATGGCCCCCTGCCAGCCAAAAGAGATGCTGAAAGAGGTTCTGCTATTTGACAAACCAGCCAACAAGCAAAACCTCCCATAGATGTCATTTGCTGGAACCAATGAAAATGCACCAAGATTGGCCAACTGCTCTTCCACAGGCCATAGCTATCCTGTTCTGCTTGGGACGTGAAATGTCCTGCACAGGTTCATGTGGTTGAGGATGGAAAATGTCCTGCACAGGCTTGTGTGGTTGAGGATGGGAAATGTCCTGCACAGGCTTGTGCGGTTGAGGATGGGAAATGTCCTGCACAGGCTCTCGTGGTTGACCACTTGGAGTGGAACCTTTAGGAGGTAGGATCTATCTGAAAGGAATGGGTTGCTGGTGGGGGTGGGGGTGACCTTGGGGGTTATATACTGTCTCTACTTCCAGCAAGAGCTCTCTGCTTCCTGTTTGACCCCTTGTGACAGTGCCTCATGGCTCTGTTGCTTCAGGCTGAGCCCTGGGTTATACCTTTCCTGATGGACTATGTCCTTTGAACTGTGAGCCAAAATAAGCTCCTCCTTCCTTCCCTAGTTCTTTCTGGGAGGTATTTGGTCCTAGTGAAGAGAAAGGTAACTCACAGAACACACTTCTAAAAGTTGCCAGAGGTGGGGCTGGAGAGATGGCTCAGTGCTTAAGAGAACTGGTTGTTCTTCCTAGAGGACCCAGGTTCAATTCCCAGCACCCATATGGCAGCTCACAACTATATGTAACTCTAGTTTCAGGGGATCTGACACCCTCATGCAGGCAAAACACCAATGTACATACCATAAATAAAAGTTGCCAGTGGACACAGATGGGAACTGGGCTAAAGGAAGATTTTGACCAAGCATGATAGTGTTTAATCCTTCACTTGACCCAAACCCACGGGAATAAGGGACCTGGATGGTAAGGTGTTGAAGAAGGAGAAATAAAGAAGACAAAAGCTAGGACCAGGAGATTGCTATGTCAAGCAAGTTTATCAAGTACAGCATCTTATATACTATTTGTAGGAGGAGACGTCAAGGTCGGCAGAGAGCTAAGTCAGACAGTGTTGACAAAGAGAACACAGATACCTCAGACACCTCAACAGCCTTAGGACTGATAACCATATCCCTTGAGAGGAGAAAGCTGAGTTCCTGGGAATGGAAACCTTAATTCCTTTGAGGACCCAGACCCAGACCAAGCCCTGGGCCCTGCCCTGGCCCTAGCCTGGACCTTACCAAGTCTACCTATGAGCGAGGACACAGAACTGGTGTCCCCTTTGTCTTTCATCAAGGCCTCTGAAAAAGCCTTGGATCAGTCTGGCTCCCAGCATTTAATGGATTTAATGATGGTGTCTAGCCTTTAATCCTAGCACTGAGAAGGTAGAGGCAGGTGGATCTCTGTGAGTTTAAGGCCATCCTACTCTACACAGTAAGTTCCAGACCAGCCAGGACTACATAGAGAGGCCCTGTTTCCAAAAGAAAACTAGGAAGGAAGGAAGAAAATAGTATTTATAACTCATGCTTCCTTTCAGTAACTGGTAATGACTATGATACAAGGACACATCACTTTGAGCAGAGGGATCACTAGGCTAAGTAACATAAATGAGAGAATGAAGTGAGCATGTGTTGCCAGACTCTCCTATGTGTGCATTGGTAGTTCAGTTTTGACCTTGGCAGTCGTTCACATCAGCTTCTGCTGCCCAAAAGGCTCTGGGGCCCCTGGCACTTAAATTTTGAGAAATTATTGGTATAATCGTGGAATAAAAAAAATTGATAGAAGGAACAGAGCATATTACATCTTGGTGGCAGGGTGTATAGGTCCATAGGAGTTGCACATTTCAACCTCTGACGTTTGCAGTGTGTGAAGCTCTCTCTGTGTGGGACCAGAGCTCTGTGGGTAGAGCTAAGGGAGGAAGTCCTGACAGTGTGTCTCTGCTGTCTGTACTCAGCATCTTCCAAACAGAATGTGTCATCGCCCCTCCTCCCACCCACATCTGATGACTGTGCCATCATCACCCCCACCATCCCACAATCCTCAAGCCTCCTTCTAAGTCCTCCACCTTCATTCCTGCCCCTCGACCCGAGCTTAGGTCCTTTTGTCTTCACTTGCTGCCATAATGACCTCACTGTCTTCCCAGCTCCGTGCCTATATGAGTTTGAGGGAACGATGGATGCTCTCCTAAATCTTCTCTGTCAATCAGTAGGGGATGAAGGGCTTAGGGTGGACCTGGAGATGGAGAAGTTAGAAAAGATTGTAAGAATTCATCAGGCTTTGTATGAGATGGAACACCAGAACGTAAGGACATTGGGGAGCAGATCAGCTACCGTGAATGAATAGTGAGGCAACACACCTGATAGGCAGTCCCTTGTTTTGCCAACAGAATCTTAGTCTTGATTCTGGGGATGTGGAAAATCTCCTTCATGAGCAGACACCCCTGATGCCTTTGTCCAGGCAGCTGATCTGCTAATGGATACCATTAGCCTGCAGGTCAGCCTTGTGTAGTATCAGCTGCAGAGATGGGAGTGGATCTCACACCAGCTGCATGCAGAACATCAAGGGAATTTTTAATGTGTCTCTACCCATACTCTGACTCTGCTCCATTTGAAACTCTAGCACTGGAGGTGTGGCTCAGAAATCTATTCCCATCAAAGACTCATGGAGTGGCAGATAATAAATGCACAGGGGGAGTCAGAGGCACCATAGTGAGTGGACTGTCTTATCATGGAGGCTCCTGGGCTTCCCAACAACCCTTTGTTCCATCCACATTATGGGCATGTGCTGTCTCCCTGGGTTGATGCTTCAGTAATAAGGAGGAGGAGAGTGAATTTCAGAATACATAAGTGAAGGTATTTGTGCTGATGACACTGTGAAAGTTCAAGTCCAGTGGTGTGTGGTGAGCCACCATAACACAGCCACAAGGAAGGGTTTTTTTGTTTTGTTTTGTTTTGGTTTGGTTTGGTTTGGTTTTGGTTTTGGTTTTTTTGTTTGTTTGTTTGTTTGTTTGTTTGTTTGTTTGATTGAGACAGGGTTTCTCTGTGTAGCTTTGGAGCCTGTCTTGGAACTCCCTCTGTAGACCAGGCTGGCCTCGAACTCACAGAGATCCGCCAGCCTCTGCCTCCCGAGTGCTGGGATTAAAGGCCTGCACCACCACCGCCCGGCTACAAGGAAGGTTTTTATGCCAATGACCTTCCTAAAAGATATTTAAGAAGTTTATAGAATTAAACCATGGATAAAACAGGAAGTTCAATTAAACATCATCAAGACGGGATTAAAAAAAAGCACACACACACACACACACACACACACACACACACACACACACACAGTATAATTTTAAAAATTTAAGCCTGAATTCAAACTACATCATAGGAGCCAAATCTGGCCCACCACCTGTGTGTATTTTAATAAAGTTTTATTAGTACACAATGCCATCCACTTATTCACATGCTGTCTGTTGTTGCCTGCTATTATAATGGCAAAGGTGAATATTTTCACAGTGACTGCATGGCCTACAAAGCTGAAAACATTTGCTACTTGGCCCTTTACAGGAAGAGCTTGCCGATGCCTGCCTTTGAGCATTATCCATAAAACTTCAGCATTTGTAGAAGAGGTTGATACCAGATAGCCTGGGAAGCAAAACTGAGTCCTCCTCCCTCCAAACAATATTCAGGGCCATATGACCTGGCATCGGTGCTCTGGTGTTCACAGGCTTTTTTTCCCTGTGCTCTTCACTGGCCTGATGATTTTATCCCACTCTACAGAAGGGAAAATCGATGCTCAGAGAGGCCCCCAGGCGAGTCAGCTGGGAAATGCCACAGGGCTGCCTCTTTACGGAAGGAGATGCCAGACGGTTGCACTTACTGTAGTATAGACGGCTTTCTCCAATGACTGAGGGTTGACTGGAAGGCTCTGCACACCCTTCTCTGACCTCTTTTTTTTTTTTTTTTTTTTTTTGGTTTTTCGAGACAGGGTTTCTCTGTGTAGCTTTGCGCCTTTCCTGGAACTCGCTTTGGAGACCAGGCTGGCCTCGAACTCACAGAGATCCGCCTGGCTCTGCCTCCCAAGTGCTAGGATTAAAGGCGTGCGCCACCACCGCCCGGCTCTGACCTCTTTTTTTAAAGGGAAATAAAACTAATAGCATGGAGAGTGATTTTAAAATGTAAATGAAATTATCGCAACTGTCAATTTTGCCATCTGAGTTTCGTGCTGATGGCATTGAAGGGCTGCGAGAATCTTCCCTGAGTGCCTTCCTGCCCTCCCTCTGAAGCAACTGCTGGTGTCCTGCTGCTGCTGCTGCTGCTGCTGCTGCTGCTGCTGCTGCTGTTGCTGCTGCTGCTGCTGTTGTTGTTAAACACAGCTGTGGTTTGACTTGGACAAATCTCTGCAAAGAGATCTAAAGGAAGGGCTTGCTCAGAAAACTTTTAGGCTTAATTCACAAGAAACGGTAAGAATACGACCTGAAGATTAGGTAAAGAATCTTACAAGTTCCAAAATTAAATGACCCTGTGTTTGGGGAAGGCAGAGAGCCACTTAAGAACAACCTCTGTCACTGTAAAGAAGCTGGGGGCAGGGAGGGTGGCTCAGTAGGTAAGGTGCTTGACTAGCAAGCCTGAGATTGTGAGTTCAATCCCAGAACCCACATAAACACAAGCCAGAGCAGCAGCTGTCACACACTTGTAGAGCTGACCGAGGAGAAGGCGGATCCCCGGGCTCAGTGGTCAGTCAGTCTAGACTACATGGCCAGTCCTAGGCCGGTGAGAGACCCTGTCTTAAAGAGAAAGAGGCAGCACCTGAGGAGTGACACCTGACACCTGAGGAGTGACACCTGACACCTGAGGAGTGACACCTGACACCTGAGGAGTGACACCTGAGGAGTGATATCTGACACCTGAGGAGTGACACCAGAGGCTATCTTCTGTCTACACACACACACACACACACACACACACACTCCTGTATACAAGGATGAGACTAACGAAGGCTGGAGAGATGGCTCACTGGTGGAGAGTGTTCTATCAGAAAATGGAGCTGGATTCCCAGCTCCCCCATCAGGCAACTCACAACCTCATGGATCTCCAGCTCTAAGGGATCCAATGCTCCCTTATGGCATCAGTGAGAAAACACACACACACACACACACACACACACACACACACACATACACATACATACACACCACACACACACATGCACACACATACACATACATACACACACATACACACATATATACATACATACACACCACACACGTACACACACATACACATACATATACACAGACATACACACACATATACACATACATACACACACATACACACATATACACATACATACACACACCACACACACATACATACACACATACACACAGACATACACACACATACACACACACAGAGACACACACATCAAATATTTTCCTTAAAAAAAGAACAATTTGCCGGGCGGTGGTGGCGCACGCCTTTAATCCCAGCACTCGGGAGGCAGAGCCAGGCGGATCTCTGTGAGTTCGAGGCCAGCCTGGGCTACCAAGTGAGTTCCAGGACAGGCGCAAAGCTACACAGAGAAACCCTGTCTCGAAAAACCAAAAAAAAAAAAAAAAAAAAAAAAAGAACAATTTTTTAGAAAGTTTTAAGATGAGCTAAAGACAGTTGTTATTTTTTTTCAATTAACCTCTATTAAGGTGTTATATGCACACACACAAAAAAAAAAGAAAAGAAAAGAAAGGGAAAAAAAGCCCAGCTGCAGAGCCACACCATAATAGGGCTCCCTATTTGCTATCGATCCCTCCCTGGAACCAGGTCTTGCCTAAACTGCTTTCCCTAATGATAGCTTCGCCTTTTTCTAGAATTTCCTAGAGTGCATTTACACCTTGTTCCCTTCTCACGTGACATGTGCTGTGGACACAGGCAGAATCCTAAATTACAGAAGCCACACAGAAAGGCTGTCCTCTGCCGGGAGATGGCCCCAGGCAGGCTTGGAAGACACTGTGGTCCTTTAAAGCCATTAGACTTTAGGGACAATGATAGCTGACCCTTGAGGGATTTCTTTGTGCCAGATGCATACAAGCAAAATACTTTACATAAATTATATAGATTCCCTCACGGAATCGTCTCAGCAGCCCTAGGAGGTGGATCATTTACATGATCATCTAAATTGACTTAAAACAGGGATTGGAGACTCTCATTTAAAAACAAAGAGCTACAGACTAATTTAATGGATTTTATTCAGCCCCCATTTTTTTTTTTATTTTAGCCAAGTTGTCCCCTAAGGAACAGTTGGTAATATCTAGAAATATTTTTCATTATCATGACGAAGAGGATGCTGCTAGTGGCATCTAGTGGAGAGAGGCCAGGAACAGAACTAAATGTCCTCCAGAGCATGAGATGGACGACACCTACTTTGAAGAGACTCCCCGCCCCAGATGTCATGAGTGCCAGGGCTGAGAAGCCTGATGCTGGCCTTTGGCAGGCATGAGATGTCAGAAGCAGGCAGAATCTGGCAGGATGCGTGGCTTTGCATCATTGAAAAACCTAAAAGGGACCATGGCTGGGGAGATGGCTGAGCTCATAAGTGCTTACTGAGCAAGCCTGAAGACCCAAGTTCAAATCCCCAACATCTCCCCATGGTGGTACGTTTCTTTTTCCCAGTGCTGGCACGTGGGGACAAGAGGACCCCTGGGGCTTTCTGGTCATCCCGTCTAACCAAACCAGTAAGATCCAGGTCAGTGAAAGACCCTGGCTCAAAAAATGAGGTGAAGAGTGATTGAGGACAATACCTGTCTTTGACCTCTGGCCTCCACACACACATATGCAAACATACACACACATGTACACATATACAAACATACACACACATGTACACATATACACACATACACATATATGTACACACACATACACACACACTAAAAAGGCTGTTTATACAATCTGAGCTGGACATGGTGGCACACACCTGTGACCCCAACACTCAGAAGACTGAGGGAATCAAGGCCACCTTGTCACATAGCCTGGACTACATGACACTGCCTCAAAACAACAACAAATGTAAAGAATAATCTTATTACACCTCTTCAAAATAGTTTATGATTTATATCCACCTGCCAGCAGACTTGACCATTGTAAGGAGGGAAAACCACCTCAGGGGGAAGTGCTGAGCAGAGGGTTCTGTCTTCAGTGGTGGGAGGTGGGCCCAGAGCATGTCTGACAGAGTTGACCAAACCCGAATTAGTAACAGCCTGCGAGCGGGTTCCCTCTCTCCTCCATGGCACTAGACTCTCTGTAACAAAAGCCCGAGAAGGAGAGGGCTTTGTCAACTTTCTCTGAATAGGAGGTAGTCTCCTGGGCTTGGTGAAACTCATGATCAGAGCTGGTATCACCACAGCTCTTACTGGAGTCCCATGGACACAGGTGTGCTCACAAGCAGAGAACTAGCAGAAGGAACTGGATCTGGGCATCCTGGGGACAAAGCTCCTCCAGAGTCACAAAGCTGAGATGAATAGAAAGAGCCCCCACAGGTGGCATGATGTAGGAACCATGAGCAGGAAAGGGGATGCTGTCCTCTCAAACACAGCATTCATGGGTATCACTTATGTGACATGTCCTCACAGCCCACAGGATAGCTCATTTCCTTTGGGCTATAGAGCTACACACATGTGTATAGCTGAGGAGGAACCTACAATGATGTCCTCATCCTGATCCCTGGAGCTAGTGAACAAGTCACTTACTTGATAAAAAAAGACACTTTGCAGACATAATAAAGTTGTACATCTTGAGATGGGGAGATAACCTGGATTAGTAGGGCCAGCCTGATATGACCACACAGTCCTTACAAGGGGGCCAAGGAGCATCCGTGTGATGATGGCAACAGGGAGACAGACAGAGAGACAAGATCCTACATCCCCGGCTTTGAACTTTAAGGAGTCACAGAACACATCTGCCTCTAAGATTGGAAGCTGGTGAGGAGGTGACTCTTTTTCTAAAGCCCTGGGAAGGAATGCAGCCCTGCCTACACATTGGCATTAAATCCATGAGACCCATTTCAGATCTGTGACTTCCAGAACTGTCCAGGAGTACATGTGTGTGGTTTGAGGTTCATGAGACTGTGGCTACTTGTTTTGTCAGCAATAGAAAATGAATCTGGTGTTTGAAGAGATACCAAAAGGTCTTTGTTCTGTGGCAGAATATATATATATGTATTATATAAAATATTATTATATATTCTATATATAATATAATATATTCTATATATAATATAATATATTCTATAATATATATATGGTCAGATAGATGATTGATGAATAGATGATAGATAGATAGATAGATAGATAGATAGATAGATAGATAGATAGATGATGTGTAGGTAGATAGATGTCTGATTAATAACAGATAGATCTATCTGTTTGATTGATCATAGGTAGATGTCTGATTGACTAAAGATAGTTGGATAGGTAATTGATAGATGATAGAGAGAGAGGAGTGCCTCTACATGGGATAATCATTGCTTGGTCTCTGGGCTCTGTTCAGTGTGTTCCTAGCCCAGCACATCCATGCTAATGGTCAGAACACAAGGCTCAATTGTAGCAGCACCACCAACTGCTGTCAGTCTCAGGGACAAGCTTTGGTGCCTGGAGCCATCAGCACTTTAAGAAACCAGCCTTTATGTTTACCGAGGGGTGTGCTGGGCCTCACCTACCAAGAAGTCCTGTACCGCTGGTCTGTAATCATAGCTGCAAGTTCAGCTTCTTCAGATGTAGCCAGTAAGATAATCCTGTCTTCAAATGCCACGCTGAGGAAGAAGATAATGTTCAGGGGAGTGTGGTGCGTGTTGGAGCTGTCCATCACTGGTCTGGTTTAGTTGAGTGTTTTGAAGTGAGTTGTGATATTCCCAACCTAATTCTGTACTTTCTCCACTCAGGTCTGTGAGAACACCACGACTGAAGCTTGACTCCCAAGTTGCCATAGCAACAGGAAAAAGAAAAAAAAAAAAAGTCTATCCAAATCTGAAGATTGCCGTTTACAGCTCTGAAACTTCACAACCAGGCCTCAATTGTTCCACATCCTCCTTTTTCTTTGCGATTTCATTTCATCTGTACCTCACCATTTGATAGCATCTTCCTTCTTGCTTTGATTAATGGAACCCTCTGGATTTGCCCTGAATGTTTAAAGATCATGTGTGTCACTGGACCTTAGGGAGCAGGAACAATGACTACTTTTCCTGATGCGTCCACATGTTGCTAGACAGCGCTCCTCCATCCATGCAGCTGTGCGGTGGGTTTGTACCTGTACGTGGATGGGGATCTGTCTGTGTATATACCCAGTATTTATGTAGAGGACTGCAGGAGCCACCTGCTTTTGAGATGCTTACACAGAGGTGGTGGAAGCTCCAACAGCTGAGCTCTCCAGCCAAGGTCAGTTCACTGAGCCGTCACTCACCTGTGCAGCAAAGCTGCACCGCCAGGGGCCTGCTCAGTCTAAACACTGAATGCTGACCCACCAGCCAGGCAGGTCCAGGGGTTAGAGATGGGGGAAGGGCAAGGGAAAGAAGTCTTCTCTCCTTAGTAGGACTTGCCACCACTTCCCACTGCCACCAAATGCCATGGTCCTGACTCCCAGGTGGGGAGTGAGGAATCAGAAGCTAAGGGCTGAGCTACTCTCCCATGGGCAAGAGTCTGTAACTGTACCACCCCCAGACCCACAGTCCTACGGTCCTTAGGATAACAAAGATCATGATGAAGACCCTCTCCCTCCTTGGTATATGTACAAGTGCAAATGTCATCGTGGTGTACCTATGAAGAGACCAACAGGTACCATCTTGTATGCACACATATTACCCACACATGTACACACGCATTACGCATATCCACGCCGTTTGTTTCATATATACAGGCATAAAATAGAGTAAACCCAGGTAGTTTTTAAAGTACCCTTCCGTGTGACTACCGTTGTTCGCAAAGCTGAGAATAAAAAGTTGTTCATCATGTCTGGGAAGGAATTGAGTTTTGTCCTGTGAGCATGTCAGGCTAAGAATGTTAATGCTCCCATTGAGATTATCTTCTCTTTGACAAACTGTAAATGAACCATCGAAGCTCACACCAAATTTTTTTTCTATCAAGGGAAGCTAGCGCCAGCCTGTGGCTTTAGAGCTCAGAATGAGCTAGGGTAAGATAAGGGTCTTAGTATATTTTAACGCTGTTGCTTACAAAAGGTTTTAACCCCACACACACTTGCGCACACATGCTTTCTTATGCAATCTATGTTGGCCCTGTGCTTTTGAGTTCACCTTCTGCGGGCAATAGAGTCATATGTTGTCTTTGTTGTAGTGAGATTAAGCGAGTAGAGGTCCACATACTGCTCTTTGTTTCCATAGTCAATCTTTTTGGACCATATAGAATGCAGAGATTTTTTTTTCATTGAAATAAATGGGTATCAGTGGTTAAAACTGCTGGCCAGTAGCTCTGATCTGATTTCTACACTGTGTCTAGTGCGTCTGATGCTGGGTTCCCATCTTGGACCACTCGGGATCCCCTCTCTATCTGTTAGATGAATGGGTCTAGAAAGCTGGAAGGGGGCAGCTAGAGAGATGGCTCAGTGGTTTAAGAGTGTTTGCTCCTCAACATGAGGACTAGTGCTCAGATCCCAGTACCCACCCCAAACCAAGCATCCCCACAGAAAAACCCAGCTGTCAGTGGGGGAGGTGGACAGAGACAGGAAGATCACTAGGACTTGCTGTGTTCCAGCCTCGCCAAGACAGCCCCATGTTCAGGGGGAAACCCTGACTCAAAGGAACGTGTGGAGAGTGACAGAGAGCACCTGATTGTTCTCTACTGTACGTGTATACACAAAACACACACACACACACACACACACACACACACACACACACACACACACACACACGCACACACATGAAAGCCAAAAACTCCAGCACACGAGTTGTGTAACAGGCATGCCATGTCTAGCATAAAGATATGGCTTAGTCATATCACAGTCAACTGTGAAGTTGACTGGAGACTTCCAGGCCCAGCCTCCACCCTCAATTGGATGAACACATGAAGCATAGTCATTCATATCTCCATAGTTCCCAGATATGGAGATCTCTTAAATAAAAGATGCCACATCTTGAACTTGGCCTAAAGGCTCTCTGTGGGCACATGGCCTGGTACATGACAGGGGAGAATCGGAGCCTGCACATTCACACTTTACAAGATGGTCCTCTACTGAGCCTACCTGGTGAACCCTGTTGCTCTGCTGTCCTCCTGCAAGGCAGGGAAAGGGGGAATGGTCACCCTTGAATGGACCAAAGAGCATCTTCAGGTCCTAGAAGGCAGCCTGAGCCACATACTAAGCAACAGCCAGGAAACTCCTCCTTCGGTGTGAACCCGAAGCATCTCTAGAGCCAGTGCACATGCTCAGTGATGCCCCTGCTGAGGGAAACAGGAGCGAGATGCCTCCCTTACTCTTCATACAGACTGTAACTTAGCTAAGAACACAGAACAAGAGAAGTCAAGTCCAGGGGTTAGTGGAATGGCTCAACTGATAAAACGCTTGCCTCAAAAAGATAAGGTTTTGAGTTCAGATCCCCAGAACCCATATAAAAAACCAAGCATGGTGGTACACATCTGTAATCCCAGCAGAGGTGAGATGGGAGACAGAGACAAATGGAGCCCTGGAAGCATGCCGGCCAGCCGCTCTAGCCTACTTTGTGAGACAAAGGAGAGACCCTGTCTCAAACAAAAGGAGGAAGGATACCTGATTTTCATGGTTGATACCAAATAAGACTTTGCCTCTCAGAACAGAGGAGGAATTTGATGGCTCTGGGGAGACTCTCAAACTATCATTTCTAAGAGTCAGATATGGAGATAGGTCAGTTTTTAAACAAAATAAATACATCATGTCTCATTCTGAAGATACAAGCAGATCATTGTGAAGGTCCTTTCTACTTTTTTTTTTTTTTTTTTGAGAGAGAGAGAGAGGGTCTCACATAGCCCAGCTGGCCTCACACTCCCTATGTAGCCAAGGATGACCTTGAACTTCTCCTTCTGCCGCCTCCACCTCTCTGAGTGCTGGAATTCAAGTGTGTGCCATCATGCCCAGTTTACAAAGTGCTGGGGACGGAAGCCAAGGCTTTATGCATGCTAGGCAAGCCCTCTCCCAACAGAGCTGCAGCTCCTGCCTGCTCATCGCGTCTGTACTTTCTATTTCAACATGAGGCAGCTCCCAAACAGAGAGAACGCAAGCTGACAGGAAACACAGCTCGGGTAAGTGGCTGCTAGGACCATTCACGTTCCCCTGCTGCAGCACGGTATCACAGCTCTGGACTTAGCAGCATCAGCAGACCAAAGGCCTATTGCAGGCCAGAAGACTGCGATCGGAATCCCCGCAAGAGTGCGCATCCATCGACACAAGTATTATGGTTTGGGTATAAAATGTCCCTGCATACTCATGTGTTGAATGCTTGGTTCCCAGTCATTTGCTTTTTTGTTTGTTTGTTGTTTGCTTTGTCTTGTCTTGTGGGGTGGTGGCATTATCCAGAAACATCAGAAAGTGTTTAAATGGAGAAAGTAGGCCCCTCAAGGGCAAGCACTTAGCAGGATCTTGTGCCTAGATGCTTCTTGTCCTGTCTTTACTACCTGCTGTGCCATGAACTACTAGGCTCTACCACACCTCCTCATGGAGTCACATGCCCCAGGGACCATGAGCCGAGATAAACCCATCCTTGGGTTGTCTCTGTGGGATACTTTCATCACTGAATAGCAGATACTAACACAACCAACTTATGCTGAGGTGACAGTGCCTCGCACTGAGAGTTACCTTTTTCTATTCAGCGCCCTTTCCTGATAGAACCTTCTGCTATTAAGTCCCTGTGAGAGACTCTGTTAAGTGTTAACGTTGTGCTAAATTCATATTGGAACTTAGAAATTTCTCCCAGACACAACATTGCCATCTCTTAAGTATCCCCAACTCTTTCTGGAATAAGCCATGGCTCATTAAGACATATGTAAGGGCTTCTACCAGACTTTTTTTAAGGATTTAGTTGTTGTTGTTGTTGTTGTTTATGTGTATGTTATATGCCGTGTATATGCAAGTGCTTGCAGAGGTCAGAAGAGGGTGGCAGATCCCCCGAAGCTAGAGTTACAGGCAGTTGTGAGCCACCCAGCACATTTGATGGGATCTGAACTCAGGTCCTGTGCAAGGGCAGCAAGCACTCAGCCACTGAGCTGTGTTTCCAACCTCGGCCAGATTAATTCACATACTGACTATCCAAAAGTCAACCCTGTGTCCTCCCGGATGCCCACTCACTCCCAAACCAGGACAGAGAAGAGGATGCTGAGGGCGAAGGTGGTGCAAGGTTCCTCAGAGCTTGGCCTGGGCCTGGCTACAATCCCAAGTCAAATAGGCCACATCTACAGCATCTCTGAGCAGTTTCTGGTTCTGTAAATGTAACCAAGAGATCTCTCTAGGTACACTTGCCTTACGTATGCATAAACAGATCAATCACACCAAAGAAGAAAGGCTGCCCTTTCTGTAGACCCCTAAGCCACCATCAGCATCATCATCATGGAGAGATCTGGCTGTGCCTTTCAGAGATGGTTGCACCCATTTTCTCTCCTCCTCAGACTGCAGCACAAACGGGTCTCATAACCTCGTGGGGAAACACTTCCATCGATGTTCACCCAAAGCCTGCATTAACTTTGCTCCCTCTAGTTCATCTTGGGAATGAACTGGCCCACTATTTACCAAAATCTATAGCTCTAGCTCTGTTCAGTAAAAGCAAATACAATCAATAGCCACCCATGGTGAGGCACACACGTGTTCTAAGCCCCTGGGAGACAGGGCCATGAGGACCAAGAGTTCAAGGTCATCCTTGCCTATAGAACAAATTCATGGCCAACTGGGCTACATGAGATCTTGTCTCATCCTCCCCCTATTGATAGATAGTGCTATAATTTGAATGTTAAGTGTCCCACACAGGCTCACATGTTTTAGCACTTGGTCCCTAGCTGGTAGTGCTGTTTGGGAAAGTTGTAGAGTCTGTAACAAGCAGGTCACCAGAGGAAGTGGGTCACACCTTGAGGCTACCTTCTTCCTGAGTTCTAATGCAATGTGATCAGACATTCTTAGCAAAAAAAAAAAAAAGAGAGAGAGAGAGAGAGAGAATAGGGTAATATTTTATAAGTGCCTCTGTGGGCCAAAATTGCACTTTTTTTAAAGATTTATTTTTTATTTTATTTTATGTGTATGGGTGTTTTGCCTGCATGTATATCTGTGCACTATGTGAATGCCTGCTATTCCCAAAGGCCAGAAGAGGGCAACTAATTTCCTGAAACTGAAGTTCTAGACAGTTATGAGCTGCCATGTGTGTCCTGGTAATCGAACCCTGGTCCTCTGGAAGAGCAACCAGTGCTCTTAACGGGTGAGCCCTCTCCCCACCTCCAACACTGCATATCTTTGTCTGTATATATGGATTACACTTCTCATTACATATGAAACATATATAATATGTAATTCTCTTTGTAGCCTACCCAATTCATGGGACATTAAAAACAGTATCATCTCCCTGACACAGATGAAGCTGCTGAGACTCACAAACCATCTCTAACTGGGTCTTCTTTTCCTCTTTTATTGAAAAAAAGAATATTTTCTCATACACTGTATCCTGATTACAGTTTCCCCTCCCTCTACTCCTCCCAGTTTCTCCCCACCTCCCCTCCCCTCCGATCCACTCTCTTCCTGTCTCTCACTAGAAAAGAACAGGCTTCTAAGAGATAACAACCAAAATGAAAAATTACAATATAAGATGAAACAAAAACTATCATATCAAAGTTGGACACGGCAACCCAACAGGAGGAGAATAATCCTAAGAGCAGGCGCAAGAATCAGAGACCCATTCGTTCTCATAGTCAGGAGGCCCATAAAACACTTAGCTAACAGCTATAATATATACACAGAGGACCTGATGCAGACCCGTGTAGGCCCTGTGCTTGCTGCCTCAATCTCTGTGAGCTCATCTGCACCTCACTTAGTTGATTCAGAGGGCCTTGTCTTCCGGCCCCTCTGGCTCTTATAATCTTTCTGCCTCCTCTTCTGTGGGATTTCCTGAGCTCAAGGGGAAGGATGTAATGGAGACCTCCAACTTAGATTCTCTCTCCATGTAATGTCTTGCTGTGGGACTCCGCATCTCTTCCCATCTGCTGCCAGAGGAAGCCTCTCTGATGATGTCTGGATAAGGCAATGATCTATGAGCATAGCAGAATATCATTAGCAGTCATTTTATTGATTTTTTTTAGACCAGTAGTGTTTGTTTTTTTTTTTTTTAAGACCAGTAGTGTTTGGTCTCTGGGCTATTTAGTCTCTGGTTCTTAGTTATCTAAGCAGTTTCAGGTCTGGGTTCCTTCTCATGAAGTAGGCCTTAAGTCAAATCAGACATTGGTTGGCTACTCCCGCAAGTCCTGTGCCACCATTGCCCAGTGTGTTTTGCAAGAAGGACAGATTGTAGGTCAAAGGTTTTGTGGCTGTGTTGGTGTCTACGTTTCTCTTTTGGTAGCCTGCGGAGTACCTTCCCACACCAAAGAGAGACTAGAATGTTGGGGTGAAGGCTCCATGTAGGCACCAGCTGGACTTCTCTATCTTCAATGAGTTGTGTGGGTGCTGTCCTCAGCAATGGGGTCTTGCTGTCAGTTTGCAGAGAGCAACCCTTTGTCTTAGCAACAGCCTGGGTTGTTTGGAGATTTCCATGGGACCCCCTTGGCCAACAACTCAATTGAAAGCAACCGAGTCCCTCCACTGGAAGCATATCCCGGCTACAAGAGATGGTCAGTTGAGCCTCCATATCCCCCATTACTAGGCACCCTCATTAGGATCACCTTCACACATTCCAGAAGTTGTTTCCACCCCATCCCCCAAATGTCCCCCACCTGTCTCTTTCTCCACCCCATCTCCCTCTAATGTGTAGCTCAGGTTAGCCTCAAACTCGTGATCCTCCTGCCTCTGACTTCTCCAGCAAATCCCATTGGTGCGCACCACCACCAGCGGCTCTCTAACTGGGTCTTACACCTGTTAAGTGTGGTGTCCAACTCCACCCTGGATCTTTTTCTGCTGCACTCGAAGGCACCAGAAATGAGTTAGCGTCTTCACAGGGCATGCAAAGGCCATCAGCCCTGTGTGACAGAGGAAGCTGCACTAAAGGAACCCAAACTTGCAAGTCAGGGACCGCAGGAACTGTTCCCTGCCTCCCGGACAGCCCGTCTCCAGGAAACTGCTGGTTTGGGTAAATAAGAAGGAAGCTGATTTCCTGGCGGCCAGTCACTGAGATGTTAATTTGGAGAATTGCCTCAAATGAATGTAAGAAGCATAAACTAACACTTCAAACCAAAAGCAAAGCAATTTGAGGCAGTCGGAACACTGCTGATCTTGCCATCCTTCCTCAGAAAAGCAATTTTCTGTTCTTTTGCAAACAGCCGCAAAGCTGTGACCTCCTGCTGCCTCCAGGCCCCAGTCAAGACACCCAGTGCACAGGGTACACTACAAAGTCCAGCAAGTCTGGGCCTTGATCGGGACCTCCCAGCCAAGAGAACGGGTCCTAGGGTGATGCTTTCTAAATTAAATCTGCCACAGCTGGACAGTTTGCTCTCTAACCAGCCTGCCTCTGCTCTGAAGTGAGGCCTGTGTGGTGGGGGGCAGGGGGGAGGGGGAGTCCCCTGCCCTGGTCTCTTCTCTACCAGCAGGACAGCCTCCAGGGGCAGGATCATTCCCTGAAGATCAAACATCTGGTACCTTCAGGATTTCCACAATGTTTTTCTGAGCTTATCCCCAAGAGGAAGCAAGCAGATGTTCCAGATCCAGCAACTGCTTGCTTGCGCTATCCCTCTGCAGATTGCAAAAGCATCGCTATTTCAAAGGGTGTGCAGCCATCCCCTTGGGCTCCCTGTCATCTCTTAAAGCACCGTTTTCTCAATATTAATGCCTATAGATCTTTAAGATTCAGCCACACTCTGCGCACCTCTCATCACCTCACTCTGCATTACTGAACATCCAGCTGGAGTATCGGTTCCAACTCCATTCAAACTGTCATTTTAAATCATGGGGTAAAGGTGCTTACCACCAAACCTGACCATCTGGGTTCAATTGTCAAAACCCACCAAGTGGAACAAACTCCCCTAAGTTTCCTCTAACCTCTACACTCAAACTGTGGCTTGTGCATACACATGCATACACACACACACACACACACACACACACACACACACACACACAAATAAATAAACGTAATAAAGTAAAATCAAATTTATAATTTTCCTTATATTCATTTTAAAAGAAAAGTACCACAAAAGAAAAACCAGTATCACTTGGGGGGGGGAGGAGCAAAATAAATACAATGGAAAGCAAAATACTAATAAACCAAAAAAGCAAGAAAATGGAACAACTGCCTTTAATTGTGTACCAAGAAATAAAGCCAATGGGGAGATGCATGCCATGATCTTAGCACTCAAGAAGCTGGGACAGGAGGGCATCTGAGTTTGCTGTTGTTGTTGTTTTGTTCTGGGTTTTTCTCTTGGTTCAGTTGGCTGGTTGGCTGGCTGGCTGGGTGGGTAGGTGGGTGGGTAGGTGTTTGGCTGTTTGCTTCTATGGTTGGCTGGCCATTTGGCTGGTTGACTGGTTGTTTGGCTGGCTGGTTGGGTGGGTGGGTGGTTGGTTGTTTGGCTGGCTGGTTAGTTGGGTATGTAGGTGGGTATTTGGCTTGTTGAGTGTTTCGCTAGTTAGGTGGGTGGGTGAAGTGGACGGCAGATTGGTTGGTTGGTTGGTTGGTTGTTTGGTTGGTTGGTTGGTTGGTTCACTGGCTGTCTTGTTGGGGGGGTTGGCTGTTTAGTTGGTTGGTTGGTTGGCTTGTTGGTTGGTTGGCTGATTGGGTGGGTGGGTGGATGGGTGAGTTGGTAGGCAGCTGGTTGGTTATCTGGCTGGCTGACTGACTGGCTGGCTGGCTGTTTGGCTGGCTGGTAACAGGGTCACACTATAGCCCACTGGCTTTAACTTGAGATCCTCATGTAGAAGCCTCCCCGTGCTGAGGTAAGGGAAGCTCACCATCACACGCAGCTTGGATTTTCTCTCTGTCCACCACTCCTGTCTGCTGAGATGAAAGGTCAACAAAAAGGAGGGACAGAAGAAGCCAGTTTCAGGAGTGAGCATCAGACACAGGGTGAAAGTCTCCACCCAAACTGTGCACAGCCCTGCATCCCTACTGAGGAGCCCGTGATGGCAAAGAGGATGGGGGCAGGGGTGTGATTGGGAGCCTTTATCTTCCACAGGTGATTTTCTTCTTAGAACATAAGGTCATTCTCGGGGAGTAAGAGGGATGAAATAGCAGGTTGGGGAGCCTGGGAAGGTTTGGAATGACCAGTGAAAGGGCAGGAGCCAGCCTGGGTACTAGGAAGATGAGCCCTCATGTCCCTCGTGTCCTGTGCATCAGTTGCCTTTCTCATTGCTGTGACAAACTACCCAACCAAAGAAACTTCGGGGAGAGAGGGTTTCTTTGGGCTCCCAATTTGAGGGTACAGTCCAACATGGTGGGGAAGGCATAATGGCAGGAACATGAGGCAGGTGGTTATGTGGCATCCAGTCAGGAAGCAGAAAGAGGTGAACAGTGGTGCTCAGCTCTCTTTCTCCTTTCTATTCAGTCCAGCACCCCAGTCCATGAGATGGGGCTGCCCAAGGCTGGAGTGGGTCTTCCTTCTTACTAAACCTCTCTGGAACTCCCTCAGAGATACACCAGAGGGCTGGCAAAACAGCTCAGCAGTTAAGAGAGCACAGCACTCTTGCAGAAGACCTGAGTTCTGTTCCCAGCATTCAAATCAGATGACTCACAACCACCTGTAATTCCAGCTCTCTGGAGATCCAGCACCTCTGGACTCCTTGGGCACCTACAGGAAGACAAACATGTACAGTTGAGGATCTGACACCATCTATTGAACTCCACAGGCATGCACAAGGTGCCATAGATATACATGCATACAAACTCAGGGCTCTAGGTTCAATCTCCATTACTGAAGGTAAAAAATATAATATATATATAATGGTTTTGCACAGTAGGGTCCTCTTTTGTCTTTTGTTTAGATCTGAGGCAGGAATGTCAAGAAGGGCCCAGAATGAACCAAAAGCCAACATAAAAGTGTCATAGCAAGCTCTTGTAATACCAAGTTGTTCTGAACATAGGGAAGGGAATTACAACTTAAAATTAATCTAGGAAAAGCTTTAAAAATGCTACAATGAGGTAAGCTGACTTCAGCATGAACAGAAAGGTTAAAAACGAGATTGATCCAAACCTCAGTGCAAGGTTAATTCCCTGCACCTTGCATACATACGCAGCAGCTTTATTAACAGAACAAAATTCATCTGGGCTCTGTGTCAGCCCCTACTGAGTGCATCAGCCCTGAGTGTAGAGAGGGTTTTGTGAAAAGCAGCTGTTTGACATACCAGAAAGCACATCTGTCTTTCCCTGTAAGAGTAAGAAAGAAAATTAAGCCATCACTCAGAGTGTCACATTTGCTGTTTAGATGAAGAAAAATTCAATCAAGGGAAAAACAGAAAAACAAAACCCAACAACCACAAGTTTCCTACCAGAAAAAGGAGGAAAGAAAAAAAGGAGGAAGCAGGGGCTACAGAGATGGCTCTTCAGTTAAGAGCACCTGCTGCTCTCGCAGAGGACCAGGCTCTGATTCCCAGCACTCGTATTGGGCTGCTCACAGCTACCTATAACTCCAGCTCCAGGGGATCCAACACCCTCTTCTGGATTCTGAGATCACCTGTTTTCCTGAGAGTGTGTGAGCACATATGTGCACACACATAATTAAAATAAAATAAACCTTTTTTTAAAAAAAAAGCAAAAAGCTATCATCTTCCAGTCTGAGCACTAGTTCATAAATGCTTTGGACTTGCTCACGGTCATAGGCTAGACCTCATTAGAAACCCCAGTGGAGACTTCTACAATGAACAGTTAGGGCTGAAGTCAGTAGCCGGAGGATGTAGTTGCCCTTGGCCACTGACTAACTGATGCCAGAGGTTTGTGAGGACTCTAAACAAGAACACAGTACAAACTAAAGTGAGGGTCCCTTACTAGTTATTGAGGGGGGATTGTATCCCCAGGCAAAGTTCACTGAAATCCTAACCCTCACCAACACAGAATGTGACATCATTTTGAAATGGAGCAGTTACAAATGTAGTATTTAAGGGTCTGTGAGTTTGAGGCCAGCCTGGTCAACAGAGTGAGTTCCAGGACAGCCAGGGACACACAGTGAAACTCTGTCTTGAAACACCAAAGAAATAAAAAAAGGGAGGGGTTGCTTAATCTAAAGTGACTGGTAGCTCCCAACTCTCTGGAGCATGTGCATGCATGCACACACCTTGTCACACATACATCCACATGTACATATACACACATGCATGTATACACACACAATAGTTTTGCGTGCTTAACATGGGAAGGAAGTTCTCTGTGTGAGTTGAGTAAGAACATGAGGGGACTGGTAAAGATGTGGTCATATGGTAGCTGGGGAAGATAATTGAGCAACACACCTCCCTGGTCAAGCCCGAGCCATCTTAGTTACCAACACTAATGGGACTTACTTCCCCCAGCTAAACTCAAACTGAGTGACCCCACCCCCACTCCAAAATACTGTCCTCAGGCATGTGAGTTGCTGGATCATATAGACCTACAGACAAGGGATTTCTTGGTCCATTGTTGAGACCCACCCCCAGGGCCATCTGTGGGGCTGGAAATTGGGGTCCAAACTCAGCAGAAAGCAGAATTCTGGAAATTCTAGATACTGCTTCCTTTAGGGAACAGAATGCAGAAAAACACACAGTAAGTACACACTGATGGAAGGTTACAGACTTGGTCCCTTTTGAAGCTGGATCAGCCTGGATCTGGTGGGACTTTGGAGTCCTCTGTTTCTCTCCTTTAGTTAACTGTCTCCTGACCTGTGATCATCCATGGGTCTGTACAATTCACTGTGACCCAGGAACATGGAGAACTCCTGCTGGTGATTGTGGTGCAGAGGGGAACAGCCACGCCTCCTGTCCTGTCTAGTACCTTCCCTAAGCGGCTAAGCTCCCTATAACAGCCCCAAGGTAAGGTGGGACAACAGGACCTCATATTCCAGCGAGCACCTTCACTAATTTGCTGGACTCAGAGACACCACCAACACCACCTCTAAGCTCACATCACCCCCACTCCATCCATAAATGTAAAGAATCCCTTTGTTCTGTTCCTTGGATCTCCTGTGCCAGCTTCCTCCACTGAGTGGCTTGTGTCACTGACAATGATTTCACCTAAAAGCCATCTCAGTGCATCTCCTTACGGAACCTGGGAAGTATTATTTGAACCTGTGCCCTCCCAACTCAGCTCTGCACCTGTGACATAAGCATCCCAGTTCACTCTCTTTCCTCACACTGTTCCCTCTTTTACACAAATGGAGACCTGTCCCACTTAGCATTAGGCAACCATATCGTTGGAGAAAAGCCAGGTTAGATTCCACTTACATTACACTAAAACACTGGCAAACTGCGTCTACTGTGCTGCGTGAGCCTCCGGAGTCAGGGGTGACAGCCCGAGCTTTGGTATGGTTTTGTTTCCACAGAGCTGGCTTCTTTGTGCTAAGCAAGTGTTTTGTCCCTGGGTACATTCCATCCCACCATTTTTGCTTCTTTGGTTTTTGTTTTGTTTTGTTTCGGAGACTCACTAAGTTTTCTCAGGTATGCCTTGAACTCATGATCCCTCCCAAGTAAGTAGGATTACGGGCTTGGCATTCTTATTGGCCCACGTCTTCTACAATAGGTCTTGGTGAAGAGCAGACATCCAGCCAGTGCACTCTCACCAACTCTAAGGGGGTTTGGTGGTGGTGTTGTTATTGTTGTTGTTTTTATTACATTTATTTATTTTGTGTGTTAAATGCATATGTGTATGTGCATGTCACAGCACATGTGTGCAGGGCGAAGGTCAATTTGCAGGAGTCAGGTCTCTTCTTCCAGCATACAGAATCCAACTCCACTGTCAGATCTGGTGGCAAGCACCTTCATCCGCTGATCTGTATTGCAAGGCCTGTGTGTTTGACTACATCCACCGAACAGACCAACGTTTATCCCTGAACCCTTTGCCCACTTCCGGTTTTCTCTCCTCTTCCGCTCCCTGCGGCATGGAGAGTGGAGCTGGGCGGGGTGGAGGCGGGGCTAAGAGCGGGGGCGAGGCCTATCCTCAGGCCGGATGCGCTGAAGTCTCCCAGGCCCTTCCGGTGCGTGACGGGAACTACAGCACCCACAATGCCTTGCGGTCCCGTGACTGTGTTGTCGCGAGAACTGGCGGCTTGGGGGCGTCTGCGCCAAGAAACCGAAGTGTAGGTGACGGTTCCTAGACATCGCCGCCAAGCTGGGCACCGGGGAAATGGCCGAGACGGACCCCAAGACCATGCAGGACATCACCTTGGTGGTAAGCAGCAGGCTCACGTGGGTCCCGACACTCCGTGGCCGCTCTCGGCCCTGGCGTGGGGTGTGGCCAGCGACCTCGGCCCGCGCACCTGCCGGGCTCGCCCTCCAACGGCCCCGGCAGGGACCCTCACGACCTGACCCGCAGGAATACCAAACCCGACCTGGCAGGGCCTTGCCAAAGGTCTCGCACACCTACCGGGAGTCCCTACCCCCCGCCCGCGTCCTCGCCTCCCCTTCCTCCCAGGAAAGGGGTCTCGGGATAAGCTGGCATCGGCGGGCTTGTTCTGATTTCTTGTAGGTGGAGACGCTCCTGCAGCAGATGCAAGACAAGTTTCAGATCATGTCCGACCAGATCATTGGAAGAAATATCCTTTTGATTCGGAGGCAGCTTCTTAATGGTGCGGGGTGAGCTGGTAGTTTGCGAACTGACTTCAGTTAGTCCTTTAGAAATTACCTTTTTCACAAGAAGTTTGTTCTTATTATTTTTAATTGTGTGTATAAGGGGTGCGCGTGAGTAACTGACGAGACCAGAGGCGTTGGAACCCCTGGAGCTGGAGTCACAGGCGGTTGTGAGCTGCCGCCCAATGTGGGTACTGGGAACCACACTCAGGTCCTCTGCGAGAGCCTCAGGTGCTCGTAACCGCTGAGCCATCTCTCCAGCCACACTTAGAAATTCTTTACTGATCTTGGCTCTTCTGTGTTCCTGAGGAGGACTGTGCCCAGAGCCAGAAACATGGCTGAGCTACCCAAGTTCCCTGTTGGGGGCCCTCCAGAACACCAGTAAAGGGGCCAACTGTATGGTGACTGTTGGCTCGTTGAGGTCTTCAGTCTCCGGTCCTCTTCGCATCATTACCAATGGCATATAGAGTCCTTTGGGATTAATAAACGAAGAAACCGAGGCTTAGGAAAGTAAGAGAGCTCACCTGGGGACCCTGTACCCCTGACTTGCCAGGCTGTCATTAGAACCAGAAGAAACTGGTGCAAGCAGCCACTTCAGCCGGTGTGCAGGGGCCTGGAGGATAGGGGCAGAGTGGGGTGTTGGTGTGTGGGCTCTTTAACGGTGCCACTTGATGACATGAGCAGTCGCATTGATGATCTGGAGAAAAACATCGCCGACCTCATGACCCAGGCTGGAGTGGAGGAACTGGATGGTGAAAACAAGATCGCTACTGCGCAGAAGAGCTGAAGGTAAAGGAGGGCGCCATTGTGCCCAGGTGAAACACCCACAGTGACCATAAGTGTGATTTTGATGTAGCTGGTAGATTTCCCCATGTCATTCCCAGCGGGCATCTCTGCACCGCACCCATGAACTCCGTGTTTTGAAATTTTTCATGCCTCATTCCTTAGGTAGAATTTACATTTCTAATTTTCATGACTTAAAACTGTGTTGCTGCGCTTACACATCATAGTTGTCAACTACAAAGTTCACACGTAAGAAGAGGAAAATTAATGACAAAAGACAAAACTCATCTTTTTAAAGATTTATTTGTCTGTGAGTGTTTTTGCTTGCATATGCACCTCATGCAAGCCTGGTGCTATGGGAGGCCGGAGAAAGCATTGGATCCCTTGGAACTGGACAGGACCTGCCGACCTGTGGGTGCTAGGAATCGAACCTAGATCCTTCCCAAGAGCAAAAAGTGCTCTACACCACTGAGCCATCTCTACTCCCTTGATGTTTTAACTGTAAGTCAAGTTTGCAGTTTTGTGATGGGCCTCACTCATATCCTGGGCCCTGCATTGGACACACCTGGAACTTGGACACGTCTCTGGCTGGTGAGCTGGTAACTGAAGACCACCAGGTGGTGTCATTTCAGGGCATGTGTTTTTTGGTGTCCTGCCCTGGAAGATTATTTCATTGTTTTCTTTTGGAAATAGCAGAGAATTCAGGTCACCTATGTGAGCATCTGTCTTAAATTCTAGAGACTTTTGTGAGTGGATTAAATTTGCACTGAATCATTTCAGGTATCCGAAGATGAGAGGGGCAGAAAACCGAAACCATTTAGTGTAGTGAGTTTCTTTGTAGCTGCACCTGTGTTTGTGTGGGGAGGGGCACTTCCAGCCCTCAGTTTTTGTTTTAATGTAATCTCATTATGCAAACCTGGCTGGCTGGCCTGGAACTTGCTATATAAACCAAGATACTCAAACAGATCCACCTGCTTCTGCCTCTGCCTCCTAAATTCTGGGACTAAAGGTTATTTTCTGGCCATGGCCTGGGGATCAACTTCTCAGTGACTTAAATAGGTTGTTCTGAAATCCAAGAGACTAGATGGGGTTGGGCGGGTCAAGATACATGGACAGTTCACTGTGAGATGGTCATAAGTGCTTGGTATGTGCCGTGCACTCTTCAGTCCTGTTTAGGAATGAGCAGCAGAGTCCAGTGGGTCTTGGGAGCTGCTGCAGAGTTTTGATATGTTGTGGTCGAAAACCCCACGAGTCAAAAACTGAAAGATTGTGTGATTGTGTTTCACAAAGAAAGGAATGGAAATAGGAAGTGGACTCAGGGAATTTTTGAATGAAGATGTCCAAATAAGGGGCTGGAGAGATGGCTCTCTCTGCTGTAAAAGCACATATGCTCTTGCAGAAGTCCCAAGTTCAGTTCCCAGAACTCTCTCAAGACCTCACTCACCACTGTCTGCAACTCCACCTCCAGAGGCTCCAACGCCCTCTTCTGGCCTCCACAAGGACCTGCACTCGCCTACACATACCCACACACAAGGGCCCACATACACATAAGTGAACTTTTTATTTGAGATTTATGAATAAATTGAATTTTTTAGAATAGTGTGCATGGAGAATTCAGGGATGACTCCATTGGAAATGTTCCTGGTTGGTCTGGGGGTGGCTTTGCTGTGCCCTCACGTTGCTCTTGATGGTTTTCTTCTTTCACAGGCTGCTGATATTTGCACTGAACCAGAACATCGTTTTCCCAAGCCAAGAAAGAACCAAGTGGCTTTCTGCAACTAACTACTATGTGTTGACAGGTTTATAAAGCGTGCATTCTTACCACAGCCTGCATAGTCCATAGAATGTCCCCTACACCCTCAGTTTCTCAAACTTGGTATCGTCATATCTTGGTCAGTTGTCTTAATTAAACACTAAAACTGGCGGTTTCTGCATAAAATTGTCAAACTTTTTAGTGGTTTTTTGAAGTCCTTTCCCTCTGTTCCCTTTGTGGTAGTTACTGTTTGATGAAGTGGCAGAGTACTTTCCAGTTAGGTGACTAGTAACTCCTCCCCCTGGCAGAAGCCATGACGTGAGACATGTATGTTTAGGGTTCTTTCATTCTCAGCACAAAGTGACTGTTGAGCCGACACTAGAGTGTCAGAAATACTTTTCCAAATGGCCGAGAACATTTAGCAATTGTTTGTGCCGAAGTGTCTGTCAGAGTTTTGCATGAAATTCTAGTAGCTTTGGTAGGGCCTACAGTGCTCATCTGACAGGGTGTCAGAACCCAGTGACCCTGTCCTCCTTTCGAGCTACTGACTGAAAGGGAGGAGACCAAAAGACCCGAGTAAGTTCACTGCCGGTCACATGACTGCGACATGCCCAGTGGCTGGTGGGAGGCTCTGGTTTTTAAGAAATACTATTTTACTTGAACTATTTCTTGCCTAAAGTCTTGCACAGTGAGTTCTATTAATTAAGAAGACAAATAATAAACTCTTTACATTTGGAATTCCAGTGTCTGGAGGCTTAGCCTCCAGGCCACTTTTGATGACCTGGAAGGCTATCCATGTCACTGTCCCCACAAAGTGATTTCATACAATAAAAAACGTGAATAATTGGAAAAGTTGAAGAATGGCGTGGTCCTTCCTCGAGGAAACTGACCAAGTAGGGCGTTCTGTTTGCTCATTTGTGTTGCAGACAGACTAAGAACAACTTGGTCATAGTTTTAAATTCTGGGGTGGGATGGGGGGTGGAGTGACAGGCTCCTGAAAGTGTGTTGCTGGGTGCTGTTAAGCAGCAGGAGTTCCTGTCATCAGACCAGTGGATGGCACTACTACCCTCAAGGTGCCACACTGTTAGGCTGGGACAGACCAGCTGCAACCTGCATACAAGACATTCTTGATGCTTACAAATGGGAACTCCGGGTCTGCTTGTCATCAGGAGACAGTGGGATGGTTCAGGAAGGAGTTTGTGACCTAAGGACTCAGCTTCAGAGGCAGATCCCTGGACCAGAAACACCTGTCGTGATAAAGGTGCTGGGGCCCTGTTGCTGTGATGTCCTTGTGTCCAGGATGTTTGGTATCTCAGTTTTCAGATGGAAAAGTGGGTGCCATGTTAGATTACCAACTGAAGCCTCTGAAAGAACAAGAGCCGGCAGGAGGAACGCTAGGAGACTGGGTACTTGAGAAGGGTGGCCCGGGAAGACTTCCCCCAGGGTGCTTGTCACGGGAGGCTGCCCAGGAGAAAGGTTTATGGTCCTGTTGGGCTTAGGAAAGTTCCACACTAGGTCAGAGTCCTGCCTATTCATAGTGCGGATTAGCTCATCAAACTTGGAAAGCCCTGGAGCAGGGAAGTCAGGCCTGATCCTCGCCTGCTTCCCATCTCACTGAACTGTCTATGGGTCGGTCGGCACAGGGAGATACCGTACTAAGCTCAAGCCACAGGTGCCATGGGCTCCCTATGTAAATACAGATCTCAAGTGTCCGGCTGCTTTTCCAAGCTTCGGAGCAACGCCTTGGCCTTACATAAAGCAGGCTTTGCAGCCTGTCCAGCCTCCACCGGAGACTGGACCTGCATGGAGAACAGCAGTTAGGTATATGACGGAGCTCTGAGTACACTGGTAGGCCTCCACTGCAGCCCTCCTTGCCAGCCAGACTTCTGCCTTCCTGGTACCACCTGAGTCAGCTGGAGAAACTCCTGCATTGGGACCTCCTGTTATCCAAGGAGCAGCCTCCAGATGTTACAGGCAACCTCAGTTTCCCTTAGCCTTTGCTCATCAAAAATCTCTGTGTCAATCAGCCCCAGTTCCAGCCAGCCAGCATTCAGGAGGAGAGCTAACCCTTTGCTCTTGGGTCATTCACAGACCAGAGCCCCCCGCCCCAGCCTCCTCCTCTGACCCCTGTGTATGCACCCTGCTTCCCTTAAGCTACAGGGTTTTTAACTATCTTAATCATTTACCAGTTTGGTTTTCCTATCTGACCACGTTGGGTCAGGTCAGTCCGCAGGACCCTGGGGATGTCTGGTGAACTTAAACTTGACTGGACCCTGCTTTTAAAATGGAGTTGAGAAACAATATGGCAGTACTTAGGGCAAGGCCTTTTGCTTGTTTCCAACATTCTAAGACTTGAACTCAGGGCCTCATGTTTGCATGGCAAGAGCCATCATCCCAGCCCAAGTATGCATGTTGGGCATCCATAAATTCCCCCCAGTTTATTCTTTTTAATGTTATTTCCTCAGCATAGAGGGGGAGGACAGTTCTTCCCACACCCACTCATGTTAGTCACTCCGACCCAGACCAGTCAGGTCATTGAAAAGAAACAGATTCTTAATTATAGGAACAGCAGAGCCCTGGGTTCAACTTCACCAGCTCTCTGAACCCAGAGTTTGCCCCAGTCAAAGGAGCTGAGGTCCAAGACGAGAGTCACACCAGTTCAATCTACCTCTAACTAGAACACTCCACTAAAAAACTGAAAGCTGGGCAGTGTTGGTACATGCCTTTAATCTCAGCACTTGGGAGGCAGAGGCAGGTGGATCTCTGTGAGTTCAAGGCCAGCCTGGTCTACTGAAGTGAGTTCCAGGACATCCAGGACTACAGAGAAAACCCTGTCTCAAAAAAAATATATATATATATATATATATATATATATATATATATATATATATATATATTTAAAAAATTATTTTGACCCTTAAGCCACAGGAAGATATCCAGTTACATAAGGCTTCCTGAGTGTCAGTTAACTGAAAGGGTCTTAAAGAGCATGGTAAATATTTTACCAGAAGGATGAGTTATTCAGTGAGATTAGTTGTTCAAAGCTGGTCATTTGTTAGTTCATTGTTTTTATTGTCCTGAAAGTTTGTTCTTTTAATCCATGAACATTTTTATCCAGCTCAGTTGCGACGATAGCTCTGTAACAAATAAGTGTGTCCAAATGGGATTTCACTTTTGAAAATAAGATTTCAATAGTAACAAATCTGTGGCAGTACCTCTTAAAAGGAATTGTGGAGGATTTAAGCTGTTCACCAGCCTTAGAAGGCAATAATGCTACCCTTTTAGAAAGGCAGAACAAGACTGAGGCATGTCTCTGCTCACTGACCACCGGGGAACCAACCCTGTGGGCCCCCATCCCCCTCTGGGGAAGCCTTCGGTGCTTCCACCCCAAATCAAGACATAGATTCTTGATTTGTAGACTGGCTTTTTCTTTTTTTTTTCTTCAATGAGAAGTTAGAACCCTGTCAGCCATCAGCGGTGACTAAAAGTGCCTTAAACCATGAGAACATGTGGTGTGGTGGCCTCGGGAGTCCAGAGGTAGGTGGTACTGGGTGTTTGCTGGGTTAGTCCTGGCTCACAGCCCATGCTGGCCTTAGCTTCTCCTCATGGTAACTCGGTGTCTCCAAGCACGCCCCCTCTCCCAAACCCTGCCTTCCTGTCTACCTTGGGTGTGGGTGGAATTGTGTCCTAAACACTGGTACCTGTAAGTGTGACCTTATGTAGAAATCTAGCCCATGCAGACATTGTCACATCCAAGTGAGCTCCTTTTAAGAGGCTGGGAGACAGAGCTTGGGGAAGGTCATGTGACAGCAGAGGCAGACCAAGGCTTGCTGGCCTCAAGACAAGGCACATCAGAAGCTGGGAGATGCTGGAAGCAAGCTCTCCCCTAGATCATCCAAAGAGGAACTGAATTGGACTGGACTGGACATAATTAATGGCCCCTAGACCTGAGACACTACATCCCTATGGTCCGAAGCCATCCAGATGTGCTAACCACAGCCAGGACACAGAAGTTAGAAACGCTTCAAGCGTGCTTTCCCCCACCCCTACAGTTAGATGTGGCCACTGAGAGCACCAAACTATGAGGAGTGGCTGCTGGGCTGTGGGCAGCTCGGGACACCCAAGCTTGGTACTGGGGACAGGCATGTCAGGTTCGTTTTCCTCATGGGGTGTTGCTTGAGCACAGCTCCACTAGAGGCAGCCCCTGTCTGGAAGGTGACAAGTGGGAGCTTGCAATGGAGAGGTGGGAAGAAGCAGACACAAAGCCTGGAGCCTTATCTGCTCAGCTCTCCAGCTGAATCCAAGTCAGTTCAGCAGCTGCTTCCCTTCAAGAAGGAACATGGAAACAAAAGGATCTGAGTCTTGCCACCAAGGTCACGGCAGCATTGCCACACCCCAAGCTTTCAACCCCACCCCGGCTTCCACCATCACTGAGTCTTAGCATGGTACCACTCCCTGCTTGTCCCTGAACAACAGGACAGAATGGTCTTGTCTCCAGCCCTGAAACCAGAAGTCAGAAGCCAGGGTTTCCCTCTGAGGGCTCTGAGGAGAATCCTGGCAGTCATTCTGGGCCATCCTTCGCGTCTAGCTGCCTTGCTCAGTTGCACCCTTATCACATGGCCAGCTTTTTCATGTGGTTGTCTCTCAGTGAAGTTATCTTACATCTGTGTCTACATCAACCTCTTGGAGGAAGCAGGAGTTGGATTCAGCCCACCCAGGCCTGGTGACCTCAAGGCAGCTAATCCTATCTACAAAGACCTTATTTCAGTTCCTACTCATAGATACTGGGAGCTAAAGGAATAAGATATCTTGGGGAGGGAGAGACTTCAACCGCAACACTGTGTCTCTGTTTTCCCAACTCTGATGCCTGGTATTAGGCACAGAGAGAGGATCCCATAGGTCCTTAGTTGTTGCGTGTCTACCTGGGTCCAAGAGACTGGTGGAAAGCTCCTGAGGAGGATCAATGGGTTGGCCACCTGTGATGTCTATGCGGATGTCTGTCTAACCCTGAGGTCTTAGAGGCATCAACCAAACCTCTGCGTGTTACCTGTCTGTGGCCCAGGGCTGTGTCTACCCGCTCCTTTCCGGAAGGCCTGCCTTATGGATTATCTTAGCTGGGAACATGCATTCAGAGTCATTTCTTCACCTGCTTTGCCTTGGGACACATGCCTTGACCCAGTCACACACCAGGCCTCCCGTTTGCTGGTGCAGCTAGCCTGTCTGCACACAGACCAGCTGCTGACTCACTGACTTGGGGGTCCCCAGGACACTGGCTTGGCATTTGACAGCCTCTATTTAAAGAAGCTGTATCCTCAGTATATCAAGGGTTGATTTGGTTTGCAGAAATTGCAATTTTTTTTTCCTAAGCAAGAAAATGGAGAATTAAATTAGGTCTAAAATTCATGCAAGGCTTCTGACAACTTGTTTGCAGAAAGTAATTGCTCTGGAGCTGGCAACTTTAGTAATCAAAGGGAAGCTTAAGAAATATGGAAAATTGCAAGAGAAGGAGGGAAATAAAAATGTGAATTAAGAGTTTATTTTAAGCACCCCCTCCCAACAGTTTTCAAAACACAGCAAAGCTGAAAGATTATTTATTTTATTTTATTTATTTATTTTGGGTTTTTTTTGTTTGTTTGTTTTTTTTTTTTTTTTTTTTTTTTTGAGACAGGGTCTCACTATGTAGCTCTGGCTGGCCTGGAACTCACAGAGATTCCCCCGCCTCTGCTTCCTGAGTATTGGGTCTAAAGGCAAGCTACACCATGCCCTGTGTGAAAGATTTGGGGGTTTGTTGTTGTTGTTGTTTTGTGTTGTTTTTGTTTGCAGTGAATACAATATACATTATACAATATACATTCAGTATGCCTACGTCCTGAATCCAGCAAACACATGACCGAGTTGGTTTCATCACGTCTCAGTTCCCTGCCCATCTGTGAGGAGGCTGTCCTCATTCCGTGACAGTCGGATGTCCAGGTTCTCCCAGGCAACACAGAGCAGACTCAGCTTAAAATCCAGGAGGGAAGCCCTTCACCTTCACCCAAGCCCACATTTATACCCTGAACTTCTCACAGAGCCTTGAGAATGCTGTTCCTGGACCCTGGACTGTCCCTAACACCTTGGCTGCTGTGACCTGAACCTGCCAGAAAGAACTACCCCTTCTCAGCCATAAAAAGCAATAGCCACCTCCTCTTGGGGTCCCTAGGAAGGCAACCATCTCCAGACAAAAGCCCTAGATAGAGAATCAGTGACAGACCAAAGAAATTCCATCCAAGTCCACCTTGGTTCAGTGAGTTTGGACAGTGGCATCTGGGACAGTGATGCACAGTAATCAGAGGTACGTGCTTTCTAAAGAGGGAAGAGGGCGCGCGTGGGGGGGTGGGGGTGGGATGTGCATGTGGAGGGGGATGCACTGCACATGGATGAGAGTCGGAGGTCCCACCTTTATTTTTTTGAGACAGGGGCTCTCTCTTGAACCTGAAGTTCATCTCTTGGCGAAGCTGGCTGGCTTACAGCCTAGATGGCATCCTGAGAAGCTTGTCTCTCCTGTCACTGAAACCACAGCCCTTCAGTGGTGCCACTCTAGGGTGGTTGTCTGACCACAGCTATCTGTGTGTGTAGACACCTGATCATAAAGTGTGTGTGATATGAGTTCCTTGCCCCAGGCCTCCTCCACCTGAGACCCTTTGCCTTCTCTCACTCTGGACCCCATATTTAACTCCTCCAAACCCCTGTGAGGTGGGTCAGGAGCCAAGGGAGAGGGAATTTAGTTCAGGAGAGTCACAGTCCTTGTCACCGGTCTGCTTTCAGCTGCCAGTGACAGGAAACCTACTTTGGCTCCATGAAGCAAAGAACATGATATGTAGCAGCTGAAAAAGGAGCTGGGGAAGGATCGGGGTCAAACTCAACAGGAATTGGCCATCGGCTCTGCTAGCCTAAGTGTGGGCCCTGGCTATTGTGGTAATAGGGCCACCAAGTTTCTCAGACAGGCTCCTGCAGTGTTCATACACTCATCCTGATGGTGCATACCAGTGGTTGGTCTGGCATGGGGCACTTGTCCATTTCTGAGCCAGCTGAAGCAGCCAGGAGGGATGGGGTGCTCTGACTGATAGTCCCTAACCAGCCAGTGCTGCTTCCAGATAGACCTCTAGCCAGGGGCTCACTGTCTACCAAAAGCTCAATGAGGGGGGTGTGTCTGGTTGCCTGGTTCCTCTGGCTCTCTCCAGTCCTGCTCACGGTGATCCCCCAGCCCTCTGTCCCTCTCAGCCAACTCCTGAACTAGTCATTATTGCCTGATTGTCTGAGCAGCTGTTCTGACCCAAACATGGAACCCAGAGAGGGATCCTGCTCACAGCTTCATGCCCTTCTCAGCCTGGGATTACCAAATGCATGGCTCTGAAAAGTGGAAAAACATTTATTAAATGTCCTCTGAATACTGGAAGCTGCACCAGGATCTACATCAGTCCTGCTATGTTCTGCTTACTTATTAGAACCACCTGGGAAACTTCTCCCCTCACTGATGCTCGAGGGCCCTGTGGCAGAAATCCTGCTTCTACTGTGCTGGACCCAGAGAGTTAGTATATTTCAGATGTCCTCTCCCAGGGCAAATGATGAACCAGCCTGCCCTCCATCGTAGGCTTGAAAGCCGTCTTATAGTAAAGACAAACTAGGCTCAGTCCTGTTTGTGATTAAATCTCTGTTTCTCAAGGATTGGTCTATGCCCCACCTGTAACCTTAACTACAAATGGTTCTGCACTACCTGTTCCAGAAATGGCAATCATGTCTTTGTTTCAAAAAGTTATGGCCATCTTGCAACCCTATCTTTGTTTCAAAGGGTTATTATAACCACCTGTTGTTATGACTACCTTATTATGACCAGTATTATGTTTGCTTCTGTAACCCTGCCTATTTGCCTGCCAAATCCCCCGTTCAGAAACCCTCTACCCCTAAGCTACAAAAGCCCTTATCTTCCCCATATCCAAGGCTGATCTCTAGGGGGAGAAGCCCATGTACACTAATTTAAAAAAAAAAAAAGCTTGCTTTAATTGATTGTTTGCTTTAATTAATCTGTCCATGATGATTTAGGTCAATGGTCTTTCTCCTCAAATCTTTGGGATTAACACAGGTCTAGGAAGCAAACAAGATACTGGATCCCTATACTAAAGAACATCTTGTAGGGGCCATAAACGAGGAGGAGGGAGGCAACAGGCTCGTATTTGAGAAACAGCTCTAGAGCCACCAATAGGAATTCCCTACAATCCAGAGAGCCACTGAGTGCTGGCTTAGGAGTAAAGGGGCTCTGGTCTGGATGCCTAGTTCCAGAATTGTCCGTACTTGGAGGCCAGGAGCAAAATGAAAATCGAGGGTCTTTGTTTAAAAACAACTAAAAATTTCAAGATGGCAACAGCAGAGATTCAAACCCACCACCACCCTACAGGAGTCACCCCAACAGGGTTCTGTGCACCCATCACATGCCACCCTCCCCACCCCAGCCTCTGCCATCCCTGTCCTCTAGGTTTTACCACCCATTGCCAGGTTAGGTCATTTACCACTCTTAGGCACTTGGACCCGTTATTGCAGACGACACTCGGAGCTGATTGTGCAGTATTCAGAGTAATGCTTGCATTCCCAGCTAGATGGGGGAAGAGAGACTGGAAGGTCACTGATTGACCATTGCCTGTGAGTAGACACCCCTTCTCCACCCACAATTTGGTGGCTGGATGGCCCCCAACATTACATGGAATCCCGCTTCTGCTTAGACGTGGCCCCTGACCTCCAAAGGTGGCCAGCAGGGGGCAGCATTGCACAGCTAAGGCAGAGCCAACGACCCAGAACTACTTTACAAGAAGTATGGCAGGAAGCTAGGATGATTAATTCCTAAGCTACAGTAAAGGAAGCCCCAATGGATACTTTAGAGGCACATGACCTGCCTGCAGACAAATAGACAGTAGAAAGTGATCCCTTTCCCAAGGTCTGTAAAATGTCTTTCTCATCCCTTTTTCCAGGGTGGAGAATCTTCAAAGAAGCAAGTAGCTTTCCCAAGCTGAAAAGAAGACAAAAAAAAAAAAAAAAAAACAGTTGGCAGACCCTTTCCTGTATTTCATTCAATCTTTGTGATGTCTTAGAGGGGTAAACATTTTTATAAATCCCTCTATTTATAAATAGAAGAATAGTAGGCTGGAGAGATGGCTCAGCGGTTAAGAGCACTGGCTGCTCTTCCAGAGGACCCGGGGTTTAATTCCCAGCACCCACATAGCAGTTCATAACTGTTAATTCCAGCTCCAGGGGACTCACACTCCCATATGTGCATACATGCAGGCAAAACACCAATGTGCATAAAATAAAATAACAAATAATTTTTTTAAATAGCAGAATAAATAACGTCCTGAGAGCTATGGTGGGGATTAACTGGCCTTCCTTCCACCCGAGGGTCTTTGCGTGCCCTGTTCCTTCCTCCTGATAGGCTATCCTGCACCAGCACTCTGCGCTTGACGGGTGTCTCTGCTCAGCTCTGACATCATGTCACCAGGAGAGCTGTTCAGAGTCCACAGACCTGCTCAGGGTCCCAGGCTTGCTGCTTTCCTGTCAGTGGGCTCTCACTTCTGGGGCTACAAGTGTCTGTGATCATCTGATTGACAGATTTCTCCCTCACTTTTTAAAAAACATGCATTTCTGTATTCTTTTTGTGTGTAGATGTGTGTGGGGAGGTCAGGACTTGTAGAAGTCAGTTTTCTCCTTCCACCAGTTGGTCCTGGGCATCGAACTCGTGGTTTGGGGCTTGACGGCAAGCACTTTTACCCACTGAGCCATCTTGCCGGTCCTTCTCCCCCAGGATTCTCCAAGCACTAAGGAGGTAACTTTTCCCACTATGACTTGAACAGGAGAATGCAAGCACAGAGAGGTAAAATGAGCTGTCCCAAACCACACAGCTCCACAGCTGTGGGCTCTGGGGAGAGGGGGAAGGTTGCAGTGGGAGTCTTTCTCTGACTTATCCAATCACAGCACTACCTGGCTGGGCCCCTCCTCCTGGCCGAGCCCCTCCTCCTGGCCGAGCCCCTCCTCCTGACCGGGACCCTCCTCCTGGCTGGGCCCCTCCTCCTGACCGAGTCCCTCCTCCTGACCGAGCCCCTCCTCCTGACCGGGCCCCTCCTCCTGACCGGGCCCCTCCTCCTGGCTGGGCCCCTCCTCCTGGCTGAGCCCCGCCTCTCTTCCTGACACAGGTGATGTCTCTTCAATCCACCTGTCTCTGCCTCAGGAGTGCTGGGATTAAAAGCACTCAGCACTTTGGGCTCTGAACCTAGCTTTTTGGGGTTCTAGAAATCCAACCCAGGCTTTCATGCATGCATAGCAAGAACTTCACCCTAAACGATCTCCCCAGCCCCCAATAGCTGGGACTTGAACCCAAGCCATCGGATTCTAGAATTTACATCCTTCGACGACAATGTGTGGTACTGCTGCCTCTGGCTGCCAGACTGAGGCAAGAGCTGTTTCTCCTGGGGGTGGGTACAGAGAAGATGGAAGAATGTCCTCAGGCCAGGACCAGGGGACTCTCTACCCTTGTCCCCTCTCGTTCTCCCTCCCTCCCCTCCTCTCTGTCCTTCAGCCTCCTCCCCCTGAGGAAGCTCTTGCACAAAGCCACAAACATTCAGGTGGCTTCTCTGTGCTCCCGTCACCCCTCTGCCCTTGACTGTCACTAATTCACTTCTGACTCTTTGGCTCACGTAACAATGACTTCTGCAATGTCAGCCATAAATAGATTATGAGAAGAAAATCTTTTGTTTAAACAGAAATCCTAATTTTCCTAGAGGTGGTGAATAAACACTGCTGGAGATCAGCAGCTGTGTTTGCACAGAGCGGGGCTTCAGTTCTTTCTAGAAGTCACAAAAGGCCGCTCTAGTGTCCTTGTCAGGACCTCTTTGTGCCAGAGACTCAATCTCCCCATATCAGTGTGCTTTCATGGTCAGGGGAGCCCAAAATTCCCAGCCAGGTGAGCGAACACCAAACTGAGCCAGGTGACCCAGGGCTTGCTGCAGGATCCTCCCGCCTCCCAGTCTACAGCATAGAGATGTGGCTTCAGGTAAGAGATGGGAAGAGGGGCAAGAGTCACTTTGCATAGAGAAAGGTGACCCCAAGCAGATGATCAAGGTCAACATTAGTGGGTGACAAGTCTCCTGCACAGGTTGTGATGTGCGTTAAGAGGGGACACAACTGTCCAGCACCATTGAGGCCCCAGCCTCAACCTCTAGCACTGGAAATCAGAAAAGATAGGAGATGGATGTCACATTTGTCGGGGCTCTCTAGCAGAGCAGAACCCATAGAGAGAATGTATGCTGTAATGGACAGTTTGTTAAATTAGCTTACACTGTATGGGCTGGGTAGTCTAATAATGGCCATCTACATCCTGGAGAGGCCGAGGACTTAGTCATTTGTCAATCAATGAAGCTGGATGCCTCAGCAGTCCCAATAAGGTGGTGAAGGCCTGGGAGTTGCCTGGATAATGGCTGGTCTTTGGTCCACATTGGAAGACCAAAAAAACCTGGCATCTGATTTTAGCAAAGGGCCACAGCAACAGTGTAGATGCACGCACCAACAAGAAGCAAAGGTAGACAGCAAATAGCACCACTTTTCCTTTGAACCTTTTTATGTCGGGCCATTGCTGGAAGGTGTAGAAGGCCATTCTCAAGGAGGGTCTTCTCTACTCAGTTAATTCCCCACAAATCTACCCAGGGATGCATCTCTTGGTCAATTCCATATCCTATCAAGATAAACCATCACAGGCATTTGCCTGTAATTTTTGCCCCAAAATTCATAAGCCAATCTTATGATAAAACCACAAAATAAACCCTAATAGAGTGAGTACTACAGAACACCTACCCAGGTCATCAACAAGAGGAGTCTGAGAAGCTGGCCAGCGTTCTCAGCAAGTCCAGAGTGCTGTGAAGCCAAGAAGAGGAAGGGGGTTGGCAGGGAATGAGATGCAGGACACCTGCTGAGAGGGACTGTGGCCAGGACACGGCTGACCACTAAAGAAGTTGGAAGGGGTGACAGTAACGTGTCCACGTGGTCTCACAGGAGATCGTGGTTTCTAGAAGCTGGGAGAAGAACCCCATGACTGGAACCCAGAAGGAGGAGGAAGCCTGAGAAGCACGGGCACCTCTTAGAGGGCAGGTGACTGGGTGTGACCCCCTTCTGAGGGACTCTGGGCACCACTGAGGTTTGGAGCTGAGGAGGAAGACTTTCTCTACCGTTGGTCCTAGAACCAACAATCTTGAATTTTGTGGACTCTGATTTCAACCTGCCCTCCCCCCCCCCCCCCGTTTATTGGCCACATCCTTGGGCTGGTGACAGTTGGGGACCACCCTTCCAGGCATCACATGTAGGTGTCAGGAATGAGAGGACTGTGCTTGGAGTTCCCCAGAGGACCTGTGTGCATACCCCAAGCTAATCTCTGCATAGCACATAAGGCCACTCTAGTAGCTCACACGTCCCCAAGACTACGGTGGATTGGTGAAGGAACACTTTCCCTTGCTTCCCAAAGTTTCCACCGTGTCTGTCATCCAGAGCCTGCAGGGTCCAGGCTTGGCCAGGCACATGCCTTGGGCTATTGGAAGACGTTGAGAGACCTGGATAAATCAGATGCATATTCAGGAGGGAAAATCAATAGGATTTCAGGGTGGACTGGCGAGCTTGTGTGGACATTAGTTCTTCATATGGTGAAGTGTGGCATGGCTGTTGACCCACATTCATCTGACTGATAAGTGTACCCCAAATCTGCCACAGAAAGCACTATTCTCCTAGAGATGTGGACCTGAAAAGTGGGGGTCCAACATTCCCTACCAAGAGTGTAATAAGAAATCACAGAGTATTAAGGACCAGGCTGGGCAGATGGCTCAGTGGGTAAAGTGCTTGCCATGCAAGCCTGAAGACCTGAGTTCAAATCCCCAACAGCCACATAAAAAGCCAGGTGATATCACAGATACCTGTAACCCCCATACTTTGAACACATGAAGGACCACACTAGAAATCAAAAAGAGGCAGCAGATTCACTGAGATTCACTGGCCAGACAGCCTCGCCAAACTGAGGAGTTCCAGGTTTGGTGAAAAGCCCTGTCCCAGAAAGAAAAAAGAGAGAAAAATAAGATGTGGAACTACAGAGGGAGATATCTGGCAGTAAGCCCTGACCACAATATGCATGCACATACATGGGTATACATTTGTGCACACATGCACACACACACACACACACACACACACACACACACACACACACACACAACCAAAGACCTAATTTATCAGGATCTGTTTTGTTTTTGAGACAGTCTCATTATGTTGCCTACCCCAAACACACAATCTTCCTGTCTCAGCCTTCTGCACATTGCTATTAAAGATGTGAGTCATCACACACAGTTTTCCAGAAACGTTTCCTATCATTGCTAATAAATTTTTTTTTTATTTTGTTTTGTTTTTCGAGACAGGGTTTCTCTGTGTAGCTTTGGGCCTTTCCTGGGACTCACTTGGTAGCCCAGGCTGGCCTCGAACTCACAGAGATCCGCCTGGCTCTGCCTCCCGAGTGCTGGGATTAAAGGCGTGCGCCACCACCGCCCGGCGCTAATAAATTTAACCAGCATTCCAATCCTAAGAATTTAGAGCCAATTCAGCCCAATTTGGAGTCATTTTTAAAGAAAAAGAAAACACTGTATACAATCTGATCTTTAATAAAATTATGCCTCTTAAGATTTCGATATGATGAGATTTAAAATATCAACATCTAGGTAGACATAAAAGGGGCCTTTTAACAAACCAGCTCTCATCAAAAGCCCAGTTCTGACTTTATGGGGATTTCTGTCTGCATTTCATCTGGAGTGGCTGCTGTCCAGAACAGTTCTGAAATATTAAAGCCAGCCATTCTCAACACAGATGCCACCATCCTGTCCTGTGCAGGACGTAATCACATCTACTCTGCTCAGAAGAGAAGTTAGCTTTCCAACGTGTGTGATTACCTGAAAAGGAAGCCTAGGAGGGACAAATCACGGAGTCCCTGCTCATCCAGGCTCTCTGAGAGTGGCCAGAAAGTGCTGTGTTTCTCATTGAAGCTTTTGCTTCATTTGAATGCAATTTAACCCTCAATCTACACAAACTTTTGAAGACTACAAAAACGTTTTCCAATGCCAATTACTCTGCAAATGAGATGTGTCCTCTGAGGTGGCCACTCTGAACACATGAAGGGCCACCCTAGAGATCAAAGAGATTCAAGTTCACACTAACTCAACTCTGATAGATTTTGGGTTTCTGTTGTTGTGTTGTTGGTTTGTGTTTGCTCTTCAGACTGTTTTTTTTAAAAAAAATTCAGGCCGGGCGGTGGTGGCGCACGCCTTTAATCCCAGCACTCGGGAGGCAGAGCCAGGCGGATCTCTGTGAGTTCGAGGCCAGCCTGGTCTCCAAAGCGAGTTCCAGGAAAGGCGCAAAGCTACACAGAGAAACCCTGTCTCGAAAAATCAAAAAAAAAAAAAAATTCAGTAATTGATAATATGAGGTCTTAGACAAGGGGGCAGATACTTGTAATATGAAAATTAGCTCAGCCTTATTTGTTGGCATCCTGTCAGGAGCTATTGACACCTTTAGAAAATACACACCCTTTGTCACAACAATTTCATGTCTGGAGATTAAACTACAAGAAGACTTAGCCTCATACCCAGAGATGGTAACAAATACTGGTTACAAATGGAGGGAAAAAAAAGAAAAACCAGAGCCCATCGAGATTTAAACAAACCTGGCTGGTGCTGGAGAGATGGGTCAGTGGTTAAGAGTGCTTGTTCTTCTTGCAGAGGACCTGGGTTCAGGTCCCAGAACCCATGCTGAGCAGCTCACAACTGCCTATAACTCCAGGTCCAGGAGATCTGATGCCCTCTTCTGGACTTCTTGGGTACCTGCACTCATGTGTGCATACACACATACACATAATTACAAATAAAATAAATCTTTTTAAAAAATTAAATAGAGTTGGAAAGATGGTTAAGTGAGTAAAACACTTACCACACAAGTTTGAGGACCTGAGTTCAAATCCCCAGAACCCATATAAAAGCCAGACGTAGAATGTGAGTATTTATAATCCCAGCAGTCCTAAGGGAGATGGGAGGTGAAAACAGGAGAATTCCCAAGAGCTTATGGGTCTGCTGCTCTGGCATATTCAGCAGAAAAACAACAAAGGACTCTGCCTCAAACAAGGGGAACTGTGCAGACTGACATATAAGATTGTCCTCTAATATTTGCATGTGCACTGGGCATGCTCATGCCCACACACACACACACACACACACACACACACACAGAGAGAGAGAGAGAGAGAGAGAGAGAGAGAGAGAGAGAGAGAGAGACTTAAACAAACAGTAGGGTATGTTCAGAAACATGAACAAGGCCTCCCAAACTGGTGTTGATTATGAGGACAGGGTTAAGAGAACAGAGTGTAGTAAGAAAGGGAGTTGAGCTCCTGATGGATGGGCCTGTAGCTGGTGTTCTGTATGTGTGTACATGTAGGTGAGAGCCTGGAGAGGGACTGGAGCTGTGGAATCTAATGCTTGCTCAACAGCTGAATGAAATGACTGAATTAATGCATATTGTTAATATTTTATCCTTTTGGCACCTACCTTTCTAATTTTATGTGTGGAATTTTGAAATTTTAACTTATTTGTTTGTAAGTGAGAGGAGGGGCATGTGCATGGGGATGCCTATGGGGGTCAGAGGACAACTGTGGGAGTCAGTTCTTTCCTTCCATTATGTGGATGTGGATCAAACCAAAGTAGTTGGACTTAGTGGCCAGTACCTTCATCTGCTGAGCCATCTTGCTAGCCATGAATGGCATGGTGGTTTGATAGGTACTGCCCCGTAGACTCATGTGTGTGAATGCTTGGTCCATAGGGAGTGGCACAGTTAGGAAGTATGGTCTTGTTGGAGTAGGTGTGGCCTTGTTAGAGGAAGTGAGTCACTGTAGGGGCGGGCTTTGAGGTCTCATATGCATGCTCAAGCTACACTAAGTATGGTACACAGTCTCTCCCTGCTTCCTGAGGATCAAGATGCAGAACTCTCAGCTCCTTCTCCAGCACCATGTCTGCCTGCATGCTACCATGCTTCTCACCAGGATGATAATGGACTAAACCTCTGAAGCTGTAAGCCAGCCCCAATTAAATGTTTTCTTTTATAAGAGTTGCCATGGTCATGGTGTCTCTTCACAGAACTGAAACCCTAAAACAAATGGTTTTAAGCAATAACACTTGTTTTCAAAGTCTGTGAGTGATCAGCCTACAACAGGGAGATGCCCATCACTACAAAGCAACATCTCTTTTCTGCTTGGCTTGCCAAAAAAACACAAACAAACCAAAACCAGGGTTTCATGTAGCCCAGGCTAGGCTTGAACCTGATGCCTAGCCAAGGATGACTTTGAACTTCTGATCCTTTTGTCTCCCAAGTATTGAGACTGCAGGTATGTACCATCACCCCTAGTTTATACAGTGCTGGACGTGGAATCCAGGGCTCTGTATATGCTAGAAAAGGACTCTACCAACTGAGCTGCATGCCCATATCCTGTGTGTGTGTGTGTGTGTGTGTCTGTGTGACTCTGTGCATCTGTGTATGTGTGTCTTCTCATGTATGCTCAGGTGCACATACACATGTGGAGACCAGAGGTCAACATCCAATGTTGCCCCCCAGACACTATCCACATTGTTGAGTTGAGTCAGGGTCTCTCACTGACCTGGAATTCACCAACTACACTAGACTGGCTGCCCAGTGAGTCCCAGGATCCTCCTGTCTTTCCTTCCCAAACCTCTCATTCTTTCCATATAGATCAATGTCACAGAGTAGGATGCTCCGCTTACAACATAGCTGATTCCATAGATGGTGCCTAGAATTCACTCGTCTAAGGATTTAGGACAACTGTGTACCTGGTATTAGTTACTTTTCTTGTTGCTATAAACCAAATTCCTGACAAGGAGCAACTTCAGGGAAGAATTTGTTTCAGCTCACAGTTTGAGAGTCCAACCACCAGGGTGTGACCAGCATGGTGGTAGAAAGAACTGCTGAGAATCTTCATCTCACATCTTGATGGAACAGGAAATGGGTGAGGTGGACAGAGCTGGACTCCAAACCTCAAGGTCCATCCTCAGTGACTCACTTCCTGTGACTGGGCTTCTCCTCCAAAGGGTTCCACATCCTCCCGAACCAGCTGGGGACAAGGTGTTCAAACACATTGTTAGGTTTTGAATGGGGACAGGGAGGGATTCAAGAGGACAGGGAGGTGAATTACTAGGGAATGAGGAGTTTATTAGAAGAGTGATCGATTTTATAGACAGATTGGCAGAGGGGCAACAGCGTGGAGGGGCTCCAAGGAGAGTTCAGGCCCCAGCACGGAGTCTCTGAGGAAAATCAGAGCCCGGTGGATGGGAGAAAAGCCCCCTTCTTACAGTTCTCTGAGGGTGGGGGAAAGTTTCACAGCAAAAGCCTGCAGCCAGGCTCTCTGATTCCCAAGCCAGAAGCAGGGAAGTGGGTGAGGAGCAGAATGTGTAGCCCCAGTACCCTCTTTGGTGAAAAATTCACTTCTCAGGTGGAAGACACTGATGTTGGTTTGTCTATTATGTAAAGACTCACACTAAAGTGACTCAGTGGGGTGCCTGTCCCGGTCAGTGTCCTTCAAATGCTGTAGCCTGAGAAGAGGCTGAGTTCTAGCATCACATTCCACACATTAGCCTATGGCAGACAGACATCCCACATTCAAAACATAAACGGTGCTTTTCCATGACTAGCAAGAGAACAGCCACATTTCAGATCCAGGTCCCCAGACGGCTGGCTGTAAGAACTAAAACACCCATTACTACATTTGGGGAAATTACACCCAAACTCGCAATCTTACTTATTGCTAAGGTTGGGAGTTCCTCCCTCCTGGACGGTGGATAATCACGGATTCAGAACCCTCCAGATAATTTGAACTCTGTGAAATTCTTTTCATTTATCTTTATCGCGTCTGGCAGAAATCTTAATTTTCCAGTTGTGTTAAGCTCGTCTGATTCCTGAGGCAAAAAGAGAGAGAGAGAGAGAGAGAGAGAGAGAGAGAGAGAGAGAGAGAGAGAGAGAGAGAGAGAAAGAAAACCTTCAGCGCCATTGACTGGTACTGCAGCTTAACATGGAGCTGAGCAGAGAATGCAGGTTAATTAACTCACGGGCCACAGCTGTGGTCGTCTCATTTGTCTTCCTCCCCCAGACTTTCAGTCTTGTCAATCCAGCCAATAGTTAAGTCTGGAGGATTTCTACAGCACAAACTATTTGTTCATCGGCCATCGTCAAGTGAAGGGTTTTGGGATTTTAATGATTTTCCTGAGGCTGGAAGGAAAGAAAAAAATGGGAAGGAAAAAAATAAGTGGTCACTTTTCTCATGTTTCATCCCAGGGGCCAAAGAGCACAATCCAGAGTAAAAAAATACAGTTTAATAAGAAAACTTGGTGACTTCTGTTTTGATGGTTTTTTTTTTTTTTTTTTTTTTGGTTTTTCGAGACAGGGTTTCTCTGTGTAGCTTTGCGCCTTTTCCTGGAACTCACTTGGTAGCCCAGGCTGGCCTCGAACTCACAGAGATCCACCTGGCTCTGCCTCCCGAGTGCTGGGATTAAAGGCATGTGCCACCACCGCCCGGCTTGTTTTGATGGTTTTTAATCATCTTTTTTTCTTAATTCTAAATGGACAGAGAATGGGTGTGTTTGCATGTGTCTTGCGTATATGTCTCTGAGTGTGTGTGTGTGTGTGTGTGTGTGTGTGTGTGTGTGAGAGAGAGAGAGAGAGAGAGAGAGAGAGAGAGAGAGAGAGAGAGCGCACGTGCGTATGCACATGGACATGCACAGGTGCAAGTGTCACAGAACGTTTGTGGACACAGAGGACAACTTGTGGAGTTGGTTCTCTTCCTCCACCATGTGGTGCCAGGGATTGAACTCAGGTCCTCAGGCTTGAAGAGGTCAGCAATCCCGTTAGCTCAACTTGTTAAACCTAAACTCTTGAGACTGAATATCTCTGAAACTAAAGGATCTGTGGAGCCAGGACAGGTGCTGGCCAGATAAGGGACCTGGTCTTGGCACAAGTTCCCAAGTCTTCCAGTAGAGCTCCACAGCAGCTGGGAAGTGACTCCCTGCCGGGCGCTGGGAGCATTTTCTATCACCTGGGGGAAGGAAGGCAGGAGCTAGTTATTACTCTGGAGTAGTGAGTCTTGAGCCCCTTCATTTAGTAAGATCCAGAATGCCCCAAGCTGTCTCTAACCTTGCCTATGAAACTTGCCTACGGGTGGAGCCTTCACCTGTCTGGATTTTTGAGTCCAAGATGACACAGCAGACTTCCTCACATACAGCCAGCAGCACCCTTACATAAAAATAGATACATCAACAATAGAAGATGATAGATATGTATTTATATAGATGATAGAAAATAGAAATAGATAGGGGATAGATAAGATACAGTAGATTCATAGATAGATGACAAAAATAGATTAATGGTAGATAGAAGATAGATGATTGTAGATAGATAGATTAGATAGATAGATAGATAGATAGATAGATAGATAGATAGATAGATAGATAGATAGAAGATAGTAGATAGATAGATAAATAGATAGAATTGTACAAGGGGAATTACTAGATTATCATACACAATGGACCCTGGGTAATCTTACAGTTGCCATCTGTAGGCTAGAGATCCAGTCTGGTAGCTTCTCTGTCCAGTCTGGAAGCCTCAGAACAAGAGAGATGGATGATGCCACCCCACTTCAGCCTGAAAGCTTTGGTAGCTTCCTGCCATGTCACAAGAGAGACTCTGGGTTAAAAAACAAAGAAGCTGGAGTCCTAAGTCACAGATGATGACCACAACATCAGAGGCTTCCCACGCTAGTTGGTTTTCCCTTCCTTAATCCTCGATCTAGGACCCCAGATTATTGGATTGGGACAACTGCATATCTCCGGGGCAGGTCTTCCCCTCTCCTCCATCTAGGACACCAGATTATTGGATTGGAACCACTGCACATCTCCGGGGCAGGTCTTCCCCTCTCCTCCATCTAGGACACCAGATTATTGGATTGGGACACTGCACATCTCTGGGGCAGGTCTTCTCCAGTCTGTTCTCTCCACATGTCAGTCATCTCTGGAAGTACTGACACAGATGCACCAGGATGGTGCTTTGTTAATCTCCCAGGTATCTTCCAATCCAGTTTAGAGACAGTTAAGATCCCTGGCAAAGCCAGGTATGACTTCCGGTCCTAGTTCACGGAACATGGTGGGATGGGTCCCTTCCTGACCTGCAGCGCAGTGTGTAAGATCAAAGGCAATCAAACCACACGCTGGCACTTGAGAGTCTTGTCTAGTGCTGGCTTCCGGAAAGTGTGTCTAAGAATAACATGAAACTTGGACAGCATGGAAGAAAAAGCTGATGCCTTTGACGAGAAAATTAAGCTGCCCTGACTGGAAGTGGTCACCATAAACCAATCAAATGACATGACAGACGGCAAGCACTGTGCATCTCCAAGGGGCTGATTGATTTCTTTAATATCAGAAGAGCTCCTAGGAATTGACATAGCTCAGGACACACCACCCCAAAATAAGATCATAGGAGTCCAGGCCCACTGGAATCAGCCTCTTCCAGGATGGCCTCGACCTAGTGTTAATCCCAAAGGTGGAATATGAAAGACCACTGGCCCAAATCATCATGGCCAAATTAACCAAAGCAAGCAATTAATTAAAGCAAGCTTTTTTATTTGTCTACATGGGCTGCCTCCCCCTAAGGTGGGGTTTGAGAGGTCAGCATTAGCTGTGAGGAAGACAAGGTTTTTTTAGCTAAGGGGTAAGGGGTTTCCCAATGGGGGATTTTTGCAGGCAAAATAGGTGGGGTATAGGAGCAGAACATAAGCATAACAAATTAGTCATAACAACCTCCTGAAACAAAGACATGATTGCAAGGTGGTCGTAACAACAGGTAGTCATAACAAGGTAGCCATAACAACCCTTTTGAAACAAAGGGAAGGTTTCAAGATGGTTATTAACTTTTTGAAACAAAGGCATGGTTGCTGTTTCCTGGAACAGGTAGTACAGAACCATCTGTAGGTAAGGTTACAGGTGGGGCAGAGCCACTCCTTGAGAAGCAGAGGTTTTTAATCATAAACAGGAATGAACCTAGTTGGTCTTTACTATAAGATAGCTTTTAAGCATATGATGGAGGCAGTCTGGTTCCTCACTAGTGATGCTGAGGAACTGCAGACACAGCAACTGTAAAGTTATCCATTTTAGGAAACTAAGAAAAGCTGTACCTCTGCAGGGGAAATCTGCATTTGGACCCTGCACATGCTCAGTCAAGAGGTATTGCAGCTGGCTCTTGTCCTGTGGTCTTCCCGTCTCAGGAGGCTTTCCCCGCACTCTTCTCTCATTATTTCAGATGACAGTGACATTCACGGTTGAGACAGGAACTGTGTCTCATTTCTCTGTGTCATCACCCACGGGTGTGGGGGGGGAGATAGTCACCTGACAGCAGGAAACACAGTTTGGCCTGTTTCTGGCTGCATGCGTGGAGGCATGCCCCTCAGATAGTCCCACTCGGGTGCAGCCAGGTTACTGTCTTCCACCGCAGAGAACTGCAGGGCTGGCCAGGAGGAAGCCAAGTGAGACTTTATTAAGGAAAGTGCACGTGGTAAGAGAGTCAAGTGCATGTGTCGGGGGGAGCACTCACCGGTCACTCCTCTTATTGCTGTGACAGAAGCAGCGTTTGTCTCCAAGGACAGAGTGAGGCTGGCAAGCACCCCGGAGCAGCACCCAGCACAAAGGTCCCCCACAAATAGCTGTTGACCTCGAACCTCAACTGTGATGTGTCATTGTGTTCATGAAACTGTTCAACCCGTTGTCTCAATGTTTCATGAAACGGGAAGAGAATCATTTTTTAAGTTTTCCGTCCTCAATTATTAGAGTTTTTCAGCAGTTTTTCTCATCCAGTGACAAATGACCACAAAGCACAGCCTGTGGCCTCGTCACCTTCCCTCTAACAAGTTGTTCCACAGTGGTTCGCAAAATGTCCCCAGAGACAGCTGCGTCTGTCACCACGAGGTCTATTGATCTGCGGCATTTTTCAGAAGTGGGTTTTTTTCATGGCTCTAGAGTATTCTTTTGTAAAACAATATTGTAATATTTAAGGATTGAGTATTAGAGAGCAGTTTGCTTTAATAGTCTCCCCACCCCTCTCTCTCTCTCTCCCTCTCCCTCTCCCTCTCTCCCTCTCCCTCTCTCTCTCTCTCTCTCTCTCTCTCTCTCTCTCTCTCTCTCTCTCTTTCTCTCACAACACACACACACACACACACACACACACACACACACACACACACACACACACAGGATAAAGACATACACTACAGACGTACGCTCATGTAGGATTCCCAGCTTTCGCATCTGATTGTCACTTCCTCCTTTTCTCCCGGGGCCCTGTCTGGCCTTCTCCTCAAGGCCCATCAGAGGAGTGATTGCACGAGTTAGCTTTGGTCCTGGCTTCCTGAAGCAGCTGACACTTAGCCATAATCCCCTCCCTTCCATTTCTGCCTGCCAACCCCTCTCAGAGATCAGGTCAAGAGTGGAGGTAAATCTCTATGGTGGCTAGCAGCCAAGGGAAGTTGCCTCTCTGCCATGAGGATGGGGAATCCTGCTGGCCATCCCCCTGTAAAATGCCACCAGGGTAACTTCAGAGGGCTTGTTTAAGACCCTGGATACCCTGTAACTGACTGGGCTTCCCCTGGACCCTCTTACACCCTGGAAGTGCCTCTGTCTGCCTAAATGCCCCAGACAGTCCATGACCAGTTACTTAGGCATTTCCAGCATCCCTCTCTACCTGGGAATGAAAAGAGTCAACAAGGCTTAATCAGTGTGCTGGATGACCACCTGCCCTCCAGAACCCTCCCTCTTCTGCCCACCCTGGGCCCAATGCTGCTGGAGGACTTTGCCTCTGGCTGCAGTGGACTTGCCAAGCGGGCAGTACCTACCAAGGTCAAGAGGAGGGACGTGGGTGACTGACTGGGTTGTTACCCGACATCTGCCAGGCCCTCTCCAGTGTCCCAGCTGCCTAACCTGCTGCTCCCTCTTGCAAGTCCAGCAGGCTGAGGACTCCTGGCTCTGCTGGTCCAGACCCACAGTGTTCTTCCTAGGTTTTATGTACCCTGCTCTTGTGTCTCAGGCTCCTGCTTGAGCAGACATAGTTCCTGTCAGGCATCTGCATGGTTTGGGGGACTTCTTAGTGTCACCACAGCTCCCTCTTCTGTGGCCAGGGCAGCAAACCCCACCCTCAGCCTCCCTCCTATTTCCCTGAGGAGATCCTCCCACAAAAGACCCAGAAGGACCCTCTGGACAGCCCCTCCCAACTGCCCCATGCCTGTTTCCCTCTCTCCCTACCAAGTTCAGCAGTCAGCAGAGGAGCCTCCCCAGAGAGCACCTGGTCTGGACAGCATCTGGATGCAATAGACAGTGATGTGCCTCTCCCTCAGATCCATCACTCTGACCTGACAGAAAATTGCTATAATATACTTATTTTGGATCCAGAAAACTGTCAGAATAAATCTACATTGTCTGCTAGGAATGACAGCCACCTCTTAGGCAGGACCTTTTCGAAGCACACAGCCTGAACTCCTGTGCTTTCCTAGATAAATCATGTGTGTGTTCTTTCCCGCTCTATCCTCACACCTAAGCCCTAAGCATTTGGGGACACACCTAGAGAGGGGCTCTGGGGTCAAATGGCTAAAGCCATTGTCTTGTTAGAGAGATGAAGCACTCACTCTCTCCTCTTTAGGGCTGATACATTCCTGGGTTAGCTTAGAAGACAAGCTGCCTCAAGGAAGATGTGCTAAAGGGGAACGGAGGGGTTTACCTAGATGTTCACAAATGTGTTCTCTCCTTCACACAGGTGGACCAGTTCATTACCACAGCCCCAGACCCTGAGAGCTCATTCTTTCCCCTATAATTAAAAGACAGGATCTAATGGAGTCAAAGTCATCCTCTAACTCAATATTTAGCCCAGGATGACATTGAGCTTCTGATCCTCCTGCCTCCACCCCCCTGGCGATGAGATGATAGGCATGCACCCCACATCTGGCTCATGCAGTGCTGGGGGTGGAACCAGGGCCTTATGATGTATGCTAGGTGAACACTACCCACAGAGCCACACCCCAGTCCCTTTCCACATTTGACGGGTATAGAAACTGAGCTGGCCTCCTGACTCAGGAGCCCCTTCTAGTGAAACCCTGTATTGTGAGGTTCTTCCCACCTTCAACAGCTCACATGCAAGAGTCTAGGAGCATGGGAGATCTATGTTACAGCATGTCCTGCACTCTACTTTAAAAAAACAAAACAAAAACAAAAACGACCTGCAGTTCCAGGCACTTTGGTCACCTGGGTCCTCAGGGTTGCGAGCTGGGACATCAGTTTTCACTTGGAGACATTTTTTACACACTGTAGTCCGCAGCTAAGGCTGGATCCAAGATGCTCTTGTCAATCTAATCAGCTTCTGCAGTGAGCATTAACAAGAAACACCAACGGCAGTGAGCAAGATGCATTGAAGGTTAACAGCCTTCTCAGCCCAGAGGATCCGGCTCCATCTCCCTCCAGCTCCTCCTCCGAGGGTGCCCCAGCTAATGGTTGGCTTTCTTTCTTTCTTTTTTTTTTCTTTTTGCTAATCAGAAGAAAAATTGATTACCAAAATTATAATTAAGAGCTGGGAAAATATGCAACAATTTAGCTGCTTCGTTTAACACGTATTTCAGGTTAATTGCGTGATTTCGCTAATGAAGATATTTGCATGAGTATTTTCGGTGGCTATATTCAACTTATTGTGTTGTGAAGATTCAGGGAGGCAGCTGACTTCACTGGTGTTGGATTTAGAACAGGGGGGGAAAAAAAGGCCAGAAAAGGATGCGGTGAGACACCTGAGAGACTGCCTCAAGAAGCCTGGTGTGTAGCTGAGGGTGACCTTGAACTCCTAAAGTTCCATTACAGGCCAACTCTGAGATTACAGGAGTGCACCACCACTCTGGAATCAGACAGTGCTAGGATTAAACCCAGGGTCTCAGGCACGCTAGCATGTGCTCTGCCAACTGAGCTACAGCCCCTGCCATGTTTATTGGTTGTTTTTGAGACAGGGTCTCACTATGTAGCCCAGGCTTGCTTTGAACGTGCGATTCTCCTGCTTCAGCCTTTGGGTTAAACATGGAGGTAAGCAATGGAAGCCGGACAGGCAACCACACGGCAGAAGTGGGGCAGATTCGGGGCTGATGAGCTTCAGAAGAAGTATGAGAAAGCCCCGAGTGTCTAGAAGATATGCCCAGACTGTGGCCAGTTTTTTGTTTTGTTTTGTTTGTTTTTCAAGACTAGGTTTCTCTGTGTAGCTTTGGCTGTTCTGGAACTCTCTCTGTAGACCAGGCTGGCCTCAAACTCAGAGATCCACCTGCCTCTGCCTCCAAGTCCTGGGATTGAAGGCGATCCCCCAGGAGGGATTGGTGTTTAGGCTGGAGTTTGAATTTCATGGTTACATATGGCCTCATGCCAGGCAACTCATTGAGAGGGGATAAGAAACCAGGGCTCCTCAGCATTTGGGCAGAGAGGGGAGGACAGCCTGGAATGCTGCTATGAGTTCCTGACCTGAGCTGCCTGTTGGGTTTCTTCTTCCTGCCATCATCACTTCTGTCCTCCCGTGACAGCCTAGACGTGGTTCTGACCTATTCAATTTACTGCACATGGCGCACTCTACTGGACCTTAGTAGGCTGGTACACTAACTCTTTTCTCCCGCAGGTGGACATGTATGCCAGTCACGTTACATCCACAGCCAAGAAGCAGAGGGCAATGAATGCATGCTTCTGCTCAGCTCACTTTCACCACTTGCACAATCCAGGACCTCGGCCAGGGAATGGCACCACCCACAGTGGGTAGGTCTTCCTACCTCAGTCAATGTGCTCGAGACAATCCGCCCAAAGACTGGCTCCCAGCTGATTCTAAAGTCTATCAAGTTGGCAATTGATTCTACACACCACAGCACAGCTATTCCTCTGGCTATCCCCACCCAGCACAGGCTCTCCTTTAAGTAAAAGTTGATAGAATATTCTGGGGAATATCACCATGGGGATGCCTAGTATAATCCCCCTGGGATTATAATACAGAATGTAGCAATGTACTTCTAAGAAGCCCATTGGTCAGCCAGGCAATAGTGGTGCACACCTTCAATCCCAGCACTCGAGAAACAGAGGCTGGTGGATATCTGTGAGTTTGAGGCCAGCCTGGTTGGTCTACAGAGTGAGTTCCAGGACAGCCAGAGCTACACAGAGAAACCTTGTCTCGACAAACAAAACAAAACAAAAACTCAGCATCCTATTGGTCCCAAGCATGGAGGAAGGAGGGGAAGGGAGTACCTGCAATAAAAGCCCCATTTGAAATAGGGGACTGTTTTTCACTTCTCAGGCAAGAACTCCAACATCAACAGTCAAAGACAAGCTCTCATCCCTTGCTATGGCCAGAGAATTAAAACACAAGATAGTGCACTTTTTACCATTTGCAAATTCCACCCCGTGTAGTGATTCAGAAGAAGAGCTAACCACTAGGGATCTAAGACACAGAGAGAATTCAAGTTATCAATGCCATTCCTAGGGTCAAGAAGCCCCACTCGCTGGGTAGTGGTGACACACGCCTTTAATCCCAGCACTCGGGAGGCAGAGCCAGGCAGATCTCTGTGAGTTCAAGGCCAGCCTGAACTACCAAGTGAATTCCAAGAAAGGCGCAAAGCTACACAGAGAAACCCTGTTTCGGAAAAAAAAAAAAAAAATGAAGCCCCGCGTCACCCAGAGAGCTATGACAATATGTGTCACAGATGCAAGGCCCCTCCCACCAACCTACCAACATTGTTAATGACCAAGGTAGAAAGCCAGCACAAGCCTGTGGTCTGTTAAATTAGAAGAACTGTAGAGAATCCTGTGCTGGTTTGGATAGGAATGGCCCCCACAGACTCATGTGTTTGCATGCTTGGCCCACGGGGAGTGGCACTCTTAGGAGGTGTGGCCTTGTTGGTGTAGGTGTGGATTTGTTGGAGGAAGTGTGTCACTGGGGAGGCGGGCTTTGAGGTCTCAGGTGCTCAGGCTGGACCCAGTGTCACTCTCACTCCTACTGCCTTTGGCTCAAGATGCAGAACTCTCAGTTCCTTCTCCAGTACCATGCTTCCCGCCATGATGATAATGGACTGAACCTCTAAGACTGTAAGCCAGCCCCATTTAAATGTTTTCCTTTATAAGAGATGTCATGGTCATAATGTCTCTTCACAGTAATAGAAACCCTAGCTAAGACAAGACTCAATACCTTCCTCCTTTTTTTTCTTTTTGAGGGAAGGGAGAAGGATGTAATTCTAGGGAATTAATAGGAAGGCAGAGCCAGGATCTCCACAGCAAGCTGGCTAGCGAGACTAGCCATATTGATGAGTTCTGCTTTGATTGAGAGACCCTGTCTCAGTGAGGGTGGTAGAAAAGCAATGGAGGATGACTCAACATCAACCTTGGAACTCCACAGACACATGTAGAAGTACACACACACACACACACACACACACACACACACACACACATATCTGGTTTGGAGGGGTCACTTTCTTCCTATTATATTTTATTCCAGATTTTCTTGAAGCCTCCTTGTTTCCATGGCATCAAGATGCTTGCAGAATGGGAACACCAACAATGGGGAGAAGGGGGCCTCAGGAACAGTGTGATTTGTAAGTGAAATGTACAAGAAGTCAAGAACAACGGCGTCTCTGGCAGGCCTGTCCCCTCCCTGCATCTGGACCCAGTGCCTTACTTCATATAACCAGTGGATGACGTCACTTTTCCACTTCTAAGTCCCACTGAGGCTCTGAAAAGACTATACCCCCCCCCCACACACACACACACGCACTGTTCACATGAACTTTTCTTAAGCTAGGTCTCCTGAAGGAGGGGCATGAAGCACAGTGAAGACCAAATGGCCCTGTTCTGTGTGGCCTTGTCATCCCAGCAGGAATCTGTGAAGGTGGAACACTCCCCCACGTCATCCAAGGCATCGGCACAGAGACTTCCCATGCACAGAACATGCTTGCTCACATGATCTGTGGGTGAGCGCAGAGGTGAACCGGGAAGATGTCAAGGAACTCGTGGGGTGGGGGGCACTGCGTAGTGACACAGCAAGAAAGGAGCTTGGAAGTGGGGAGGGGGAGCTTCAGGAAGGTGGTAGCTGAGTCGGGTGGGGAGGCAGAGTGAACGAGCAGGGAAGACAGCATGTGCAAAGTTCCTGGGCCAGCAGGACAGACAGATGTTCTGCCATAACTTACTGGTGATTTACTCTCATATCTGATCTTCATGTTGGACTGAACACTTCCTGAGAGCCAAGGACATATCTTGGTTCATCACTCTAGGCTTCCGGCACCTGGAAACCCAACATACTTGAAAATCCTTAGCAGTAGTTGGTCAGGAATGACCAGAAAAACCAGCCACACACTAAGAGCTCCATCTATCACTGCTTCTTATTTATTTGTTTGTTTGTTTGTTTATTTGTTTAGGGTGTGTGTGTGTGTATGTGTGTGTGTGTGTGTGTGTGTGTGTGTGTGTGTGTGTGTGTGTGTATGTGCATGCTCGTGTAACTGTGTGCATGTGGAACCCAGAAGACAACTCCTAAAAGTCAGTTCTCTCTCTCAGCCACATGGGTCCCAGGGAATGAACTCAGATTAGCCAACTTGAAGGTCCACCTACTGCTTCTTCACGCTGAGGAATCCTCACCTTTCATTGGAACTCTGGGTCCCCTTCTGTAAAACACAAGTGTGAGATCAGTGGGTCAAGAAGCCATTTCTGAACACTGCGTTAGAACTTCCAGGCCCAGCAGTACAGGAAGCACCCAACACCTGTGTGCCCAGGGCTTAGCATGTACACGAGCCCCATCTCTCTCTGCTGCTGGGAATCGAACCCAGGACCTTGAGCATGCTAAGCACATGCTCTACCACTGAGCTCCACCTCAGGCCCCACATAACCCTGAATGGCACTGACTGTAACACACATCAGCACACTCAACCTTAGACCCAGCATCCACTTTGAAACTGACCCACAGAGGGAAGAAAAGGGTGATGATGGGTGGCCAAAGCCAGTCTGCTCAGGGTGGGGCTTCACCCTGTGTTTGGCCCTCCATAAGTGAAGCAAACGACTTGTTCAGGTGCAAGGTGGGGGAAGTGCCCTGGGGTTCTCTATGCACCTCCACCCTGCACTGTTTGCTCTCACAGACCTCTCTATGCATCCGTTACTGTCATTGCAGAGACGGTACCCGCATTTACGCAACGGTGCCCCAGGTTTAGCTGGTCTGGAGTCAAGCTAACAACTTTGTAGCTATTGAGCAACACAAATCACTCTGGTAGGTTTTAAATTTTGAAAATGCAAGGGCTTTCCTGTTAAGAGCAATTAGTGTCTAATCGTGTGTTAGTGGGGAGAGGTGCAGAGACACAGGCCCCAGCCTCTACCCCGAGATCCTAGGGGAGAGAGAAGCACATTAGGATGCTGCCATGGGGCTGTTTTGTTTATGATTGCCTCGTTTGCAAAATCAGGGGGAAAACAAACACAAAAACAACTCCTGGGTGTCTTCCTAAGGGACAGTTGAATCCTAGAGTCCTGATTTTTACCACTGACTTGCCCTGCGTGGCAACTAATGACAGCTAATTATGGGATAATCTTGAAGGGCTGGGAATGGGAAGGCCGCTGGACTGTGGGAGGTGGTCAGACACTTGTCTTGAGAATGTACCTGGTGGGGGTGGGGTGGCTGAGGGGGCCCCACCCTGTGCACTTATCCTGGTGAAGTCGAACACTCTGTAGCTGAGACTAGCAAGCTCTGAGACTTGACGCTATAAGGCATCCGCTAAATCCAGAAAGGCTCCACAATCAAGGGTAAGAAGAGCTGTCTTCTGCCCTTGAACCTTTCTCTTCTGGAAGGAGCAGTCACCTAGGGCAGGGCTTCTCCCAGCTGAAGGTGCAGCCCAGTGACTTAGGCAGGTTTTGAACTCAGCACCTCTGAGGCAAGGCCCACAAACAATAGGAGAGATCCTTTGTTCCTACCCTTGTCCCCGGTTTCTGATAGCATACACTAAACAGGCTGACCTTTTGGACTGTGTTTGCACTGGGTTTCTGCTGTCTGTAGCCAAGGGAAGGTCACTCCCAAGCCTACTTAGGCCAGGCTTCTGGGCTTCTCTTGCTGTGCTTGGGCCCATGTGTCCAGACACAACAGTCCCCTGCCATGAGGTGTGCAGAAGGTGTCAAGTGGGTCTGGTCTGGGTTTATTTGCCCAACTCAGAACATGGTCTTCCCTGAAACATGCCCCCAGGCCTTAGCACAACTGATGCCATGATGGAAGTACCATTCGGGTCATGGAACCCAGCACGTCGGCAGCACCACCTGCCAAAATGAAGACACAGACCTACTCCATCAGAGTCCATAGTTCTGGGAAAGTCCCTAAATCTACTAACCTTGCTTTTTGGCTTCTGTAGTTCTACTTCCGGCTAACTCTTCATGCTAACTGAGGTGTGTCAACCCAGGATATGGTTTTGGTGCTGAAAAGCTTACCCTGAGAAAGGCTCAGGACTGCACTGGGGTCCTGAACACCCAGTATCCTCACTGGCCAATTAATAAAGGCTTTCTATTGGCTTAAACTTACGTCCCAGTAGTCTTCTCTGGTACCTACCTCACAACATCCCAGCTGGCCACCGTTGAGCATGTTGGTAATACCAAAAATCTTAGGAGGGGGCAGTCACTCTGTCCCTACCTTGGCTACAGATCCTTTTCAGTGGGAAATGGGGCTTGAGGCCCAGGACAACGACCATGGAGAGATACCTAGACCACAAGCAACAGGGCACAGTGGATCCCTGGATTCTCCCTAGCTTAGAAATGGCCAGAAAAAACACACATCGCTACAATACAAGAGACTCGGGTTAAACAAGTGTCTGTGCATCACTGAAGACAGTCCAGGCTGGAAACGGGAACTTGTGTTTCACCCCCAGCCTTCCTCCCGTTGGCTGTGTTGCTTGGGGTGGTCCAGGCTGACATGTTCAGGAGAGCAATCTCAGGAGAAAGGGAAAGGGTTTCTTTCAGAATATTCCAGCTGAAGCTATAGAGTAGAGGATTCTTCTGAAACACTCCCTCAAGAGGGGTGTGTGGAGGGGGGGGAAGGCTCAAAGTTCACATAGCTAGCAAAGCAAAACCTTGGAACATTCTAGAAGTCCCTTCCCCAGCTTTATAAAAGGAGTAGACAACTTCTGGGGAAGAAGATGCTGGCCAGGCCAGCTGCAGAAGGAAGACACCTCATGCATTCTGAGCTGCTGCAAGCTTGCACAGAGAACACCAGGGCTGCAGTTTCTGTGAGCTGTGGTTGTCACCTATGTTGGGGTGGACCTTCTGGCTATCCAGCTGCTTTTGAGTCATCCGTGATCCTACACATAACCTCTCACCCACCCTCCTGCTAGTAGTCCCCAATAAACTCATTGTTAGACCAGGTTGGTCTTTGGTGCAATCATTTCATTGGTCTGGTGTGGCTTCCCCTGCTGGTCTGAGGAGACCTGAGTGTTGTGTCTCCCTAGAACAAGTCTGTCACACAACAGAACCCTGAGATAGAGTCTCCTGGGCCTGGCCTGGGTCCTTAGTCCATCCCGGAGACAGCTGAGGCCAGAAGAGTAGAATAGGCTGATTGGCTGGGCCTGGGTCGTGTGTTCATCTCTGGCTCAGAGGATTGCTGTTAGTGGTATTGGTTCCTTTGCTTTTGTGTGTTAAAATAGTTTATTTAGCATACAGGTCCAGAGGGCTAGAGTCCATCACGGTGGTAGGCCTGGAAGGCTTGGTAGCAGGAGCCGGAAGCTGGCTGATCACATCTTCATCCACATACAGGAAGCAGAAAGAAAGAATGGAGGTGGGTGAGGCTATAAACCATCAAAGCGCACTTTTGGTGACACACTTTCTCCAGCTCTACCTCCCCAAACTGTGCCAGCAGCTGGGGACCATATATTTAATTATACGAGTCTCTGAGGGACATTTCTTGCTCAGACCCCAACAGTTGAACAAAGAACTCCACGTGCCAGAGGTGCAGACATGATCTCACCCATTTCAGTGTAGGAGCTGAGCTGTCACACATTAACCCCCCCATGTCAACCAAGCGTCCATCTCCACACACCTGACATTATGTCAGGATGCGTTAGCTAGTAAGCATCTGTTCTGTCATGATCAGCAGGACTTGTAAAAAGCGAGTACCCAGGACATGACATCAAAGCTCCCTTGGAGTTTTCAGTAGTATTTAAACACTGGCAATACTCAGGGCAGTGCTTTACAGGGCTCTACTACATGTCATTGAAAATGTGGAAAAGCCTCTCAGACTTCCTAGTAAAGGACAAAAGACACAAGTGTCATTGGGGGATGGGCTTCCTGCTGTGGGGAAAACTGGGTGAAGAGTGTGGAGAAAGGGGGGGTGGGGAATGGAATGTGCATTTTTCTTGCCAGTTTTGCCATTGGAAAAGACCCAGGAAGCGTCAACCGCCTGGAGAAGCGGGAACGGGAGAGCTGCGGGGCGTGGGAGTTTTTCTGCACAGCTCCTCGGGTGTGCTGGGCTTTTTCTTTCTTACAGAAGAAAACATGTCATAGCTAATGGTATTTGCTAGATTTTGTTTCAGTAAAGAAATATGCAAAAGACCCACTTTGTGAGCCATTAAATGAAAGGTATCTGAGGGAATATGTATTCTCAATAGTACATTACCTCTTTAATAAGAATAGGCTCCCAGGAAAGTTGCCCGAGTTAACTAGTGGTAGACTAAAATAGGAAGCTCAGAGTGTGTGTGTGTGTGTGTGTGTGTGTGTGTGTATAGGTATGTGTGTGTGTGTATACACGTGTGTTAGCATGTCACATGGGTGGATAAAAGGCAGGCTATTTAATAAATGGTATTAGATCACCTAGCCGAGACAAGATTCCTGACTAACCACCTTACAGAAAAGTGACCTCCGATGAATTTGAGCTAAATGAGGCGAGACGACAGAGAGATGCTAATAGAAGAAACAGGGTGATGTCTTTGTGCTCCATAGAAATTCTTAAAAAAATATTTTTTTTCCAAAGCATAAACCAAAAGGCAAGAGGACAAGTACTGAATCAATGTGGCACCTCACAAGGAAAGCATTTTTTAAATGTAGTACCTGGGGCCAGTGATGGCTCAGTGGTTAAGAGTACTGGCTGCTCTTGCAGAGGATCCGAGTTCAATTCTTTGTACCCACCGGCAACTAACAATCACTGATAACCTCAGCTCTAAGGTAGATGACACCCCTTCTGGCCTCAGAAGGTACTGCACAGTTATGCATGCACACACACACACACACACACACACACACACACACATAAATAAAAAACTTAATTTTAAACAAACAGCTAGAAGGAGGACGAAATAGAAGACTGACAAACTGAAACAGCCATGGCTCCAATGCCTACACCGTCACTTTTCACCGGAAATGGAATTTGAGCCATCACGCTGTGTGTCTGGAGCATGCTTTGTCACATTGTTAGTTAAAAATCTCTGCAATGACTTCACATTGCTAGAGGGGATTCGTCTTGCATGACTGGCACTTTGTACCTGTGACCAATGTCCTCATTCCTCTCCACCACCCAGCCCCTGCCAACCACTATCCTATTCTCTGTGACTCTGTGTTTGATTTCTTTAGATCCCCATGTCAGTGAGTTTACACGGTGTTTGTCTTTTTGTGTCTGGCTTATTTAACCTAGCATAATGTTTTCCCACATTAATGCAAATGTCAGGCTTTTCTTCTTAAGGCTAAGTAATATTCCTTTGTGTGCAGAGCACAGTGTATTTATCCAATGATGATGGAAAAAGGAATTGCTTCCCCATCTCAGCTGTTGTGAATAATCTCCCAGTAGACTCAGGAGTAGAAATCACCCTGGTGCATTGATTTTCATCCATCTGGATAGAGAACACTGCTGAGTCACAACGTTTTCCATGATGGCTGCACGAATGCATTTTTACCAACACTTCAATAGTTCTCTTTCCTCCACTTCCTCACCAACCTGGAAGTTTTGTTCTGTTATTTTTTTTTTTAAGTTGTGGCAATTCTAACAAATGGGACATGATACATTGTCGTAGCATGAGTGTTCATCAACATGTGTGTATGTTCACCATATGTGTGCCATACTCACAGAGGCCAGAAGGGGGCATTGCATTCCTTGGAACTGGAGTTCCAGATGGTTGTAAGCCACCAAGTGGGTGCTGAAAACTGAACCCAGGACCTCTACAAGAGCAGCCAGTGCTCTTAACCACTGAGCCATCTCTATAGCCCAGTGACTTTTATTTTTATGCTGAGGGTTGAAGGCAGTGTCTGTCACATGCTAGGCAAGGCAAGTGCTCTACCATTGAACTATGGCCCAAGAAAATTTTACTATTACTTTTAAACAAGATCTCTAAGTTGCCCAGGCTGGCTTTGAACTCACTCTATAGCCCAGGAAGCCCTTGAACTTGCAGTCCTTCTGCCGAAGTATCCCAACCAGCTAGGCTCACAAGGCTGCATTCATACGGTGTAGGCTTACTTATCATTGTTTATTGTCTGTATTTTTGATAAAAGAATCAAAAAATAAAAACTGCCAAGAGCAAAGTCAAGGTGTTCTCCCTTTATGCTTCCGTCTAACAGTTTTGTGACTTCAGATCTAACATTTAAGTTTTTGATCCATTTTGAATTTATTTTTGTGAGTCAAGGGTCCAATTTCATTCTTCTGTATGGATATCAAGTTTTGTCAACATCACTTCTTAAAGAGACTGTGGTGATATTTTATTTGTATGTTAATAAATAAAGTTTGCCTGGAGATCAGAGGAAATAGCAAGACATTAACACAAAAGTCAGGCAGTGGTAGCACATGCCCTTAATCTGATCACTTGGCAGGCAGGGTCTCTGTGTGTTCAAGGTCATACTAGGGAACAGAGCCAAGCGTGGTGATACACACCTTTAATCCCAGTACCAATCATAAAGACCTTGAGGTCTGTACAGACAGGCAGTGACAAGGAAGTGAGGTAGCTGGCCTAAGAGCCAATGAGAGGGCAGAACAGCAAGGCTATAAAAGCCTGGGTAGACAGGAAGTTGAGGCATTTTGGAGGCTACAGAGCTGGTGAGGTAAGGTGGTTGGTGGTTCTCACTATTTCCCTGATCTCTAAGGCTTTCACCTCTATATTTGGCTCCATGTTCTTTATTTAATAAGACCGCTTAGAAATTCATCTATACAAGAGACATTCATCATACAAGAGACTCCTGTAGTCCTGGGCACTCTCTATTCTGTTCCTTTGGTCTGTGTGTCTATTTCAATGCCATTGCTGTACTGTATACTTACTGTAGCTTTTATTATGGGATGCAGAAAGGCACAAGTGCAATGTGCATGTGTGGAGGTCAGAGGACAACTGTGTTGAACCAGTTCTCCCCTCCCACCTTCTTGTGGGTCCAGAGAGTGAACTCGGGTCTCCAGGCCTTTGCAGGAAGTACCTTTAGCCACTGAACCACCATTCCCAGCTCTGAAATTTTTGAAATGATGAAATACAGTTCTTTCAATTTTGTTTTACTTACACAAAATTGCTTTGGCTTTTCATGGTATATTATTTCCATATAAATTTTAGGACTCCTTTGTTTCTACAAAGAATGTCTTTGGGGTTTCAGTACAGATCACATTGATCTGTGAATCACATTGGGGCTTATGGGAATTTTAACAGTATTAAGTCCAATCCACATACACATGACATCTCTCAGTTTATCTATATCCTTGGCAATTGCCTTTATTGGCATTTTCTAATTTTTATTGTGTGAGATTTCCACCTCTTTAGTCAAATTTATTCCTACAAATTTTATTCTTTTGTTGTAATTGGAAACGGGACTATTTTCTTAATTTCCTTTCTGGAAAGTTCACTGTCTGTATAAAGGAAAGATACTTTTTGTGTATTGACTTGTATCCTGCCACTTTATTGTATTTATTAACTATAGCAATTTTGGTTAAGCCAGAGCATGTGTGTGTGTGTGTGTGTGTGTGTGTGTGTGTGTGTGTGTGTGTGTTTTATACAAATCATGTCATCTACAAATGTCCTAGTTTCATATCTGTTGCTGTGACTAATACCCTAACAAAAAGCAGGTTGGGGAGGAAATGGTTTATTTGGCTTACAATTCCAGGTTACAGGGAAGTCAAGGCAAGAACCTAAAGCAAAAGCAGAGAGAATAAGGTTGGGCAGTGGTGGCACACACCTTCAATCCCAGCACTCAGGAGGCAGAGGCAGGTGGATCTCTATGAGTTCAAGGTCAGTCTGGTCTACATAGCGAGTTCCAGGACAGCCAGGACACAGAGAGACCTTGTCTTTAAAAAATTAAGTTAAGTTTAAAAAGTAGAGAAAATAAATGCATGGGTCCTTGCTTGTTGGCTCTCAGTTAGCTTTCCCCTCTCTTTTACTATTCCTTTATACTGCCTACAGAATGGAGCTGCCCACAGTGGGCTGGGTCTTCCTACCTCAATCAGCAGTCAAGATAACCCCACATAGAGATGACTACTGGTCAACCTGATCTAGGTAATCCCTCACCAAGACTCTTCCCAGGTGATTCTACATTGGTCATGTTGATAGTTAAAGCTGAACAGCACAAGCACTACAGAGATGGATAAGTAGTGCAGAACACCTGCTGCTCTTGCAGAGGACCCAGGTTCAGTTCCCAGCACCCACACAGTGGCTTACAACCATCTGTAATTCCAGTCCCAGGGGGTCTTCTGCAGGCATCAGGCACACACATGGTACAAGAACATGCATGCAAGCAAAACACACACATGCACACAAAATAAAAAGTAATTATTATTTTTTTTTAAGTTTTGGTGTTTTTGAGACAGAGTCTCTTTATTTTTATAGCCTTGGCTGTCCTGGAACTCAATATATAATTCTCAACTATCTATCTGTGAGGCCTCCAACTCAGAGATCTGCCTGCCTCTGCTTCCCAAGTACTGGGATTAAAGGTAGACATTACCACACTTAGCTAATTATTAAATTTTTAAAAATTTAAAGCAATTGTTTGCATAGCAAACAAGAACAGCTTTACCTTTTCCTTTCCATTTTGGATAACTTTTTTTTTTTTTTTTTTTGGTTTTTCGAGACAGGGTTTCTCTGTGTAGCTTTGCGCCTTTCCTGGGACTCACTTGGTAGCCCAGGCTGGCCTCGAACTCACAGAGATCTGCCTGGCTCTGCCTCCCGAGTGCTGGGATTAAAGGCGTGCGCCACCACCGCCCGGCTTTGGATAACTTTTATTTCCTTTTCTTGTCTAATTGCTTTGGACAGGACTTCAAGTTCTGTATTGAACAGAGTGACAAGAGCAGGTCCCCTTGCCTAGTACTACCTAGATCTTAGAGGAAAATTCTTGAATTTTCCCACTGTTTAGTGGTTTAGCTATGAAGTTTTTATGCACAGCCCTTCCTGTGCTCAGGTAAACTCCTTTTAACTGTTTTACGGAGAACAATTATCATGAATTCATACTGAGTTTTGTGAAGTGCCATCTCCAGATCTGCTGAGACAACCATTTGTCATCTCTCATTCTGTTGATAAGTTATGCCGTGTTGATTTTTCAGGTGTTGAACCATCCTTGCATTCCAGACGTAAATCTTGCCTAGTAATCATGTGCTATCCCTCAATACACACTATTCAATTCAGTGTGCAAGAATTTTATTGAAACTGTTTGCCTCTATGTTCCTGGGAAACACTGGCCTCTTCTTTCCTGCAGTGTTCTCTGACTTTGCTATGAGGGTTGTGTTGGTTTATAAAATGAGATTGGAAATACTCGTACTTTTAGTTTTGGGAAAAATTCAAGAAGGATTGATGTTAATCTCTGATTGTTGGGTAAAATTCACCCAGGAGACCATCTGGTCCATCATAAAACAATGATGTAAAACACATCCAGCCCACTAAAAGGGTTGCTTAGCAACTGGAGATGTCCCGGCGGTAAGTATTCTTGATCTACAAGCATTAGGGCTTAAATTTGAATTCCCCAGCATCCACATAAAAAGCCAGGTGTGGTTGAACATGACTGTAATCCTACTACTTCAAGGTGAAGATGGATCCCGAGAACTCACTGGCTAGCTAGCCTAGCCCAAATAACAAGGTTCCAGCCCAATGACAAACCCTGTCTCATAACAGCATGATGGAAAACAATAGTAGACAACACCTCACATCTTGCTGTGGCTTCCACATTTGCATAGCACACACACACACACACACACACACACACACAGAGACACACACATGCACACACAGACATACACACACAGCACACACACACAGACACACACAGAGAGAGAGACATACACACACAGCACACACACACACACACACACACACACACACAAAGACACAGACACACAGACACACACACAGACACACACACACACAGACACACACACACAGACACACACACACACAGACACACAGACACACACACACACACACACACACACACACACACACACACACACACACACACACACTGAGGGGCTTCTGGACCAAGTTCAGCCATTACATATGCTATCTCATTTCTATCATTGTGTTGATTATCTTCAATTTTCAGCTTACTGCTGCCAGATCCAAAGGAAACTCTGTTTCCCCAAATTCCAAACAGCAGTCCAAATATCCAGAAATGGGCTCAACCTGGACTATGGAGGATTGCCTGTTGTTAGATAAAAGTCAGCCTTCCTCAGGAACTTGTGAAGCTGCTTCCCCTCTACCAAAAGGAGCTATTTCTCTTATCACCAACAGAAGGGACAAATGCCTACCACTGGTGCCTATTAGCATACCAAAGCACCCCCTGGCCTCCAGGCTCCTTCAGTATCACATGTACCTGTTACACTTTCCAAAGTCCATGCCAGCACCCTAGCCTGAAAGAACACAGCTCAATTCCTGGCTTCCTCAAGAATGCCAAGCCTGGCCATGGACATAAACAAACCAAAAATTAGCAACCAGCAAGAGGGTGTGGTGGGCCATGTGCAAAATAATCCCCCCAAGGCGCTTGGAGACAAAGATCTTGGTGATGTAGTCACACACTGTACTTGCATATTGTCCCAACTCCTCAGGATGTGAGCAAAACCAGGCAGCCTCCTACCCTACCCTAAACTCCCTCCAGCCCATGGGCTTCCCTCCCCCCAACTACTCATTCTCCTAATAACCCTGTTATTTCAGCTGTGCCTGCTCTCCCTCTCTCTCTCTCTCTCTCTCTCTCTCTCTCTCTCTCTCTCTCTCTCTCTCTGTCACTCTCTGTCTCTGTCTCTGTCTCTGTCTCTGTCTCTGTCTTTCTCTCTTCCCCCCTCTCTCTCTTCTACAATAAAACCTTAACCATACCATAGAGCAGTCATGTCATCAGTTTATATCAGTTTATACAGATACAACCTAGAAGCGCCTGGGAAGAGACCCTCAAGGTTCTGTATATGTGGTTGGCCTTGTGGGCAAGTTCAAGAGCGGTGAGCTTGTTGTTAATTGATGTGGGAAGACCCAGGCAACTGTGGGTGGCACCATTCCCTAGGCACGGGGTTCTGAATAACTGAACTAAGCTGAGCACAAGCAAGCGAGCATGCACACATGTATGTACTTCTTTCTGCTCTTGTCCATGGATGTGATGTGACCAGCTGCTTCAAGGTCCTGCTGCCTTGGTGTTCGCCATGGTGATGAACTGTAACTAGAATTGTGAGCTAAAATAAACCCTCAGTTTCTCTCCTAGTTGCTTTTTGTCAGTGTATTTCATCACAGCAACAGAAATGAAACTGAAACAATACTTAGATTGCGTATTCTAGGTACTAAGACAAGGATGGCTGCTCTGTTTTCTACTGGGCTTGAGTAGAAAAAAATCCAGGTCTCAGCTCGGCACTCTCTGTCCCGAGGGAATCTGACCGGATGTTGGCGGTTTGAATCTGAAACACCCTCCAAAAGGTTAGAAGGCTGGAGGCTTGGCTGCCAGATGATGAACTTTGGGGCACGATCGGGCCCTCAGGGCTCTGACCTCATCAGTATTTGAACCCCCTAACGTACTCTACAAGGGGTTTGCCGCCCCGTATTCCTGAGATATGCAACCTTCACGATGGAGTCCTCTCTCCAGGCCACAGTCTTCCCCAGAGTGGCATCTTCAACTCCCTGCTCAGAACATCCTTTTCCAGGCAGTGTTTTCTTTTCACGGGACAATACCCCCATCTACTGGAGCTTGTGGATTTTGCTACAAATTTGTATTAAGTAAAAATCTAACATGGGCTCTTAGGCACTCAGATAATGTAAAAATATGCCAGAATGGTGTTAGGTTTTTTTTTGTTTGTTTAGCAGATGTATGTATCCCATGAGATCTGCTAAATGTTGTTTGGCGCTATCCAAACACTGCTGCCATCTTCATGAGACCATCTGTGGCCACTTGCAAAGGATCCTCACAACTGGGTTTATTGACCATTGACACTTCCTCAGAGAAGGAGTGGGCAGGGGTGTCATGGGACCCTCACCTGAGTACCCAGACATTCCTCCCAACCCGTTTTGTGTGATCTGCCACAATTGCACATGGCTTCGGGGTCTCAAGGAGGGCCTAGAATATTATACAAGCTGGGAAAGACTGAAGGATGGGGTGCTCTCTACACAGCCGTGGGCGACTCTTCATCCATGGTGAGTGAAGACCTTCCAGTGTGGCTGCTTTAAGGCTACCTACACTCCTGCCTGTAACCCCCACCCACTGTGGGTAAGTAAACCTAACAAACTCATTGGCTACCCCAGGTGAACTTTGGTGGAATCAAACTGTGGTTTGTCAGTGGGACCTGGGGAAAGTGTGTCTGATTCCTAGTCTCCCCCAGGGTGAATATTCCCACAACAATAGGACAATTATCACACACATTTCCTTAACGTCAGTCACCAAACGCCACAAAGGAGGACCAATAATGCCATCTTCCCTGATCACTCTCCACCTTACATATACGGCGCTCATACATTGCTCTCACTTGAACCCAGAGCTCACTGAGACAGCTGGTTAGCTAACCTGCATGCTCTGGGGGGTCTCATCTCTGCATTATAAGTGCTGAAATTACAAGGGGCGATCGTACCCACCCAGCATTTGTGTGAGCCGTGGGGGTCAGAACTGTGGTCCTCAGGCTCACACAGTAAGAGCCTCATCCTCTCCACCACCTCCTCAGGATCAGGAACAGTTTCTTCTTCTCTGTAGCCCATGAGGTAGGAATTCACACCATCCACTTCTCCTGAAAAAGGTGGCCAGGGCCAGGCATGGTAGCACACACCCAGCTCTCAGGAGGCAGAGGCTGGTAGATCTCTGTGTTCAAGGCCAGCCTGGTCTACAGAACTAGTTCCAGGACAGCCAGGGCTACACAGGAAAACCTGGTCTCAAAAAAAAAGAAACAATAGAAAAAGGTGACCAGACCTATTCAAGGTCACTGAGGCCACTTGCAGCCGGCACTGTGCACACCCAGGACTGTCTGGGGATGTCCCTGTTACAGAGTGCCAGCATGCCTGCTCATGCCACCCTCTGCACAAGTGGCTGTTCCAGCCAACTCCTTCATCTTCACTTTCCTGTTGCCTGTTAGTCAAGGGAGACCCTGGGAGAGGGCTTTTTAAAACTGAGCTCGGAATGGGTGTCCCTGCTCAGCTCCCCATCTGTGCCTGCCTGGGCCACCCATGTCATGGGGTGTCTTAGGTCTCCTCCAAGGCATCATGAGCCCATGCAGCAGATCAGATATTTGTTTATTAAAACATTAGCTGTGTTCATTAGCAATTTTGACAGATATTGCAAAAAGTGCAACCTCCACGGGGTCGTACCACTTCAGATCCTACCAGCACGGAGAAGGAGTTTGTTCTCACCCCCACCCCCCGTCTCTTAAGTGCAGACAATTGCCCACTTTTTCATTTTGCTTTATTTCCATAGTGCTGGAGTCAAACCCCTCTCCCATGCCAGATGAACACTCTACCCACCAAGCTTCAGCCCCAGCCTGGCTTCTCAGTCATTACAACCAAATACATAAAATGGACAGCCCACCCGAGTGTTCATTTGCATTTTCTTATTATGGGTCAAGTTAAGCAGTGTTAGTATTTTTTAAATTTCATCACTTTGTCTGTGTCTGCCTGTGCAGATGTTGAATGTGCATGTATGTGTGAACCATGGCACACACGTGGAGGTCAGAGGACAACTTGCCCTCTTGCCAGCCCCAGTTCTCACACTTGTTAGCAGCACTCTTACTTCTGAGGATGATCCGGCCATCTCCTTTCCCCATTTCCTATGTTCGGAGTCTTTTTCCCTTGGGCCTTATCACTCTCCATGTCTTAGGGAAATCAATTCAAGCTATGTCATGGGTGCTGAAAATTGTGCTTTAACAATAAGTTTTGTTTAAACATGCTGTAGTATATACCTAGTGGTTTTTCGATGGAGACAGCGTTTCTCTGTGTAGCCCTGGCTGTCCTGGAACTCGCTCTGTAGACCACACTAGCCTCAGACTCAGAGATCTGCCTGCTTCTGCCTCCTGAGTGCTGGGATTAAAGGCCCACACCGCCACTGCCTGGCTTGTTACATTCTGGTTTTTTTTTTTTTAATTTTTATTGATTCTCTGTGGATCACATCATGCATCCCGATCCCACTTACCTCCCCATCCCCTCACTTCTGCCCTCTGCCCATGCAACCTCCCCGCCCCCAAAACAAAACCAAATTTAAAAGAAAAACCAAATCAAACAAGCAAAAAAGGAGAAGAATCTCATCTTGGAGGTTGTAGTGCAGTCTGTTGAGTCACACAGTGTACCCTTTAGTCCATTCATCTTTACTTGCACGTGTTCAATGCTATGACTTATTGGTCTGGTTTGAGGCCTCTGGTCTCTGCTACACTATAGATAATGGGCTCTCACTGGGGCTCCTCTTGGATATCCTGCTGTTGCCCTGTGTCGTAGAGATCCTGCAGTTTCGGATCTGTAGATTCAGCCCCTTTGTATGTTCCCTTTATGTGATGCGGTGGGTGGTGGAGTGGGCTCTCTTCGACCTGGTGCTGGGCCTTTGTAGCTGGTTTGGTCAGCCTGCCAGCTTTCCCTCATCGTCACTACCCAGCCTCGGCTAGCTTGTCCAGTGCAGCCTGCAGCAAGAGGCGAGGCCAGTTCTCCTGTTCTTAGGTCCTCAGATCCGTCTCACACACTCTCATACCACCAGGGCCAATTCTGCCTGTTTTGCCCAGGCAAGGTGCAGGACCATCTCTCCCGATTGCTGTAGCGGGGAATATGATGTGAAGAGGGGGCAGGGGTGTCAACTTTCCTCCCCTCATGCTCCCAGGGTTGGCTCACCTGACAACAGGGTCAGCTCTAGTGTGCTGTCCAGGGTGGGTGCAGGGCCTGCTCTTCTGTGTGCTGCAGCTGCTGAGGGGCAGGGCCAGCTCTCTCACCTGCTGCAGGTGGCAATGGGTGAGGGGGGAGGGCATCGTTCTCACACAAGCCACCACATGGCAGAGGAAGGGGGTGGGATTGGTATCCTGCTCTCATGACCTCAGGGCTGGCTCTAGCATGCTGTCCAGGTGAGTTGCACACCTGTGGTGAGGGGTGGAGCCATCTTTTCCAAGTGTAGTGTGTGTGGTGGTGGGGACAGCTCTCCCGAGAGACTGGTCCAGCTCTCCTGCTGTAGTATCCAGCCAGAGGCAGGGCCATCTATATCAGGGTCAGTGAAGGGCAAGGCTGACAGAGAGTCGCCTCAGATTTCCCCATGTGTGGTTCCTATGACCCCTGTATTAACACCAGCCATGGGCATCATCACAGACCCCAGCTGCAGCAGGACCACAGACCCAAACATGGCCCCAGTGGCAGCACAGGCCACCCAGATCAGTCTGGCCCTGGTGGCAGCATGTATCAGACACCTCCAATCCTGCAGGATTGTGTGTGTCTCACTTGGAGTCAGTGCTCTGTTTTTATTTCATTTTAAACCACTGAAAGCTTCATGCGTCTGAGTTTTAGTGTGTACAGTCCGAGTTTGGCACTCAACTGTGTCCCTTCTCCCAGGAGACACATTTATTTCCCCCCAGTAATGTGCAAGGCTTCTGTCACCATGAACCTGAGGCAAGAGAAGTCAATGACTGGAGGACAAGCCAGTATAAGAAAATGATGTCATTGCAAAGCTAGGAAACCAGAGAGACAGGCTAGCACTGGCAGAGACCATCTTGCCTTAGGGTTCCTGGTTCAAAGTTTACATATGAGAGTCGGAGGAGGCTGTGGGGGGAGGGTTTGAAGGGGAGGCTGGCGGGGGCGGGGAGGTGGAAGGGACTGCTTTGCTGACACACTGATTGCTGTCTCTGTAAGTCTTGGATGTTCTGTGTTCTATGAGTGGAAGAAATCGTTACTGGTGAGAAAAGTCTTATGACATACATCTCTTTAGTTCCTCTTCTGCCAGAAACAGTTGATTCTGCAGTTATTAAGATTCAAAAGGTGGGAGGCTGGAGAGATGGCTCAGTGTAGTTGCTAGGGAGCCTGTACGCGATTGACCTAGGTCTTCCACATATATATTACAGTTGTGTATCTTGGTCTTCATATGGGACTCCTAACAGTGGGAGCAAGGGTTGTCTCTGATCCTGTTGCTTTGGGGACCTATTCCTCCTACTGGGTTGCCTCATCCAGCCTTAACAGAGGTGCCTAGTCTCACTGCAACTTGATATACCATGGCTGGTTGATAACCACAGGAGGTCCACCCTTTTCTGAAGAGAAACAGAGGAGTGGAAATGATTCTTTTATCATTTATTAATAAACAAATCCCATGCACAAATATTAAAGGAAAAGGAAAGCCTGAGAGGGATCCAAGTTATGGCGAGAGCATCCCTCGGCTGGTCGATTCCTGGCATCCAAAAGCCCAAAAGCAGCCCTGCAACCTTCAGGCCCTCCTCGTCCCTCCCCTGGGGCCACTCTCTCCTCTCCTGGGTCCTCCAAGGCTTGCTTGCTGATCCATTCCGCCCAGCTGAATGGAAACTCCGCCTCTTTTCAATTAACCAATGGGCCAATGGCATAAATAAAATTTCTGTAACAGAGGAGTGGGCGGGGAGGGACTGGGAGAAGAGGAGGGAGGAGAAACTGTGGACGGGATGTAAAAACAAACCAACCAAACAAATAAATACAAAAATAAATAACTAAAAAAGCACTTGCTGCTTTTGTAGAGGACCCGAGTACAATCACCTGTAGCTCTAGCTCTACCTTCTTCTGGCCTCTGGGGTCACTTCAGCAAAGCCAGCCGGCTTGTTTAAGGTTTTTCTCATAACATATCCATTACACACTAAATACCCCACACTGCTGGGCCTCTTTCTGGGCCTTCAATTATGCCTTACAGCTGTTTGCTCACAGTTTCAATTACTGTACTGTCACCATTTTGTTTGGTTCCTGTACTGGAGATTGAACCCCCAGAGCCTCACACACTCTGGGCAGGTGCTTTACCACCGAGCTACATCCCCCACCTTCTTTTGGTTTATTATTTTGAGACAGGGTCTTACTAAATTGCCCAGACTGGTCTTGACCTCATTCTGTAGCCCAAGCTGGACTTGAACCGATGATCCTCTTGCCTCAGCCATTCAAATAGCTTAGATCATAGGCTTGCACCACTAGGTCTGGCTAGATCCATCAGTCTGTTGAATATCCTCTCCCAGCATCTTCCTGAATGCATCATCATTGGTACCCAGCTGGGGAATAAGGAAAATATTCCCCTATGGCCTCTAGGAAGAAAACTCTAGAAACCTCACTTCCAAAAGTAGAATAAAGAAAGATCTTTAGAGTCACAGGACAAGGGTCAAATGTAGGCTTTGCCTCTCACTCACACATTTGCCTTGGTAAGTCAGGTGACCCCATCGGGTCTCCACTTTATCTGCTGGCTGATATAACGGACATGGGAATTAAAGCATGAACTTTCCTGATGGTGGATGTGGTGTCTGTTACATCCCAACTCTTGGTGTTTCCCTCAGCACCACAGCACAAAAACAAGCCTCACAATGCAAACAAGACAACCCCAAGCCTCACAATGCAAACAAGTGCTTTTCTCAGCACGGAAAGCCCAGGGTGGAAGAAGCACGGGCTGGAGGGAGGCGGGCCTGTGTTCAAGTCCTCCTAACACACCCACCCCAGGCTCAGAGCAGCCTAGGGATTCTGACTGCCATCTTCCAGCTGGACTTTCATTCATGAAAATCCTTCCCTGTATCTCTCTGGGCTTCAGTTCCACCTTCATCACATGGGAATAACAGTTGTCACTGTATAACAGTTATTGTGGCCTTAAATGTGCAAGAACTGTGGAAGGCCTGCATCTAGCACATGCTAAAGTGACAGAGTGGTTCGTGTATGTAAGTACAAAAAGTGCTCGACTGCTCTGTACATCTGCCTCTTCAGGTCTGCTCAAGGGGGGGGGGCATAAGTTACAACTATTGTGACTACAGAAAAGAAGGGCCCACCCTCTAGCACCCACAGATCTTTTAGGGGTCCCCATGAGACCCAGAGATCCTTCTGTATCCACCTCCTCGGGTCTAAGCCTCATCTTTGGAGCTCACTTGTCCACCCCATCCTCCCATCCTAGATTCATTCCCGTCCCTGTTTTAAAGTCTTTTTCAAAACTGATAGTGCGGGGCAGCTACCCAACATTCCCCCCAGTTCCCCAGAGTTTTCTTGTGTAAGAGCAGCAGGAAATATTAGATAGAAGGATTTAGAGTGTGGAGATAAACAGATAGAAAATACAAAGTAGCCTCAAGAGGGCCTAGAACCTATTCCAATGGGCCTTGACTGTCTCTGCCCTAAGGTATTTATAGAAATGCCAAGGGGTGGAGCAAAAGACCTCCCCCCAGCACAGCTAAGTGCAGACCATCTCAGACACCTGCACTCTGGCCCGTGGTCCAATCATCCTCTCTATGTGGACCTGCTGGGTAAAGCCACTAGGAACCTGAAAATGAGCTCCCACATGATAGTCAAATTTTCTATGCTTAGGAGGCATCATGATGCAAGGAGAGACAGAAGACGGGCAGGACACAGGGGGAGCATAGAAGCCAGCTCTGTGTGTAGGACTACAGTGCCTGGCTGTTGAGCAAGTGAACAGCAGGTGTTAATAAATGGACAAGGGGAAAAAAAACCACACTCAGCAGGTGGAGCAGATGGTGGGCTCCAGGGAGCGAGCCTGGGTGCAAAGAAGGGCAGCGGTGAGACAGGACAGGAGCCACAGGAACAGGGGACCAGAAAGAACTAGAAATCAGTGGCATTTAGATACTGCAGTGGAGCTCAGGGCAGCAGTTATGTGTCATGTGTTTGAGCTAGAAGAATAGATTGGACAGCTCTCTTTGTTCCTATTCCATAACCAGTGTCTGCCCCTGACTTTAAATGTCATCTCCTCTGACAGGCCTTTCCTGGCTGTCCTATCCACGATGGCAAACTCTTCCAAAACAGCAGCTCCTAGTTAGTGTGCACAGCCCAGCCTGAGGTGCTGCAAGACCGAAGGAAGATGCAGGCAGATGAAGAACTGGAGAGCACAGTTTATTGGCAGACTTATTAAAAAATGTATTAGTCTTGGGAGACAGCAAAACCAACTGGATCCCACCATACGGGTCAGAAAGAGAGTCATGTATATGAGTTAGGATGAAGTGACTTCACCCTGGCTGGGATGTACGTAGTTCATCTTAAGTTCTTATCAAAGTACCAGGCACAGGTTGGAGCCTGGATCTGGTTGTAAGACCCCATGCATCATTCATTCCCAGGATTTGGTCTACCTATAGTGTGAGGTGAAATTATACACTGAAAATGGACTGTGGTTTCTCTAGGATAGTCGTGTCGGTCTGGATTCAAGATGGTTGTGGTCATATCAAGCTGAATCCATACAGAGCCTACTCCAGCATTCTGATTCTTTTTTGTAGTTATTTTAACGTGTCTCTTCCTCAGACTGTAAACTGAATGAGAACAAGGGCAGGACCATTTTAAATGCAAGCCTAGTGTGGGACCTAGACCACACCAGGCAGATAAGAACCAGTCTGTTAAATGAATGAACGAATAAAAATGAATGAATGAGGCTCAGCAAGGAGGCTGGTAGGGAAGATTCCCAGGATCTCCATTTGCAGCGTGGCCAGCTCTCCAGGGTGCAGTAGGAGGCATGGGTTGGGTCTCTGGCAGTCCTCTCTGGGTGGGACCCTTGACAAGAGCAGGAGAGGGCCTAGGCAGGGTCAAACAAAATGTCTTGCCAGAGAATGACACTTCGTGTACACACGAGTGGGGGTGCACGAATGCACACATGTGTTGTGGAAGCCAGAGGACGCCTCGGGTGTTGGGCGCTAGCTGCCTGGTTTGGCTTGGAGATAGGGTCTCTGGCAGGCCTGGATTCACCATGTAAGTTGGACTGGCAGGTCAGCCAGCCAGCCCCAGGGATCCTCCTGTATCCACCTCCCCAACGCTGGGGTTACACACGTTTTCCCATGGATTCTAGACATGAACTCAAGTCCTCCAATGCTTTACCAACTGAGCTATCCCCAGCCCTAGGAATCCTCGTTCAGCATGCAAACGCAAATTCCTCAGCTCCTTGCTCACGCTGGATCCGAGCTATAGCCTAGGAAACTGCGTGCACAGCGCGGTCCCTGGAGGAGCTGAAATGGCAAGCACACAGATTAAGAGAAGCGCGTGCGTAGTCGGTAGGGAAAGAGGCAAGGGGCTGAGAGGGTGACTCTCAGGACAAGTGTCAGGATGCAGGCCAAGGGGGCGAGTCAGGTGCCTGGAGAGTACTCCCCCCGGGACCTTTAGCTGCACTTGGCCTCCAGCCTGAGGGAACTCTTTCGCCCCGCCCTACAGCTCCGCCTCCCGATTGGCCGATGCCCCGTCCGTCGTCCCGCCTTGACCAATAGGACCGGCGAGGTACCGGAAGCCGGAACAGGAAGTGAGGCAGGGTCCCGCGGCGTCTCCCGTTAGCAGCTGTTGCAAGGCTATCATGAGAGGCCTTGGGCCAACCCTGAGGGCTCGGCGCCTGCTGCCACCCCGGTACCCGCCGCGGCCGCCGGGGCCTCGGGTGCCTCGGCTGTGCAGCGGGCTCACGGCCGGCGCCATGGACGAGCTGCTGCGGCGAGCCGTGCCACCCACGCCGGCCTACGAGCTGCGCGAGAAGACGCCGGCGCCCGCCGAGGGGCAGTGCGCCGACTTCGTGAGCTTCTACGGCGCCTTGGCCGAGACGGCCCAGCGCGCCGAGCTGCTCGGCCGCCTAGCGCAGGGCTTCGGCGTGGACCACGGCCAGGTGGCCGAGCAGAGCGCCGGAGTGCTGCAGCTGCGCCAGCAGTCGCGCGAGGCGGCCGTGCTGCTGCAGGCCGAGGACCGGCTACGCTATGCGCTCGTGCCGCGCTACCGCGGCCTCTTCCACCACATCAGCAAGCTGGACGGCGGCGTGCGCTTCCTGGTGCAGCTGCGGGCCGATCTGCTGGAGGCGCAGGCCCTCAAGCTGGTGGAGGGGCCGCACGTCCGGGTAAGGCCCCACCCGGGCCCCCCGCCACCACCCCGGGGCCCTGCCCCTTCCCTCCCCCCGCTACCCAGGTCCATATCCAAGCCCCTGCAGCTCCACCTTGCCGGCCGCAGGTACACAGTGCTTACTGCGTGGTACGTAGCGCTATACTTGGGGCGACTGTCAGGTGCGGTACTCATTGCGCTCACTCCAAAATAGCTCTGGTTTTAACTGCTCTTTACCTGAGCAAGAATGGAGCACGGCAAAGTTTGAGTGCCTACCGCGAGCGCCACGTAGCCCTAACAGGTTATGTGGCATGCACAAAGATGGCCAGAAGTGAAGGTCACCACCTTATGAGTCTCCGAAGCCTCCAGCCTTCTTTCTGCAGTGCGACTCTGGATAGGAGATTTGACTCCGAGCTCAGCTCTAGACGCAGTGATTTAGTATTTGAACCAGTCAGCTGCTTACCCAGCGAGATCACCAAGCTTACAAATAACGGAGGTTTACATAGCTGCGACCCAACAGATTGTCTAGGGTTGCTCCCAGCCCTTTATACCATTAATATTCAATAGAGCTCAACACTGGCCTGACCCTGAGTTCATGCACAGTGATACCAACATTTCAGAAGTTCCTGGCATTCAGAGCTTCATCTACTTTTTCAAAGTCAAACAGTGGAGTGATTGTGTCCTGACTCACTTGAGAACTCTAAGACAAGCAGGACAGTTTTTTACTTCCAGTCCCTCGTTTTGGGTGACATGTATCTCCTTTACAGTGAAGGGCACCCATGCCAGGTGTTGAGTTGCTCCAGACCTCAGAGCAAAGACATCCATTTCTGATACATTCCCCCAAGATAGGCTCCTTTGCACTGCCCAGCACCATTCTCTGTGAGGGTTAACCCTGGAATTTCTTCTCAGTTTGGTTGCTTAATCTTGGGTATAGTTCAGGGACTAATATGTGTAACAACAGTGCATATGACCAGATTTTTCAAGATAGCTGGTTCATTTCCGAGGCTAAGTGTTACCCAGGGCTGTAAGCTTTCATGCCAGACTGAAAGCCCCAGATGTTCAGTGGGTATTGCAGAATCTGTCTTGGTTTCTGTGATACCCTGTTCCAGGCTCTGTCGCAGTCAGAGTGGGTGAACTTTTGTATTCCATGCTCTGTGGCATTCAGAATGTCCCCACAACTATATGGTCAGTTCTTTGAAAACTGGAACCTTGTCTTAAACCTTCTGCATAGTGAAGTGATGGCAGAGTCCTGGAGATAGGCTCCAGGGAGGCAAATGTTAACCCACTGTTTGTTTTTGAGGTTCAGAACTAGAAAGGAAGTCAGGAAGGGCCTGAAAGACACCCAGATACAAGGCAAAAACCACAGCCCTCAGATAGCTTCTAATGCCCCATCCAATTCCAAATTCTCTGATTCTGGGAGTTCCTTTACCAGCCAGAGCTCTTGGTAGCTCATCATGGCCACTGACACTTGTAACATTGAGGCTGACTTTAGGGAGGAGCTTGTATCTGGCAATCAGAAGCAAGCCACGCTTAGATATCTTACATACAGGTCCCCTTGCTTTTTAGCTTTGGCTGCCCTCCACTTAAGGGAGAAAGACAGTGCCTCCTGCCGGCCAGGAGTCATGAATGAGGCTTAGAGGTATTTGTCAGCAAAGAAGGAATAGCCACAGCCTGACCTTTTCCCTTCCACATGGTGCACACTTTGGAGGCCCTGTATGTTTCTCCACCTAGATCCTAGGCTAATTGCTCTGATTAACTGTACATAGTTAAGCTGATCAATTTCTTTATCCCTCACACGGTTCTATAACATTTTATCAGTTAAGTTGTTTTGAGATTAGAGATTTTATTCCTCTCCCTAGCATTTGTCAGTCAGGATTTGGTATTGTCACCTGTCACCAGAAGAACTTGGAGTGTGAGTATGTATGTACATGCCTGAGCCAGAGGTCAACCTTGAGTGTCATCCTCAGAAGCTATCCACCTTAGTTTTTGAGACAGGGTCTCTCACTGAGATTTGGGACTCACCAGTTAGATTAGGTGGACTGCTTAGTAAGTCCCAGAAATAATCCTTTCCCACCTTCCCAGTGCCAGCCAACAAAGTGCACCACTGTACTGGTTTTTTTATTTTATGTGTACCAGTGTTTTGCTTGCATGTATGTATGTGTACCATGTACATACAGTGTCTACAGAGGCCAGAAGAAGGCATCAGATCCCCTGGAAATGAAGTTACAGCCAGTTGTGAGATGGCATGTGGATCTGGGAACCAAACCCATATCCTCTGCAAGGTCAGTTGGTGCTCTTAACCTTGGAGCCATCTCTCCAGCCCCACCCCAGTTTTAAAACACTAGTGTTAGGGATCAAACTCAGGAAAGCTCTTAATCGACTGAGGTATCTCCTCAGCCCTGAACAGTCCCATTTTAAAGACTGTTTAGAGCAGTTTTAGGATCACAGTAAACCTGAGTGCAAGGTTCAGACTCTCCAAGTCTCTGCACTGTACAGGCACAGCCTCGCCATTATCACCACACCCAGAGGGTTCCACTGCTAGGTGTCTGTGAACTTGGTGTGCAGATACCTGCATTCGCCAGGCCACTGGGGTGAGGACAAAACCACCAATTTGGCTCACAAGGCTTTAGAACTGACTGCAGACCCTTGGGCCTTTTTGGTTTGTTTTGTTTGTTTTTTGAGACAGGGTTTCTCTGTGTGACCCTGACTGTCCTGTAATTTGCTCTGTAGATCAGGCTGGCCTTGAACTCAGAGATCCACCTGGCTCTGCCTCCCGAGTGCTGAGATTAAAGGCATGTGTCACCACCGGGCTCCCAGAGCTTTCTTAAATGCAGTGTTTTCTTAGGAAGTGTCCCAGTTTGCTTTCCTCTTCTGTGTCTACATTCTGACCAAAGCAACTTGAGGAGAAAAGTGTTTATTTGGCTTACAGGTTACAGTCCATCATGGAGGGATGCCAAGGCAGGAACCTGGAGCCGATAACTGAAGCAGAGACCGTGGAGAGATGCTGCTTACTGGCTTGCTCAGCCACCTTTGTTATGCTGCCCAGGCCCAACCTGCCCAGTGGGTAGCACCCCCCACAGTAGGCTGGGTGCTCCCATGTCAATTATCACTCCAGAAAATGCCCCCCACCCCCCGGGCAGTCTGATGGAGGCAGCCCCTCAGTGGACTTCCCCTCTTCCAAAGTGTGTCTGGTTGACAACTGAAGCTAACTAGGACAAGAGTGTGCTCACACTGAGTGTCCCCAACGTTAGAACTACTGATTGACAGGTTTGTTGCTTGCCTGGCCCGTGTGACCTTTGTATTTTCGGGACAGTTGGTTATAGACCCAAGGTCTCCCATCATGTGGGTTCAGGTCTCTGTGTGTTGAACCCTGGCTGGCGCTGTCATGTTAGAATAAGTGGCAAATGGCAGCCCCCAGTGCAGATTCTGTGTGTTTCCCAGGACAGAGTAGAAGAAGCTCTGAGTGAGGAGATGAGCCTGTCTTGTTACCTGTCTTGCTATGGGTGGTGGGTGTGGTCTGGATGATTGTAGCTAAGTTCCTCAATTCCCATGGAATTCTTGGTCTATCCGCTGAGGTGAGCTGTTAGCTGATAGTAAGAAGCCAAGCTGGGCTATATAAGCCCCTGTTTCCAAAAAAACCAGAATGTTAGCCCATAGGGAAGAGAACATGAATGGATTATTCAGTGTGGGGACTAATACAAAATCCTGAAAGCAGTGTTGCCGTGCCAGGAAAAGTTCCCTTTGGTTACAAGTTAAACAGTGTTGTTTAAAAAAAAAAAAATAGCTGCTGAGTCCAAAGGCTCTTTGCTATGCTTGGCTTGATGGTCTTTCTGGAGATGCACACCGAGGGCTTGGGCTTAAAGAGGCACCAGTTGAGATCTGAGCCAGCTGGGCTTGGCCTCCTGTGTTCAGTTTTGTCTCTAACATGCCCTTAGGTGACCTGGGAGCAGTTTGAGAGGTAATACTCAATGTCAGCCAGGCAGGGCTCCCTAGCAGGAGCTGAGTCCTCACCAGAGGACAATGGCTAGCCCTGTGTGGTGGCCCCTGCCTCAGGCTGTGTCTGTGGGTGTATGGGAGGGTGCCAGGGAAGTTCCCACTGGGTGATGTTGGCAGGCTTTTTGTTTCTCCACACAGTTGCACCTGCCCATGTGGTTATCAATTACATTTCTTATAGGTAAAAATGCAGTGAAGGGGGACTGTCCCCAGGTTGGGGAAGGATAGTCAGTACTGTTTAGCAGTTGGCAGGCACCAGACCAAAATTGGCAGTTACAGCCCTAAAGGATTTTGAACAGGCAGTTCGGGCCAGGATTCATAGTAAGGTAGGAGATAGTGACCCTTGCCAGCATGAGAAGCAGAAGGAGACCACCCGCCTTCCCCTCACAGCCACCATGCTTGGTGCTGCTGGACAGCCTCCTGCCTGCTAGGCTATCGAGTACCTCCTAAGCGCTCTAGCAAATTCCGTGTTCTAAGAAGTTCTGTGTTAATTTCGTGCTTTTCTGTGTTAGACCAAAGTTTAGTTTTTGATACAGACAGAGATCCCAGAATATCAAGTGCTCCACCCCACCCCTTTGGCCCTTGAGCTGGAGCTGCACTCTTTCTGGCCCTACCCTTTTTCCCTGACAGTAGCTCTGCCTCCCTCCCAGCTCTGGGTTCTGCACAAGGCAAAGCAACTTTTCCTCACAATCCCCAAAGAGGTCACTCTAGAAAGCCAAGCATCTCCGAAGAGAGACCAGAGAGCTTTCTGCTGAGAAAACAGCAGCCTCCACAGCACTGGGGCTAAGTGCCCCAAGCAGGCACAGGGAAGGCTGGCAGCCTGCTGGGGTTCTCGGGGCTCTCAGGTGCCTCAGCTTTTGCTGTGCCTCATAACTGCTGTGCTAATGAGCAGAAAGCACAGGAGACTGTTGTGTGTGACCTGGTGACCCGGCCCTCTCTGGTCACTTCCCACCGGAACAGTTGTTATAGCACCAGACAGTGAGACTTCTCACCTTTAGCCCACATTCCTTGCTCTTGTGTCCAGCATCACATGTCGCAGCTGTCAGCAGCCCAAAATAGAAGAGGCTTCCAGAGGAGAGGCGTCATCAATGGAGCCAGGGCTCCTGGCCTTTTCCTGCCGTGTGTGTGTCAAAATGTAGCCCATCACATCTGCACAGCCAGCCTGTTCTAGCCCCACAGCGAGGGGCACAGAAACAGATCCCCAAGCTCTAGAGACTGTTTTTCCTAGGGATAGCGTTAGTGATACCTAGCTTACTCTTTAAAAATGGAGAGGATCTCAGGACCATGAAGAAGAATCATAGTCAGTGCAGAGTGTACAGAAGCTTCTTTGTTTGTTTTGGAGACAGGGTCTCACTGTGTAGACCAGGCTAGCCTCAAAATCATAGAAATCAACTTGCCTCTACCCCTGAGTGCTAGTGTGGACCACCACTCTACCTAGCTTTTTTTTTTTTTTTAAATCATTATGTATGTGTTGTGAGCACAAATGCACTTGCCATCAGAGGGCAGCCGTGGGTATTGGCCCTTGTCTGCCAGCTTGTTTGAGATAGGTCTCTTCTTCACTCCTGTGAGTGCTACAGGCCTACAGTTTCCAAGTATTCTCTTGACTGTACCTCCCATCTCTCCTTAGGAGTGTTGTGATTGCAGGCACACAGGCCATGTGTCCAGCTTCATCCTCATACTTTTGAGTGGGAGGCACTTTACCCATTGATCTATCGTCAGCCAGAGCATGAGGTTTCATAAAAAGCTGTCCTGTATTGCCAGCCTGCCGCTCCCCAGTCACCATTGTCAACACTTTCTCTTTCTTCTTGGGTATTAGTGTGTGGGTGAATGCTTTGACTGAGGTGGGCTTTGCCCTGTAGAGCCTTCAGCGAGTAAAGAAAATGAGGTTGGGAGCATAAGGTAAAGGCCTGCATAGCTTCCAGCCAGCCACTTTTCCAGTCTTGCATCCCTTCCAGAACAGGTCCATTGAGTTCTCGTGTACCCTGCAAGCAGTCACTTCCAGCGCTCTCACTCTCCATGAGCCTGAAGCTGTGTGCAGCCCTGACATTCAAAACACCTTTTTCACACCTTGGTCCTGGGTCTGTCCTCCCCACCCCGTAAAGCCACACACGACAAAACTGCCTCCTCTGTGCCCTGGTACTTAGCTACTTGAATGGCAAAGTCATATTTATGTAAAGACTTCTTTAGAACCACCACCTACCCCTTACCTGCAGCTTATGCCCAGGTCACCCAAATTGGAGACCTTTAATCTTTTATTGAGAATTAAGATGCATTGTAAAGTTTTTATAGCTGTGATAAAACTAATCTCCATAGGTACAGATCACACATGTAGTGAACCTTACAGGGTATGTGGAAAGTCACCTCAGTGCACCTAGATGCCCTGGGATGTTTACCGTTCTATCAGTGTGGAATCAATCTGTGAGTAATAGACCCAGAGTCACAGAGGTCTGTATAGCAGAGGAGTTGATCATTTGGGTCAAAGTCTGGAGTGGAGAAGCCCCAGGCTGAACCTGCTCTTTGGTGTCCTGGATTGGAGGCATACTGTTCTTTCTGCTCTGAAAAACCACCACAGTTACCTCCTGACCCAGTGTGGCTGCTCCAAAATTATCTATCCTAGCAACTACCATCTCACCATGGAAAAGACAAAAGAAAAAGGTCAGCAAAAGCCAATTCCCTGATGTCATTTAAGGCTCCCAAAGCCATTATAAGACTCCTCTGTTGGGCTGGAGAGATGGCTCAGAGGTTAAGAGCACTGACTGCTCTTCCAGAGGTCCTGAGTTCAATTCCCAGCAACCACATGGTGGCTCACAACCATCTGTAATGAGATCTGGTGCCCTCTTCTGGCCTGCAGGCACACATGCTGTATACCTAATAAATAAATAAATCTTAAAAAAAAAAAAAAAAAAAAAAAAGACTCCTCTGTTTACAGCTCATTGGCCAGAAGTTAGGCACACGGTCACTGCCATGTGCAGTACAAACTTGATTCTGCAGCCATGAGCCAGCTGAAAGCGTGGGTATGGACTCCAAGACATCAGGATATGGAAGTGTATGTCTGTGAGTGGGTGGATAGGCTCCTGGATGGGCACCTGCTCCTCTGAGGCTGCCTTCCTCTCTCCTGCCCAGGAAATGAATGGAGTACTAAAAAGCATGCTGTCTGAGTGGTTCTCCTCTGGCTTCCTGAGCCTGGAGCGGGTCACCTGGCACTCACCCTGTGAGGTGCTTCAGAAGATCAGTGAGTGAGTATGGCGGCCATGGCCTGCATGGGTTTTATTTCACCTGATGCATGAACACATTGTATGTGTGGGTGCTGGGCTGTTACCACAGAGAGGGTGGAGATTGGGGTGCACCCCATAAAGACCCTAACCAGTCTGTTAGTTACCCAAGGTTATTTAAAGCAAATGGCCCGATCACCAAAGCTGTAGAGACTAGTTGAACAATTGTTGGCCTGAGAGGTCAGAATGGTGCTATTTCATCCAGTTGTTAAAATACACTGTCAGCATAATCACATGCTCAGGGCACAGTGCAGTACATGGCCTGCTGTCCTGCCCACACTCCATGCTGGCCCGTATAATCGAGGACTGGAAAGCATCCCAGGATGTAAACCTTGGTAATGTCTACTATTCCCCACGCTGGAAGCAGGAACATGTGGGATGAGGCTGGAGAGAGGTGTAACCACCAATGTTTGCAGCATGGACATCTGCTTCCAAACTGCTGGGACCCAAAGCAAAGATAAAGTGTTCAGCAGCAAGAAATTCCAGTAGGTTTGCATGAAACTGCTGCATAAATGCACCTGAGAGCCCCACACAGTACTCTGAAAACAAGTGTTCAATGGGGCAGCATATCCTGTTATCCCAGTACTTGGAAGGCTGGAGCAGGAGGATCATCAAAAGTTCAAGGTCAGCCTGGGTTATAGTATCAGACTAGCCAGGACTATAAAGCCAGACCCTGTCTCAGATCAGATGGACTGGTGTGAAGATGCAGAGCAGAAGTGGCTAGCAGGACTAGAACTCAGCACTTGTCAGTTTGTAGTTCTCACATCTGTCTAATCTCTGTGTTACTTGGTCAGGTGTGAGGCTGTGCACCCTGTGAAAAACTGGATGGACATGAAGCGGCGTGTGGGGCCGTACCGGAGATGTTATTTCTTCTCCCATTGCTCCACCCCTGAGGAGCCCCTGGTTGTCCTGCATGTGGCTCTGACCAGTGACATTTCCAACAACATTCAGGTACTTAGGGGTGATCCTTTCAAGACAAAATGGGCCTGTCACTGTGGCGTGCGTGTGCGTGCATGTGTTGGAACCCTTTTTTGTTTTTGTTTTTGTTTTTTGAGACAGGGTTTCTCTGTGTAGTATTGGATCTCGATCTATAGAGCAAGCTGGCCTCGAACTCACAGAGATTAGCCTGGCTCTGCCTCCCGAGTGCTGGGATTAAAGGCATGCACCACCACTTCCAGGCTTATGGTGGCACTCTTCTACTTCATAGGTCCCAGTGACTAAATTTCGGCCCGAAAGCTTGGCAGCAAGTGCCTGTACCTCTGATCCTTCTCATCTGACCCCATTGTCTTTTTGTGTTGTTTTTCAAATAGGTCTCACTGTGTAGCCCTGGCTGGCCTGGAACTCTCTGTGTAGTCCAGGCTAGTTTCAAACTCAGAGATCTGCTTCCCTCTGCCTCCTGAATACTATGTGACCATGCCCAGCTTCCAAGTATTTTTTAAATGTTGATTTTTAGTGTGGCTTTCTCCCTTTTTAAGAGAATCTGCTTTAAACTCTCATGGATAGTGTGACTGAGTTGGTAAATTTCCTGATTTATAGTTTTGGGCCAGGACAAGGACAAGCTCTCACCTGACTGTGGTTTTGAGTTGAGAAGATCTGAAGTCCATTAACAGGACCCTGTGTGATGGAAGAGGCGTGCAGGGCAGATGTGCTAAGACATTGAGAGGCAACTTGACAAGAGATGGACTTTGGTTCTGTGTGCTGCTGCAAACCGGGAGCCACTGGGGAGGTGAAGTTGTGAGGACTTGATTTGCCCCTTCCTATGAAAGCTGGTCCTCCGCAGGCTTCTGGCAGGAATGTATGGACAAGCATGTGACACTTGGGACAGTAGGTGAATGGCCACACAACAGGACCTCCAGACCATGAAGGAAGGGAGATCCCTGGGGAGAGCAGGTTTGCTCAGTGCTAGAAGATGTGGGGCGGACTCAGGTCTGGATAGACATTACAGAGGTGAATGAATGATGACACATCGTGAGATAGGCTCCCTGGCTTCGGCTTCCCAGCTGGGGACTCAGAGGATGAGCATCAGGCAAATGGGCACATGTTCTTGATGAGCAGAGACAAAGTCCCTCAAAGTTCCCACACCTTCACGCTGGCATGGGGACCAGTTGCTGGTGCTTGTCTGGGGGCAGCTCGACATGTGTGTTAAAGTTGAGAATGTATTCCTTCTTATCTGAAAACTCAGCTCTTGTCCAGCCTGAAAGTCCAGATGCTCGTATGTACAGCTCCTGTGTATAACTAGAAGGCAGCAGCCATGTGTAAGTGTCCTTCAGAGGTGGCTTCAGGAACCTTTGACCTGTGTCTATTGAAATGTTGCTGTAGGTTCATGTTTTGCATGAAAGGCCAACCTTGACTTCCTGAAGATTGGACTCCAAACTGTAGAAGAGTGTATGTGGTATGGCCTCATTTGTGACTTCATAACACCTGTTGAATGTGTGCTCTGTGCTTGTCAGTCCACAGAACACCTGGTTACCATAGGCCTCTTTTTAGACAGTGCTGAGGCTGAAGGGGCCTCATATCCGGAGTACAGGAAAAAAGTGCTCCAGGGATCACATGCTGGTGAGGGCTTTGGGCTGAGCAGCCCTGCTCCAGGGATCACTTGCTGGTGGGCACTTGTGTTGTAAACCTGTTTGTTCATCCAAGACAAGCTGTGCCTGATTAAGCACCAAGAGTATCACCTGCCATGAAGTGACCTTCAGAGAATCGGCTTAAAAACGCCGTAGTGAACTGGACAAGGTGGCGCACATCTTTAATCCCAGCACTTGGGAGGCAGAGGCAGGCCAATCTCTGTGAGTTCAAGGCCAGCCTGGTCTACAGAGCGAGTTCCAGGACATCTAGGGCTACACAGAGAAACCCTGTCTCGAAAAAAAAAAAATTAGAAAAATTAGAAATGAAGCTGTCAGTAGTGACACACACCTTTAATCTCAGCATGGGTGGAGGGCAAAGGTAGGCAGATCTCTGTGAGTTTGAAGATAACCTGGTCTACAGAGTGAGTTCCAGGACAGTGAGAGCTACACAGAGAGACCTTGTGTAAGACAAAAGCAAAACAGAAAAACCCACACATTTAGTAAAAAATGAGAGCCAGTAAAGTCAGCTAAGAGACTTCACAGCAGAAGTCGTTTCTTAACTTACTGTGTGGAGGCGACTATGTGAATGTGTTTTATTTAGAGAAAATAAGGGTGCTGGCGTGAGGCTAAAGAAATGCATAGAAAATCCTCTAATGGGTACATTTTGAGAAGGAAACCTTACACTGGGCTGCCTGGGGCCCTCTGAGGAACGCAAATGCAAGCTGAGCAAAGGAACAGAGACGGAACTGGGCAGAGAGTTGGAAGGATCCCCACGTGTAGCCCATTGCCCTCTACACAGGCTCAGTGTGTGAAGCCGCTTATTCCAGAGGGGCCTGGAAAGACCAAAGGCGCTGCTCTTCAGTGGAGCTGGCAGGGGTTCTCCAAGTAGTGGCAGGGCAGTATGAAATTGTGTCCTCCAGTGTTCTCAAAACAGGCCCTGAACCGGAGCCACCAGAACCTGGGAGTGGGGATGGGGACTGAAGTCTCCTTGGGGCTTGTCCTGTGAATAGTGACAGGGTGACTGGGTGTGAGCAGTCATGGAGCCCTGCTGAGGCTTGCTGTGGGTATTTTCCAGAGCATTGTGAAGGAGTGCCCTCCCTCTGAAACCGAGGAGAGGAACAGGATCTCGGCTGCTATCTTCTACTCCATCAGCCTGACCCAGCAGGGCCTGCAGGGGGTGGAGCTCGGGACCTTCCTCATAAAGCGAGTGGTCAAGGAGCTGCAGGTAAGCCTGGTGAAGTAGGTCACTGCTCCCTAAGTCCCTGTCGTGATGGCAGGTAAGGTCTGCCACTCCCTGGGGACAAGGACCCAGACAGGAAGGGTTGGAGAAGAGGGAAGGAGGCAGAACAGCATCAGGGCCGCTGGGCCAGGCCTGGAGCCCAAAGAGCAGGTGACTAAAGCCTAGCATCTCACTGGCTGTGCAGCACACGTGTCACATGACACCAGCTGTCTGGGGAGACCTTGCTCTACACTCCTGGGGGCACACATCTGGGCACACATGTTCGCATGGCCACCTATCACTCTCTGCTGCTCTGATCCATATAATACAGTTGGCAGCCCTCCCCACTATGCCATGCCAGACACTCCCTCCCTGCAGCCCTCAGGGCCTTGCGAGGGAAGTTCCCCAGTTAGGCCAGGCAGCATGAAGATAAATGCATTAGCTGTGTTGGTCTGATTCTGTTTCTTTGCTGCCTGGGAGGGACACATTACTGTCCTGAGACAAAAATGCTGCGTTTACCCTGGGCTCAGCTTTTCCGGCTGCTCCATGGGGAGCCGGGTAGCCAGGTGAGGAGAGTCTAACTCCGGGCTGCTGACAGCGTTCTGCACCAGCTGCTTCCTGCTCCCTACGTTTTTCTACCCAGGCACGGTACACAGTGGCAGACTCACAGTGGTGGCCTCACCAGCCAAGGGCAGTCAAACTGATTCCATGCTGGTTTTGCACTGGCTGACACTAGGAATTTGGTTTGATCATGTAAGGCAAGCAACCTATCACTGACCTGCAACCACAGTCCCCTGTTCCCCGTCCCCCCATTTTAACATTTTATTTTGAGCCAAAGTACCTCAAACTTTTTCAGGCTGGTCTTAGTAGTGCCAACATGCCTGGCAGGAATCAGACTGGAGAATTGAGTGTTGGGAACCTGCCTTGTCATCATTCTACCTCCATCCCCCAGAGAGGGACAACACGTCTCCTCTCCGTTCTCTCTGCTGCTGTCATGAGTGCCACAGGGAGAGGAGACACAGAGGACAAGGAAGGCAGGGAGAGAACAGGATCCAGGATTGGGTGAGCTACCCAAGAGCTTGACCAGGAGCCACCTGTGGCCACTTCTGATACTCATTTGTGAGCCAGAAGTCCTTCTCAGTGTCCTCTCCTGAATGCTGGCAGAGGCCTGGCACCATTCTGCACCAAAGGCTCACCAGGGTTCCAGAGGCAGCACACTTGAGAGCCCCAGTGCTAGTAAGGAGAAGTAGGAACCCTCTGACCGTTCAGTACTGGTCTGTTTTCTAAATGATAAGTAGGACATGTGCACACTGTAAACTCCCATACAAGATGTAAAATAGCCTCAGCTGTGCAAGAGCTGCAGCGAAAAACCAAAGGTACCATGACATGCTGGACTCCAGAGAGCTGTGTTCCCACAGCAGTGGGATTTTCCCATAGTGGACTTACTGTGTGTATAGCCAGGGAGTGCTCATGTGTGAAGACCCTCCGTAAGATCTATGTGTAATTTGTATGGAGGTGATTAAGCTATGTCCTGTGGTAATACATCTTTGCCTGGCCCTGCTGACCCCTCTGCCACCACTGGGTTAGAGCTGGACAGTCACATAACATGGCGTCTTTATGTCAAGCAAGCATCAGGAGGACCTGGCTCTAGGACACTTGTAGGAGAGGTGTGGTGCAGAGAGAAGATAAAGACTACATCCCATCCTAAGGGCCAGCTCTCTGGGTGTAAGCAGGCTGCCCGCTCCTGACCACTTCCTGTGTCACCACTGTGACAATGGTGTGGTTGGAAATATCATGGTTATAGGCTGATCTTGAGAATGCAAGATGCTTCCAGGCCTTGACCCTCACCAGGGTCCTCATGGACAAGGCTTGAAAGAAAGTACAGTGATGCCATCAGCTGGCTCTGCTGCCTGAGGCAGCACACATAGGCTGTGTGTTGGGAGCGTTCCGTGTGTGTGCCCCCCTGCTGACCATGTGCCCTCTGCCTTCCCTCCTCTCCCTACCTGCTGTGCAGAAGGAGTTTCCTCACCTGGGGGCCTTCTCAAGTCTGTCGCCTATACCTGGATTCACCAAGTGGCTTCTGGGCCTCCTGAATGTGCAGGGAAAGGAGAATGGGAGGAACGAGCTGTTCACAGACTCAGAGTGCAAAGAAATCTCAGAGGTCACAGGTGACCCAGTTCACGAAAGCCTCAAGGGCTTCCTGAGCAGTGGTGAGTGGGTGAAATCGGAGAAGCTGGTACAGGCCCTGCAGGGGCCACTGATGAGGCTGTGTGCCTGGTACCTGTATGGTGAGAAGCACCGAGGTTATGCCCTCAACCCTGTGGCCAACTTCCATCTGCAGAATGGGGCTGTGATGTGGCGTATCAACTGGATGGCTGACAGCAGCCTGAAAGGCCTCACCAGCTCCTGTGGCCTCATGGTCAACTACCGCTACTACCTGGAGGAGACAGGCACCAACAGCGTCAGCTACCTGGGCTCCAAGAACATCAAAGCCTCTGAGCAGGTCCTCAGCCTGGTGGCCCAGTTCCAGAATAACAGTAAGCTCTAGCAACATCCTCCCAAAGCCTGGGCCCCTGCTCAGAACGGGAGCTGCTACGTTCTGATGGGCCAGGCTTACTTACCCCAGGAGCCTTTTCAGGGAAGCCACAGCTGTGCTGTGTCCCCTGACCTCAGCAGGCACTCAGGAGGCCCTACCTCAGCTGTCACTGTGCTGGCTGACTCACTGCTTGGAGAAGGTGGTGATGTGGGTACACATGCCTGGGAATATCCCTGTGCTCCTCCAGAAGCCCTTGCTGCTGCCCCCAGCCTGTGCCTTCAGGAAGCTCTGCTGCATCACCCACAGGCTGCCCAGGGCAGAGCTTGTAGAGCTGACAGTCTTGTCTTCTGTCCTCTCTGCAGTGAGAGGGCTAAGGTCTGTGCTGTGGCTGCCACTGCAGCTGAAGCTCAGACTGGAGGCTTTGTGACATGCACAAGACATAGCCAGCTCCTCAAGATGCTGCTGCTTGAGGCCAGGGTTGCCTTAGAGGTTTTAAATGAGATTCCAGTTCATAATGAACTGAACAGTAAGGAACAAGTTTGTTCTGTAAACATTAAACATGATTGTTCATTGTACACCTTTCTTTGAGTGGACTTCCCTGTGTGCTTTTCTTCCAGGTTAGAGTCCTGGCAAGGCTTAGGATCAGCCCTGAAATGTCCACAGCGTATGTTCCCCAGCCATCCCATTGGGAACAGAGTGTGGATGAGGACAGAGGTGCAAGACAAGTATGTGTGGTGTATGTGTGGTTGTCTGTATCTCAGCATGTCTACGTGGCTGTGAGAAGGTCTGAGACACACTGTATGTGTGTGTGACTGTGTGTGTGTGTATGCTTATGGGGGGGCGGTCTGTGAGTGTATCTGTATGCATCTACACCCGTACATGTGCATCTGTGGGCATGACACACATCAGCAGGCACAGTGCTGCAGCTCTTGGTTGGACACACATGTCCCCTTGCTCTCCCTGACTGCATCTTCTAGACCTTCCCGGATTGGCCTCCCTAGATCGACTGGATTCCATGGCCTCAGGCTCAACGTTGGCCTAGGTGGAAATGTCAACAGAAAACAGCTCTCACCTCAAAGCCTGAGAATTAAAGACCATTTATACTTAAGCCAAATGCAAGTGACCATGGTCCAAGGAACATAGCTTTAGGTTGCCCCAAAAGACAGTCCCATCATGAAAGTATTTCTGTTTGATTTTATTAATTACAGAGCTAAGTTGTAAAGCATTTGCCAAACATGTTGGCATATAGGCATATAGGGACCATATAGGCGGGTTACAGTAATGCAGGAAACCTGATAAAGGTTGTTAAGGTGCTAATGCCATTCTTACCTTTTGACTGATGGGAGCTAGTGATGTGTTATGAAGCATTTTAGGGCCAGCAAGTCAGCTCATGGGCACTAATTGTGACAGCCTGAGTCCAGGACACTCAGTAAAAAGAGAATCATCTCCCACAAGTTGTCCCTTGACCTCCACATACATGCCATGGCACATGCACAAAAGAAATAAAAATGTAATGATACTTCTTAATACATTTTAAAGGTTTTGACAGTCACAAGGTTACTAGGTCAAACCTAAGAGTTGCATTGAACATGCTTAAGGTCAGACTTTCAAAAGGAAAGGATAGTTTGACTCTGATCTGCAACATTCCAACTTTCCACAACCAGGGAGTCCCATCCCTGCCTTGTTAAGTCTGTAACAATGTATTAAAGGCTTTTCTTGGTTTAGCTTCAGCTTACAGAAACAGGGCTGCCTGTAACACACAGAACATCAGGTGAACTGTGGGTTCCACTGCAGAGGGCTCCTGGGAGTAGCTGGGATTAGGGGCTAGTGTCTGTCTTCACCCAACTAGAGGCAGGGAGTGCCTGAGACAGGGAGACCTCCAAGGCATCCATCCCCCAGCTGCACTCAGTACCCTGCTCTGCAGAGCACCCTCATACCACCTGGCTCTCTGCATCAGCTTGCTGACTACCCTTCGAAGTGTGGTCCTGGAGCCCCTCCCTCCCCGGTCTTTACCTGCTGCCAGCACTCCAGCACTGGCTTCCCTTTGTGGTGTGTTCTCCGTGCTGAGCCATCTGACTTGCTGGGATCCCACTGTGACTGGCCCTACAGTCTACAGGGCCTTCCAGCAGCTCTGGAACCCCATTCTCACTAAGACCCGTCACAGGGAGCTCCTGTCCATACAAAGGGGAAATTAAAAAGGACACTTCTTGGTAATCCCACTTCCCTTCTCAGGAGCTGGGCTGCTTCCCACATCCCTCAGACATTTCGTAGTGGCCTCAGGCACTGCTGCTTCCATCCTGAGTGACATTCCTGGAAGCTCCCTCCAGGACTTTGGGGAATCTAAATGAAATGAGGATGGTGGAAATGCGGGACTGGAATTAACACAGCGCCTGGGATATGGTAGATATCTCTGGTCCTTTCTTAGGCCGTCCAGTCATGGTAGGCGCTGTCCACCCCATTGCCGTCAGATAGCACTGCTGTGATTCCCCTGCCTTTTCCAAAGGGTGCAGAAGAGCGGGGTTTGGGTGTGAGCTGCTCCCTTGCATGCAAAGGCAGTCTATCCAGAGCTGTAACAGCCCACATAGACCTTGAACCTGAGCTTGGGCTGCACAACCAACTCTAGGTTCCCAGAATACTGAGCTAGTGGCAGACAGGGAGCTGAGGGTTCAGAGCTGAGGGGGACCACAGAACTGTAGGGGAGCAGAAATTGGGAGTGCATGGAGCTGAAGATACACATAATGGTGGAGGAACAGAGCTAGAGACATGAAACTGCCACTTCCCATCCCGCCAAAGCTCCCTGGCTCTTCTAGCCCTGGTCTGCTTTGCCAACAAAGGCTGTCTGCCCGTGTTGCAGAGAGTCCCTCTCTACCTCCCATGAGTCTCATTCAGGCTGACTAAACAGCAGTTTCAGGCCTGAGCCCAGATCACAGATCCAAATCCCAGTGCACTAGTGGCCAGGTTTCAGGCATCAGCCCTTGGGTGACCATTGTTAGAATTTTCCCATATCACCTCTGTGCCTTAAGGATTCAGTATTTCATGTCCTTGAATTCAATATAAGACTGAAAAATGGGTGATTGAAAACAATCATATTAAAGGCTTATTAGGTAGTTGCTTTTTCTCTCAGAAAGGGGTGGGGGCTGGAGAATTTGTCTGGGGCTAAAATGCCTGCCATGTAGGCATGAGGGCCTGAAGTGGGATCCCCAGGACCCACATGAAAATGGGGCATGATGATACATATCTGTAACCCTAGCAGTGGAGAGGCAGGGACCCCAGGATTCCCTGGAGCTCACCAGTCAGCTGTCTAGCCAGCCCTAAGCTCTGACTTCAGAGCAGCCTCCAAAGATAAAGTGGAGGACACTAGTGGAAGACACTTGACGTCAGCCTCTGACCTCCACATGTCCACACATTGCTTCACACACACAAGGGGGGGCAGGGTGGAAGTGAGCACGTCAGAAGACAAGAAGCATCACTAAGGCCAGTCAAGCCTGAACCGCCCCTCATCTTAGTCTGTGAAATGAAGGCTGACTGCACTCCACTCACAGAGGCGGACCCTGCTTCAGAGTGGAAGAGGTCAGAGTGAAGCCTAGGCAGCCTCAAGAGGAAGTATACCTGTAGCCAGCAGCACCCTTGGCAGGAGCCCAGAGATGCAGAACAGAGCAGAACGTCCTCCCAGTGGGGCTTGTCGATGACGGGCGCCTGCACTTGATCTCATCCAGATCTCACTGTCCTCCACGGAGTCTCGGACGAAGCCATGTCAGCTATCTGTGGATCTTGCAACCTGTGGACATACGTCACAGCCTGGCCCAGATTCGCAGCTTGGTGGTTTCAAAGGAGGGATACTAGAATGTGTTTTATTAGAACTCTACCATGGATCCTGTTGCATTACTTTTCCCATTTTTTTTTTTAAGTTTTTAATCAGGAACAAGAATTTTAGAGCGTTTGTATCATCCATCTGCTTTCACGTTTGATGTGTTTTCTCTCTCTTTTTTTAAAATTACATTCAGTTTTTCTATTTATGAGTGTGTGTGGGCACTCATATACTACGGCATTCATGTGGAGGTCAGAGGACAACTTGCAGGAGTCAGCTGTCCCCTACCATGGATCCCAGGGATCGAACTCAGGCAGTGAGTCTTGGCATCAGGGCCTTTACAGGTGAGCCGTCTCGTGTGCCCTGATGTGTTTTCTGGCTGCCCATCTTTGTGTGCACATTTTCTGGTACACCCTACCTGGATCATGAGCTCACCTACAGGAGAAATGTGTAGGAAGCAACATTAATTAACTACTTACATCGTTACTTTATTGTCAGTTAGCCGGTGACAGACTTCTATCAGCATGCGGTCACTGTTCTTGAAATGTTTCATTTGGCCTTTTGGAACCTACAATACCTTTTGGAATAGAAACAGGAGTACAAATAAAGGTTGGGTTCCTATGCGAGCCTGAAAAGCTTCAAATACTTTTTAAAAATAAAAAAAAAATAGTTCTGTTGCAACTGGTCCTTCAATAGCATAGGGAAGAGAGGTTCGTTTATCCCAAAAAGATACATTTTTCTTTAAAATATGTGTACAAGAGCAAAGGTCACCTAGTTTAATATTCTTTCCTTATATGGCCAGATGCGAGCCACCTAGAGCTGGGCATAGGATGGATATCCAAGTGACACTTGTTGGCGTGGGGGTGAAGTTGAGTGGTGACCTTCCTCGTGGAAGGTTGGATGTTGCTGTGTACTAATACAGGGAGCGAGTCCATGCCTGCCCCCTAACACTGTACTCCACGTGGGTCTTAGACACCAGGACTCAGACCTGCATCGTGAGGAAGCTCTGTTTTTCTCACCTCTGAATGGAAATCAGTGTTTTCTACAATTATAAAGGAGACCGATGACGATTTTTAAAAAGTTTTCAATTACATTTTTAGTTATTGGGAGGGGTGCGAAGCACCAATGTGGAGGTCAGAAGACACCTTGTGGAAGTCGGTTCTCTCCTTCCACCAGGTAGGGCCCCCAGGACTGAACTCAGGTCATCAGGTGTCTTCACCCATTGAGCCATGTCCCCAGGCTGTGCCTTTTGTCTTCTCCCCAGACAGAGAGGACCATCACAGCCCGCCCTGTGAAGCACCAGGAGCATACTTGGAGTTAGAGAAGGGATTGTTGTAACACTCCAACTCCAGAGGGACTAGCCTGGCCAGCAAGACCTGGTCCCCATCACACTTCTTGGGGCAGTGCTTGGGCTGGTGACAGGTGCTTCTGAGTTCTGTTGGCTCGTAGGGAACCGAGTCCTTGCCTCTTCCACAGCCCCATCCCCGGAGAACAGCTACCCATGTCTAGGCTGAAAGACAGGCACACCTGAGCAGCCCAAGTTGAGTAGGAGCCGTGCTCCCCCATACCAGTGTGCTCCTCCCACTAGCCAGCCATGCTGCGGACCTCACACTATCAGCCTGTCCTCCAGGGAACAGCGACTTTGCTCACTGCGCATCTGAAGTGTCCTTAGGGTGGCTGTGGTGGTGGCACCATGGGAAAGGGGACCGAGAGACAAGGTGAGGGCCTGACTCCCCTGCACATGAAGCAGGCCTGTACCAGATCAACTCAGAGGCAGTTTAGGGTGCCTGCCTACACCGGACTGTGGGCATGGTGAAGGCCCTCTCTCAGGGAAGGACCAGTCTGCCCCCAATCCTCCTCCTCTGCCCCCTCCCAGGGGCACAGGCAAGGAGATACTCACAGGACACAGGACAGGGGTGACTTCAGAGCCCTTCCCACCTGCAAGGGTAGGTGACTCTCCTCTTCCTGGAGATCCAAGGCAACTTGCAGGCAGTCACACCAGTGCCCCCTCTCCCCAGCTCCTCCGCCTGTTAGCTGGGGCCCAGGCACCTCAGGAGAACTAGCAAAGCCCCTTCCTCAAGAGCCACTGCTCAGAACAGCAGCCACACAGCAGCCTGCCCCACGCTGCCCCAGCTCCACAGTCACCCTTTCTTGGCCATCCCAGGAAGAGAGCAAGGCACAGCCACTTGCCAGCCAAATACTCCCCCATCCCTTCCCTCCCTCCTCCTCCATCCTCCCACTCCTTTTATACACCTCCTCCCTCTCATCTTCTCCCACCTACCTCTTCCCCCTCCCACACTTCTCTCCCTCCTCCCAACTCCTCTCACAATCACCCAGTCCTCCCACTTCCTCTTCCACAACCTCCCTCCTCCCATAGTCTCCCTCCTCCCATAGTCTCCCTCCTCCCATATTCTCCCTCCACCCACAGCCTTCCTGCTCCCACAAACCCCCTCCTCCCACACCCTCCCCCACACACACCCTCCCCCCACACACCCTCCCCCCCACACCCTCCCCCCCCACACCCTTCCTCCACCCACACCCTCCACCCACAGCCTTCCTGCTCCCACAAACCCCCTCTTCCCACAGCCTCCCTCGTCCCACACCATCCCCCCCACACCCTCCCTCCTCCCACACCCTCCACCCACAGCCTCCCCTCCCACACCCTCCCTCCTCCCACACCCTCCCTCCTCCCACACCCTCCCCCACACACACCCTCCCTCCTCCCACACCCTCCACCCACAGCCTCCCCTCCCACACCCTCCCCCACCCACACCCTCCCTCCTCCCACACCCTCCCTCCTCCCACACCCTCCCCCACACACACCCTCCCCCACCCACACCCTCCCTCCTCCCACACCCTCCACCCACACCCTCCCCCACACACACCCTCCCCCACACACACCCTCCCCCCCCCACACCCTCCCTCCACCCACAGCCTCCCTCCACCCACACCCTCCACCCACAGCCTCCCTCCTCCCACAGCCTCCCTCCACCCACACCCTCCCTCCTCTCACAGCCTCCCCCTCCCACACCCTCCCTCCTCCCACACCCTCCCCCACACACACCCTCCCTCCACCCACACCCTCCCTCCACCCACACCCTCCACCCACAGCCTCCCCCTCCCACACTCTTCCTCCTCCCACACTCTCCCTCTCCCCCACCCTCCTCCTACTTCCTCTCCTCCACCTACTCCATCTCCACTTCCCATCCTCCCACTTTCCCCCTTCTCGCTTTCTGTCCTTTCTCTCTCCCACCTTCCCCCTCTCCTCCCGTCTCCTGTCTCTCTTTTTCAGGATTTTTTCTTCCTCCTCTCCCTGTTCTTCCCTTCCCCATCCTTCCTCCGCTTTTCCTTTCTCCTTCCTTCCATCTCACTCTCCCTTCCTCCCCTGTACCTCTTCTTCTCCCCCTTCCCCTCCTTCCTCCTTCCTCTTCCCTCTCTGCACCATCCTCTCTTCTCCACTGCTCTAACTCCTTTTCTCTTTCCCACCTCCTCCTTCCAGACTTCTCTTCCTTTGTCAACCCCTCTTCTTTCCATCCCCCTCTCTGAGCCTCTGTTCTCCCCTTCTCTTCCCATGTCCCTCCCCCCCTCCCTCTCCCATTTTCCCTCCTGTCCCCTCCTACCTCTTTCATGTCTTCCCATCTCCTTTCTCTCCCCTTCCTCCTCTTCCACCTCTTTTCTTCCTCTCCATTCCACCCCCTCCTCCCTCCTCCCCTCTTCTCTCCCTTCCCTCTTTTTCTCTCTTTCCCCGCACTCCCTCCTTCCCTCCCCTCCCTCCTCTATCCCCTCCTTTCCACTCTCTCTCCCTCCATCTCTTCCCCATCTCCTCCCTCTTTACCCCACTTCTCTCCTCCCTATTCCCCTCTCTCCCCTTCCCAGTACTTCCCTCTGCTTCTCCCTTTCTCTCCTTCCTCCTCCCCCCTCTCCCTCCCAGCTCCCCCTTCCCCTCCTTCCTCTTCCTCTTCTCCCCTTCCTTTTGCTCTTCTCTGTCTGTCCCTCCTCTTCCTCCTCCCTCCCTCTCTCTAGCCCCACATTGCCCCCTCTTTCTCCCTCCCCTCCTCTCACATCCTCCGTGGGTCCCCTCTCTCTTCTCTCCTTCACTGTCTTCCTTCAAACCTGCCTTGTCCTACCCACTCCTGAACACGCCTGCCCCCTCCAGGCAGCTCTGGGAGGCTGGGGTGATCACACCAGAGTTCCCACCAGCCTCAGCTCACTGAGCAGAATGCTTCGTTCTTACAGTGCCCTGCTGAGGCTGCCCAGACACCCGGAACCAGCTCAGGCAGAAGCAGCAGTCTAGCCTCACAGCCCCAGCCTCTCAGAGGCTGCCCACTGTCTGAAACCAGGCAGAACTTGGTGATGCAACAAAGAGGCGCCTGTATCCTTGACCCCCAGATCCTCTGTTGCCTCATCAGGGATGGGGGTCCCCTGGGGGGTGGCCAGCTGCACTGTGCCTTCCCCCCACCCCACCAGCAGCCCCTTCCAGCAACTCAGCCACCAGCACTTCATCAGGTAAACAGGCCTGAGGCAGGCAGGGCCAGTGGGATCTGTTTGGAGTCTGGGGGCAGTAGAGCAGGGGGCTCCAGGGAGGTGGTAGCTGAGCCCCTTAAGGAGTCAGTTGGTTAAATCGGACCCCAAAGCAGCTCTTCTTGGGTAATCCCAAGAGAGTGCTGAGAGTCCCAAGCCTCAGTCTTCCCATCAAAATGGGTTTATTGGCTCTCTGCCATGGGAATGGCACTTTGGAAGAATGGCCTTCAAACATGTGGCAAGGGCCTCAGACCCTGGAACTGACTACAGACACCCCCATCTTAGCCTGGCTAGGTTCTCCTCATCTTACATGCCCTCACTGAATGTCAGATCTGCTGCCCAGACTCTGTTCTGGTTTTTGTGGCCCTCAGTGGCTTTTTGTCTAGACCCAGGGACAGCTTGGGCCCAGAAAGTATGGAAATAGCCTCGGGTTTTCTTGATTTAGCCAAGGCTCATTCTGAATGGGTGTGCTAGGGATGACAGTACACCCCAGCAGGGAACTCCTAGGGGAGTGAGCCACTGGATTCTCCCAGATGCCCATGGCCCTCCCAGCTCCCTTCGTCCTGTCCGGGCAGAAACCTCATCTCCCTGGGCCTGCTTATAAGACCTGGCTTATAGGCTGACCTCACCTTCCCCCGTCTTTGCAGAGATCCCACAGGGTCCTGCTGGCCCCACCCCTATCCACTAAACCCTGACTGTCCTTCAAAGTCAGTAGGGGCTCTCCCTGCCACCCTGAGTCCTGGGTGAGGCCCACCAGGTTTGTCCTTCTTCCTGTCCCCCAGCAGACACTGCAACTGAGCTCTAGATGTCCTGTCCAGTCCTGCCTCCTTGGCTTACCCCCTGGACCCTCAGCCTCTGCTGCCCAGCCTTCCCTGGCCCTGCCTGCTGGGGGCCCCAGGGCACCTTCAGCCCAGATCACAGTTCTCGGTGCTGGGACTTGTCTCTGTCATGATTCCAGGCTCTTGGACATGAGCATCCATTCCACGGACAGGTTGATCCCTAGATCACACAGAAGCAGATAACCTGTGAGGTAGTGGCCTCCACAGCTCAGGGTAGTCCGGAGCTACTTGGCCCAGCCTGAGATCCCTTGGCCTTCCATGGCACCCTGCTACTTCCTGATGCAATGACCTCAGGAAAGTTGGCTTGCCTCAGTTTCCCTTGAGCATAGTCCTCCATGCACATACCGCAGGGTCTGCAGGTCCTCCCCACCACACAGTCTCTCCCCACTTTTAAAAGGCCTCCAAGGCTGACAGCACAACTCCCAAGCCTTCCAAGTTCACAGCCACAGGCAAATGAAGCCGCAGGCAGCTGGTTTTCACCTTTCATGTGGCCCTGGGTCCCCAGTGCCTTGTGAGACTCAGCTGCTGGCAGAGGCAGAGGTGCCACTGGGCATGGTTGGCCTGGGTGGGGAGGGCCGGCTGCACCATCCCTGCTCTGCACCATACTGTCCCTTTGTCTCCCGCCGTCTGCCTCCTCCTCCTCCTCCTCCTCCTCCTCCTCCTCCTCCTCCTCCTCCTCTTGTGCAAGTGTCCTGTGGCTAGTGTAGTCCGTAGTCACAGGCTGGGGCTTTAAGACCACAGAAGAATCTCTTAGCGGGTAGATGAAGACCAGAGCCTGACAGGTCAGCTCATCCCAGTCCCAGGATTACTCCTGCTGGTCCTGCCATCCCCAGTACTTCAGGCTGCCTCAGCCCTGACCTGTCTCCACTTCTGTCAGATCTCCCAGCCTGTTTCTTAGAAACACACTGGACATCAGGCTCAGGGTTAACCAGCCCAGGCTGATCTCATTTCAAGGTCTTTGATACGTCTGTAAAGACCCTTTCCCCACACAGTCCCACGCTCAGGTCCTGGGGTTAGGACGTGGGCATGTGTCAGCCACCGACACTTTGTGACACCTGCTCCCTCTCGTCAGAGGTGATGGTGTCTTACATAGATGTGGGTCTGCTGCAACTGTTCACATGCATGAGCAGTCTGGTGTAACAGGCTGCTGACATCACACACACACACACACACACACATGCACACTCACACTCCCCTCCCCCTTTCCCCTTTCACACTCGCTGTCTTCCCTCCTCCCATTCTTCCCTTTATAGTAATAGGAGAGATGCAAAGAAACAGAATATTCTGGATAGCCACTTGGGGAGAAGCTGGCCAGCTGGCTTATAGAGTTAGACCTTGGGCCAGGCTGGGGCTCTTGAGCAAGGCTGGGGCCTTACTCGCTCACTTAAATTCCCTGTTGCTCTGCACACCACCAAGCCTGGCCCTCCCCACTCTCTCAGCCCTTCCTCCTAGGGCTTCCTGACCTCCCCGAGTCTGGTGCCCTGCACCACCCATAGGGTCTTGTCCCTGTCCATCTCGCCTTCCCCCAGAAGCAAGGGGAGGTAGCCCTGTGATCTCTGCACCCCTCAAAGCTCATCTGTGTACCTGAGCAACAGCAGAGCGCTGCCCTTCCAAGCCTAGTCCCTTTGGAACCTCCATGAAGGTGCCTCCTCCCAGGCTCCCCCAGCTAATCATACCTGGCTTTTGCCTTGTGAACTCCCCAGCACTCAGACAGGGTTGGAGGCTCCCTGTGTGCCCAGGATCCTTTGGCTCCCAAAAGCCTCCTGCTGGCCAGATCATCCCTTCCTCCACCATCTGACAGACCCAAGCTAGGGCTTTAGAACACACCCTCCTGGGCCCCCCAGACCATTCAGAGCCCAACTCCAGCTTGTAGCCCCGAATCTGGTACCCTGCCAGAGCTGGCCATCTGGTTTTGTTTCTTCAGGGTCAGAAAGATCCATCCCTGAGAGGGAGAGAAGGGAAGACACCCTACCCCACCTCCCTGGAACTCACATCCCTGTGTGGAGGATCACACGAACAAACGAATAGGTAAGTAAGTGTAAAGCACATGAAGGAGCAGTGAGGACTCTGTGGAAAAAACACAGATCCGTCCAGTGTGTGGGTAAACCTCTGTGTGTGTGTGTGTGTGTGTGTGTGTGTGTGTGTGTGTGTGTGTGTGTGTGCATGGAAGCCAAAGGAAGACTTGGGTGTCTCCCTCTATTGCTCTCCATTTTATTTTTTACCAGGTCCCCAAGTGCTGGGTTTAAAGGCATTTGCTACTGTACTCAGACTTCTCACTACACCTGAAACTCACAATGTTTAGGGTCTCCACCCCCTAACAGTTGAGTGACAAGCATGCACAGCCATGCCTGGCTTCTATATGAATTCAGATTCAGGTCCTCTGAACTCCTACATAGCAAGTGGGCTTACCCACTGAGCCGTCTCTCCAGCCCCAGAAAGCAGTTATATACAGGATGCTGTGCTATCCCTGAGGAGACAGTGTTTTAGTGGAAGCTTGCAAACTGAGGAAGTGAGAAGAGCATTGTATGCCTAGGGGACAGCTACACCAAGCCTCTGAGACAGGATTGTCAGGCATGGAACAAAACCAACTCCCAGAGGGGTTTTCAGGAGGAAAACCTGTGGGTCAGAGTGAGCATGGAGTCTGAGGAGTTGGAGTGTGCATGGAGTCCGTGGCTCAGGGTGAGCATGGAGTCTGAGGAGTTGGAGTGTGCATGGAGTCCGTGGCTCAGGGTGAGCATGGAGTCTGAGGAGTTGGAGTGTGCATGGAGTCCGTGGCTCAGGGTGAGCATGGAGTCTGAGGAGTTGGAGTGTACACGGAGTCTGTGGGTCAGGGTGTTTGTGGAGTCCGTGGGTCAGAGTGTGCATGGAGTCCGTGGGTCAGGGTGTGCATGGAGTCTGTGAGTCAGGGTGTGCACGGAGTCTGTGGATCAGAGTGTTTGTGGAGTCCGTGGGTCAGAGTGGATGTGGAGTCGATGGGTCAGGGTGTGCATGGAGTCTGTGGGTCAGAGTGTGCACAGAGTCCGTGGGTCAGCGAATGCATGGAACCCATGGGTCAGAGTGTGCGTGGAGTCCGTGGGTCAGAGTGTGCATGGAGTTCATGGGTCAGGGTGAGCATAGAGTCTGTGGGTCAGGGTGAGCATGGAGTCTGTGGGTCAGGGTGAGCATGGAGTCTGTGGGTCAGGGTGAGCATGGAGTTGTTTGAGCCATTGAGATAGGAGAAGCATTTGAGGGAGGAAACTCAGTGCGGTGGGAGCCGCTTTGGCATGGAGGTGGCTATAGCTTCCTCACACCTTGAGCAGTTTGAGCCCAAGGAAGGAGACTGCTGGGCCTCCTGGGGGTCTACCTTCTGCTCTTAGCTGCTCTCCTCCCCTCTGCCTGTTGCCATTGCCTGCCCTGAGCACCAGCCACTGCCAGCACCCAGCCACACCCAGCCGTCGGCAGCCCTGGCAGTAGGATCATCAAGGGAACACTGTGTCCCTGAGTGCCCTCAGAGCAAAGTTCATCATCCCCAGCCCACCCTCCTTCAGCTCACTGCTATCCAGAGTAGGACATGGCATCCTGCAGTACACCCAGCTGTGGGGATGGCAGACCCAAGCCCTTGGGCCAAGATAGTAGACAGCCCTCTCTAGAAACCCAGCTCACCACAAAAGATTTGGATAGGAAGGCAGGGCCTTAGCCAGATGAGCCTTCCAGAGCTGGGGTGTGCAGGCAGGAGGGGGGTGTAGTTGGATAGAAGACCAGAAACCCAGCCCAGCTGGCCTAGAATTCAACCCAGCTCTCTTCCCTGCTGCTGATAAAGATGGCTGCTGACGCATTTGCCTCGTCCAGTCCTCTCCTCAGCTCCTCCCTGGGCACACAGAAACCGAGGCTCACAGTGGTTGGGCCGCTTCTCCAGGATAGACAGGCCCAGGTCCCCACCGTGCTTAGTGGAAAACTCTCTGTCGTCACCACTGCCACTTAAGCCCACTGCATTCACCGTGGGGCCCTGCTGTGGCCCTCATACCCACCCCTTTACCCCAGGCCCTTTGCACACCCTGCGGTTCCCAGCACTCCCCTGGAACTTCGCTGTCCTCCAGGCCACAGGGCAAAGCCCTCCTCCCTTCCATCCTCCCCAGACTAGAGCCGATCTTGTTCACCTGATAACTCTATATTCAGGGGCCCACGTGAAGTGTTGCCTTTGAGGACTGACCAAGGCACACCAGGTCGCTAACCCCGCCACTATTGCCTGCATCTACCCACATCTTACCCTGGCCCTTCTCCTTACCCCCTGCTCATAAATATTCAGGAGTTCCCTGAAGCATGCCTTAAGCTGGCTTGTCTCCCTCTGTAACCTTGGAGATCATTCATCGTGGCTAAATGAAGTAATGGTTGCTGCTCCCACACCACCCCATGGAGCTTCAGCCCTTCGCACTCCTACCCTGACTCTTCCCCCCTCAGCAGAAAGACTGGAACCCAAGCTGGCTTCGCAGACAAGCCATGTGTGGGGGCTGAGGGCTGGCATGACAGTGGCAAAGCCCGAGGGGCCAGGAATGTCCTCTGTCAGGCAGTGGAAATTTCACAGGCTCTCCAGGAGAGGAGCCACCGAGCTAGCCTGTTGTGGGATCAAATATCCATGTTTAAACTGTGTGTCACTGTTGGGCCAGGGCATAAGTGAGAGTCAAGTCCATTCCCATACTCGCACAGGAGAACCTCCACAAGGTCTAGGTTAGCTCAGGCTGCAGACAGAATGAGTGTTGGGACAGCCTGGGCCATGTAATAAGACCTAGAGAAAAAAAGATCTGGAAAATGAACCAGCCTTGGCCACCCATCCCATCTGCTGCCACTGGCCCCTTGATCCCCTCTGGCCTCCCTCCTGCAGCCCATCTTCTGCCTTCACACAGTGGGCATACTCTACCCACCAGTCTGTTCACGTGCAGCTTTGGGCACCCTTCCCACCTGCCTTAGGGATTCTCCAACAGGAGGACATGCCAGAGCTTCTTTAATGAGGCTCCATGATTGACACTGGCTTGAGGCCCACATTGGGCCTCCACACAGTGCATAGCTTCTCACAGCCGTCACCAAAAGTCTGTCCGTGTGTCAAACGCCTAACCAGGCACACAGGCTATGACTGGCTGTCTCTGAGTCCCATGGCTAACTGGTGACCTCCCAGAGGGCCTCTGACTGTCATACCTACCAGCCATGCTGGGGGCTGATGTCACCTTGATCAGCAGCTTCCTGTCCTCAAATTCACCCTGCTCTGCGGTTTCCTGTTGTTTGGTCTCAGAGACATTCATTTTGAAAATTCTGAAGCCTCACAAGGAAGGCTGACCTGTGAAGGAAGTGGCTGCAGTTTGACAGGCTAGGTGGGTGTCCGTCCATCCATCCGCTCCCCAGCAAGCTCCCTCAAAGAAGCCCAACAGGGGCAGAGGCACAGACATGCCAAAAGACAGCAGCCGCGGGAAGCTTGAGCTGCCCTGGGTTGTCCAACAAGTGCCATGAACCCTGAGGACAGTCCGACAGAACCACGGCACTGAACCTGGCCCCAGTGGGAGCCTTGACAGGCCCAAGTGAGGAAACATTGCCTTGGCCCAACGGAGTGCCAGCCTGTTCATGCCCAGCGTCCAGGGCTTGTTGTTAAGTTTCTAGGAATTTTTGTGACTCCGTTGTTGAGTACACCTGCTATTAAAGGTCAAATGGTACCAACTAGAAATCAGCACATTCATAAACGTGAGACAGGCTGGCTGGCCCCACCCCCTTGGCCCTGCCTGTGGTCTCCAAGTCTCGGGGCTGTGTGTCTTTGAAGTAGCAGTGTCCAGCCACTCATACCCTTCAGAAGGCCCAGATGTCTCTCTGGTCACGTGACATCGGCGGTGGAGGGGCTGTTGCACCCCAGGAAGCAGCCCACAGTACAGTTTTCTAATCACCCCCAAAGCTGGTTCTTGCGTTTCTAATTTTGTATTGACTTTTAGTTATTGTTGGGGAGTGGCATGTGTGTGTAGGTCAGGCGGGGGAGTCTGTCCTCTCCTCCACCATGTGGGTCCCAGGGATGAAACTCAGGTCATCGGGCTTGGACACAGGCACCTTTGCCTCCTGAGCCATCTTGCTGGCCCTGAAAAGCTGATTAAGCACTTGCCAGCACCCCCCTCCCCCCCTGGCCACTCCCATCCTGTTCTTCAACCTCTTGCTATGGCTGCCTTGATCAAGTGCAACCAGAAAGCAAGCTTGTGTAGTGCTTGGGCATGGAGTTCCCAGGGTCCAGTCTCCTAGGACTCAGAGAGAGCCGTGAAGGAGTCAGTGTGTCGGGAAAGCTGGTGGGATACGTTTGGCAAGCAGCTTCTGCCCTTGGGAGGGAAGATGCGATGCCCCGCCGCCGCCCCCCCCCCCCCCCCCGCCCCACTTCCAGGCAGGAGCACATCAGTGTTGACCTGGGGGCCGGCAGGGGTCTTCATGGAGGTTGTGCTGCTCTGCTCATGTAACAGACACTGTCAACCCATGTGCTGCCTGCCTTTAAAAACAATGATGCTCTACTTGAAGAAACAGACCTTCCATTTTAGATCCTTCCTTCCTGAATGGGTACTGGGTGACCAGGGGGTGTGGGAAGCTCAGCCATCAGGCTCCTGGGAGCTGTGGAAAGCCACTGTGGCATTCAGCTTAGGGCTTGGGACTCAGTGAGTATGGGGCTGGTTTGCATCTCTCATGTACTGCTGATGCAGAGGGGACCCACAGCCAGGAGTAACCTACCTGCTCCAGTGCAATCTCCTGACAGACAGAGGCTGTGACATTACACCACCCAGCGCAGAGGGATGGCCAAGGGTGCGACCCTGTGGAGTGCGGTGATTCTGTGGACCACAGTGAGTGCCAACTACCATGGCACGTGGCCACAGGGTGATCTTCTGTGAGTGGCCTTGACCAGTACCATGACTGAGTCAGTCAGTGTTTCAAGGATGTTCTGAGGCCTGGAATGTCACAGGCGCCTTGCTGAGAACAGGAAATTGGGGCCATGAGGCCTGTCTGCAGAAACCAGGAACTCAAGGCAAAGCCATGATGAGGAAGGAAACATAAGTCAGAGGTCGGAACAGAAACAGCCAGGCACAGTCTAAGGAAGAGTCCAGACATCAGGCAGTGCTGGCCAGACCCAAAGAATCTGCCCCTCAAAGCACCGAGTGGGGTCTGAGAATCCTGGTCCCTGGGGCCCCCTTTGCTCCAGCGCTGAGAAGAGGCTGACAGATAAACAGCAGGCACAGGTTAGAAATCAAAGTGAGGGCCCGATGGAAGTCCTCCAAGGGGGCCGGTGTGCCCGCCACAGATGCCGCGGGGTCACACAGATGCGCATGCTTTGCCCCGTGGAACTCACGCCTTGCCCTCTTGACCCCCTTCTCCCCCCAAGGCCCCAAAGGAGGCATGCCCTTGAGAGGGGCAAAGGGACACATGGCACCAGCTGTGCCTTGGCCCACAGCTGCCTGCAGAAATGGCTGTGCAGGGAGTGTAGCAGCCCCGTGTCTCCCCAGATGGCACCATACTTTTCACCCCAGAAGAAAGGAGGAGCTAGACCACTCTGAGAAGAGGAGAGAGTCTCCGACTCTGGGCCACAACTCTGTGACCTTGGATCCCACTACACATTCTACCGCTAGACCTGAGACACCACTTCCAACCCACACACCTCTGCACACACACGGATGTGCACACCCCCACACGCAGGCAGCATGCACTCATGCACTGACAATCTTGCACAGAAGCACATACCCAAGTATAGGCATACGCACATGGGACTCCCTGGAAGCCAGCCCTTCCTAGGAAAGCTTCCACTTCCTCCCAAGGACAGGAAGTAGCTGGGACCTAGAGGCTCTCTTGGGATAATGGCCGCAGTTCACGACCCAGTCTTACCCTCCTCCTCTCCAGTCTTCAGAATGAATGTGGAGGTATGTCGCCTCCCTGGGGTCTCCCTTTTGCCCTTGGAAGAAATACCAAGCGCCTTGAGTGGCCACTGGCTCCCTTGTTGTCACAGCGACTCCCAAGCCTCACTTGACTGCCTCCCTGGCTTTTACCCCATCAATTTCTCAGACTGCCAACCTCAGGGCCTTTGCACCTGTGTGCTGTTGACTTGGCAGTCTTTTCTCTCCTCTGCTCCTGTCTTTCTGGTCCTATTCTCATTGCTCTCCCTCAGAAAGGCTGTTCCTAACATGGCCAACCTGGGTATCTTCGCATGCTTACTTGGGCAGTCACCACCCTGAGGATAGGGCTTGAGTCCCTTTCTACCGTCAGGTCCCCAGCACAGCACAGGTGTTGAACTGCTCAGTGCGGGTGGGAACTTCAGGCCGTTGTGAAGAGCGTACGGCTGTCACTCGAGTGGAGCACATAGGGCTGAATCTGATCCCGAGTAGCCCTGTCCCTCCTTAGACCTCAGCTTCTCTTCCCAGGAAGTGGGGTGCTGTCTCGCTGTGAGTCTAGATGTCCCTATGCCCAGGATTGTGTAGTCTGCCATTGGTTGGCAAAGTATGGGTCTCAACAAGCTCAGAACCCCCAAGGTGAGGGCATAGGTTGAGGGATCTTAGCCTGTCCTTGGTTGGGGAGATAGGGACTGCTTTCTTGACAAGGTGGAGGATGGTGTCATGCATAGGAAGGAGGTCATGGAGGTCTGGAGTTGACCCACAATCCTTGACCACAGCAAGCAGGCCTGTCCTGGAACACACACTGACAGGAGCAGAGCCAGGCCAGCAAGTGGTGTCTGACCTCCATGCCCGGGGATCATCTCCAGGAGCGGGGAATGGACTGCAGAAGAGGATGTCTGGACCACAGTTCCTCTCCAACCCCGAGGGTGAGGTTGCCCCCACCCTCCACCCATGCACCAACTGCCTCCAAGCTTGCCCAGGCCCGACTGGGCCGCTGGCATGCGTATGGAGAAAGCCACAGCAGCCAAGGCTGTAGGACAGGACAGACCTGCCAGCACATGGGCTGAGGAAAAGCAGGCCAAGATCCTGGTCCTGCCCGGTCCTGCCCAGCAGGGCTGTGTCAGTAGGGCAGAGGGTTTCCGTTACTCATCCAAGTACCCCTTGCTCCTGCGGTCTCTACCTCATCCTCATCACAGTGTCCCTGCTTAAAGATGGGTGTGTCCTGATCTCCAAGGGAACCTTGCAAATACAGCCCAGAACGGTTGCCAGAGTTCCCACTGCGCAGTGACAGTTACCTCAACAATAAAGGTGTGGTGGCTGTGAAGCTGGAGATGACTGCACTACTTAGAAACCTTTGTGGATATATGGCTTCTGCCCAGGATGATGTGAGCCATCCTTCCAGACCAAAAACTCCCTCGGAGAGACTCTGCTTTGAGTTTGGAGAAGGAGCTGCAGAGCCTGGGTGGGGGATGGGTAGCCAGCCCCTCCCCCCCCAAACACACACACACACACACACACACACACACACACACACACACACACACACACACACGGGCCAAATCCACCCATCTCGGGTTTCATCCCATTTGGCAACCAGTCTTGGTGGTGATCCTGTAATCCAGGCTCGTTTTCTCTGCTTCATCCCAGTGCCTCCTTCCCTGGGTCACGAGTCACCCTGGTCTGAGCCCGTGGGGTACTTCTAGGCCACTTAAGAGACCCTTGCCAGAGTGGTATGAGGACCAGGCAATTCGGGGATCACAGCCAGGGGGAGTCTGAAACCCTAGGAAGCACACTGAGGTTCCAGCCAGCAGCAGACTTTCCCCAGGATGGCAAGAACATGCCATCTCTCAACTCCACCCACACCCCTTCTCTTCACTCTGGTGGGCCTGTGAGGGCCTTGTGCCCATTTCTTTGCCATTAACACTGGCACTCACACTCCTATAAACCCCATGCTCCCCATGCCCTGGACTTCTGGACAGCTGGACAGGTAGACAGGCTTCAAAGCCCCCATGATCATGACCCAACTTCAGCTCTCTCTCATCCTCTCGTCCTCTCCTGCTCTGTCCTGCCTCAAGGGTGTCCTCCTAGCCCCACCACCCCATGAGAGTCATGCCTGCCTCACAGATTTCTCCACTCCTCTGCAGCTTGTGGTCAGCCACAGCCGACAGGTCAGTCGCTCCTAGGGGAGTCTATACCACAGGAGTCCATGGTGGCCACTCATCTGGGCTTTCCTTTGGGACGTTGGTAGTTCAACATGTTGTCGGCCACTACGCTGCTCATGCTGGACTTCGTAGTCTATGCCCAAGTGCACCGGTGCAAACCCCATCACTTTCTCCCTGGCCAGCCAGAAATGCCCTCCCACTCCAGTGCCATCCCCACCTCCCAAGGCTAGACCCCACATCCAGGCAGCCCAGAAATGTCAAGGCTGTCTTCCAACCTGGGAATCCCTGCCAGCCTCAGGCTTCCTCCCGTGATCTGCCTGGCCCCAGCTGAGGCTTGTCATAGAGGGCCTGCCCTGCCTTCCCTCCTCTGCCCAGCTCCACACCCCACCTCTCCCCTGCTCCAGAACCTTCCCCAGGGCTTCCAACCAACCCCTCCACTCTACCTCCCAACTCTTTCCAAAGCTCCCTTTTGTTTCTATTGCCCCAACACACAACACTTATGCAAGCACACTTGTTGGCTTGCGTGGTCTCCTTTGACAAATGGGAGCCTGCTGGGTCAATGTGGAATGTGCCCCAAGGCACAGGCAGCTAGAAAAGGCCACACCTGGGGCTGCCCCTGCTCTTCCCAACAGGAGAAGCAGAGATGGATCCAGAGGTGTGCCCAGGCAGAGTACATGAGGCAGGGACTCAGAGGACAGCAGAAGGATGCAGAGTGCCCACCTCACTCAAGAGAGCCTTGAGCGTTGGAGCGGGGTCTCTAGGTCACATCCTGTGGACCGTCAGCTGGCACTACTGAGCTGGAGGTAGTCCAGGACAGCAGGGATGCCTCAGGGTCAGCAGGGTCTAAGTGGGAAAGGGGATGAAAGGATAGGCCTCTTTCTGTTTTTGGTTTTTCAAGATGGGTTTCTTTGAGTAGCCCTGGCTGTCCTAGAATTTACTATGTAGACCAAGCTGGCCTCGAACTCACAGGGATCTGCCTGCCTCTTCCGAGTGCTGGGGTTAAAAGTGCGCCACCACAGCCTGGCTAAGATAGCTTCTCTTGCTTCCCACATTCTGCCACAGGAGCCTGAAGCCCAGAGCCACCCTCCTGGGCTGTTCCAATGCTTGGCACTGAAGCTCTTCTGTAGAGATGAGAAAGGCCGTGGAGCTAATTCCAACCCTCTCTGTGACCTTCTGCAGGTCACTGGCCTTACCTGTCCTAGAAGGAAGGTCTATCCAGTTTACAGAGCCTGATAAAGGCAACAAAAACAGACTGTTTAACCACCACACATAAGACCAAAACAAGGAGGAGACCAATGGGCAGCAGCTGTGTGGGCCAGAGAGCAAACAGCTCGATGGCCTAGCTTCTCGGAACTCTCCGGGCAATGAACTTGAGCAGGTCACAGCTTGTTAGCTGGGAATGGAAGTGGGAAGATGCTGGTCAGACAGCCAGGAGCCTAAGGTCTGCAGACCCCTCCTCATCTGCAAAGCAGCCACCAGCAGGCAGGGTACCTGGGACCTCACCACACAGCAGCCACTGTCCCCTCTGATGAGTCTCACATAGCAAGACCCTCAAGGACAGGGGCCAGTGAGATGGGAGGCCTGTGCTGAAACTCCAGACCTGGAGGCAGATGCTTCTTCGAAACAGAATTCCTTCCCATGGCCAGGACAAGGAGCTGTCATCCTAGGGCTGAGCTTGTGCCCCCAGAGTGGCTCAGTCAGGTAGCTGTCACTCTTCTGCAGTTTGTCACAGACTGAGTGTGGCCTGTGGTGGAGGTCTCACCCCATATAGCTGTGGCTCTGAAGTGCTATCAAGCATCAGAACTGCAAGAAGGCTTGGGACGGTGGCTGGGCTTCCCTGGGCCTGCTAGCCTGGGAGAAGGCAGGCCTGGCGATCCTGGGGCTGACAGGGGTAAATGTTGGGAATGGCAGGTCATTCAGTGAGTCAGAAGGGGCTGAGTGCAGGGGAGGGGTCTCTACCCTCTGCTGAGAACCTGCAGTGTGCCAGCCAGAAACTCGCCACAGTGGGCACAGGCATTGGGGATGAGGACACAGAGGCTCAGAGAAGTAGGCTGTCCAAGTGTGCACCAAGACCAGAGAGCCAAGATGTAGCCCAGAGGCTCTGGCTCCACAGAGAGCTCTTTCCAGTTTTCCATGGCTAGAACAAAGCTGTCTTTCCTGGAGGAAGGGTTTCATGGTGTGCTGCAGGGCTGTCCTCGCCTTTGGCCAATTCAAAATGGTTGCCAAAGAGTTAAATCATGGAAGACATGTCAATCAGGTGCATGCAATGTGACACCAACAGGGTCATCCATACTCCAGAATGTTCTAGCAGTCAACCAGAAAAGCCAGAAAGCCACAAGACTTCTAGGGATGTGGCTCAGTTGGTAGCATGCCTGCCTAGCATGCATGCAGCCTGGGTTCCCTCCCCAGCATTGCAAAACGGGCATGGTGGTACAAGCCTGTGACCCCAGTACTCAGGAGGTGGAGACAGGAGGATCGGAAGTTCAAGGTTCTCCTTGGCTCCACAGCAAGTCAAAGTCAGCCTGGGATACATTGGGGAAAGAGAGAGAGAGAGAGAGAGAGAGAGAGAGAGAGAGAGAGAGAGAGAGAGAGAGAGAGGAGAGAGAGAGCCAGAAGAGGCAGGCTCGCTCATTTATTCAATGAACATTTGTGTATTTGCTGGGCAGGTGAGACCCATTGCATGAATGAATCTAACTGAAGGGCAGAAAATGCTTGTCTGGACAAATTGCTTTTTGCCTTTTGTTTTAAAAATCTATTTGGGCCTGATGGTACAGTCCTGTGGTCTCAGCTACTAGAGAGGTTGAGGCAGGAGGATTCCAAGTTCAAGGCTAGCTCGGGCAACTTGGTGAAACCCTATCTCATAAAGTTTGAAAAGAGGGCTGGGGATGTGGCTCAGTGGTGGGGTGCTTGTCTAGCATGGTGAGACCCTGGGTTCCATCCTCATGCAGAACAAGCCAAGGCCAAATCAGCCCATCCCGAAGCCCTTGACACCAGCTATCCAGCCAGCGGCTCTCCTTCCCCGTTTGGCCTGTGGGACCCGGGATCAGTGCCATGTCATGATCTCTCTCATTCATTGGTGAACACAGCCTGCTGCCTCTGCCTCTTTGCTTGCCTTTTTACCAGCTGCAAGATCCCGGCATCTGGGCACAGCCAGTGGTGACTGGTCTGTTCCCAGCAGGCACCTGGGGAAGCAGTGTTTCCTCTCAGTGCTATAATCGCGGCTCCCTGTAGATCACGGCCCTTTCTGATTAGGACTGTCCAGAATGATGAGATCTCAGGGTGGACACAAGCTCTCTGTTGAGTTTAGAATTCATCGTCAGGAAAAGCAAGCAGTTCTTGGGACTTCCCCCTCAAGGCCCTTGAGTGACCCATGACCCTCCTGCCCAGCTTGCCTAGCTCACAGAAAAATGCCTTTCTTCTAGACCCCATGACTTCCTGTGGTTGGCAAGGAGATGAACTGCAGGAGGAGGGGTCTGGTATATGTGTGACCACCACCCTGGTGATTGCTAATCTGTGTTTCTTTCTGAAACCCAGGCCTGAGGCAGGAGGACCCTGGAGCATCAGGGAATGAGCTCTGGGGTCTGGTAGCGCTGCCCCTGTTAAGCTATGGTGCCCGGGGAGTCTTTGCATGCCTCTGAATCTCTCCATGTGGCTGCCTGGAGGAGCTCAATTGGAGTGGTCTCCTATCTCACAGGCAGCAGAGACAAGAAGGGTGAAGCCTCTTGCCTGAGGTCACATGGCTTGAACAGATGGAACCAGAATCCCGAGGCCACAATGGAGGGCTTTTGCACACCGGGGCTGGACCTTTGTATGCACGCTGTCTTCCAGACCCCAGAGCAAATGTCCTCACTCTCCTCCAGATTGCCCCCTCACTGTTTAAGGGAAAGAGGAAGGAGCCAGGCAAGTAGAGGAAGCTGATGCTGCTGCAAGACTCTGGAGCCTCCCAGCTTCCTCCCTGTGCGCATAGTCCCCCCTCCGCCCCCCCGGGGGGGGGGGCTCGGCTTCTCTTCTTCCCCGTGGGGGTCTTGGGCCCCCATCTTTGGCATTCTCCCTAGGGGCCCACAGTGCTGACCTCTAAGTAGGCTGGCACAGGCAAGCACTGGCCACCCACACTGGATCCCAGGTGTCACACAGAGCTTTGCTGGCAGGCCAGGCTATAGAGAAAGGCCCTCACCCCGCTTCCGGCTTGGGAAGCTCCTGTGGGCTTCTTTATCTTTAACTAGTCATTGCTAAAATATCTGGCCACCTCTGGGCTGCTGAAGGGACTGATGAATTTGAGGATCAAGGCCGCGGACATTGTGAGCCTGAACAAATATTGGTTGTGTGTCCAGAAGGGCCCGGGCTCTTTGTGCCAGAGCCCTAGCCTAGGTGGTGTCACAGACCCAGCTCTGTCCCAGCTGAGGCTTCCATTTACTCCGGGCCTCAGTTTCTTCACTGGGGATAAAGTAGAATAATGCACCTGCTCCCGTTGCTGGGCTGTACGCAGATGGGAGCACCCTGAGCTCACCAGGAGTGTGACTGCTAGTGAGTGAGCACAGCTCTGCTCCCCTGCCTGAGGAACTGAACACTCCTGTGCTTGCCTACCTGAGCCTCTTACTCTCTTCCTTTAGTCCAGTGCTTCTCAACCTTCCTCATGCTGCGACCCTTAAATATACAGTTCCTCATGTTGTGGTGACCCCCACCCCATCAAGTTACTTCATAATTGTAACGTTGCTATTGTTATGAATCATAATGTACATATCTGATCTGTGGGCCACAGGGTCGCGACCCATAAGTTGAGAATCGCTGCTTTATTCACTGCCAGCCTTTTCTGGGAAACACCGTTCGTGCTTTTGTGCCCTTGGGCTTGGGATGAACTTCTCTGAGTAGCAGCCTTGTATAAGAGCTGCCTGTTCACAGTGCCTGGTTCCTGCGAACAAAAAGGGATGATGCTGGATGAAGAGAGGAGGGTCTGCTGGGTGGTTCTGGGATAGCCGGGGAGAGAGGTGGTAGTAGTCCACAGGAGTGATGAGAGCAAGCCTAAGCCGGTCACCCACACCGGGCCCTTCCCTCAGCTCACATCCATCGCCCTTTGCAACTTAGGAAGCCCCATGGTGGCTGCAGCAGTGCTCATCAGGGAAACTGAGTCTCAGAGGTCACTCTGCCCAGCCCCTTTGTCATGTTCCAAGTGGCTCACACTCCTGGTTAATGGATCCTGGGACTGAGCAGGTGTCAGGCTCCTACCACGCCAGGTCTGACACCTGAGGCCAGTGATGTCTGAGGTACATGCACCTGGATCCCAGAGCAGGAGAGATAGACTGGGGGAGCGGGGGGCGGACGGTGGTGAGTCTTTTTCTACTTAGAGACTTCACCTGTGTGCAAATGTTTCCCTTACTGATTTTATGTGTGAGTTTTTCCTGGGGCTCTGAGGAAACCAGGCCCCCAGTGTGCTGGGCAAGTGCTGTAGCACCAAACTACAGCCCCAACATTCCGTCTACACTGACTATGTAAACCACAGGACTGGGATATACTCGGTGGTAGATGCATGCTTAGCATCTACGAAACCATGGATTTGATCCACAGCCTTGAAAGACAAACATGGAATCGGTATAAAAATTACTAAGGACACTTTACCCTATTGGTGGGTGGGGTACGCATGTGCATGCACTTGTGTGTACAGGTGCAGAGGCCAGAAGTCAACAGCAAATGTCTTCCTCCATTGCTCTCCACCTTGTTTTTTGAGTCAGAATCTCTCCCCGAGCCTGGAGCCCAGCGTTTCAGCAAGCCTGGCTGACTAACAAGCACCCCAAGATCCGCCTGTCTCTGCAACCACAGTGCTGGGATTGCAGGTATGGGGGACCAAGTAGAGTTTTTACATGGATGCCATGGAACTGAACTTAGGTCCTCGTGTGTGTGCAGAGTGAGCCATCTCCCCTAGCCTTTTCCACCCAGCATTTATGTTCCCTCTCTAGGCTGTGATTGCCTTATGCACATTTTATAGACAGAATCTTAGAATGGAAGACAAGTTCCCTGAACAAGCTGACTCTCAGCCTCCATCCCTATAAGCTTTTAGTGTAAACGGGCTCCTGGGACGCACCTGTCCTAGAGGCTCATTTCTTATGCGTCTGAAGTTCGAGTTTCTCGGGAGCCTGTGTGTATTTGCTAGCAAACCTGCTTGCTTTCCCAAGTAGGGAGGATCATTAAGGACCCAGATACCCTCAGGAGCTCTGAGGAGCAGCTCACTCCTGTCAGCCTGCTGGCTACACAGGTCCCCTCTGAACCCTCGGACAGTGCCCTTTGGTCTGCTTTCTGTGGCATCCATATCTATCTTCATCTCGATGGTTCTGCTGCTGATAACTGCTGGACAGGTAAACAAGGAAGGAGGAGAAAGTCCACAAAATACCTGTCAGCCAACTCCAGTAAGGGGCCAGGGCCACGGGCAGGGCCAGCCCAGAGAAAGGCCAGTTTCTCTTTCCTGGCTTCCCAGGCCCTGGCTGGTCCCTGGCTGGCCCCTGGCTCCCTCCAGCCTCCCCCTTGGCAGCTGAGGCTCCAAAATAGGAGTCCCTGACCCCGGGTACATGCTCTCTGTGCCTCAGTTTACATATCCAAAAGCACTGGCAAGTTGCAGCCAGGTCCTGTGGGATGTGAAAGTAGAGAGGGTGATGTAGCCAGACCCCACAGCACACATGTGCCCTCACTGAGTTCAGAGGTCCTGGTGTGTGGGAAGTACACTTTGAGACTGTAGAGGTGCCGAGAGGGGGTTCCTTAGCCCCAGGTCGCAAAGCACACCAGCACTGAGCTGAGGCCTGTAACAGGGACTCTCTGAAGCTTGCATTACCTGGTCCCATAGGCCCCTGCAGCTGAGCCTCTGAGTGGAATATTTCAACAGAAGAGCTCAACCCAAGGCACCTCTCATTCAGGCTGGGGAAGGTTGTGAGGCCTAGTGCAAATAGAAAATGCAGAATGCATGTCCGTGTTAGGAAATGACCAAGAATTTTAAGGAAGACCCCAGAGCTTTAAACCAGGATTCTGATCACTGGGCCCTAAGCAAAAACTACAGCCCAGGACCCCCAGGGAGGAGGCCAAGCAGGCAGAGGAAGGAGCCTCCAAGAACTGATCCCTGGGCTGTGGGCTGTAGGTACCTGGCCTTTCCCTAAACCCAGGTCTGCAGCCAGCCATGCTCACCCCACTGCTACCTCCTACCTGTTCACCCAGGATGGCTTCCCTCTTCACTCACCCCTGCAAGAGGTGCCGCTCTGCCAGGTTGTGGTTGGGCACCACATTCTCCTTGGGGAACAGAGTCTTCCAATGAGACTGCTAGTGCAAACTAGGGCTCAGAGATGTGTGTGTGTGTGTGTGTGTGTGTGTGTGTGTGTGTGTGTGTGTGTGTGTATGTGTGTGTGAATCTAGGGCTTTGAGCATGCTAGGAAAGTGTTCTGCTGCGGAGCCATCTCACCGCTATGACCCTAGGTTTGAACATATGCATATGAGTGCATGTGGGGTTTTGTAGAGGGATTTTTTTTTTCTTTTGGTACTGGGGCTTGAACCTAGGGCCTTGTGTAATTCTAGGCAAAGACTCTACTGAACTATTTCCCCAGGACTCTATGCAGCGTTTTGAACCACAATTTTTTTAAGCCAGGAAAAACAAAATATCAAATTTTTAAATAAAAATGTGTGCTAGCAGCCAAGACTCTCCCAGCTAGAGGCTGTTCCACAAGGTGGGCCTAAGGATCCTATCTTACTTTACAACTGAAGGTTTCTTTATCTATTGTTTGTATTTATCCTTTCTTTTAAAATTTTTCTTTTTTTCTTAGAAAATTGCATCAGTGTGTCATTTTCTTGATTAGTGAGTGTTTGGTTCCTTAGAGGAAGAGCCTGACACCCACCCCCAATCCTGGTCCTGGTGGCAGAGAGGACCATGAGGGTGACAGCTGATAATGATGAGAACAGGTAACGGCCACCAAGGTCTGTGCAGTGACCTAAACCCCTGCCCAACTCCCTTCTGTTAAGCAAATACTGAACACCTATGTGGAGTGCTATCCCAGCCAGCAATGCCGCCCCAGGGCTGAGCTTCCGCTCAGAGAGCTCAGAAACAGTTCAGCAGGTGGTGTGACCCCTCCAGGAAGAAGGTCTGTGAGGACCAGGGAGACGCCACACAACCCCCTGACCCACACACACCCCAGCCCAGGAAGGGATCCCACTCAACCCCACTTTTCAGATGAGGAAACTTGAGGTTTGTCCGGAGCCACCAACCAGGAAGTTCAGCTTGGGGACTGTCCGGGGTCAGGCTGGTGCCTGAGGGCTTTTTTCTGCACCGCCAGAGTGCGCGCACACAAGCTGGGGTGGAAGCCAGGTGGAAGAGTCGCCTTCTGTACTTGAGGGGCCAGCGGGACAGTCATTTCAATTGCACATGGCCAAGTTGTCCCTCCTGTAGGGACGAGACCAGGTGATCTCTTTCAAGGGTCATTACTTCCTCCCTCAGACTGAGCTCAGGAAGGGGAGCTGACCAGCAGGGGCCCTTTAAGGCTGGCCAGGGGCAAGTTCATTCACCCAGGGGCCCCTGCTGACTCACGCTTATGAAAGTGATTTTCCTGGCCCCGCCCCTGCCTCCGCCTCCTCCCAGCCCTGCAGTGAAATACCCCTGCTAGCCTTGGGCCTCTCACAGCCTCTGGGATCCCCAGGGCTAACGGGCATCCTGTTCCTGCAGCCGGGCACCGTGACCAAGTCCCTCACCGTGACCAAGTTCCTCTGAGTGTCCTGCCAACCCAGGCTCACCAGCTCCCTCCAGCTACTGCCCATCAGGTGAGTGGCCTGGACAAGACTGTGGGTGGGAAATGATAGCCAGGCAGGGGAGCGGAGCAGGGAGGACTCTGGGAGTCCCCCCTGCACCGCCCAGCCATGGCCATGGCCAGGAGCCTGGGCCCCTCTCCCCAGTAGCCCCTAGCCCGATAGCCTCATCCAGCCCATGGAATAGTATTCTGACAGGAAGAAGTGTGGGTAGCCTTGCTGCTGGGAGGCATCCAAGGCCACCGTGTCTACAGCCCAGTGAGGTGCTGTGTCCTGTGTACTGGGCACAAATGGGCACAGCAAGGGTTCCTGGGCACCTGGCTTAGGGAAGGTGCTTGGAGAGCGTGGTGGGCCATGGAGGGGGGGCATTAGGAATCCTTGGGCTCAGGTGGGGCGGGCACTTGGAATAAGTGTTCTTTGTGACAAAGGCCAGGTAATACTTGGCTGACTGCGCACTTCCTCCTGCCCCAGGGCTTTGTGTCTCTAGCAGCTGTCACAGCTGTTACTTGTTGCTTTGTTTGGGAATGGAGGGGAAGGGGACCAGACTAGGCGGTCCGAGACCTGGGCAAGATGCTTCCTCCACCCTACCTTAGTTTCTTTCTCTGTGTAGTGGGGATAAGAAACCCCAGCTCTTGGGTGTCTCAGAGGCAAATGGTACATGGCCCCAGCCCTCCCCAGTGTGATGATTTCATAACCTCAGAAATATCTGCGGTGTGATCCTGGGGCAGTTAGCGACACTTCTGAGAAACTCTACTTTTCATTTTTGTGTGCATGTGCTCATACCTGCGGAGGTCAGCGGTCGATGCCTGGTGACTTCCTCAATCACTGTCCACACTTTTATTATTTATTTATGTATTTATTTTATATATATATATATATATATATATATATATATTTTTTTTTTTTTTTTTTTTCAAGACAGGGTTTCTCTGTGTAGCCCTGGCTGTCCTGGAACTTGCTCTGTAGACCAAGAGGGCCCTGGTTAGTACTTGGATGGAAGACTACCTTACTTTTTAATTTTTCTTTTTTTTTTTTTTTTTTAACTAGAGAGAGAAAGCTTGTGTGGAGGTCAGACAACCACCCTCAGGGGTCAGGGGTCAGTTTTCTCCTTCCGTCTTTATGTGGGTTCTAGGAATCAAATCAGGTTACCACTCTTATGTAACAAGTTACCTGTTGAGCCATTTCCCTGGCTCTTCTGAACTGAACCTGGAGGCTATCGATTTGGCTGACCGGCCAGTGATCTCCAGGGCACCTCCCCCCAGATCTGGGATTATAAACATCTGCTCTTTACAGGAGCAGGGGGAATCCGAACTCAGGTCCTTCTGAGCCATCTCCCTGGTCCTTCAAACCAGTAATTTCTAGTGTAAGCTTTTCTGTCAGCATTGCCGGACCAGAGGGACTCAGAAAGACACCATCATGTTAAAAAGGGGTTATTCTAAACTTGGAGGGTAGGGTGGGGTTCACTTCTGTAATCTGAGCACTTGGGAGGTGCAGCGGGATGATCAAGAGTTCAAGGCCATCCAAGGTTTATTGTTGTTTAAAGCCAGCCTAGACTACATGATACCCTGACTCAAACAAACCAGGCAGCTTATTCCAACTCTACAAACTAAAGCCTCTGAGCAGAGCTCACAGGAGTACGGAGAACTTGTTTGCTTTATAACTTTGTAGTTAGTGTTTGTGGGTGGTGGTGAGGGTGAGCAGCTTGGAGGATGTGACCTCTGGGGTCCAGGCCTGGTGGTGGTGACCTCACATGTATGGCATCCAGCTGCTCCAGGTGAAGGATCTGCCAGCTGTGCTGGGAAAGGGGCTGGTCCTGGAGTGCAAAGTCCTCTAGTGTGTTAGCTCCTCCTACTTCCTGTGAAGCAACTTGGGCATCCCCTTGGATCTGGCCTGTGTGGACAGGGCCTCCTGCTGGCATCACTGAGGAGCTATATGCTGGGGTATTACAGAGAGGGAAAGAGTGGGCACCTCAGGTCTCTGGGGATAGTTGGCACGCTTTTTTCAGGGATGTTGGAATGTCTGGTAGGGTTCTGCCCACAGAGATAAAATGTTCAGTTCTGTTATCTGCCTGCTCTGAAACTTAGGGGGCTCGCCTTTTCCCCTGGAGCCTCAGTCTCCTCATCTGAGAAGTGGGTTGTCATGAGGATGAAAGGAGATAATGTACAGGAAACGGCCTGCCAGGATGTTACACTCTATTGCTCCTGTTCCTGGGGACAGTGAAGACGGGAAGGGAGGAACCCCAGGCCCTTTGATGTGCACTGGGGAGGGGAGTCCTCCAGGAACTACAGCCTGAATCACCAAGGCTCTGAGCACAGCTGCACCTTCTAGTCAGTGAGAAACTGACCCGCAGCAGGCCACTGGGGCCAGACTCTGCTGCAGGGAAAGGGGACAGCTGCACGCTGCAGGAGTCTGCAGCCCCCTACACCTGCAGGAGCACAGAGAAGGCTCTGGAATGGGGTGGCCCCGCTCGGTGGAGGTGGAACAGGCTCCTTGCAGCAAAGCTCCCCAGCCTCTCTACCTGTAAATTGGGAGTGATCAAAAGAGTACTTGTAACACCCAGATAAGTGTTATAAGCATAAACTGGTGTGTGTAGAGGGTTTGGCCCTTGAGTGGAAACAGCTGTATGGCAATGCCTGGTGTCGGCTGCTACAATTATGGCCATTGGTCATGTTACCCCATTATCCTCTTGGGCCCTGTGTGGGGAAGGCCGTGTGGTCTCCAATATCAGCAGGAAGCCACCTCCACTCTCCCGGGAGGAGGAGGAGGAGGAGGAGGAGGAGGAGGAGGAGGAGGAGGAGGAGGAGGAGGAGGAGGACACAGTGGGTACTGGGGACATAGGGCCCATCTTTACAAGTCAGGGAAGCTGTCCCAAAGCCTGAGCACAACTGAGACCAGAAAGATGGTTCTTGGCCAGCCCACCCATGAGATCACAGTGAGGTGCAGGGGCATGTTCCACTGGCGGGCTGTTCCTCCTCTGAGGCTCACCCTCACAGCCACCAGCGGAGGAACACTGAAATGCCAGCACCAGGGACTGGCTGCTGTGAGGTCAGTTGTCCCGTCTGACTGGTTGGACTTGCCTGGTAGGCGATGCTCTTGTTTGTGTCCCAGCACACAAGTCCCACTCAGCCCCAGCTGTGTTTCGTTGGCCCGTGAAGGATTTGTGAAAAGGTGCGTCATTGACTGGCCACTTTTCCAAACTAGAGAGTTCATATACAACCCCCAGATTTCCGCCTCCTCTGTAAGAGTTCTGGGGATGTTACCTCAGACCAATGTGCTGCCACTAGGTGAATCTGCAGCTCTCGGGGACCTGCACCATGGTCCAGTCTTAATCATCAGTTAGCCTTAGGTTAAAGTCCTGCCAGCAGCTTCCGCCCAGGGTCAGCATGGGAGGGACAGGTCACTGGAGGAGCTCATTATCCCTGCTCCCCCCTCGGGGCTCAACATTGTTTGTGGCCCCCTGGTTACGGACACAGGGCTGAGGCTCCTGGGGGAGGCTTGCCCCGCCCCTGCTGCCCGCCTGGGAATGCCGCTCTGGTGCTTTGAGCAGTTAGGCACTGTGGCCAGCAGGGGGCGCATGAACTCCAGAACCTGGGACTTGCTGGCATTTTCCCAAATCCAGTTGTCAGAGTCTCCCCAAGTCCAAGGTCCAGTCCCACCCTGAGCAGGAAGTCAGGCAGGGCCTTCCCAGCATTAAATCTACCCAAGCAGGTGTTCCAGAATATTCTACTGGCACAGCCTACAGAGGCTCAGGTCTGGCAATGAACCAGTGTCACCAGTAAGGAGGCGACTGTGTAGGCCAGTTGGGTAGTGGCACTGCAGCTACCAAAGAAGTCTTCTTGTCTTGCTCCCCGCCCCCCACTGGGCAGGGAATCCCCTCCCTGAGGTGAAGTGGGGAGATGGATGGCATAAGGCTCAGTAGAGATAGTGGTTCCCGGTCCCCAGGCAGCTAGGGAGGAGGGCAGGTGCCCCGTGTGGCTGGGGACAGGCATGTTGGATTGCAGAGAATGTGGGAGGAGAGGAAGGCAAGATGAGGCATATTGTGGCTGCCCCCTGGGGCCCTGTACTCCGTGCTGAGCACCAGAATGCCCCTGAGAATTGGCCATGCAGTCCCTCACCCTGATCACAGGGGCTTCTCTTTGCTCTGCTCTCCAGGTCCGCTGCCAGCCTCAAGCTGAACTCCAACCCCAGCTATGAGCTCCTGGAGGCGTGACTCCCTCAGGGCCAGCAGCTCGGAGCCCCTCCCAGTGGTCATCATCGGTAAGTGTCACCCTGGCAGGGTAGGGGGTACACTGGTGCTCTGGGGACCCCTGGGTCTGAGGCCAGGAAGGCTGAGGCTGGCCTCTAGATGGCTGTCTTTAAATGAAGCTGATGTGGTTACTGTGGCTGTGTGCATAAAACATTACACCATGACCCCGTGTCCACAGCTGTGCACAAAGATAGGGCCCATGGTTCCTGTCCTCAGTTCTGCAAAACTGAGAAAGAGAATCCAAGAACCAGGTGGAACCACATGGACGGACATTTTAAAAGTGAAAAGCCGATGGATGTCAGTAAGAGCAGGGGAGAGCTGATAAGACAGGCAGAGGAAGCTCTGATCCAGCTAGGAGGAGCTTTGGTCCACGCAGACTCAGAAATAGCCATCACCCACCATGCACAGGGCTTGAAGCAATCCATCCCACTGATGGACTGTCACCTCTGAGTCTCAGCCTCATTGTCACAGTCCTCTGTGCTACACCCCCATCCTCCTTTTACTTTGGATGTGCCCAGGCTGGCCTTTACTTCAGATCCTCCGGCCTCAGCCTCCCAAATTTCAGGCTTGCATGGCTGTAGAGTCTGTCTCTGAGTGAGAAGCCCTGCTTAGCCCTTTGTCGGCTGTGTGAACAGAGGCCACTTGCTTAACCTCTCTCTGCCCATTTCCTCACTGGCATCACCGCAGAAGTGCACTTAGAGACCTTTCACACAGGAAGCCTTTGACCACTGTTCATGGCTTTATTTCTTGGTCATTATTATGCGTGGCATCTGACACAGAGTAAGGGCTTGGTGAGTGTTTCACAGAATGCAGGCGTAGCCAGCCAGGTTGAGTCTTGCTGATGCCCCTGTCTCTGCAGGCAATGGCCCCTCGGGTATCTGCCTGTCCTACCTGCTCTCTGGCCACATCCCCTACGTGAAGCCAGGGGCCATCCACCCACATCCTCTGCTGCAGAGAAAGCTGGCTGAGGCTCCGGGGGTCTCCATCCTGGACCAGGTGAGTCTGACACACGAGTGTGGGAGGGGTATTCTCCTAGGGAAAAGCCAGGGCTCCCTGGAAAACCAAGCACAGAGCAGAGGCGCCCACAAAACCAATCATAAAACAGGACAGGAGCAGCTGGGCTGGTTTTCCGAGACTGCTGATACCATGTCAGCTAACTACGCATTAGATCCGTGGGTCTCAATGAGGGACTCCCTCTAAGAACACTCACTGGGGCCCCTGGGCTCCCAGAGGGATCACAGTGACAGTCCCCCCCAAAATACCCAGCAGAGAGGTCTCTGTGTAACCAGTTCCTCTTAGCTTCAAAATGGGGCTCTGCTATCCTCTGGGGGTCCCATTGACCTGTGCCCACCTCTTCAGGACCTGGAGTACCTTTCGGAAGGCCTTGAAGGCCGAAGCCAGAGCCCTGTGGCCCTGCTCTTTGATGCCCTCCTGCGCCCCGACACAGACTTTGGAGGCAGCATGGACTCGGTGCTCTCCTGGAAGCGGCAGAAGGAACGTGCTGTTCCCCACCTCGTCCTGGGGCGGAACCTTCCTGGGGGCGCCTGGCATGTGAGTGTCCCCTTGGAGTCACCCCTGTTCTCCTTGTACCTCCTTTTCTTCCTGTGTCTCCTCTCCTGCCATCTGTCCCAACCCTGGGAGGGGGCGCTATCAGTCCAGGCTGGGCCTGAGAACGCCTTTCTCTGCAGTCCATTGAAGGTTCCATGGTGACCTTGAGCCAAGGCCAGTGGATGAGCCTCCCAGACCTACAGGTTAAGGACTGGATGCGGAAGAAATGCAGGTAAGCCCCACCCCCCTCAGGAGGCTGGGTGGGCAGAGGAGACTCCCCGACACACAGATCCAACTGGCCTCTCTGGTTCTGCCTCTGGTGGACTGTGTCCCTGCAGATGAGGAGGGACGTCAGGTGCTTGTAGCCTCCCCTTTACCTGGCCTTGTCATTGTCCTAAAGGGGCCATGTCCTTGGTTCAGCAAATACCCTACCCTAGTGATCCACTGCCAGCCACTGGCCTCTGTCCCGTGCGCCACTGTGAGAAACACTCCTACAGGTAGCCTCTTAGGACAGTTCTAACAGTTTTCACAAAAGACAGGAGAGGGGAATGACGGACAGACAGACAAATTCTATAGCTCCTGGGTGGCCTGCGGGCATCCTAGCCTTTGAGTCACCCTTAGCCAGATATCCCTGCCCTGGGTGACTGCAGCCATGTGGAGTCATACAACCAGGTACAGGAAGGTCTGAGGTTATGCTAAGCCAACTTCCCCTCCAGCATCACAGACCCTGCAGCCGCTATCCCTGGAAAGGGAAGATACAATCAAAATGGCAGCAGAAATGATGATGCAGCCCCCCCCCCACCCCTACACACACACACATACACACACACACACACACACACCCTCCTATGCCTTTCCTGTGTGACCCAGGACCTGCTAGGGGCTTCAGTGGGATATTGTAAAGTTCACACTTCAGAATGTGACTCATGGGGTTGGGGGTTGGGAATTTCTCAGTGGTAGAGTGCTTGCCTAGCAAGGGCAAGGCCCTGGGTTCAGTCCTCAGCTGGGGAGGGGATTTGGGGGTGACTCACATAGAAAAGGATAGGGAAGCCCTGAGTACCACTGAGGAGTGCCTTGCCATGGCACTCAAGGCCAGTTCAGAGGTTGCTGCCCAGCCCTCCACTGCCCCCCATCCCTCCTCCCTCCCCCTCCTCCAGTACAGCCCTGCTCTGAACTCTAGCTGTATAGACTCTTGGCCTCATTCCGAACTTCACTGACGTGAGATCTCACTACATTTACATAGAGCTTTTGAGTTTTATTTTGGATCTTGTCATGCAAGGCTGGCCTTAAACTGGTGATCCTCCTGCCTCAGCCTCTTGAGTGCTGGTAGTCACCAGCTTTTGGACAATAACATCACTGGCTGGCCAGCCCAAACAAGTCATCCCCATGCTCAAGCTCCAGTCTAGGCCCTTGGTTTGCACCCAACCTTGTAGACTCTCCCAAGGCGTCATGGGATGTTCCTGACACACTCACCAATAGGGAAACTGAGGCGCAGAGAGTTTCAAGCTCCCTATGTTAGCTCCACTTTTCACGAGGGACATCAAAGCCTGGCCCCAGCTGGGAGTGCTGTTACCACGGGTATTGCCTACCTCCATGCCTGTCTCTGACACCCAGCTCCCACATCTGCTTCCTCCTCAGAGGTCTCCGTAACAGCAGAGCCACAGCCGGCGACATCGCCCACTACTACAGGGATTATGTGACCAAGAAGGGTCTGAGCCACAACTTTGTATCTGGTGCCGTAGTCACTGCTGTGGAGCAGGCAGAGTCTGGGCCTGGTAGTCCTGAGGCCCAAGCACCCAGCCCCCTCTTCCAAGTGAAAGGCTATTTGACTGCCAAGGACCACAGCCACCAGCCCTTCTCACTGTGGGCCCGTAACGTGGTCCTGGCCACGGGCACCTTTGACAGCCCAGCCCGGCTAGGCATCCCCGGAGAGACCCTGCCCTTTGTCCACCACGAGCTGGCAGCCCTGGAGGCAGCCCTGCGGGCAGGCACCGTGAACCCTAACTCGGACCCGGTGCTGATTGTGGGCGCTGGGCTGTCTGCGGCCGACGCTGTCCTCTTTGCTCGCCACTACAACATCCAGGTGATCCATGCCTTCCGCCGGTCTGTCCATGACCCTGGCCTGGTGTTCAACCAGCTGCCCAAGATGCTATATCCTGAATACCACAAGGTGCACCAGATGATGCGTGATCAGTCCATCTTGTCACCCAGCCCCTATGAGGGCTACCGCAGCCTCCCTGAGCACCGGCCTCTGCTCTTCAAGGAGGACCACCAGGCAGTGTTCCAGGACCCACAAGGGGGCCAGCAGCTCTTTGGAGTCTCCATAGTGCTGGTCCTCATTGGCTCCCACCCCAACCTCTCCTACCTCCCCAGGGCAGGTGCTGACTTGGTCATAGACCCAGATCAGCCACTGAGCCCCAAGAGGAATCCCATTGATGTGGATCCCTTCACCCATGAGAGCACTCACCAGGAGGGCCTATATGCCCTGGGGCCACTGGCTGGGGACAACTTTGTGAGGTTCGTCCAAGGTGGGGCCTTGGCTGCTGCCAGCTCCCTGCTGAGGAAGGAGACCAGGAAACCACCCTAACATCAGCCAGATGCCCTGACACCAGGCCCTGAAGAGAAAGGGGTTCATCACAGCCCGTGGGACATGAGCCCATCTAAAGATTTCCCATGTGGGGACCAGTCTCCCCAGCAGGAGACGAAGACTAGAGCCCTGTGGATGGGCTGTCTGGCCCAGAGGCATGGGGAACACAGGCCACCCCATCCTCAGGCTAGTCAAGGCCCACGGTGAGAGCAGCAGCCATAGGCCAGAGAAGCCTGGGCCTGGGCCCCCTTGAAGCTATCAGTGTGTGCTGGCACCACGGGGCCAGCTGAGTGCCCACTTAGGAGGGCTCCAGGCCTAACCTTTCCGAACCAGGTCCATAATAAAACCAACAGTGCCTCCACTGTGCCTGAAGAGTCTGTGCTTGGGGGGTGGCTGGGCAAACAGACCCCGTACTGGGCCCCTGGGTAAGGCCTACCGCAGCAGGAAAACAAGGAAGGGATGGAGCCCCATGGTACAGCAGTCCTGGGTACTGTGTTACAGACTCTGGAGAGTCTGGGCAGGGACTGATGCTTCCAGAAACCTGCGGCAGTCCTGTGCACCCTATAATCCCCTGGTCTGCTCTCACCTCCCTGTTACCTGCCTCAGGGCCTTTGCGCAGGCTGCTGTCCAGCCCTGGGCCCCCTATGCACGTCTCTTGAGTCTGAGTCGCTTGCACAATTCTCCACCTCTCGCTCTGCCTTCAGGGCAACTGGCGTCCGCGGGTGGAGGAGGGGAGGAAGGGACGCGGGGAGGACCGGCCGGCAGAGGGCGCTCAGGGCTCGCTGGACACCAGCACCACGGGGGAGGGGACCGGGGGTCAGCGGGACCCTGGTGGGGACCGGGACACAATCCTGGGGGCCCCCCACCCTCCTCCACACCTGCCCGCAGCCCCGTGTGCACGAGGCCATCCCCCCTCTGCGACTGTGCCAGAGTCCGGCCGCCGGACCCCGCGCCCCCGTGGGCAGTCCCCTGCCTCCGCTCTTGGCCGGCGGGGTGGGGGCGGCGGGCGCGGAGCACGTGGCTCGGGGTCCGGGGAGCCCCCCCACCCCCCGGCACTGGCGGTCCCCGCGGTGTCCGGGCCGCGGGGCCGGCGGCGGGAGCGGCGCGCGCGGGCGGGCGCGGGCAGGGGGCGCGCGGGGGCGCGGCCGGGCGGGGGTCGGCGGGCGAGATGTGCGAGCGGGCGGCGCGCCTGTGCAGGGCCGGCGCGCACAGGCTGCTCCGGGAGCCGCCGCCGCAGGGCCGCGCGCTGGGCGGGCTGCTGCGCTGGGTGGGCGCCAGGATGGGCGAGCCCCGCGCACCGCTCGTCCCTGACATTCCCATCGCAGACCCCGACCCCGGGCCCGCCGCGCCGCGCGGGGGCACGGCCGTCATCCTGGACGTGAGTATGCGCCGGACCCTCCGCCCAGCGCGGCTGGGTACCAGTCCGTAGCCGGGATCCGAGGACCCTCTCCTCCATCCGCTCCTGCACGTTCCCGCATCCCCGCATCCCTTAGCTGGGACCCTCCTCCCGCGCGAAGACCCCAAGAGCAAGCCCCAACTCTCATTGCCGCTGAGGCGCCTGTCCCCCAATCCAGACCGCACGATCCTCTCCATCTCCCCCCTCCACTTTCACTCATCCCTACATCTCCACATCCCATAGCTGGGACCCCTTCTTCCCTCAGGGATCCCCCTCCCCAACCCTCAACTCCAGCCGGACTGGATCCTCACCTCCATCCTTTTCATCCACTTCCTTCCATCCCCACATCTCATAGCCGGAACCCTCCTCCGAGTGGAGACTCAAGCCCCCAGCCCCGTACCCAGATCACGACCCTCTTCCTCAGTCCCCTCCCTCTGTGTTCCCGTTTCCACTCATCCCATCGCTAGGACCCTACTCCTCTTTAATCGCGGCTGGGGCGCCTGTTCCCACTGGAACTCCACGACCCTCTACATCCCCTTCCTTCACATTCCTGCACCCACCCCCTCATCCCATATCCCGGACCCCTAGAGCTTCCTCCATAAGTCTGGCTACTATTCCCCTCTTCTGGTCCTAACCAGACCCTCTCACTTGAGTCCCTACGACCGGGACAAGAGCCCCTGGGCACCTCTACCCCCCTCCTCTCTATCCGGGATTCTTCCCTTAGTGATACCGCTCCCTGAGACCACACACAGCCCCTGAACCACCCCTTAACTCTTCTCTGCTAAGGAAGCTGAGCCGCCCCACCCCACCCGCTTCGTGCCGTGCCTCTTTGAGAGTGAAGCCCCCTCCCCACCTGCTCTTTTCCCATAGAATAAGAACCATTGCCCGGACCTAGGGGTCCTCACCCCCTCCCCCAGCTCTTCCTGCCACCTTCCCTTTCCTGTTCTTTCCTTTTGACTCTTGGACCCCAGACTCACTCCTCACCCCACCCAGCTCCTCATGCACCACACGGCTCCCCCCCCCCCTGCAGTGTAGGGGAGTCACATGGGCAGGAGAGGACTGGTGGCCAGTGGAGGGGCTCCTGGGACTGGTCCGAGGGGGGTGCCTTTACATGTTACAAGGTTCTAGGAGAGTCAGGGTGTTTTGAGTGTGTATGTGCACGCTTGTCTGTGTGTGTGTGTGTGTGCGCGTGAGTGTGCCACACACCCCTACAAGTGTCAGGGGACTAGAAACCCTATCCCCACCTTGCCTCCCTTGCTAGTTCTCAGAGCCCATCCTGTCAGAGCAGGATGATTTCGGAGATGGGTGTTCTCATGAACGAACACAGAAGAGTATGAACAAACACAAGAGGTGCACACACGCCACACATGCACGCACACACTCGCCACACGTGCACACACACAGCAGGACCCAGGCAGAGTCCAGAGTGGAGGTGGCAGCTTGGCCCTCTTTCAGGGAAGCCTTGTCCAGCCCTTTCCTCTGCACTCGCTGCTGTGTGCAGCCTGAGCCTCTATTTCCTCATCTGTGAAGTGGGGTAAGGAGTAGGGGGAGGGTGTCACTCACGCTGGTTCTGGGAGCCACGTTCCTTGGTGTCACTTGGTGCTACATCAACCTAGTCATTTCCACACCCAGGCCTTTAGGGGTCTGGGAGTACCCAGAGAACACACGGTTCCCTTGTCCTGTTGTCTGTGGGGTGCAGGTGAGCAGAGCCATCTGTCCTTTGACTCCAAGAGACTCAAGGGGGTGGCACTTCCTGCCTGGCTTAGCAGAACCCCGTCAGACCTCCCTGAGTCTGGGAAAACCCGGGGCCGGGGGGAACCTGGGCACACTGTGAGCTAAAGTCTCCTTCTGGATAAAGGGAGCCAATTCTTCCCGGACCCTGGGACCATCTCAGACCTTACAGTGCTGGGTTATGAACCCACACAGGGAGCTGGTTAAAAGACAAGCATGGCTCAGTGGGTCCAGTGTTGGACATCAAAGCTCTTCTGTTAACTGGGAGGTCTTAGCAGACACCTTGCTCTGTTGGGAGCTGCTGGTCCACCTGCCTGGGTTATGGCCTGGGTTGAGCGGCTTTTGGAAGTGCCCTGTGATTATCAGCAACAGCCTCTTGACCCTGGGCACCCAGACTTGTCATTAAATGACCTCGAGGGGTTCACATGTCAGCCAAACAGGGAGTGACTTCGTCTCAAAGTGCAGGTCCCGAGTTTGGGCTGTTCCCCATCCCATCCCTGCTAGTTGCAACCAGAACATTCCTGCCTGCCTCTCCCCGCATCTCATAATGACACCATACTTCCTGTGGGCTGATCTTGTCACCAGGCTTCAAGATCACCTCCTTCGGAAGGGACCCAGGCAAGCCAGAGCAAGGGGAGGTGGGTCCTGAGAAGAGGATGGTGGGGAGACACGGCTCTCATGGGCTCCTGAGCGTGGCTGGGTGCAGCTGGGTGCTCAGCAATGGAGGAGTCTAGAGGAATGAGTGTACGCACACCTGCAGAGATACATGTGGGTGTGCGTGAGTGTGCAGCACGAATGTGTGTGTCTGTCAGCAGCCGTGGGCAGGCTGGCAGTGCCGAGGGAGAGGGAGTGGTAGCTTCTGAAGTAGTTAGGGGAGGGGCCTCTGCCTGCTGCTGTCTCTCTAACTGGGTCCCAGCCATGGGGTCTCCTGGGGAAGTTTGGGCCTCCAAGCTGCTCCTGGGAGAGAGATCTTAGCTGGGTCAAGAGGCTGCTGAGGGCCTCTGCCCAGACCCTGCCCAGGACTGACACCAAGTCTCCTCTCTGCAGATTTTCCGCCGTGCGGATAAAAATGGTGAGTTTCCTTCCGGGTGCTCCACTACCCGCAGCATTCCCTGTCCCGGTGTTTTGTGGATAACAGTTAGGGGTGGCGACATGGACACCGATGAACCTGAAGGCGAAGAGCACAGGAAGTCCACAGGCCAACTCCTGTTACTGTTCTGTGCCTCAGTTTCCCCTTCTGTAAGCTGAAGCAGTAATAGCTGTCTTGTGTGCTCCCCTGAGCTTTGGGGTGAGGTAAAGAGGAGATGCTAGTGACCTAAAGACACTTCAAAAGAGAACCAGAGAGTGGTGTGTTCATCCATGAAGAAAGTACTCATGAGGCCCTTGCCTGTCACCTGCCCCAGAGGCCCTGGTTCCCTTCCCAAGTGGATTTGAATTCAAGGTGGCTCTGGCTTTGTCCAGCTCCTGTGTCATTTCTGGGAGCCATTGCTGACTGCCCCATGTGGTTGGTGGGGTGGGATAGAGCTCTTTGGGATATGAAAGGGCAGGGGAACAAGCCTGGACTAGAACCATTGCAGAGGAGTGTTGCCCTCTTTGGGCCTGCTCTAGGGATGATAAGCATAATTCCAGGCCTCTGGGTGAAGGACCACCTGCAGATTCCACATGGGAAAAGGAGATATAGGGGGATCAAATGGTACTGAAGATGTGGTAGCTTTGTGCAGAGCCTTCACGACCCAGGAAAAGAGTCCTGCCCCCGCCTCAATATAGGTCTCAGGGGTGTCAGCCTGCAGTGGGCCTCGTACTGCACCCTCCTGACTCCCTACCACTCCCACAGGTTGAGATTTTGGACTTGTCTTCTCTGGTGAGTTCACTGTGCCCAAAGCACAGCAGGTCCTCTGCCAGTGTGTGGAAGATGCCTTCCCTCATGAGAACAAGGCTGTATGTCTCTGGGAGGCTCTCATGATAAGGACTAGGTTTGACTGTGCTAGATTGGGTAGCCAATCCCCAAGGGAAGGCTAGAATAAGAGGCCTGACTAGCAGCCCAGGGTATCACCCTACAAGACTGCATTGACAGCTGGCAGAGGGGTGAGGACCAGCCAGCATGTCCCTCCAGGGATGAGGCTCACAGGCTCTTGCTATTTGAAAGGTCACTGCAGCAGGCTGGGCTCCTGCTCATTAGTAGTGCCACCTGCAAACAGCCCCACTTGGGTTGCTGGCAGAGGTGACGAAGCTCCAGGACAACTTGTCGTCTCTAATTGGACCAGAGGCCAAGTGGAGGATATTTTCCTCTTAATAGCTCATACGTACTCATTAAACTTGCGGCTACCACCCAAGGTAAATGTCAGAAGGCTTCTAATCAGAGGATCTACACACCCTGTCCTCCAGCTCCCTGTTCTCTCTGGGTACAGAGGATATTGAGGTATCATCTATGATAAGGGAAGCTGGGCCTGGTGTTAGCACACCCCATGCTGTGCCTAGGGCAGACATGACTAATCAATCACAGCACGTATTCATTGAGTCTAGTCTTTTCTATGCAGTTCAGCTACTCTATGAAAGATGGAGTCACTGACTACTCCTCACCAAAAGGGTGGGGGACTGTGTTGGCACCTACCATATGGCACAAAGTCCTGCCCTAGACTATATTGAAGGTCTGAGTTCAGACTACTAATGCCTTGTAGAATGACCCAATAGAGGGAATGTTCCCTTTCCCAGAGCTAGGACCTGGGGCCGGGGTTGGGAGTGATCACTATAGGAAGATTAGTGATGTCAGGTTAGGACATTACTTAAACAGTGTCGGAGTCAGATGATTGAGGGGGACACAGAGGGATGATTGCCTGGTAGAGAGCATGCAAGGTGTTTGGTCCCTAGAAACTAGCTTCTGTTGTCTCTGTTGGCTTGGGATTACCAGTCAGTAGACCTCAGTCTGACAACTGGGAGTTTGTCCTGGCAGTGGTTCTGGGAACAGGCTGTGGGCCACCATGTGCTCTTCTCTCGGAGACAACTGCCGCTTCCTTGCCTGTCCACTGCAGATGACGGGAAGCTGTCCCTGGAGGAATTTCAACTCTTCTTCGCAGATGGTGTCCTCAATGAGAAGGAGCTGGAGGACCTCTTCCATACCATTGACTCAGACAATACCAAGTGAGTCCAGGCTACTGGGGGGCGCCCTGGGGATGTGTAGGTTCCTCCCTTCTCCATAATGACAAGGCTCTGTTTAAGGGCAAGAGGCCTGGAGCTCTCCGACTCACTAATCCAAAAGTCAGACCTATCTCACTGCCAGGCTGAGGTGGAGGTGTGAATCCTGTATGTGTGACTGCCACAAAGTTTGTCCTTTCTGAGCCACTTTGGCCCAGAGAGAAGAGACCCTGGGCCCGATGTAGTACACACAGGACTGACGGGACATTGGCAGTGACTCTGTGTTCTGATTCCAATGTTACTCCAGAATCTGCTTTCTAAGATCCTGTCCCCATGAACCCCCATCCCAAACCACCCTTACGCATAAGAATCCCAACTCTAGCATGAACCTCACTTGTGACCTTGGAGCAAATTGAACCATTTCTGCAACCCAGTCATGACATGGACCTGCAGCTCAGCCTCGCAGGACACCTGCATAAGTGTGACACCTGCATAAGTGTGCCCTGCACACACACACACACACACACACACACACACACACACACACACGCACGGGCCCTTCACCCATCTTTGTCCATTGCTCCTGAATTCTACCTGGGTGGATAAGAGGCATCTGGTCACCTTCCTGAGGTGATGAGGACTAAAGTGGGGGTGCTAGAGCAGGCTGGATCCCTTGGGGGTCTAGACTAGTATGATCTGGGCACATGGTTACTACCAAGCTAGTTTGCAGGGGTCAGAGTAAAGTGGTAGCCTGAAGTCCAACCTGACAAGATGTCATTTCTGGGGATGCCACTGTGCAGGAGTGACTTCAATCCTCATAGCAGAGCAGGGGACACTGTCTTCAGGCCACATGAGGTCTCACAGCCTCTCTGCAGCCTCCTGGGCACCCACTGAGTGATACATCCTCCCTGGGAGCCTCAGGTGTCAGGCTAGCTAGGTGGAGGAAGAGGAGGCCCTGCTTTAAGAGGTTGATCTGGTGGAGGGGATGGGAGGGGCGAGCAGAGTGGACCTACTTTAGGGGAGGTCAAAATTCCGAAGACATTCTGGATTCCTTCCTCCAGTATCCCCCGAAGTAGGAACTGCAAACATTAGCCCCTGGAGTTGCCCAGCATGCTTTCTGGACGCAGACAGCTCACATGTCAGAAGCAGCATTCCGGGATATCAGAGAAATTCCAAGGCAATCGCCAGTCTTGGAATCTACAGAAAACTTTGACCCAGACGCATGCTATTGAATGTGGAATCGACCAAAAGCAGTCCTAAGCCAGGGTACAGGCTAGGCCCAGGAAGGAGAAGGCATCAGAACCCACACGGCCACTGCCTGGTCCCTCTGCTACAGCATCAGGCACGGATGCCTTCACACACCTCCCTCAACCCTGAGCAAGGACCAGATCCTGCTCTGCTTTGCTGTCAGGAGTGAAACCCAGGGCTAGAATGGAGGCTGACCCAGGGCCCCAAGAGTTCCAGGAGGGGCAGTGGTATTACTTTGACAACCTGTGATAATCACAGCCCACCCTGCAGCCTCCCCACCCCCCGCCCCGCCCTGCTCCCAGGCTCAGCCCCTCATTGGTCCCTTCTACTCAGGATATGGCCCACAGGCTTTGAGACAAATATTGAGCAGCCAGGTGGGGTGGCATAGGTCTGTAACCACAACAGTCAGGAGGCTGAGGCAGGAGGATCATGAGAGTTCAAGGCCAGCCCGGGTTACATAATATAACCTTATCTCAAAATAAAAGAAGAATACAGACCCTGGTGGGCAGGCAGGTGGCTCCCGCTCCAGCCTCTGCTATGAAGTGGAGTTCACAATATCAGTGCAGAGGGGGCAGAGAGGGCCACCCAAGTGTTTCAAGGACTACACAGAGGGTCAGAAACAGGCCTGCTGACTCTCTCCCTCACCCTCATTCCCTCCCTCCCTCTCTCCCTCTCCAGCCATGTGGACACCAAGGAACTGTGTGGTAAGTACCTGAATCTACAGCCACCATGGTGTGGGCAAGATTACCCAGAGGTGGGCAAAGCAGTGTGGACCTGGGTGGGGCTGGTGGGAGGGCCCCAGGGAGAGGCTGGAATCCTCTGTGACCCCTGACCTTTGCCACCTCCTTCCCCAGATTACTTTGTGGACCACATGGGAGACTATGAGGATGTCCTGGCCTCCCTGGAGACCTTGAACCACTCGGTCCTGAAAGCCATGGGCTACACCAAGAAGGTCAGTGGATGCGGGTAGTACACTCCAGAAGCTAGGGCCTGAGTGAGTGCCGGCTGATTCTAGGTTTTTCTGAGCATTGTTGTTCAAGGGTGTCTGGATCTGTGGTGACAGATGTTGGTAAGGGCTCCTCGAGGAGCCAAGACAAACCATGTAGAGAGAGAAGCACCTTGGTGGCTAGCCCTGTCCAGGAGGGTGTGCGTCAGAGTGTGAGGGCCTTTCCCAGGGTCAAGCCTGGTCCTGGTGTGGATACCTGGTGAGGGCAGGAATCCCCGAATGATGGGCTCCTTCAGGGGTGGTGCAGACCTGGGGATCTGGAAGCGGGGATTTAGGTTTTATCTATCTGAACTTGACCCAGGAGTGCACTGGTGTCTCCTGAGGGGCTGGCACATGGGTAGTAGAGGAGACCTAGCCCATCTGGTCAGTGACCAGGCTGAAGGACTGGAGTCTCCCTTTCGCTGTCGGTGAAGTGAGAGTGTCCATCTTCCAGACCGTGACTGAACTCAGGGAAGTAGGTCCTCTAAGCTGCTGAACACAGGGCTACATAGGTAATGCCAGCTCCCTCAGTTCCTCACGGGCAGCCTGTGCCCCGCCTGCAGCGGACTGCCATGCACCCAAACGTGGCTGAGTCTGCCCCCCCACCCCCACTCCACCCCCATCCCCACTCCACCCCCAACCCCACTCCACCTCACCCCCCAACCCCACTCTACCCCCACCCCCACTCCACCCCATCCCCACTCCACCTCACCCCCCACCCCCACTCCACCCCCATCCCCACTCCACCTCACCCCCCACCCCCACTCCACCCCCACCCCCACTCCACCTCACCCTCCACCCCCACCCCCACTCCACCTCCACTCCCACTCCACCTCACCCCCACCCCCACTCCACCTCACCCACCACCCCCACTCCACCCCCACTCCACCTCACCCCCACTCCACCTCCACTCCCACTCCACCTCACCCCCACCCCCACTCCACCTCACCCCCACTCCACCTCCACTCCCACTCCACCTCACCCACCACCCCCACTCCACCTCACTCCCACCTTACCCCCACCCCCACTCCACTCCCACCCCCACTCCACCTCACCCACCACCCCCACTCCACCTCACCCACCACCCCCACTCCACCTCACCCACCACTCCCACTCCACCTCACCCCTACCCCCACTCCACCCCCACCTCCACTCCACCTCACCCCCACCCCGACCACTTAGCCACACATCCCCACTGTCGTTCTGGTGTTGCGCTGTCAGGAGTCTTGCTGTTTGCAAGTATTTTCAGAACCTGTGAGAGCCGCTCTCAAGGGGTGAAGGGGGCTCATCGTGGCAGTTTTACTTAACAGCCCGAGTGTCCCACGGTGTCTGGAGCATTAGCAGGGTGTCCCAGGCAAGCGCATTGGCCTCCTCTGCTGTCACTGGCTGTAAGAGGGAGGGGATGATGGATTGTGCAGACCCCTCCCATCTAGGAGCAGAGCCCTGTCTCCGAAGGCTGTAATGAGGCCTTGCTTGGTCCCACAGAGTGCTCTACCTGCTCTTTGATCATGGCATGCAGGACTAGAACCTCACCATCCCAGGAGGCTCAGCCCAGCCTTAGCCATGGTGCCACAAGGACCTTGCACATGTGGCCTCAGGTGCTCATGGTGGTTTCAGGGGATGCTGGAGCATCCTTGCAGGGCCTGACAATGGTAGCTGACTTTTGTTCCCCTTCTTGGGTATCCCCTAGCTGGCCTGTTTGTAGAAAGGCAGCTTGCTGATGATCTGAATGCTTTTCTTGTGTGCTGGCTAGCTTTTATTTCAGCTTGGCATAAGCTAGAGTCATCCGGGAGAAGGGAATCTCAATTAAGAAAATCCCCCCAACAGATTAGCCTGTGAACAAGCCTGCGTGTTGTGTTTCTGGATTGATGATCGATGTGGGGAAGCCTGGCTCACTTTGGGTGGTGCCACCCCTGGGCTGGTGGTCTTGGGTGCTATACGAAAGCAAGCTGAGCAAGCCAAGGGGAGCAAGCCAGTAAGCAGCGCCCCTCCATGGTCTCTGCATCAGTTCTTACCTTGGGTTTCTGCCCTGACTTCTATCAGTGGACTGTGATGTGGACGTGTAAGCTGAAATAAACCCTTTCCTCCCCAACTTGCTTTTGGTTATGGTGTTTCATCCCAGCAAAAGACACCCTGTGATCCCTGACTGTAGCTGACTGCTTTGATTTTGTGGTGCAGCAGCCTCTGTCATGGTTAGCTGGGTTAGTCTCCTGCATGGTGACTAATATGGGCTCCTCCGGTGACTCTGTTGCATGTGGCATATTCCCCAGATCCTAACACATCACAGTGACGCCAGGCCCCAGCTTTTCAAGTACATCTCTCCAGCATCTTTCTGCTAATTGCAATATTAATGCCAGCTCTTATTTTAGAACCCTCTTCAGTTCAGCCTGTGCAAAAATACGTTTCGCCTTCCCCTTTGTTCAGTCTTGTCTTGGGTGATGGCAAGGAATCTGCTCAAATGCCGGTGGATTTTCTTTTTAATGATCTGATGATCTTGCTTCAGCTATCGATGGGTGGAGTCTATTTTTAGATTCTCTCATATTGAATATCCAGTGCTCCATGATCAACTCTTATCAGAACATCATTCTTTCATCATCTTCCACTCGGTTCTGTCCCCGACTGGGTGTCTTCTCGCTGCATTAGGAGTTGAGGTGGGATGGTGGCCTGGGGAGCAAATCATGTGACTCGGGCATCTCCTGTATGCTTCACCATCCCTGAGATGTACAGCAGTGTTTTTTTCTATTAAAAAACAAAATGTATCCAGAGCTCTTGGTTCAAAGAACTGAAAGGGTAGGGACTCTTGTCATAGGTCTTATTTTGTTGTTTTATGTGTGAGGTGTTTTACCTGCATGTACATCAGTGCACCATATGTGTGCCTGGAGCAGGCAAGAGCCAGAAGAGGACACTGGATCCCCTGGAACTGGAGTCACAGATGGTTGTGAGCCACCATGTCGGTGCTGGGAATCGAACCCTGGGTCCTTGGCCCGAGCTCTTAACCACGGAGTCATTTTTCCAGCCCCTGGAATAGGTAGTTGACAGCGAATCCTACCTTTAGTCATTCCTTTTTGGTGTGTTCCCTTTATTCTTTAACAAACCTGGACATGTTCACCTCCATGATTAATTATGCACAGTGTGTTCTCATGATTGTTTTTAAAAGTCTAAATCGTTGTTGGACCAAGACAGACACTTCATGCAGAAAAGGACAATAAAAAGTCCTTACGTGGTTGTGAGGTCAGGGCTGTCACAGTCTCAGAACACTTCGGATACAGCGCTCAGATACTCCTCCCTCCATCCCTCCCTCCGCCCCTCCCTCCGTCCTTCTTTTCTTTCATTTTGTTTGTTGACACAGGATCTCACTGTGTAGACCAGGCTGGCCCCTAACTTGCCACCTCCCTGCCCCAGCCTCCTTAGTACTGGAGTCAGAAGCACAGGCCACTTCCAGCTGCTTCCTACATTTTACAGATGTTATATTTGACAGTGTTGTCTGTTTTAACCAGCTGATTCTCATAGGCAGCCCCGGACACTTATTTAATACGTGTGTTATGTTTTCTAATTTATTTTTGCTTCTTATGATTATAATTCTTGTCCTCTGTTGGCTTGGGTTCATCGTCACCTTGGTCTTTTTTTTTTTTTTTTTTTTTCCCCGTATGTGTGAATAGAATGCTTTGGTTCATATGAAATTCTGAAATCCAAAAACCTGACCTTTGGTATTTTTGAGGCCACCACAGCCGGTACCACGCAGCGTCTTTGTCCCCAGCGTTTTCTGAACTGTCTCTTGCATTCACTGTGTTGTGTGTGATAAAGATGGGTGACCAGGAAGTTTCCTCCCCCATCGCGTCCTGTGTGGACTCATCTTTTGGTTGCATGACGCTTTGTCTTTATGATGGTCTCACAGGTGCCTGGGAGGGACATTTGGAGAGCGTGGAACATCAGACCTGAAAATAGATGTCCTCCTGCCTTTGCTGGGAAATGCATGCAGCTGGAACACATGCTTTAAAAACACAAAGCCAGTCTGTTCTGCACATGTTAAGTGACACCTCAGTGGTGTGACAGCTGGTTTTGGAGAAGTCAAAGGACGTGTGTGTGTGTGTGTGTGTGTGTGTGTGTGTGTGTGTGTGTGTGTGTGTTGCTGCTATCTTTCCACCACCATGGGTCCTAGGGATTGAACTCAGGTTGTCAGAATTGGCCGCAAGTGCCTTTACCCGCTGAGCCGCCTTGCTGGCCCTTTTCCCTGTTTATGATTTTCTAATTTATCTTTCTTGTGGAACATGAGAGCTAACTTCTCATACTAAGTAGTATCTTGTCATTTAATTCTTGTTGTACTATTACTTTTCTTGTGTATATTTTCATCCATTCTGTTTGATGCATTTAGACTTTTATTGTATTTTTTTTATTGTACCAAATAATAGTATTCAGTTCAGAAAACAAACTATGAAGTGCCAGATTCAGATCACCCAGAACCTCGATGATGGAGAAGAGTTTTGGTGGATAATTCTTGCAACTTTTTTAATGTGTAGTTCTTTAATTTCTTTAAAATTTTTATTTTAAGTGCCCTCGGAGGTGAGAAGGAGGTGTCAGATCACCTGAAACCAGAATTACAGAGGGTTGTGAGCCGCCATGTGGGTGCTGGGAATCAAACCTGGGTCCTCTGAAAGAGCAGCCAGTGACTTAACCACTGAGTCATCTCTCTAGCCCCAATATTTTTAATATGCTGTCAGGAAATTTTTATTTGCTGCCTTTTAATTAGTATTTTAACACTTTCCCTGTAATTTTTAAGAGTGTCAATTTAGTTACTTATTTATTTATTTATATTTTCAGACAGGGTCTCACTGTGAAGCCCTAGATGGCCTTGAACTCACAGAGATCCACCTGCCTCTGCTCCCAAGTACTGGAATTAGAGGTGTGTCTTAGGGTTTCTATTGCTGTGATGAAGCTTCATGGCTAAAGCGAGTCAGAGGAAAAGGTTTGTCTGGCTTATACTGGCTTACACTTCCACACTGTAGCCTGTTTTTTGTTTTTCCTGAGACAGGGTCTCACTGTGTAGTCCTGGCTTGTCCTGAAACTCTCTCTGTAGACCAGGCTAGCCTTGAACTCACAGAGATCTGCCTGCCTCTGCCTCCCGAGTGCTGGGATTAAAGGTGTGTGCCACCACCTCCCGGTAGTCTGTCATTGAAGGAAGGCAGGACAGGAACTCAAACAGGGCAGGAACCTGGAGACAGAAGCTGATGCCGAGGCCATGGAGGAGTGCTGCTTACTGGCTTGCTCAGCCTGCTTTCTTTTTTTTTTTTTTTTTTTTTGGTTTTTCGAGACAGGGTTTCTCTGTGTAGCTTTGCGCCTTTCCTGGAACTCACTTGGTAGCCCAGGCTGGCCTCGAACTCACAGAGATCCGCCTGGCTCTGCCTCCCGAGTGCTGGGATTAAAGGCGTGCGCCACCACCGCCCGGCTCAGCCTGCTTTCTTATGGAACACAGGACCACCAGCCCAAGGATGACACCACCCACAATGGACTGGGCCCTCCTCCATCAATCACTAATTAAGAAACTAATTAAGAAAATGTCCTACAGGTTTGCCTGCAGCCAGACCTTATGGAGGTGTTTTCTCAATCGAGGCTCCCTCCTCTCTGATGGCTCTAACCTGTGTCAAGTTGACATAAAACTAGCCCGCACAAGGTGTGTCCTACCATGCCTGGCTGAGAGTGTCTCTTAAATAGTCTTACTTGAATTAACTAATTTTTCATTTATGATTGAGCATATGAGTTGATTTCTAAGATTTTACTGTTGTAAATATATTCATATATATGTAATATACATATATTATGACTCTCACCCAGTGCATACAGATCTGTTCCCTCTTTATTTTTTTATTTTTTTTGGTTTTTCAAGACAGGGTTTCTCTGTGTAGCTTTGCACCTTTCCTGGAACTCACTTGGTAGCCCAGGCTGACCTCGAACTCACAGAGATCCGCCAGCCTCTGCCTCCCGAGTGCTGGGATTAAAGGCGTGCGCCACCACCGCCCAGCCCCTCTTTATTCTTAAGAAGTGATGATCAGAACTGGATGCTTACTGGTCTAAAGAATATGAACAAGAGGCTGGAGAGATGGCTCGGAGGTTACCAATGCTTGTTGCTCTTCCGGAAGACCTGAGTTCAGTCCCTGCTCACAACTCTTCTAACTCCAGCTTCCTCCTCTGGCCTCCATAGGCACCTGAGCATCCAGAAAAATAAAAAGAAATCTTAAAAAGAATATGAACAAGTTGAATGTAGTGATACAAATCTGTCACTCTAGCTACTGTCCAGGCTGAGGCAGGAGGATTGTTACGAGTTCCAAGCCAGCCAGAGACCTTGTCTCAAAAAAGAATATGAAGAGCCGAAGCCTCTTGATACTCGGCCGACTTGCTTTCTATGACAGCTGTGTCCCTGACACCAAGCTCAGCAAGGCTCACAGCAGCCTCGCACCAGCCCCGAGGATGAAGTAACAGCCTGGTGCACACTGCGTCCTCAGCCTTCTTATCTCTTGTCATGTTTTCTCATTTAAGCTCTAGCGCCCTGGCTAAGGCAGCTGGCCCTGTCTGCCTGATCGAGTGTGATTGCAGAACCTCTCTGCACCGGCTTCTGTCTGCAAAGCCTTTGCTACTCTGATGGGGTGCGGGCCGGCTGCATCTTGTTTAATCAGCTCTGGAACAGTGTCTGCACCCAGGAGACCATGGCTGCCTTTTTTCATTATGAATGTTCCATCCGGGCTGGCGGCTCTTGCGGTCCTTTGTTCTTCCTCTGTTTCATTCTTCCTTCACCTCTTTTACACTCTTCCTTTTGATGGTCTGCTCTGCTTCATTGATTATGACTTAGAAGATAAAAATCTTCATTTTCATCGTATTAGTGGCTTCTGGAGCCAGGCATAGTGACGAACGCATTCAATCCCAGCACTCAGGACAAAGAGGCAGATGGATCTATGTGAGTTCAAGCCCAGCCTGGTCTACAAAGGAGTTCCAGGAAAGCCAGGACTACACATGAGACCCTGTCTCAAAACACACACACACACACACACACACACACACACACACACACACACACACCACACATCTCTGTAAACATCCTCAATCCTATTTTTTTCTTAGGTCATTAAAAGCATCTCCTGTTCACTTTGGGGATGAGGGAATTCTGAGATGGGAAGATGTAGTTTCAGTAGTTTGACTTAATCTGACCATTGAGAGGACTCGGCTTGTCAAGGAACTTACTACCAAACCTAATGACCTGACTTCAGTCCTGAGGACCCACATGGTGGAGGGCAAGAACAGACTTCCACAGGTTCTCCTCTGACCTCCATACATGCATCGTGGCACAAACACACGTGCACACGCACACACGAAAAAATAAATAAATAAGTGAACAATTAGTGGCTAACAGTAAAGTTCTCTCTTTACCTCGGAAGCCACTGCTCACACAGCTCCCCTCGTTGGGGACCTTTCTCTGTGGCTTGAGCCTGGATGTTAGGGGAGAGTCTCAATCAATTGCTGTCCACAGAGTCACAGGGCAAATCGAATGCTCTGCAGGGCTCTGGGCAACTCCCAGTGACCTGCAAATGGCTTGTCGCAGAGACATGTCACAGGCACAGCCCCTCTGGCCCTTCACTGAGGAGCCGCTCTTGGCTGAGGAGAAAAGGGTACTGTCTCCATTGTCCCCTCCCGGCTAGAAGGTGGCCTGTCTTTGAAATTCCCAGCTACTGAGTTCACTGAGAGCCCTGTCAGTTCCTGGTCTGATTGTTGTGAACCCCACATCCTGTCTTGCTCATTGCCTTTCCAGCAGCCTTTTTCTGGGGGTGGGGTGGTTATTTATTTTTTAAAACCATGTTTGGAGATATTCAATGGTCAGAGTCCATTGCTCCCTAGCCTATGGGTGGCATTGGGTTGTTGGAAAGACAGCCAGGAGCTGCCTGCACCTCAGGCTAGGATGTCTTCTCCACCAGGGGCTGCCCACAGTGGCTCCAAGCCAGGCCTCGGGACAGAATGTCCACCTTCGTGTACCCTCCCCTGCACCGCCCCCCACGCCTTGTCCCTCAGCCTCTCTGTCTTCCAGCCATGCTTTCCAATGTGTAATTATTGCTAATTAATTCCCAGTCAGAGTGATGGATAGTTTAATTTGCTTTCCTTGAGAGCCTTGTTTTTCTCTGCTTTACCAGGGACTGGGCAGAGTTCCAGTGTACAGGGGGAGGGGTCACTCCAGAGGGTGAAGTCTCAGCGGCTGAGTCCCAGCACCTCTCCCCCACCCGCCCACCCCAGCGGTGGATACCACCGCACCCCTGTTGACCCTAAGAAGCCAAGCTTCTCTGCAACCTTCTGCAGAGGCAGGAATCACAACGAGGGACCGCAGTACTGAAGTCTTGCCAGAAGGAGAGGCTCTGCTGCGTCCCCTTCTCTCCAGAGCGTGCTGCTCCTCATCCTGTGCACCTGTCTACCCCTCCGCTACCCTACTGTTGTGCCCTCCTCACCTCTGAGCACAGGCCTCAGAGGAGTTCTTTGGGACTCATTTAACCCTCCTGCCTGCACTGATTCTCTTCAGTTAGTTGTCTGAACAGCAATATGAAGACTCAGGGCACAAAGAATTCTTGTAGAAGAAAGAAGGGGGCAGAGTCCATGAGGCCCTCTTTCCTGGTGCTTTCTCTCTGTTGCAGCAACAGAAATGCCACTCAGTGATTGCTGGTGTTATTACCGTCATGACCACCATTATCATCACCAACACTACCATCACCATCACCAGCATCACCATTAACACCATCACCGCTACCACCATCAACACCATCACCACCACTATCATAATTGTCATCGCCAACACCTTCATTGCTGTCTTCACCATCATCACCATCATCACCGTCACCAACACCTCCATTGCTGTCTTCACCATCAACATTGCTATCACCAGTTTCCCAACACCATTGCCAATGTTATCACCACTGTCAACTCGGCTGCCACCTTTACCACGGCAGCTACAGTTCACTGTCTGTCATGTGATGGGCACTGTGCCACGCATCTTATAAACTCATCTGGTCCCTCATGGGTAAGACGGGAGACAGCGCTACCACTGGCTGGGCTTGGAGAGGTAATCCAAATGAAGTCTGAGGTCCCGCCTTGGCCTCTGAATCTGGGGGCCCTGCTTTGGATGCTCTGCAGTCTCTAAGATGCAGCGGGGGCAGTGCAGGGCCCCACACCACAAAGCAGAGACGTTAGCCCAAGGTGTCCCCAGCCCCTGTGCCAGCCCACATCCAGGTTCTCTCCCAACGCCCCCAGGTTTATGAAGGTGGGAGCAATGTGGACCAGTTTGTGACCCGCTTCCTTCTGAAGGAGACAGCCAATCAGATCCAGTCGCTGCTCAGCTCCGTGGAAAGTGCTGTGGAAGCCATTGAGGAACAGACCAGCCAGATCCGGTACGTCAGTGGGACATATGGGGGTACTCAGAGCAGCCTGACCCTTTGTATACCCCAAATCTTGGTGACCTTGGTCAAGTGGCTGCACCTCTCTTGTATCCCCCACCCAACATCTCCAACTGCAATCTGAGGACACACTTAGGACCTAGTACCTGAGTCCTGAGACTTACGTGGGACAGAACACGTTTAGGAGAATGGCTGGTGTGGGACATGCATTCCTGGGACCCATAGTTCTCCTTGTTCCCACAATACTGGCTTGCTGCCTGGCCCACTTTGAAACACCAGAAACCAGTTTGGAAAGTGGTACCTGGCTGCAGGATGGGGTCACAAATGCCACATGCCAGAAGTGGAGTATCCAGAGGGAAATGTGTTCTTGCCAGGAACCCTGTGGATCCCCGAGGACTCCCTTCTTTGTTACCTGGAGAGCTGTAGGAGTGGAGGGAGCTACTGAAGGCAGGGTAGGACCAAGCTGATGCTGAAGGAGATTCTGGAGAGGGATGAAGTTCAAGGTGTTGCTCATTTGGTCTCTGGGTATGCAGGCAAACACCTGGGCATTTCTCATGGGTACCGTGAGTGCTGTGTGCCTGGTACCTAGACTGAGACACTTTAGTCTTTTCAGCTAAGAAGGGCCTGCTCAGCTTGAAGCCCACCCACATGCTGCCTATAGCTGGCTGAGCAAACACCTGTCTGTTCAGAGCAGTAAATGGGGCCCACCCACAGGTGGCAGCTGCCAGGGAGCCCATACCCATGGGCTATCCAGTCTTGGCTTTATCTGTGTACAACTTCAGGGTGCCTGGCAGAGGGGCACAGTGTGGCCAGGATGCTCTTTTGCTGTGGGGTGAGGTTTGCGTGGGTGTCCCTTGGTCAGTGAGGACCTCAATCAGATAGGGCCGTGAGGGGTTCTTTTTTTTTTCTTTGGTTTTTCGAGACAGGGTTTCTCTGTGTAGCTTTGCGCCTTTCCTGGAACTCACTCTGTAGTCCAGGCTGGCCTCGAACTCACAGAGATCCGCCTGCCTCTGCCTCCCGAGTGCTGGGATTAAAGGCGTGTGCCACCACTGCCCGGCCGTGAGGGGTTCTTAAGTGACACCGTTACCAAATGTGTTTGCCGTCAGCACTTGAAAGGGCAGTTCATGACTCTGCACATGTGGGTAGCCTGGCGATCCCGAGTTCCCATTGTCAACAGCCACCATTCTGGGAACAGACAGCTTTCCCTTTATTGATTTATTATTATTGTCTTAATCCAACTGCCCCCTTTTTCTCCTGCTGCAGGCAGAGAGCAGCCTTGGGCAATTTTCCTGGCTGCCTTCCTACGCTCCGTGGTTCCATCCATGGCGCCACCCGCCTGCCCCCACCTGGGAGGGGATAACTCCGAGATGTCAGTGGAAGGAGTGGGTGGTGTGTCTTGATGGGAAATCTGTTCCATGCCCACAGACACCTCAAACTGCCCCACATCTAAACACTTTTGGCTCCAGGCCCTGAGTTCCCTCGCACTACCCTGTGTCCCCGCCCTGGAGCAGTCCCCAGGGATGCTGTGTTCCAGGAGAAGCTGCTATACAGACCCTGTTGCTTGAGGGGCCTCCCACTCAGCTCTTCATGGTCTGAGGGACACACTGAATTTGTTACTGGTGTGTAGAGATGTGTGATTGACAGCTCAAAGCCTCCGCTAACCTTGTCTCGGTCGGGGAGCTGAGCCTGCTTCCTCAACACAGGAGAAAGACTTGCTAAGCTTTCAGGGGTCACAGGAGACAAATTCAAAATGTACTAAAGGGTTCAGGGATGGGGGGGTGTCAGCCACGCACCCTGTTGACTGGTATGTCTGTAGTCAGTTTTGCAAGCCCATCTTTGTGCATAAGGCATTGGCTGTTCACCCTGCATTTTTTGAGGACCCTGCTGGGTGCCTGTCGCTGTGCTGGGGGGTGAAGGGTGCCAGGTGAGTTGTGTCCATGGGGGAAGGAGATATGGGGTCAAGAGATGGAGTCTGGCTCAGGCCAGGCTCAGAGTATTGTCTTGCTGTCTTGTTGGGGGTAGGGTGTCTCACTGGCAAAAATCCAGGTCTTCTACCCCGGAAACCACTCCACAGCACAGTGGCCTCTACTGAGGCCGGGAGGGAGGAAAATACACTGTGTATCCCCAGCCTGGGCTCAGCCGTACTGGCTGGAAACTATAAGCTAAGAGGTCAGCCAGACAGGTTCCCGGCCCAGCCTTATGCCAGCCATGGAAACGAGCCTGTGGAGCATAAGGCCTGGCCTCTGGAGTTCTGACACAGAGCTATGGCCCCACTGACCATATGGCCTTGGCCAAGTCACCTGCCGCATGGGTCTTGTTTCTTCCTCTGTGAAAATGAAGGCCACTCTGACCATCCTGCAGGCGTGGGCCCACAGGGCAGGTCTGTGCATATTTCAGGACACAGTCAGGGCTTCGTAAGTGTGTGGTGAAGGTCGTAGACACGGCCATGGTCCTACAGCTGCCCTCATCGACACCTTGTTTCTCCTATGCATACCTCAGACAGGACCACTGCAGACCCAGCCACGGCGTCACCGAGAGCCACTATGGAGGCCCAAGTCCTCCCTACATCCCCAACCACAAGCTCATGGCCCCGGAGCCCGGGAAGAGCCTGCCTGTGGGTAAGAGAGCATCAGTGGGCACTGCTGCCCTCTAAGGGGACCCAAGGAATCTGCACTAGGTCCTAGCCTGGGGTTGGGGCTCTGCCCCCTCAGGATGGTCCTGCCCACCACCAGCGTCTCTTTCTTTCTCAGCCACAGGGGAGCCAAAGGAGGAGGGGCTGGAGGGCCAGATTAGCCGGTTGGCAGAGCTGATTGGGAGACTGGAGAGCAAGGTAGGCCGGCCCCACCCATTTCGCCTTTCTCCCAGGCCTGTCCAAATTAGAGCTTGTGGGGAGGTTGAGGCCAGGACAGAGGCACCCTGGTGGGTTGGAGGTTTAGAGAGCTGGCCTGAGGTCATGGTCCTGCCTATGGGAGGGCAGGCAGCCTTCCAGGTGCAGAGGGTAATCAGTAGAGATGTGTGATTGACAGCTCAAAGCTGTGGACATGTCCAAGAAGAAAGCCAGCCAGCTCCAAGACCGGAGGCATAAAGCAGGTGTGAGTGGGAGCCAGCGGGGGTTCGAGGCAGGTTCCAAACAGAATGCTGACAACGCAATACAGTCCGGAAGTGTGGAGCAGTCCAGCCTTTACAGGGACCTTTCTAGGGACAGTGTGTAACTCAAAGTACTCCTAAGGGGGCTTACAGATGGGTGGGCTCAGGTGTTCCTCTGTTGGAGCTGGGTTTCTGCTGTTTGACTTCGAGTCAGTGGCTTACCCTCTCTGAGCCTGAAATTCCTGCTTGGATGACCGCGGAGATGTTCAGGAGACCAGTGTTCGTCACCAAGGCGCAGGTGGCTCAGGTCAGAGTCTGCTGTCCCAGTTAGCATCTAACCTTAGCCATGTTAGCACTGCTAGTCATCCTTTACCAGATTCCCCCACACGTGTGCGCAGGACTCCCACGCACATGCCTACACCGAGTGACAGGTGTCTCAGAGCCCTGGGATTGAGGTAACATTTCTTCTGTTTTTCCGTATTTCTTTTGCAAGGATCTCTGGCACTTGGCTGGGTTGGGGGCTTTGTTCTGAGGGACTCGTGGGCGTGAAGCAAGGGCCTTCTCACTGGGAAGCAGTCTGACTGGAGGAAAGGCTGTTGGTGGCTCAGTTGCGGGGCTGTCCCCCTCCCACACCCCTTTTAAGCCTGCTGCCCTGCCTGGGGTGAGAGCAGCGCGGTGGGGACCTTGTGCCCGGTTGTCATAACAACTCAGTGGGGGCCCCAGGAGGGAGGCTCTTTGAAGCTTATTTTTAGTACCCCGGTCGCCCTAACAACCAGGCTTGCTGGTAACCAGGAGCACCTAGGCATCCTGGAGATGGTGGGGCGGGGTCCCCCAAGGTCTCTGATTGGCCTAAGCCACTAGTATGGGCAGATTCAAGCCAGCTTCAGGCTCGGGGGAGCCCCCAGCTGGCCAAGCAATGCCTCCAACTGTGCCTGGAGGGCAGGGAGGATGGAGGTGCTGGGTGGTAGGTCTGGGTACTGCTGGGCTCGCCATCTGACTGCGGAGAGGCCAAAGGCTCCTGGTGGGGCCCTAGCCCTTCGGGAGCTGCCTGTGTGCCTGTTAAGTAATAGAAACAAGCTTGGACCTGGGAACACATCTTACCCACCGGGCACTTTCTTGAGATGTGTGGGCAAGAGGTCAGTGGAGGCTGGAGGTGTGATTCAGAGGCAGGCCCTCGTTTCAAACGTTTGAGAATCCCACCCCACCTCGCCCACCCACCGCTGTTTTCTTCAGCAGTGAATGCGCCTCTTGCGTGCTTATGTGTGTGTGGTTGGATTTCTGTCAGGTGGGGATGAGACATGGGTCTAAACCCAGGTCCTAATGCTTAACCCATTGGGGGAAGCTTTAGAGCCCAGGGTTCTGTGCTGTGTGTGACGTAGTGATGACCGAACACACATGTGCACTTGGCCCCGTCTTGGGTGCCAGTCACTGGTGACCCACAGAGCTGGCGTGGCTTCTGCATTCCTGAATCACACAGCAGGCCGCAGCTGGCTCAGGGAGGCTGGGAAATGAGATGTATACAGAAAGTTTTCGGTTCAGGGCTTTGGGGGAGCATCGTGCAGGCCACCCCATGCAGACCATGGGTTCATGGGGAACCCAAGGTCACTGCTAGGGGTGAGGTAAGCAAGTTATGGGTCTTAGGGCTCTTATGAAATCTTGGTAAAAAACGGTATCCTGATTTGGGGCCGGCCCCCTGAGTGCCTGTTACTGTCTATGATTTCCCTGCCCCAGCCACACACCCCAAGTTTCTTGGGGGCCCATCTTGGTCTCTGAGCCTCCCAGTGCTTCAGAGGCCTGGGTCACAAGGAGCCCTCTGTCATTTCCCTGACTCTCTGGCTTCAGGATCCCCCTTGACGCTGCTGTATAGGAGCTAAGCAGCCTGTCCACAAGGCGTGGCCCTGGGATCCACGCTTCCAGCCTGGGAAATCTCAGAGCCCCTGGCACATTGGGACAGGGGCTGTAACTCTGGGGGTCCCAGGTACCCCGTGCCCTGGGTGGGACCTTGGGAGCCTCCCTGGAGGTGGCCTGCATCACAGGCACCGCTGTGTTTTGTTCTAGACCCTCTGGTTTGACCTGCAGCAACGCCTCTCAGATGAAGAAGGCACGGACATGGTGAGGCCCTCTCCGCCCCTCCTCTGCCCTGTCTCTCCAGCCCTCTGAGGAGTGTTCTACAGCTCCATGTCTCTGGCCACCCTTCTCTGCCTTCCCCTCCCCAAGGGGCATGGTGCGCTGAGGCTCTGGGATTCTGATAAAAAACATCTGGCCTGGAGCAGAGCAAGCATCTGGCCCGCTCTGTCAGAAAGGCAGCCTGCTAGTCACAGGCTGTGTCTCTGGATGGGGCTCCCTGCAGCGTCCCTCCTGCCCTGTTTGTGGGGACCCCTCGGGAGTTTACCCATTGGGCCTTGTTCTCCGTTAGCTGATTTGCTCACGTAAGAATGAAGAGCCTGGTGGGTTTGTTTTGACCCTAATGCCTTGACCCCTCAGAAACAGGGCATGGGGTGCTGGGACTTGGCCTGTCTCCATGGCTGGGGAAGGGCCTGGCACACATGTTCACTCCTACCTTGGCCCACAGCACCTGCAGTTGGTCCGGCAAGAGATGGCCGTGTGCCCTGAGCAGCTGAGCGAATTCTTGGACTCCTTGCGACAGTATCTCCGGGGCACGGCTGGAGAAAGGAACTGTTTCCAGTAAGTGACAAAGCTTTCTGTGGAGCTTGTGGGGGTGGTGACCAGGGCTTCTGGCTGGCAGTGGGATGGGGACCGGGCCGAGCCAGCCCTCCCCTAGGGGAGGCACATGACAGGGAAGCTAAGTGAGGCTCAGCCTCATTCCAGCTGTAGGAGGTGGTGGGTGAGTTCACCCCCAAGCCTCGGCTTACTCATCTATCAAGCAGATCGTGTGTTGGGAGGATAAACAGAATAATGTGCCGGGCCGAGGCCATTCTGGTTCATGCTCCACTCACCCAGAGTGACCACTGTTACATAACACAGAGCCTAACTCAGTCAGTGACTGCTTGATTAAGGGGAGAAGCTGAGTCTCCAGGAGCGGGGAGGTCTTCCAGAATGCAGGTCGCTGGCCCCCTGCCCACTCCTGTCCTGCCAACCCTGGGTAGCTCAGCAAGGTGAAGCAGATGAGTGTGGCCACCAGTGAGGGTCTGCACATAGCCAGTACAGAGAGAGGGAGATGGTGGTTTGGCTGGACAGAGTGATGGGGGAATACCCTAAGGAGGGGCACCAGAAGCTGTGTGTTGGGATGGCATCATCGGGAACCAGGCTGCTCCTGTCTTCTGTGTGAAGAAGATAGGCTGAGGGCTGCAGGGAGAAACCACACACTTCGGTAAGGAGGAGAGCCCTGCTTTGACTGATGACGGATGGGGAGATGGGAAGAGGGTAGGCAGGGGATGGCTGGGCCTTTGGCCTTCGCAGTCCTGATAAAGGATCAACTCACCAACTGCACATCATCACATTGGTTGTGGAGGTCATGTCGGCTTCTTGGTGCCTGCGGGTCTGCCGTGATACCTGTCTGGAGGTCCCCAATAAGGACAGGGCTCAGTGAGGTGCTGTACAGATGGTTTTTCTTTGCTGGGCTGGGGCTGAACCAAAACTCTTGTGGGTGCTGGGCACATGCCATCTCACCAGCCACATCCCAGCCCTTGCCATGGTTCTTAAAGGAAGAGAGAGGAGGGGAACATCACCCTGGGGTCCGGGCACCCCCCTTATCCTCACCTGGGCCTTCCTGGTTCTGTTGCCCCTCCCACCCCAGTCCCTGAAGGGTGGCAGACCCTGTCACAGGATCTGTACATCAGTGCACGAGGCTTCATCCTATGTGTCCTTCATACCCAAGCCTGCCCTGCTGTGCCTTCCTGCCGGAAGTTCCCTCCTGAGAAGCCAGCAGCCAGGCAAAGACAGTCACCTGGCTGACCGTCATCATCCTGTGGTAGCCACACTCCTATGGTCCCAATTGTCCATGATAACCTTTGCTGTGCCTAGAGAGAGACCAGAGTAGGCACCTGCCCTGGCTGGCACAGGGCCATGGGCTAAGGCTGGCAGGCACCCCCGTCCACTCATCAAGAGCCCTAAGGCTGGAGCACAATGAACTACCGATGAGGCACAGTCGCAATCCCTCACTTCTCTCATAAATGGCTTGACTCAGAATTTGCATAGCCTTCACCCTAATGAGGGACACCTCTTTGAGGGGCTCAGGTACACTTCTGCCACATGTGGGGTCCAGGAGGAGCTGGTGGGGACAGGGACAGCACTGAGTGGGCCCTTGACACCACCAGAGCCCACAAGTTCATATCACTGCCTCAATCGCCAGCATCTGGCCCATCTGAAATGGAGTGACATCCCAGGTCATTCATTCAAGGGGCTTGCCTGGGCTGCAGCTCATTCATTCTGGGATAGCCCTTCCTGAGTTTCAGTGGCCTCTTGTCAGCCCAGGTCTGGGCTTCCTGCGGTTGTCTTAAGGCCCAAAAGAGACAGAGTGAGCAGGGCACAGACTGTATGCTTTGGTTTGAAAAGCAGGTGTTTTGTGTGTAAATGTACGTGTGTGCGTGTGTGTGTGTGTGTGTGTGTGTGTGTGTGTGGTATCTGTAGGTCAGAGGTCAGTCTTAGGTGTTGTTCCTGAGTTGAGTGCCCAGCTTCTGTGCATGCGTGTGTGCGTGCGTGCGTGTGTGTGTGTGTGTGTGTGTGTGTGTGTGTGTGTATACACTAGGGGTTGGGATTGGGGGTGTTTGTGGAAGTCTGTCTTAGGGTTTCTATTGCTGTGATGAAACACCATGACCAAAAGCAACTTGGGGAGGAAATGGTTTATTTCACTTGCATTCCATATCACAGTTCATCATCAAAGGAAGTCAGGACAGGAACTCAAGCAGGGCAGGAACCTGGAGGCAGGGGCTGATGCAGAGGGCATGGGGGGGTGCTGCTTACTGGCTTGCTCTCTAGGGGTTTCCCAACCTGCTTTCTCATAGAAGCCACTGCCCAGGGATGACACCACCCAGTAGGCTCGGACCTTCCCCATCAATTACTAAATAAGAAAACACCGTACAGGCTTGTCTACAGTCAGACCTTATGCAGGCATTTTCTCAGCCGAGGCACCCTCCTTTCAGATGACTCTAGCTTGTGTCAAGCTGACATACAACCTAGCCAGCACAAAGTCAGAGGTCAGCATGCAGGAGATGGGCCTCTCCTCCACTATGTAGGTCCTGGGAACCAAACTCAGCTCATCAGGCTGTGTTTCAGGCACCTTTACCTGCTGAGCCATCTTACGGGTCTTAACATTGTTTTCTTGAGACAGGATCTTGAGTTTTTTCACACGGATTTTGGGGGTTGAACTTAGGTTTTCACAGTCATGTGCCGACTGAGCCACCACCCCAACCCCCAAAATCAGAAGTTTTAAATCATCTAAAGTCTACTGTCACTGTGGGCCCTGGTGCTGTGCCGGGTGGCCTTGCGGCTGCCCCTGGAGGCTTGCAGGGCCTGAGAGTGGGTTAAGCTGCGCGCTCTCCCGGGATATCCCTGGTGTCTCCAGCTCCCATTGTCCCAAGGAGGACCAATGGGGAAGACAGAGGTTGAGACTGTGGCGTGCATCTGTGGGCGCAGACAGCCACGGCCAGCCACAGATGTGCATGTCCCTTCCCTGCAGCATCGCCGCGGTGAGGATGGCAGATGGCCTCACCTTTGTCATCTATGAGTTCTGGGAGACGGAGGAGGAGTGGAAGAGGTAGGCACAGCCTTGTCCCTCCCCCATGCCAGGGGGTGGGGCTATGGTAAGATGGAGCTGGCAGGCTCTATGTTCCTGTTCCCTCACCCTGAGGACCTTTAGAGGAGAGGGTGGGTGGGACGGTGAAGAAAGAGCCTGGCTTCTGGTTGCAGAGGCATCTCCATCTGGGCAAGCTTCCTTTCCTGGCTAGCTTGTGCCTTTCACCCGGAGGCAGCAGGGTTCTTAGTGAGACCCCTGACCTAGGCTCTCCATATGGCACCATGCATGTAAATCTCTGCCCTAAGGACTCAGTTTCCCAAATTCCCCCCCCCCCCCCCCACACACACACCCGGCCCCTGCCACCGCCACTCAGCACCTGCCTGCGTCATCAGGTGCTGGGTCTGGATCCTTGTTGTCAGTAGACCTGCCCGGTGCCTTGCGGCTGGCCACAGGGTACTGCGCTGGTTCAGAGCACAGCCCAGGCACTTCCCTGACCTCCCCAGATGGAGACACCGTACTGGAGAGGTTTCTAGTTCCTGTACAACACCAACACAGGACAGACAGAGGGGGTCACTTTTGCCCCTGTCCTCCCCCCGCAGCGAATATTCAGGGCTGTGAGATTGAGGACCTGGGTACTGCAGGGAGGAGTGAGCACACGGGGCTGGCTCGCAGACACAGGCTCCAGCCCCCGGGGGCTGTGGCGCTGTCATCTGCACAGGATTCAGCCCTTCCTCCGTCGCTGCAGCTAATCAGGAGGGGAAAGGTCGGGGCTAGAGGTCTGATCTTGCTCCCATGGGCAGTCTAGAGCCAAAGGCCTTCACAGCCCCTCCCCCAGACAGAGCCGGACTAGACCTGGGCCCACACCTAAAGTTCCCCACACCCCTCCTCCGAGACATACCCCCTGGACTAATCCATGCTCCTGGCTTGCAGGCACCTACAGAGTCCTGTGTGCAAGGCCTTCCGACACGTCAAGGTGGACACTCTGAGCCAGCCTGAGGCACTCTCCCAGATCTCCGTGCCAGGTAGAGGGCCAGGGACAAAATGGTCACTGGGGTGGGGTGCCCCAGGTCTCTGAGCAGCACCAGCCACCTTGAAGGGTCCCAGGACCTACAGGGACTTTTTGCTCACTCACCACCAGGAATCCTGGTCCAGATGCATGCTCCTCACCCAAGGCTTGGTGCATGGACAGAGACAGGGTGAGGCCGAGGCACCAGGGGGTACGTGTGGGGACTCACACAAGAAACTTAGGAAGTATGTCTGCCCAGAGAGAACCTAAGACCCCCCCACCCCCCACCCAGGGCCTGAGTGAGCAGCATAGGTTCGCAAAGCCTGGCCTGGAACTCTGCCCAAGGTCTCCTGTACCCACGCTACCCACTCCTGCTCACAGCCATCCCAGCCTCCACGGAAGGGGCCTTGATCCCCATAAGCCCAGCCACTGACCACTACTCTCTCTCTCTCTCCTGCCTCTAGCTGCCTGGTGCACTTCAGGCCGAGACTGACTCCTCCTGAGGCCATGCTAAGGAGCCTAGTGTCCCCCCCTCTTGTAAAGGACAATACCCCTTTTCTAGAGACTTTGGTACACAGCTGTCTTTTCAATATACTAATAGAAGGATGTGTACTTCCCCCTGCTCTGACACAGAGGAGGCCCCTCCCCTGGCATCCCACACCTGACTTGACCTGGCAGAGTGTACTGCTGGGGTGCTGGTGAGGCCAAGGTTAGCCGGGATGGCTTCCCAGGCCAGCCTTCAACCAACAGCTTCCCGCCCCAGCCTGCCTCTGGCCTCCCTGGCTCCTAACGGCTGAGGCCAAGCAGGACCCACCTCGGATGGATAGGCCTCTTTCTCTACTCCCCTCCTCCTTGAAGGCCCTCTACCTGGTAGGAGCTGTGACCCTGTAGTACCCAAAGTAGGCTTGGGTAGAGCCCAGGTCCCCAGCACCATGCTAGGCCCACAGCCACCAAATAAAGTCTGGTTAGGAACGGTGTGTGTCGTGTCTCTGTCCCTTTCCCAGCTGCCGTCAGCTGGAGGAGGGAGACAGTTGGGGATGCCATCGTGGGCAGTACAGAGCCAGGGTGGCTCCTAAGCCAGCTCTCCCTGTACCTTGGTGTCAGTCGAGCGATGCCTCGGGGTAGGTATCTTAACAAGTGAGTTTGGTGGCTCCTGGGCTACCTCAAGTGTAGCAGCTCACAGGAAGTGCAGGGGCCTGGCTGCGTCATTCACAGTTCGATGGAACAGGGTACTAACAGAAGTCAACTAAGGAGGACCAGGCACAGAGCCTCCATCCAGGCCATGGGGGACACAACTGCTTGTGACAACTTGTATCAGGTGTGACCAAAAGGAGGCTATGAAGGGCGGCTGACCTTCAATGCCACCCTCCATAGATGGGTCCTCAACCTAAATCCGAGGCTCCCGACAACCAGAAGTGTCACTGGTATTGGTGAAATTATTAAGGCCACTCCATGTAGTTAAAAGGGAGGTTTATTTTGTGGGGTAACTTACAAATGAAGGGATAGTTTACAGGGTCTGGGAAAGGTGTAGCGCAGTCTGCCGGTGTTCTCTGGAAAACTCTGCTCGGTCTACCTCCAGCGTCCAGGGTCCAGGAACCAAGAGAGCCAGCGCATCCGGATCTCAGGTCTTCAGGGTCCTCCCTTGGCCCCGCCTTGTAGGCGTGACAGTTACCGAAGCCTCAATGAGGGTTGGAACTTCCAGATCAAAGCTGGAATGGCTACCCACTACACACCGGCACACTGGGACATAGAGCTGGCCTCCCGGGAGCCCAGGACAGAAGCCACCATGCACCTTCCCTGCTCCCCCCAGTTAGGGACTCTAGCAAAGAGTCTACCCTTACAGTGCTGTTTGGAAGGCCAGTTCTGGACATTCCCCTCTGCTTCTCCCCTGGTCAGCAGGAAAAGATTGTCACAGAAGCCTCGGCCATCAAGGAAAGCAGCAGGTCTCCCTCTGACCAGGAAAGAATGGGAAGGAGAAGAGGACAGGGCTCCACCTCTCTAGTGAGAGAGGCAGGACCACAACTGTACCTCCTTCTGCCCCTGACTCCATCTGCCAGGAAAGTGTGTGTAGTGCCACCACCCACATAAGCCCCTCCCCTCCCTTTTCTGCCCCCCTGTGCACCTGGAGCCTTGTGTCCCCTGCTCCCTGGCAGGTTCCACCCTCCCCCGGGTACAGCCCCGCCTCACACTCAGATGCCAGCCACTCACAAACCACTCCTAGGGAGAGGGAAGCAGATTCTGGCTCTAACTGGAACATCCCACACCAGCCTCAGAGAATCAGGGGTCTCATCCAGAACGTGGGCAGCAAGGCCACCCTGTGATGGGTCAGGAATCACTTGACGCCTCACGGGGAAGGCTCCAGCGGGCACCATCAGCCTGAGTAACTATCACTCTGCTGGCCCAAGGCTGTTCCTTCCCATTCAATTTAGCTGCTTCATAAGCAGGAGGCTGGTGCTTTGGGGTGTAGCTGAGGAGGCCCACTTGGCAGAGCACGGCACATCTCTTCCGTTCACCCCACTTTGCCCAAGTTCTCCTCTCCACAGCTGAGCGGCAGGCTTCAAGATCATCACTGTTGGAAGGGGTGGGGACAGGCTCTGAGGGCATGTCTCTCTGACCAGTTCTTCAGCTTCTACTTCATTTACACCCTAGTCAGGTACAGGATCAAATAGCTGCAGGCACCACCACCCTGTATGGTCACCCATAAAGACATCCTGGTATGTCCAAGAGACACACAGACACAGAGAGGGAAGCTTAATCACCCAGGTCACACAGCATGGTAGTACCGTAAGAAGATCCAAGTAGAGAGCCTACTACCCACAAATCTGTGCCTGGCCCCACACAGCAGTAGCATCTGGGGAGAACAGCTCCAGAGTCCTGCTAATATCTGTGCCTGCTTCCTCAAACAGTTCATGACAAAGTAAGCATGTGACCCTGTGTGTTCTACTAGATAGACACAGAAGACACTGAGATGGGCTGGGAGGATGCTCATTGGCTATGCAGGCATGAGGACCTGAATGAATTCAAATCCCAGCACCCATGTAAAAAGCACGGCCAGGAATGCCTGTAACCCCAGCGCTGCGGAAGGAAGGGGTGGGGGTGGTACAGAGACTGGCAGATGCTGAGAACTCACTGGCCAGCCAGGCAGCCTAGCTGGACACTGGAAGCCCTGCTCTGGCTTTACCCCAGACACAGCAGGTACCCAGAGACAGGCTACTGAGACAAATGCCTGACACGGCGTTCATGGGGAGAACTCTAGATCGTTCAGCTGGCGGCCAGATAAAACCCCGTGTGGCGATCCTACAGCAGATGAACGCAGCGGCCCTGCGCCCCAGACCCATGGTGCCCCAGTTTTCTTTTCCATTGCGGTGATGATAAAACACTGTGACCAAAAGCAACTGGGAGAGGAAAGTATTTCTTTGGCTTACACTTCCAAGTCACTAAGGGAAATCAAGGTAGGAACTCGAGGCAGAAAGCACGAGGAAGGCTGCTTACCGGCTTGGACCGGTATAAAGCCCAGGACCACCTGCCTAGGGAATGGTACCGCCCACAGCCAGCTGGGCCCCCTTACATCAATTAGTAATCAAGACTGTTACTCACAGACGTGTCCACAGGCCAGTCTTATCTAGGCAGTTCCTCTATGGAGGGTTCTTCTTCCCAAGTGACTTAACTTGCATCAAGTTGACAAAAAACCCAGCACGCACTGTCCCCATCAGAGCTGGCTTTGGTCCCTTGCATCCACAGTTCCCCATCCAGGATTCCGCTAACCACAGGCCAAATAAAAATCCTCAGTGCTGCTGACATGCTCTATGGAGTCCGACTGCAGAGATTGCCACATGTGTGTGAGACATACCCCCTACACTGTGTAACCACTCAGGTGGTTCTCTGTGAAAGGTCAAAGGGCCAGCCAAAGCAGCTCACCCTGGCTCTGAAACCAGAGCTCGAGAAAGAAACACAGTTCGGCCCTGAAACCAGAGCCAACTCTGCCCCTGACCCACTAAACCAACCAATCCCTGAGCAGGAAGACTAACCAAAGCTCCGCCCCTAAGAAGCCTATATAAACCCCTCTGCCTGTTCAGTTGTGGGCTGCGCTTTCCCACCCTGGCAGAGGCAGCCACTCTCCTGGATGCCTCCTTCCCAAACAAATCTCTTTCTTAAGAGTTTTGGGTGTGCCGGGTGGTGGTGGTGCACACCCTTAATCCCAGCACTCGGGAGGCAGAGGCAGGCGGATCTCTGTGAGTTCGAGGCCAGCCTGGGCTACAAAGTGAGTTCCAGGACAGGCTCCAAAGCTACACAGAGAAACCCTGTCTCGAAAAACAAAAACAAACAACAACAACAACAAAAAAAAAAGAGTTTTGGTTGAAGATCTTCTTTCCCCATGTGGAACAGAAGAATCTTTGCTGAGACATTCCCTTAGAGGGGTGGAGCAGAAAAAGTAACCACTTGTCATAGCCTGAGGAGATTGCTACATTTCTGCAGGGGTTTCCGCTTTAGCAGAGTGAAGCAGAAGTAACAGCTTGGGCCTGAGAAGAAGTGGATACCTCTGCTGGGAAGCCCCCTTAAGGGGCCAGTGGCGCAGAGCAGTGCTCAGCTGTAAGGGCTCGCTCTCAGGAACAGGATTGCTACATCCTGCGGGGAGACCATCCCCCACCACACTCCAGCTTCAGGTACAGCCTGACTTCCCAACAAGTCAGGGTACCTTTCTCCTCACAGCTGTAGGTATCCAGGATACCTCCCTTCACAACTGTAGGTATGGCCTGACTTCCTGACCAGTCAGGATACCTTCCCTCCAGAGCTGTAACACTCGCACTCTGCTGGCGATAATCTAAAAGGCAGTAAGTAACTGGTGGATGTGCATGGGTCATATTCTGTACAGTTCCTTTTTATGTAAGAGACTCCCTGTCTATGGACGGATCGATGGGGCCTGGAACCAGAGTCCCATGGATACAGAAGGAAGAAGGGCTACATTCCATCACAGTGAAGGGTGCGGACACCTGCTACATCACAGATGAGCCTGGAAAACACTGCCAAAGTCAAGGACACCAGACACGTGTGCCCACATATTGTACAATCCACAGGCAGGTTGACAGGTTGTGGCTGGTGAAGAGAATGCTCACAGAGTAGGGGAACCCCAGGAGGAAATGGTGCTCAGGCACAGAACACATGCCACATGCCCCAGAGTGGAGGCCTTGGCGTGACGGGTTCTGTCACAAGGTTCCTCAGGACCCTTCCAGCTCCCTGAGCTTACTGCCTGGCTCACTTGCCAGCTGCCTCGCTGCTGGGCTGATGCACACGCCCAGGCCCTGTGCAGGAGGTGTGCAGGGCAATCCTGTTTGGATCCTGTGAGCCTGTGTCTTGGCCACTCCTAATGGTGTGCAGGCAGCAGCCAAGGCTGCCCTGGCCTACAAAAAGGTTCCCCTGGCATTCAGCGCCTCCAGAGTTTGTGATTCTCAGGCAGGGGCATCACGTCCTCTGCACATAATAGCAGTGGTGACATAAGAAGGGGGGTGTCTCCACACTCAACCACAGCCGTCACCTCGGACAGGGAGCTAGCGACCTCTGCCCTGTGCTGAAGACCCTGAAAGTGAAGCTCAGTGGGTCTTTCAGCTGCCCTTAGCTCTGTCTCATTGGGGACAGTAGGGACTAAGAATGAGGGTAGAGAAGTGGAAAGGATGGGGGGCCAGGAACGCCACTGACAAGAGCTTTTCTCTGCTTGTGACCTAAGGATGAGCAAGGTTCAGAGACGGTGCATGCTTCACCAAGGCCACACAGCCTACAAGCCAAGCAGCAGGTGAGCAGGCTCACAAGCCAGAGCCTGGGCCCAAGGGTGCCTGCTGCACCCATCCCGTAGCCAGCTGCTGTCCTAACCTGAAGGTCACTTAGAATTGAAGCAGGACACCCCCACTCCTCTCCCTCCCTTTAGGAGTTTGACATCAGCGTGCAGCATCCAGTGTGTGTTTCTCTAATTGCTGTGTCCTCTCATTGTGCTATTTGGGATTTTCATCTGCTCCTGTTACAGGACTGAGGCGGACACCTCTGTCCCAGGAGCTATATTCAGTCACCCTTCAGGAGTCGTCATCCTCCTCTTGGGCAAGCCCTTACACCCGAGTTATTTCCCTTTTGCCCTTGACAACCGGGAAACTCATTGCTTCCTTACCATCTCAACCTCAGCTGGGTCCCCATGCCTTCACTCCAGCTGCTGGGGATAACCTTTATCACCTTTGACATCCACACAGAACACCTTCACTCAAATGGTCTCCCTGGCTGGGGTTCCAAACCTTCACAATGATTGGCTGTCTGTCTGGCCACTGCTTGCCCTGAAGAGCTGGGAAGTCCTTATTCTGCAGATCTTACTCTGGAAACCAATCCTTCTATGATGATCCCATGCCCGAGTCTCTGGTGTTTAATATTTGGTGCCCACAGCTGTGACCCTAATTTTAGCCTTTTATTTATCTATTTATCAAAATCACATATTAATAAAGACATTATAATAAAATATCGTATAAATGTCCTATAGTTTTATAGACTTAACTATTTTTAAAAGCTGTTTCTTAAAAATATCTAGTTTTTTAATTTAAATTTTCTGTAAAACTCCAAAATTTCCTTTTAAAGAAGTTTAAAATCTCTCAACTGTGTGCTCCTGCAATATCAAAATAAAGTACCTTTTTTATTTCAAGAGTGAAGACACAGAGTACAAACACAATCTGCACAAGGCAAAACCAAACTTCAACAGTGTAAACAATTCAATATCTCTAAAACCAATACCAACTGGGTGATTCTTATGTTACAAAGTTTGACTGCCAGCAAGGTGTATGTTCTTGTATATAAATGCATGGAGGTGCAGCTTTAATACCTCATTAAATAAGCATTGTTTTTAAGTCCTATCTTTCATAAACCATGATTTCAAGACAGGATGGGAATTACCACACAAAACCCACCCAAACCTAAAAGTATCTTTGGAGAACTATTGTCTCCTTGGTTGGCCACATCACGTGATTGCCCTTAATCAAGATGGAGGTAAAGCCATAGAACATCATTCCTCTGCAACCATAGAAAAGATGGCTGCCAGCCATGTAGCTGCCTAAGGATGGCGGCAGGCCATATGTTGCTTATATCCCAAAATGGAATCCTGCCACACAGTTCCTGTAATATTACCTATGCACAGACTTTTAACTATCAACTCCGTGTTACAAGTTCTAAGTTTACTTTGTTACAAATATTACAGAACAAGCTAATAATCCCGTTAACTGTCTTGCTTTGCTCTCTTTTTCTCCGTCATAGCTCTTGACCCCGGACATAGACTTTAAAAGAATGTCTGGATCTGGGAAAGGGAGAGCCATAACCTAATTTTAGAGCTAGTTTGTCAATAAAGTTAATATTATCCATACTCAAATGACATTTGAATCCTTATTACATTAGGTCCAGTGGCCAGAAGGCTCAAGAGATAAATTCTGAGTTCTGGGCCATCACTGGCTGCAACAGTGGCAGCTGAGCTGTAACAAAGAAACACAAAACACAGTAAGCTCACACATTCCAGGGAGACCAGTCAGAAACACACATGCAGTGGCCGTATTCACACATCCAAAACAGACAGACAAACTTTCTTTACCTCCTCCAGTGTGGTAGTGGTGGGGGGCACCTTTGTAGCTGCTGCTGCTGCTGCTGAATCCAAGTCCCTGCTGGCACAGTGATGCTGTAGTGGGGCTGACGACTGACTTCTGTACAGGGACCCCAGGTTTCTGGAAGTTGCCCACCAGCCCCAAGTCAGAACATATAATGACAGATGCATCCACAAGACAAGACACAGAGTCAAAGTGACAAGGTAAAACAGAGAGCCAAATGACAATAGAAAACACAGACAAGGCCGGGCAGTGGTGGCGCACGCCTTTAATCCCAGCACTTGGGAGGCAGAGCCAGGCGGATCTCTGTGAGTTCGAGGCCAGCCTGGGCTACCAAGTGAGTCCCAGGAAAGGCGCAAAGCTACACAGAGAAACCCTGTCTCGAAAAACCAAAAAAAAAAAAAAAAGAAAAGAAAACACAGACAAGGACATTTAACAATTGGAGTTCTCTGCTTCAGAAGTCCACCAGTTTGACCAAGAGAAATTTAACAGATAGGAGGCTGTTTCCGTTGTCTCCTTGCACAACCCCTGGTCTGTTTGACATCCCTGCACTGGGCCTCTCCAAACTCTAGGTTTGGCCCCCAGTGTCTTGGAGCATCCTGGCTTTGTTGTGTAGTTCAGGTAACAGAACCCTGCTGATGAACACCCATGTGCCGGGCCTCTCTGAGACACTTAAGCATATTGGCCCCTGGTGTCACTAGGGGGTGCTTTCATGGCAGGTCAGAAAAAAACAAAACAAAAAAAAAACCTGGTGACTCTGGCTGAACCTCCCCAGAAATAACCAGAGGGCTGTGGGACATCTCCCTTTGCCCAGAACAAGGGTGCATAGACCTCATAAGGTCCTCCCTTCCACAGATCAGGGTACCCTGGAACCAGAATCCAGAAACCAGGTAGAAAAGTGTCCTAGGAAGCTAAAAGTCTTCTATGACTTACCAAAAATGCTTGATATCTCATTTTCTGAGCCTGGCCATTCACTGCTAGGGGGGAGGGATGGCGGGGGTGGGAGGGGGCAGAGTTTTGGATTAACATTCCAAAGTGTGCACCCCTGGGGTGACCCACCAGCCCCAGAGTAAAGAGCAAGAGCGTGTGAGGTGGAATGGTCTTTCTTATCTCACTGGGGCCTCCAAATGTTAATCCTGAGATTTGCAACTGTTAGTATTCAGACCCGCCCCTGGCCTGCACAGCATCTTCACAATGTCACCCTAAGTAAATAAAGTCCCCTTTAAGAAAAAATCTTCCCTCTTCTCTCTCCCTCCCTCTCTCTCTCTCTCTCTCTCTCCATGAAATATTGTGCACCTTCTCTCGTCCTTTCTTCCCTTTTCTCTTTCCCTTCGTCTTCTCTCAGTCCCCACCCACTTTCCCTCTCTCCCCTTCTCCCTTCCCCCAATAAAACTTTCCTCATGGGTGCTGCATCTGCATAGTGTGAGTGACTTTCCTCCATGACCCCTTGGCTGCCACCCACTGTGTCTGCATGGTGTGTCTACCTCACCCACCGTGGGGCACCTTCGCTCAAATCTGTGAAAACTTGGCAGGTTCTCCTAGCAGTTCCTCAATCTGAGGCATGCTGGGACCATGGACTGGACTCAGTTTACTTGCAACAGGCTCCCCTTCCAGCTCGCCAATCGCTCACCACCCCATCCATCCATCAGCAACAATCATGTAAGTTTCAGCTGGGTGCTGCCCACAATCCCACAGCTCCTTTAGACCCTTGTGGCTTTTGAAACACCATTCCTGACCTTTTCCTATGGATGAGACCCCTCTTAGAACTCATTTTTCATCCTCACCTTCTGGCCTCTACAAAAAAAACCCTGGTACTCCTCTGGCTTAGCCAGTCTAAGCCTGATCCCTATTGAGTGTGGTGCTGACACTCTGAATGGCTTGGTCCTCGTTCAGTCCTCCCTTTAGTAGGGGATGCCCACAGCTACAGGCTGCAGTGACTCCTTTCTCCCTCTGGTATACTTTTCGGACATTTGTGACTACTGTGAGCAATCAGGGCCTGCCCCTCCCAAGTCCCCACTCTGACTCGGCCTTTCACTCCTTTGCTCTCCTCCTCCCTCAAACCTCTTACACTAATTCTATTGCTTGTGGTATGTTTGTTTAGTGGCACACCCTGACAGGGCCCTTCAAAGGCAGCCACTTCACGCCAGGACCTCACTTGCCTGCTCCACCCGCGGCAGATCGGCTCCCTCCTGCCTTCCATTCAATACGGGCACTCGGGTCTCTGGGAGGCCTAACCCACCTCCAGCCATCCCTCTGGATGTGAGACTGGCCACAGCATTTCTTTGGACCAGACAGTAGAGGAAACAAGAAAGAATTCTTCACTTTCTTTCTTCTCCCTTTCTCACTCAGCTCCTGTTTAATATATTTCTATGTGTATATGCATGTGAATTGGATTTACCTAATTTAAAAAAAAACGTGTTTTGAACATCAACCACATGGCTCTCCTCCATCTTGGCTGGTGACCTCATCATGATGTAGATGGCCATGTGGCTGACAATCATCTTTTACTAAGGTTTACTAAGGTTAAAAAATACATTTAGTCCTGACGACCTCTCTGTTCATTTGATCTCCTTCTAGAGTAAGGAAGCAACAAGCCTCAAATATTTTGGATTGTTATGGACTTTTTGTATGATGGTAGAGATGTAAAGCTGTATTTGATTCAACACTGGATTATAGTATACTCTATATGATATTAGAAATTAAATTTATAAAGATCTATTCAGATGAACAAAAGCTAACTTAGAGATTCACACCTATATCTCTGCCAAATGTCCAACACCAAGCTTCTAGAGAATTTAAATAAATGATGTCACATGTTTGATAAATAGGGTATCTGATAAACAAGATATATACTCTAGGCTGGAGTTTCTGGTCCCCTAGAGGGTCCTTTCTCAGAGTTGGGCCACACTCCAACTCATAAGCCCCTTTTCTCCTCCTCCCATTTGGCCCTGGGATCTTTCCCGTCACTCTGCTTTCTCGGGAGACAGTAAGTCCTAGTCTTATGAAAGCTGCTAACACATGGAGACTATTAGGGAGCACAAGCTGATAGTCATTCATACCTAATAGACAGTCCTCCAGTGCTCAGAGATTTGCAGAATACGGCATTTAAAATGTTTAATTGAAAAGCTTTTTGTGATAGAGAGACATGGTAGCTCCTGGCAGCACCTTTATTTCCTCCAAAGAAGATGGATGGGCACAGAGGAACCTCCACCCAGAACTTGCTCCAGAATGGCATCGCCGGCCACTGAGCAAACCTGCCTATCACCTCATCTACTGCCTTTTTCCTCGACTGCTATCAGGGCCTTCTTCAGACCATGAACAACAGGACTCTGGGGAATCCATTGCCTCACTTTTGCCTAGACAAGGAGGCTGGTCCTCCCCACAAGTTCCTACCCCACAACTGTTGGATCTTCTGGCCTAAGTTGGCAGGCCTAAGTTGGCAGGCCTAAGTCTGGCAAAGACTGATGTTGTTGCCCTGAGACCTCTGCCCACGATGACCATGGAGGACCCAGGGGTAGCTGTCTAGGTAGCCAAAAAGTAAGTCTCTGTCACTTTCAATCTCTAACTCAGGTAAAATTGATCCTTCTCAGATCTCTGATGCTGTTTGATGACCGGGCTTTGTCAGTTCAACAGCAGCAACCAAAGCTCCAGCTGCTTTCTCAGTTCTCTGTGTAAAACCCACAGGCCTCACTCTCTTAGAGCTGGTACTAAGTCTAGACACAGTTCACCTTGCTACCAGAATCAAAAAAGGGATAAATTCACTTTGCGGTGACTGCTCTCAGTACCTCCTGATGAATTAGATAAAAAGAAGAGCTTTAAGGTTTGTTTTTGTGAAGACAGGAAAGCTGTCTCACTTCTGTTCATTTGCTTATCCTTCTCAGATATGATGGTGTTTGATGACCAACCAGGGTACTAATAGATTTTTGCCAATTAAGAACTCTCTCCCCCAACCCCAAGGCTACAAGCCCCTCGGTAGCTCATTAGTAAGTTTCCTGTTAAAAGGACAGACAGGTATGCTTCATTCATAAACTTCATGGTACAGGATAAACTGGTTTCAGAAGTAACTTCAGAGGTTCAGAGTTTTAGCATTGATATATGCAGTTTTGATAAACTGATAGAGCACTGACTATAGACAGTCTTTGTAGACGAATTTCTAAACAGTCTTATTAAATAAGAAACAGAGCCAAATAGAGAGGTGCAAGCCGTAGAGATCAGAGCAATAGCCACCAACTAACCTTAGCTCACCACATCGCCATAGCTTCCCAAGAGAGCCTCTTCTTGTCTAATCTGTGCCTTTATTGCCTTCCTGTTCTGCCTTCTCATTGGCTCTAAGCCCAGCCACATCACTTCCTCATCACTTCCTGTCTATACAGACCTCCAGGTCTCTATGGTTGGTACTGGGATTAAAGGCGTGGGTCACTATGTTTGGCTGTGTCCTTGAACACACAGAGACTCTGCCTGCCATGTGATCTGTGATCGGATTAAGTGCTGTGTGCTACCACCACCTGACTTCTGTTTATGGCTAACTATGATCCCTGATCTCCAGGCAAACTTTATTAACATACAAGTAAAATATCACATTTTAGCACAAATAAAATATCACCACAAGTCTTGAGAGCCCTTTAATTTCTGTGGACTTACTGGTCACAGCTTTTAGAGACAGGTTAGCGTTAGAGAGGTTATGGAAGCCTCCCTCCTCCTTCACTCACTCAGTCACTTCCATTCAGTAAATTTCCTCTGGTTATAGATTTAAAGATATGTTTCATTGGGCTGAAACCAGGCCCTAGAAAATATTCATACCTTTTCAACCAAAGCCATAGCTTTTGCTATGACATCAAGATGTAAATCTGTTCTAGTTGTTTTACAGACATTTGCAGGTTCCTACATAGATCCACCCCTCCTACCAGACTCATGCCAAGGCCAGACCCCCAGGGGCCCTCCAGATACACCACCAGCCACTGCACCAACCAAGGACACCAACCGGGTGAATACTGGCAGGTTAACTTCACCCACATGCCCATTCATAAAAACTCTGTTATCTCCTAATTCACTGATACTTTTACAGGATGGTTAGAGGCATTTCCCATCTCCAGAGAAACAGCAGATGTGACGGCTCCTGTACTCCTGGAACACATCATCCCTCGATTTGGCATGCCATTTCCCCAAGCTCCTGGGACTTCACGGCTGGTACCACCTCTTCAGGCTCAAGTGGGCACCTACTCAGCAACTGGAACCTAGTCTTCCAAGATGTCCCAGTGAAGGACATCTTTGCTCTCATGTCTCGCTCATTCACCCTTGCCTGTTCTGTACAACCAGGGCACGTACATCTCCATCCCATTCTTCCTGGCAGTTGTCACTCTTCCCATGGCTAGCCCCCCCACTCATGAGGCCAATGATAACAATCTAGTTTTTTTCCTAGCAACCTGCCCTCTCAGCTTCCTCAAGGGGTGTCCAGGATGACAGCTATCTGAATGCTTCTTCACTCACACCTCCCGCTGTGCGTGACCGGGACTCCCAACTCCCCCACCCCACTTCATCCCAAAATCAGCAGGAAGCAGTCTGGAGAATTCAGCACCCTCATTCCCCTCTACACTTGCTATCCATAACTCACCTTTTCATAACAATCAAGAGGGAGGAATGTTAGCATTCAGACCCGCCCCTGGCCTGCCCCGCATCCTGACATCATCATCCTCCGTAAAGTCCCCTTTAAGAAAAAACCCTCCCTCTCTCCTTCCCTCTCTTGCCGTGAGGTAGTGCATACCTCTTCTCTTCCTTTCTTCCCTTTTCTCTTTCTCCTCTTCTCTCTCTCTCCCTCTTTCCCTCTCTCCCCTTCTCCCTTCTCCCAATAAAACTTTCCATGTGGATGCCATGTCTGCATGGTGTGAGTGACTTTCCACAGTGCCTCCTTGGCTGCTGCCCACTGTGTCTGCATGGCATGACTCCCTCACCCACCATGGGGCACTCTGGCTCAAACCTACCAAGGCCTCTCTCCCAATGTTTTACAAAACCAAGAGAAAAACCAGTTCCACAATTTTGAGCCAGTTTGGAGTAAGCTTTAATTAAATACTGACCAGGATGGACTCTTATTATTTTCCAGGAACTACAACTTCCAGCATTCCAGGAAGTTACCTGGTCCTTGACAGGTGGGGTGTACAAGTTGACTCTGGCTCCTACGATGGTGCTTGGCAGACAGTAGTGTTAAGAGCAACATGAACCAACAGAGACCCAGCTCAAGAGGTTTCAGAGGGGAGCAATATCAGCAACTAGGCTAGAGACCATTCTTGTGATATTCTGACAATGAATGTGGCTGATTTTTGCCCTTGTCCTAAGAATATGCTGGAGGCTAAATTTAAGAGTTTTGGACTAATTTTATTGGCAGAGAAGAGTTCACGACCAATATTGAGTCTATTCCATGGTTGTTAGTGCAGGTCTACAATGGAAAAGGGCAAAAATACACAGTTTGAGGAGAAAAAGAGCACCAGGAAATTCAACACTGGGGCCGTGATTTGTGCTGAAAGAGAAGAGGAGGGGATGGATAAAGGGAGTGGTGCCCTCAGGGTGAGGCCCCACCCAAATAATCCTGCAACTTGTGAAAGGGAAAGGCCTGAAGGGTTTTCTGATCCTAAAAAGCATCAACAAATCAAAGATTATGCAAATGTAATTCACAGAGGGAGGGGGTCAGATTCCATTCCAAGCAGCCAGCAGAACTTGGCAGCATCAGCAGTGTGGTTCTAGCTTTAGAGTTATGAAGGATACAGGAGTCAGTAAATGGGTTGTGGAATCTTCTTAAGATGCTAAGGCCAGGAGTATGGCAGGGGAGTTTCTGCATGGAAGCCCCGAGAGGCCATTGCATGAAGCTGTGAAGGTGAAGCCTGGACTGTGCTGGAGATCCCAAGATGGTGGTGGTGCCAGAGCCATGAATGTCTGCCAGGGAGAGCTGCATGCAGGGAGTGGAACCAGCCCAAAAGAGACAAGTGTGTTGCAGTCGGCAAAGCTGGAAGGGCAGAGCCATCTAAGCCCTTTGACATCAGACATAAAGTTACAGGATTTGGAGTTTGCCCTGATGGGTTTCGATCTTGCTTGGGTCCACTTTTCCTCACTGCGCCCCTATCCCTCTCTTTTGGAATGGTAATGTATATTCTGTGCCATTGTATGTTGGAAGTATGCAGGGGGTTGTACAAGTGATTGTCTTGAGTCTCAGAAGAAACTTTGAAATTTTAAACAGCTGAGACTGAAAAACAGTGTGGTGGGAGAGGTTGCCTGGAAGAACCAAAGCGGGGAAACCAGGGGACTCAAGGCAGCCAAGCACTTGAGGGCAATCTGCACGACAGGGCTCAATTTTATGATTACAGCTCCTTTGATAGAGTGAGTTTACAGTCGCAGAGAGACCTGCCTTACAGCCTAGCATGTTCAAGGTTATATAAAGCACAACGCTGTTATTTGTCTTCAGAAAACTGTCTGAGGTATAGGAACATCATTTACCATTCCCTAGAAATTGAGGAAGGTCACAGGCATTCCTGTGTTCCTTGTCACATCTGTTGCCGTTCCAAATTTACTTCTTGAGAAATATCGACATGGGATGTTGCCATGCCTGTGTCCCAATTTCATTATATCCTCAGACAACCTTATGTCAAACCCTAATAACTGGTACTTTTGGCATCAGACTGAATACATTTTGCGTTATGATATGGCTCCAAGCCTACAGGGCCAGGGAGAGGAATGTGGTGGTCTGAATGAGAATGCCCCCCACAGGCTCATACATTTGAATGCTTGGTCTTGAGTTGGTAGAACTGTGTGGGAAGGATTAGGAGGTGTGGCCTTGTTGGAGGAGGTGTGTCTCTGGGGGGTGGGCTTTGAGGTTTCAAAAGCCCACACCATTCCCAGTGTGTTCTCTCTGTCCTGTGCTTGTGGATAAGGATGTAAGCTCTCAGCTACTGCTCCAGCACCATGCCTGCCTGCCTGCCTGCCGCCATGCTCCCCACCATGACGGTCATAGACTCTAACCCTCTGAAAATGTAAGCCCCCAATGAACTCTTCTGTAACTTACCTTGATCATGTGTCTCTTCACAGCAATGGAACAGTAACTAAGACACACGTCTTTGGTAACTAAGAGGAGACACTGCCAGTGCAGACAAGTGCTTACTAACAGGAGATGGGCCCAGCCTGGGTAGCTGGCATCCTGCTTGGGAAAGGGGAGCTTGAACAGAGACACACAGGGCAGGTACTGACCATGGAACCATTGAGTACAGAGAACCAGAACGACACACCTACAAGCCAGGACCACTAAGGATCTCTTGCAGCCACCAGAGGAGGACAGCAGGAGGAGCACTCCAGAGCCTTCTGAGGCAGTGTGGCCCACCACACTCAAGCCAAGACTCCAGCTTTCAGTAGCCTGAGTATCGACGGTCCTGAGTCACCAGCTGGTGGTAACTTGTCCCAGCAGTCCTTCCTCACCAGGAGCCGTAGGAGGAGCCGAGCTGGGTAGGCAGCCGGCAGGCAGGACGGTCCCTTTCCCCAGCACCTTTGTGATGAGAAGAACCCGCAGGGGTCCTCAGGCCAGAGCCCAGGGGCCTCTCAGAGCAGCTCTACCACAGCCTCTGCTGTGCTCTGCCCGAAGATGAAAGTGCCTACCAGCACGGTGAGGGTGCCCCAGGCCTCCAGGCAGCACCTGCAATGGAACACATCTGGCTGTGCGGCTGGCAAGATGCAGTACCGGACGGTGCTGGCGGGCCAGTGCCACCGAATCAAGACAAAGCTCCCCTGTGCTGGCTAGTTTCATGTCAACTTGACACAAGCTAAAATCATGAGAGGAAGGCATCTCAATGGAGAAAATGTACCCATGATGCCCGGCGGTAGGCAAGCCAGGAGGCCATTTTCTGAACTGGTCATCAATGGACCAGCAAGTGGCAGGGTTTCCAGAGAGACCACTGCAGCATTAACAGGGGCCAGAAGGAACTGTCGCCAGAGGGGGACATCTCTGGCTGAACAACATCAGCTCCCACCCCCACAAGCCCACAGGACACACCACCACCTGCCACCAGGTGGGAAGGACAGAGGGCAGTTTCAGAAAAGCATCTTGGAAGCCTATGAAAGAACCATGCTGAACTTGTCCATGACAAGAGTCCATAGCTGCTCCGGGGACCAGTGGGGACCAGTCAGCTAGCTTATAGAAGTCCAGAGCAACTCCCGTCAGGACAGAAGGGGTCTGAGCCTCACCTGCTTTCCCAGAAAAACAGACCTTGGGCTCACCGGGGCTGAAGGATGGGGACTGGGCACAGACCTGCAGCAGGCACCCACATCCATGGCTGTGTAAGCCACGGGCATCTGAAATGGGCTGAGAGGTACCACACATGGCATGCTTACATGGGACTAGGGACTTATCCAGAACAGGGTCTGTGGGTGTGATTAAGTACAAGGTGCTGGGGCCTGAGTCCCTGGACAAGTGTCCTCCTAAGGAAGAGGTGGTAGAGGTTTGAGGCCCACAACACAGCCCTGCTGGCTGATCAGTCGATCTTAGGACTGCTTCCAGAGCCCACAGGGTGCATTTGTGCCACTAAATGCCACCCTCCAGGCTGTGGTCATTCCTGGAGAAAGCTAACCCTTCAATCTGCCTGGGTTTGTTTCCACAGCTGTACAGTGGCCATCAAGGGGGTGGATAAACAAGGGAATCCAGTCCCAGGGTCTGAGCTGGGGCTGGCTCTGTCCTCATCAGCCTCCTGAGGCTCCCCTTCATCTGTACGGTGGAGATAGGTATGTGAGGGAGGTCTAGATTAGAGGAGACCCCCAACCCTGGCAAGCTAGATCTGCTATCATGATGACACTGCAGGTGGGCCTGAGTCCTGTCAGCCACCTGACCTTTTGACTCGGGACCAGTCTGTGCCCTGCTCCTGAGCCAAGCTTCAAAGGGAGGTGTAGCCTGGGCCACTGGGTTATACGCCAAACAGACAGGAAGTTCCAAACATGGAGCCTGGGATGTATGGACACACTGGTGAAGGCTGGCTGGGGATCTGTGCTGTTCTCCTACACGCATGCTCACAGGAGGGTGAGGCCACACCACCACCTCTGGTTTCCCAGGCCCAGGAGAACACATCATTCCAGCTCACAGCCCCGCGGTACACCCTAGGTGCCACCCTCATCTTGAGGACGCTCACTTGACTCTTGGTCCCATGGGCTCCATGTCCACAGCACAGATGAGGCACAAACCTGCAAAGGAGACACAGGTCAGCTTGGCTCGCCCTTACTGAACTGGAGGTGCAAAGAGCTGCCAGTGCCCCGCAGTGGGCCATGGAAAAGTGGGACATCTGGAAAGGTGGTATGGCACAGTGGTTAGCGGGCCGCTTGGAGTTGGCGAGGCCAATGAGAGCCTCAGCTAAGCACCCCTAAAATGATCTGGCTGAACAGCATGGCCTCTCAGGCCTCTGCCTTCCAGGGGCAGGAACCTGGTTGGTACCCAGTCCTGGGATGCACCCATGGAGCTACAGCCATCCCTGTACCTTCTCTTGCCTTTCTTTCAGACAGGGTCTTGCAACACAGCTCAGACTTGGCCTAGAATTCTTCATCCTCCTGTCTCAGCTCTCTATTGCTAGGATAACAGGCAAGTGCTACTATGCTCAGCTTCCTCCTCCTCCTCCTCCTCCTCCTCCTCCTCCTCCATTTTTTAATATTTTAGGGAGATAGCTGTTCCTATCTTGGTAAAGTTACTTGCCTTGGAAGCATGAAGAGACCCAAGTTTGATTTACCTAGAAACCATATTAGAAAACAAAAAAACCCAAAAGAGACAGCATGGGGCTGGGGAGCTGCCTCAGTGGGCCCTTGCCATGCAAGCATGAGGACTGGAGTTGAGCTCCCTAGAATCCAGGAGCTGGTGGTGTGGTAGCCCGCCTACAGTCTCCGCATACGACGGGCACAGCTGAAACAGCAAGCCCAGCCTTAGCCAATGCATAGGGTGGAAAGCAATTAATGAAGATACCCAATGTCAATCTCAGGCTTCTACCTGCAAGCACACACATAGGCATGTGCATGCACATACGTTACATGAAAGAAAAAAGGAAAGAGAAAAAGCCAGGTGCATGGCATAGGCAGATTCCTGGCAGTGCCCTACCTCCACCCCAACCATGCCTCTTTTTGGCTGGGGCTGCACTTCAGCTCCAGAGCTCTGGCCTGGCACGCATGAGTCCTGGGTTGCACCTCCAGCATTGCATCAGTTCTGTTCAGTTTCAAAGCCTGCCGCTTCTGCCCGGAGCTCCCCAGGAACTGCTCCCACACTGACCCTCCTCCCCCACCCCTGGCAGTTCCCTTGGGCACAGGCAAGAGCTGGAGCTTTGAAAAGGCTCCCCTGGAGCCTGAGCCAGACTTGAAAGAGGTGGCATCATACCAGGGAGCTGAAAGAGGCAGGCACCTTGAAATTCATCAGATTCTCTCCCAAACCAGAGTGAATTGTGACACTCTCTGGCCTGGCTTCTAACCATGTAGAGAGTTGTCATATTCAATGGTGTTATCACTGTCTCAAAGACAACCTGGGTTGGACATCCAGAACATCTGGCCATGGTTCAACATGGGGCCATCACACCCCAAGTTCAATATCTCCTAACACAGCTCTTCTCGTAGGAGAATTGCATAGTCTAGGCATGGTAGCCCTACTGTGTGCTGTGTACCTACTGTGTGCCTAGGCCCTTATTATAAGCTGAAGCCTGGAAACAACTCTGAGGTTTTTCTCCTGTCTCTCCCCTGCTGGGTTTCCCATCTGGAGAGTATTCCTGCTGTCTCCCCTTGAACTACCCCCTCAGCTCCTGTGCTCTGGGAAGGCTCCCTCAGAAGCCATCATTGCAGAACACAGTATCTGCCTCTGGGCAGTGCCAAGAAGACTCTTGTGGAATGCTCCTTTGTACTGTGAGCCTTGTGAGTTTCGCACAGACAGTATTTTAAAACAACCAACCATCTCTACACTGGGAAACACTGACAGTGGACCAGGTAGCCTTTCTGTTCTGTCACAGGCCAGGTGTGCCCTGGGTCCTGGACCCCTGTCTTCCCATTTGTGGGATGAGACGACATGGTACATCTATCTAGGGCTGTAGAGCCACTTAGCCAGAAAAGGTCTGGAAAACCTGGTCCACACCTGGCTCAGTAACCTAGGCCTCATCCTATGAGGGTCCTGCCTACAGATCTTGCAGACCAGCGGTTCTCAACCTTCCTAAGGCTGTGACCCTTTAATACAGCTCCTCAAGCTGTGGTGACCCCAACTGTAAAACTATTTTCATTGCTACTTCACAACTATACTTTTGTTACCCTCATAAATTGTAATGTAAATATTTTTGGAGATAGAGGTTTGCCAAAGGGGTCACGACCCACAGGTTGAGAACTGCTGCTGTAGACCGAGACTGAGTACTGGAGGCTGGAGGCAGCCGCTCACCAGGGAAGATGAAGATGAAGAAGGAGCTGATGCCCCCAATAATGCTGATGATCTCGCTGAGGTCCGGCAGGAACAAGACCATGGCGAGTGTCACTGACACCCACAGGAAGGTCAGTGGCAGCCGAACCCATGGCCCGGAGGGGTCAGCCAGCACTGGAGGACCCCGTGTGGCCCAGTAGCTCCTTTTCCAAAAGTCCTGCATCACAGACCTGTAGATAAATGGATACTAGTGCTCAGTCAGCGCCTATGGCTGCTGATCTCCCGGCTTCCTTGATTCCTGCACACAGCAGGGTCTGCCTCACATCCAGCTGCATGTGCCCCAGGACATCTCTCAGCCCCAGGGTCTGTAGAGTCAGGCGGGGTGGGGAGGAAGTCAAGGGGTTCAGGTCCCAGTTCTGAGACTTACTTGCTGGTCATCACCTACACGCACTGTGCCTGTATACCCCTCTCTGTCCATCAGAGGTGACCTCAGTCCTCAGTCCCACAATACAGAACCTGTGGTGCACCGGGCTGAACAGACTCACCTCCCCAGGAACAGCACAATGGGGTAGACAGTCACAATGGAGACCGCAAAGAGAATGCGTGCTACAATGATGGCCATGTCATTGCCTGGGTAGGACATCAAGATATCAGCAGAAACTTCAGTCCCAAAGGTCAGGAAGCCATACACCCCTGCAGGTGGGAGAGAAGGAGGCAGGCACCTGCGATGAGCACAATCCCACACACTTTCCCCCACAATACCCTAAGGGTTTCCTTTGGTATGGTTGGAAGGTCCTGCAAGGGTTCCTTGTTCTATGTCCCAAACACTCCTGCAGACTAGCTGGTTGCTCACAGCTGGTGCCAGGGCTCAGATGTGACCACTGACTGCAAGTCCCAGAGCCTTGGGAAATAAGACACACACTTCCCACCTCCCATGGCCTCCAACTCGGGACAACAGAGCCAAGGAGGCAGCGGGTAGCACATCCATCTTCCAGATGAGAAAACCGAGGCCTTGACTAGCCTTGATCCTCCACAGTCACACAGCCAGCAGAGGCAGAAAGCTAGCTCCTTCCCACTGCACAACACGGCTTCTTGTCACCCAGGTCCTTTGCCCTGTCCCGAGACGTTATCTCTGGCCTCAACACATAGGTGTTTCTTGGAGGCCTATCTAGGAAATCCCGTGATCCTATTGACCCTGACACTAGGGACACCTGGAGGAGGTAATACAGTCACAGCCCTCAGAGCCTGGGGCTGCAGAACGATAGGATCTGCTGGCTGGGGAAAAGGTCCCTGGCAAGTCCCTCAGGTGACCCGAGGAGTCCAAGGCTGCACAGCAGATTCACTGAAGCCCAAAGCCTCCCAAGTCAGAGGCTCCAATAGATGAAAGACAACTAAAGTCAGCTGTACTGAGACCCCAGTCTGAATAGGCACATGCTGTGACCTTGGGCCTCTTATGGCTACCCTCTGGGTCACGCTTTTACCACCTCTGACGACCTCTGACGACCTCACAAAACGTGTGCACACACTCAAAGTCGCTACGTCTGGTGCAAGTATTTTGTAAACCTCTTTCCAGATACAACCACATCTTAGAACAGCAAGGGAGATGAGAACAGGGGCATTGGGACATTCAGAACATGCTGTGGGTCTCAGCTTTGCATCTCTAACTGTGGGACCTTGGAAAAGTCACAGACACCCCCTGAGCCTCAGTTTCCCCATCTGCAGTCTTTTTGTATGGGATGTTACGTATTAAATGAACAACGGTGTTGACAGACCAGCACAGATAGGCTCTCTAAGGAGCCTTGTCTGTGCTCCCTCCCCGCTGGGGCACCACCCCTCCCCCAGGCCCTACCTGTCAGTGAGTAGACAAGGCAGCAGGCCAGCAAGGACAACACAGAGACCAGGGTCCAGTGGGAGAGGCTCTGGGTCTGCATGCTGCAGTAGATGGAGACTGCGGCCTCGTGACACTGGAAGACAGAACTTGCAGCTCAGACCCTCCAGGGACAACTGGGAGGTGTTATCCCCCAGAGCTGGGAAGTGCCCAAGTGCCCACCGGCAGCACAGGCAAACCTCAGGACACTCACGAGTGGAGTACTATACAGCCCTCAAAAGGGCTGACTTGGACTCCCCGCCTCAACGCAGAAGAATCTCGAAAACAACCTAAGGCTGAAGGAGAGATGCCAAGCAAGGGAGAGGCCGCAAGTTCAGATCACAAGACAAACACATTTACAGCAGGGTCCAGGGCATCCAGGGTCCAGGGTCCATGGCATCAGTGTTGTGGGCACTTGGCGGCGGGTAACTCCCATATAAGGGCTGTCCTGTGTGTTGGAAGGCATCGGGCAGCATTCCCTGCATAGACTGCTGGATGCTCATGCATGTTAAAAATTCAAAATAGTCCCAGATGCCATCAGATGCCTCTGGGATACCATCAAGCTCCTGGGACCCCACATCTGTAGTGACAGAGGACAGAACAGCAGTTTGGGTAGAGTGGGTGCTACTGATGGAGAAGGTGGTGAGGGCACTCTCGGGAGGTCACGTGGAAACACCCACACTTGTGATTACACTTTAAAAAGGAGCAAGTTATGGGCCAACAAGCTGGCTCAGCAGGTAAAGGAGCCTGCCACCAAGTCCAGTGCCCTGAGTTCGATTCCCATAACCCACATGGTGGAAGGAGAGAGCTGATGCCCACATGTTGTCCTTTGACCTCCACATGTTCATTTCATATGAACGCGCGCGCACACACACACACACATACACACACACACACACACACAATAAGTAAAAACATGTTTAAGGTAACATGCTATATCATGATGACAATTCTCTGTATAAAGCATGTGGCCGAGCCAATGCAATTTGATGGCAGCCTAAGCCCTGGTACCACACAGCAGGTGAGGGACCTTATGGAGCTCACAGGGTGGAGATGTTCATCAGGATGTATCCCTACTACCTACCATAGTCACACCCTTGCCCTCATCCCAAACAGAGCTCTTTTCTCCCACATGGCCCCAGCCCCCACCATGTGTGACTGTCATCTGTGGGTCACCATCTCCAGTTCAGAACCATGCCCGGGTAACACAGGAACATCTCTTGACTCCATTGGTGGCCAAAGGCCACCAAACAACAGTTACCAGCTCTGGCCCTCCATTAGGCCATGTTTGGTTCCTACTTAGTGAGAGATGGGGACCACAATGCTCCCAGAAGCCCTGGAGCACAAGGCAGTGGGGCTGCACATAGGCCTTGCTCCTCCTGGCCCAACCCAGGGGCAGGAACCCATGAACCTCGGGCAGTGGTGTACACTCACTGTCTGCCCTGGGCTTCTCTTGATGGCCAGGAGCCCCTGAGCTGGGGGCCAGCTCAGCCAGGCAGTGGTGACTATTCCAGATCCTTGGCTGACAGTGGTGGAGCCCAGGGTAAACCCTCCCTCCTGTGTCCAGGAGCACTCTTGTGTGTGCCCTTTGTACCTGCCAGGACAGCCAACGGATCCAGCAGTGCCACTTAACACTCTCTGTTCCACCCCTGTGGCTCCTGAAAGGACACCGGCATCTTGGCCCAGGTGCTTTAGGGAACCACAGATAATGCCCCATGTGGGGGACCCAGGGCCTCAGCTCTGCAGGCAGAAATTGCAGCCAAGCCCCCACACAAGGTAAAGATGCGCAGGGATGCAGACCCACCTGGAAGCTTGCCTTCCCTATGCACCTACCTGATGACAGCATGTGGGGGCAGCAGGTGCTGCCAGACTCCCCAGTCCGAGTCCATGCACAGGGGAGGGGACACATGAGCCAAAGAGCGTGACAGCCTCGGATGCACAGCCAAGTCACAGGTCCACAGACTGTAGCTGTCCACATGATCGAATGACATTTGGCTTTTAAAAGGAATGAGGCAAGCTAGGCATGGTGGCGCACGCCTTTAATCCCAGCACTCGGGAGGCAGAGGCAGGCGGATCTGAGCTTGAGGCCAGCCTGGTCTACAGAGCAAGTTCTAGGACAGCCTGGGCTTCACAGAGAAACTCTGTCTCAAAAACAAACAAACAAAAAAAAGGAATGAGGTGCATCTGACAGCCATGGCCCAGATGACCAGAGGCACAGAGTCACGGACCACTCATGGCAAAGAGATCCACAGACAGAGCAGAGCCATGGTCACCGGAGGCTGGCAAGAGGCGGAGGGAGTTGCTGGTGGCCACACTGCACACTCTGACCGTGGCCACACTTTAGAAGAGCGGTTGGATGAGGTGACCTGAGTCTTAGTAAAGCTGTTTAAAACAAAGCCAGGGGTGCCAGGGTGGCTAGAGACAGAGTCTGCAGCCCTCTGCCCCCACCAGGCCCTTTACTGATCCAGTTCAGGCTGGGATCAGGGGTGTCCTATTTCTAAATGTGTTCGGGGAAGAGGTGGTGTGTTTGAATCCTGTCAGAAGTCCTGATGGCTACAAGCCTTGCTGCCTTTCCTTCCTTACAGCCCAAGCTGCCAAGCTCCACCATCTTCGTCCTCACATATCTCCTCAGACTCCTGTCTCTCCAGATCCTTCATCCACCCCTGGCCTGCGCCCCACCCCCACACTTGCAACCTGTCCTTCCCAGCTCCCCAGTCACTGCAGCCCTGGAAACCCTGGAAACCACAGCCTGGTTGTTAGGAGAACCAAGGAGGGGGCTGAGGTCAAGGTGAGGGCTCTGAGCATTTGGAAAGGGGTTTGCACAGGCTGCCTGCTGCTGTGTGTTGACCACACCCAGGCTGGACAGCCCAGGGCAAAAATCAGCCCCAGGCAGCTTTCAAAATATCAGGTGTGCGAGCTTCTCATGAGCCTCTCACTGAGCCCCAGGAGTCAGTGAGCAGGCTGAGAAATGGCAATGTTGCAGGGGGTCCTGAAAGAAAATCCAAGTGGGGGAAAAAAGAACTGGAGGATAAGAGGGGGAGGCACAAGGTCACGAGGCCTGGGTGCTGTCACAGGTCCCGGTGAACTCTGCTTTGTGGTGAAGTTGTTGGTGGTGATGGATGTTTAAGAGAGGCAGATCTTAGCCAGGCGTGGTCCCCTGTCCTGTCACTTGGCCTCCTATATTCTTCCTATACCCTCTAGGCAGGAAAGCCTTAAGACATGTGGTCTTTCTTCTCCAAGGCCCAGGGCAGAATCTACCCATTCTGCAAGTATATGTGGGTGGCTCTGTCCCCAGGCCTGGTGGCAGTTCTGTGATCACCCTTCAGAGAGGTCCCCGCTCCATTCTCTGGATTCCAGACCCAACCAACATGGTACTACTGATACTGGGGGCATGGGAGACAAGTTCAATGACAGCTCACATCCCTGCTAGGTGGCCCAGATGTCACCACGGCCTCTGGAAGACAGCCCATGGGCACAGCTGGGCACTGAGAACAGAACAAGTGCTCAGACTTCTCCCTAGGGAAAGCTGCACTCTCCAGAGGGCTTGTGAGCCTGAAAATGTCACATTCTAAACGTACCTGGAATCCGAAGCAGATGGTAGGAAAGACGCTAAACGCAGAGGTCCAGGGGGGCGGGCTGTGAACAGACAGGGGCAGGTGCTCATTAAGGAGCTGGAAACCACCTTCAACTTGAGAGTGTTTGTTTTAAATGAAATGAGGAAAATGTGATGGAGTGTGGCTGCAAGATGTGTTTGGAAGGGTTGAGTCTGTGAGCGTGCTCCAGGGCTGAGGGGAAGCTTGTTCAACGCTGCACTTTCTAAATACATCTTCGTGGACATTTGGTGACTTGACACTTGCCTGTGTGGGTGAGCTTTGGGCAAGACAGTGGCAAGACAGAACCCCCATCTTCTCTCAAGAGGCTGCCTACCCCAAACGTGTGGGATGCTAGGAGACACGCAGCCACTGCCCAACACATCTCCCCAAATGCAAGGTTGGTGTGCCCTATGTCCAAGTCACCTCAAGGAGCAAGTGTCCCCTCCCCTGGCTCCCTGTTTGCTTTGCTAAGTGACTCTTCATGTCGGTCTCTGACACCCATAGGGACACACAGCCCGGTGGGGACATAAACAGCAGTCCTCTGCAGCCAGCATTTTGGGCTGTGGAGGAGTTAACAGCCCCCCAAAACATCCCTGTCCTGATATCGCCCAGGACTCTGCCAACGTATTCCCTCAGGGCTGAAAGGAACTTTGTAGACAGGGCTAAAGCTTAGGATGAGCAGTGGCTTGGATCATGGCGGTGAGTCCAGTGTGCCACAGGAGACCACACACGTGCAACCGGAGCCTCTGCCCAGTTGTAACAGGGAAGCCATGACCAGGGGGCAGAGCAGAGCTACCATGTGGCTGGCTTCGGAGGAGGAAGGGCCTCCGTCCAAGGACTGTGGGCAGCTGCTAAAAGCAGGAAAAGCAAGAGGCTTTCCCAGGGACTCCAGAAGGGGTTGCCATGGTCTCACTGAACATGTGAACTGGGCCTCTGACCCCAGCTAGCACTGAGAGGGAAGACACATGTGCTCCAGGGCCGAGGGAAATGTTCCTGACTGTTTGAGCTCCTTCGTTTACAGGGACTTGTCACAGCAGCTGAGGAACCCCACTACCTTACAAACCCCACCCTGGGGCTGGAGAGATGGTTCAGAGGTTAACAGTACTGACAGCTCTTACAGAGAACCGGGGTTCAATTCCCAGCGCCCGCATGGCGGCTCACAACTCTAAGTCCAGTCCTAGGGGATCTGACACCCTCCCACAGACATACATGCAGGCAAAACACCAGTGCCCATACAATCTAACAACAACAAAAACACCCCCCACCCCACCCACGTTCTTCCAGCCCACAGCTCCACAGACCAGCAGTGCAGACCTCAGCACCACAGCCTCCAACGATGTCCCCAGATATCACCACCACTCTGCGCCCCCTAGCCTGCCTCCCTCAAACTGCAGGCACACACAGCTGGCCAGTCATCTAGCAGATGGCTCCAAGCCACCTTCTGGCTCAGCCTCTGTTGTGCCCTGGCCCGCAGGCTCCATCTGGGACATGCATCCTCCGACTCCTGTCTCCTTGTTACTTGTAGTTCCCGGCCAGGACAACCACATCATCTGCGGGACCCAATACAGGGTGGACATGCTGAGGCCCTGGTTCAATTGTGGTAGAAAATTCCAAGAGTAGTGACTATAGTTACAGGCCCCTGAGCTGTGCCCTTCCCTGAGAAACAGATGTCCACACACCTAGCCTCTGACCACATCCTATCACCTGCCTGGGATGCTCCCCAGCCTGAAGCATTGGGCCTAGCCCGTATTCCTACACCTGACTCCCATAGCCCACCTGGTAACCCTTTTCAGGAACGAGCCATGCCCCATCCCTGCTCTGCTCAGAACACTGAGGGTGCCCCAGTTCACCCATGGCAAAAAAAAAGTCTTCAAAGTAGCTCTGAGTCCCCACATGCCATCCTACCTCACTCAGGCCTACTCTGGGCTGCTCAACAGCCCCACTGTTCTGTAAGCCTGGGCATCTGTCAGGGCCCACAGCCTCCACATAGAGGGTGTGTCTGTTTTTGGCCTAGGAGTGGCCTTCAGTGCCTTGGTTCTTTTCTGAAGGAGAACTTCCTTGACTTTATCACACATCAGAGACAGGAGGGATCTCATGGGAAAGAGCCAGGGTTCTGAGGCAAGCCCCATAGGCTCTCCTTCCAAGAATCCCATTCCCAACCACAAAGCAGGAAGAACTGTTTACCCAGACTCACCTCAGCAAGGGTCGGGACTGGCGCACGAGGCCCTGGGGCCATAGGTAGTACTGCACTGTGATGACCAGGGCAAGGTAGCAAGCAGCCAGGGTACCTAGCATGCTGGCACACAGGACAGAATCAAAGACTGCACCAGAGACACACAGCCAGTGCCCACAGGGCATCCCAGCTCTGCCCTGGCTAGAGTGGAGCCAGGAAGCTCTCCTCCTGAATCACCATCCCCTCTCCATATGGGGAGCCCCAAGGAACGGCTGGGCAGTGCTGCTCTGGTCCAGAGTTCAAAGGTGTGGCTTCTGGATGGCCCAGCATCCTTGGGAAGAGCAAGTGGAACATCTCTCCCCTCACCAGCAAGTGCCAGTCAGCTACTGGGTTTGATATTCAAGTCAGAACATCTTTAGGCTTGGCCACAGAAGAGGGGAAGAGCCTGTTGTGGCCTGAAGGCCACAGGAGTCTTGAGGGCTGCAGCTGTGGAGGGACTGAGCTCTGAGGCCTCTGCTTCTAAGGTTACAAAGTACATTGCTATTCACACCATGGGAGAGGCCAGTGATGAACCCGAACTTGGGCGGAGTCTGTCTGTTATTAGGCTTTGGTTTTTCAGTACCATCCCTGGAAGCCTCAAGATCAAAAAAGAATGAAAAAATCATGTCCATCGACTGTGTAGCCTGCGAGGCTGTGTGGACCGGGAAGCCTGCTACAGGTAGACGACAAGATGTGCTGTTACAATGCTGTGAAGAAATTTTCAGGTGAATGGATGGAACTGGAGGACACACTAAGGGAAGTGACCTAGTCCCAGCCAGCCAGAACTATCGTTCTCTCTACATGAGTCCCAGAAGCCTTAACAGAGAAGGTGATAGTGGAGTACACGTGATAATAAAATGTACGGGGTGATACTGGTTAATGGTTCAACTGTGGATAGGCAAAGTAGTGGAGGAAGTGTAAGGGGGGGGGGGGCGGTATAATCAAAACTAAGAACATAGGAAAAATCCGTAGGGAAAACAACTGCCTCGTAAGGTAATTTAAAAAAGAAATTTTTTTTTTTTTTTTTTGGTTTTTCAAGACAGGCCAACATTCCCGCGTGGACAGGGAGGGGCATGGACGGGAAGGGAACCACAAAGCCCCATCCCTAGCTGAGGGGCTGCTGGAGTTAATTTCCTTTGGGAGGGTGGCCTATAGACGTTGCTCATGCTCCGATGGTAGCCCCACACCACATCTACACACATGTGGGTAACTGATTTTAAAGGAGGGGGGAGTGGGAGAGAAAGAGGAAAGAAGAGAGAGGTGGGAAAGAGATTTGGAGGGGATCCAGGGGCAAAGGAAGGTGGGAACGCGGAGTGGATGTGATCAAGATATAACATACACATGTAGGAAATTATTGAAGAGTAAGTTAAAATTATTTCTTAAAAGCCTGCTGTTAGTATTTCTTGGCTTATCTCTATTTTCTACTGTGAGTGCACAGAACCTGTAAAACTTCCAATTTTCTTTTTAAATGGAAGCAAACCTGGTCTTCTTTTATCTCTCTGACACAGTACTGCCCAAGCAGTCACTGCCCACCTGTCACACAGCTCCCCTGCCCAGAAGCCTCGGAGGCCCCGTACCTGGTATACTTCTGGAAGGCAATTTCCCGAAGGGCTGACAGGGGAAAGATGAGCAGCACGGAGACCAGGGGCAGAGTGAAGTTCTGGGCTGCATACCAGGGCTGTGGGGCGTCGGGCAGGAGGGAGTCACACACTGTTAGAGACAGGGACAGGAGCTAGGCCGTGGAGCCCGAGGTCACCACACAGTACAGCTATATGGGCTCGTAGCTAAGTCTACCGGGGCGTGGAGGGATCAGAAAGGAAATGGGGCCCATCCCATGCCCCCCCTGAAGGAAGGAAGCCCACAGTTCATGAAGTCATTCAACAAACACACCCTGACCTTCCTTCTTTGTCTTTGTGGCACTGAGAGCTGAGCAAGGCCCCTTTCTGTTTGCTTCAGAAGCCCAGCGGCTAGCTAGGGTCAGATAGGAGCAGGTGGGGCTCTGGCTGCACCGCTGGGGAAAAGTGAGCCACTTGGTTCTTGCTGAGGCTCTGCACTGGTGCTCAGTAACTGCACACGCCACAGCTGGGCGGCTGAGAAATGTAACCCTTGCCCACATTGTGAATTGCAGTGTAAATGTTAGGGGGAGCTGGGCTGGCCCCTCAGTTCCAGCAAGTGTGGTTAGGACCCTTAGGGGCACCCAGCTGATGGAAGAGCTGGTCTGGAGGTCCCTGGACAGCAGCAGCCTGGTGCCTGCTGGAGACCCTAGAGTCCTCCTCCCTCAGCCTTCTGTCTCTCCTCACGGGCCGTCTTGCTGGCTCCACTTTGTCTATGGCACCCAGGAGCTCCCCAAGCTGCAAAGTGTCCATCCTAAAAGCCACACCTAGACCTGCCATACGGTCTCTTATGCCACACAGTGCAAGACAAAGCCATACCACAGCACACCTGAAGGGCAGGGGAGCAGATGACCTCTCTGTGAAAGCACCATGGAGAACAACAAGATGCTAATGCAGAGCTGTCTAAGAGGGAGGCCAGGCGGGGGAGGGAAGCAAGGAGTGGCAGACAGCCTGAACTGGAGTGACAGGGAACCTCAGGCAAGGGGACCACTGGACAGGGGTGAGGTTGGGAGAGGGTCGTGGGGTCACTTGCATTGCCGTGAGTAAACCCTTTTCAGAGTTCCCCAAAGGCAGCTGCGCATAGAAATAACTGCCTTGTGAGAACAGCTCCCCCAGCTGGTGAGGTGAGGAAAGGTCCCACGGCCTGGGCACCATCATGTAGAGCCTCTACTCAGTTTGTCTGTCTGTCTGTCTGTCTGTCTGTCTGTCTCTCTCTCTCTCTCTCTCTCTCTCTCTCTCTCTCTCTCTCTCTCTCTCTCTCTCTCACACACACACACACACACACACACACACACACACACACACACACACACACACACACACACACACACACCCTGGAGCCACCAAGAGGAGGCGGGTGGTGAAGGGCACACAGAGATCCCAAATGGGTTTTAGAACGCCACACAGGGTGGGGTGCAAACCCTTCACCCACAGAATTTCCTGCAGCCAGGAAACACCAGCCCTCACATCAGAATGATACCACCCCCTTCACAAACTTGAAATGTCTAGACAGCCCATGAAGTCTTCAGCACTGATGGGGTCAGTGTGCCTAACTCACAGGGTGACTGCCCCTGAGCACTCCAGCTCTCTTTAGCATCTCCTTTCCAGGAGGATGGGATGTCAAGGACAGCCACATCCCCAGTGACGGACCATAAAGAGATGAGAGTGCTCTCTGTACCCGTCAGTCCACCGAGACCTGGGGTGGCGCATATCTCAGTAAGGACTCAGGCACAGTGCTCCATCCCTGCGATTCCGACTTGTCAACACTGGCTCACTGTCAGTTCTGGATCTGAGGTGTGGGAGGGACTCCACCTGCCACAGGTGTGACCATTTACTCACTGGGAGGTCCAGAGAGTCTATCCTCCTTATTCCTTGACTCTGGACAGTGTCGGAGGTTCTAAAAGCCAGGGCCTTGTCATACTGATGGGGTCAGGGCAGAAAAGAAAAACACGAACAGCAATACACTAGACTGCAATCTAACCCTAGCAACAGCTACATTCCAATTAAGCCTAAAGATTCCAATTAAAAGCCTGAGGTTGTCAAGATGATTTAAAAAAAAACAAACCCATAAGACTCAGCCATATGCTGTCTACAAGGAATGCATTTACAATTCCGAGCTGTAGTTAGCTGGCTTCAGAGAAGAAGGGGAAGGCTACCCATGGACACTGATCTTGAGGAAGCTGGTGAATCTATTAATAGAGAGGGAGGCTTCATGCCAGAGATGAAAGCAGAATATTTCATATTAATAAAGGATGTGCCTAATCATGGGGTTTCAAAAGGCACAGAGCGGAGACTGTGGAATTAAAAGGGGGAGGTAGGCAGGTCTGCAGTCACAGCTGGAGGTGTCAACGCCTGATTCTTAGATGGCATAGACTAGCCAGGGCATTTTAAAACTCAGAAAAGGTGGGCTGGAGATGCAGCTCAGGGAAGAGCGTGCTCACCTAGCACACGGGAGGCCCTGGGTTCCGTTTCCAGTGCTATATAACTCAGGCATGGTGGCACATGGCTGCAATCACAGTAAAGGCATGGGGCTGGAGAGACCACTTAAGAGAAGAACATGTTTGGCTTCCAGCATCTCCACTGGGCGGCTCACAACCTCCTGTCACTCCAGCTCCAGGGGATCTGACACCTCTGGCCTCCACAAGTACTAGCGCTCACAAGCACATATGTCCCCCCAATCCCCTGCCAAACACACACATGATTAAAATAATAATAATAATAAGGGAGGTTAGGAAGGTCATCCTCAGCTACATGGTGAGCTCCGTTCTAGTCCAGCCTGAGCTACTGAGATCCTGTTTCAAAACAAAATAACAAAACAACAAGGAATGCCTGCCAAGACTGACCAGCGCTGGGTCACAGTGGGTTTTAACAGTCTCTAAATCTCCTAACGGTGCAAAGAGGCTAGTCTTGTCTGTGATACAGTTAAGACAGGAGCCAGAGGATCTGAGCAACTGCCAAGTGGAAATTAAGCAAGATGGTGCAGACATCTGTAAGTCAGGGTGGAAGGCAGAGCAGGCGCATGCCTGGCCCCGTGCCAACAGAAGGTAGGAAAACAGGCCAAGTGCAGCTACAGCCATGCTCCGCAGAGGACCAGAGGCCATGGGAACATGTGTCTTCACAGCGCCCCAAAGGTGCTACTGGGAAGCTCTCAGGAGGGCCTCTCTGCAGCTGGCTTACTTTCCCCATTTGTGAAATGGGCTGTCTCCATTAGCCATTCCACCTGCAACCACAGTCTCTCTCACGCCTTCATGCCACACTGGATCTTCAGGTGAAGCCTTGCCTCTACTGTCCCCCTTGAGGTCCGTCAACTACCCACTGTCCTGCTCATCAACTGGGGGCCCGAGAGTCATTACAGACCCTGCACCCTGGGTTACCCCAATGCCAGGAAGGAACTCACACTTCTCCAGCTGGTCCCCGATCACCCTGAGGAAGGCCACAGAGATCATGATCAGGTTGGTCAGGAAGCAAGCTTCACACAGCTTCCCCATGGCAGCCCCACACAGCTCACGAACCACGCCCTGGTAGGTGGTCTGGCCACTGATGGAGGCTGCGTAGCCCAGGATGACCAGGCCGCTGATCAGGAAGAGCAAAGAGACCTGCAGAGGGGACCATGGGGCTTTGGACATTACAGGCACGACTCACAGGCCAGCTGGTTCTGTGAAGTCTCTGCAAAGGCCAGAGCTGTGGGCGGCCCGGGCTTCTACCAAATGGGCCAGAGCCTTGACCAAGGCCAGAGCTTCAGGGGAGGTGGGTGCTGCCGGCTGCTCTGGGTCTGGGTCTGAGTCTGGGACTCTAACAGCTCTGCCATGTGGGATAGTTGAAACTTCATAAAGCCAGGAAGTTGAAAATTCTCTCCTGTTCTCTTGAGAGGCATGGCTAGGAATGTGGACAGGACAGGGATGTCTGGCTCAGACCCTCAGGCCAGTCTGTGGTGTGAAGCAGGCCCTCAGACCTGCTGTGTGGCCTGTGAAATGGTGACAGTCTCACTCACCTCTCAGGGGAGCTGGGGCCTGATGCATTCAGGTGCAGGCTCAGGTGAGTGCTCTGTGAGAAGGTGGGGTTTGGGGTTTGTGTGTAGGGGTGGAAGAGGCTGTTTTACTTATTGCTTTCCAGGGCTTTCTCCATGTTTTGTTTTTTGTTTTTCATCATTTATAGTGAACAATTTCACTCAAATGTGAGTTAGACTACTGCCCTGAAACCACTACCCACCCTTGATCCCACAAAACAGGCTCCTGTGCATGCCCCTGTCTGTGTTGCCCAGACACACTCTTCAGCCATCCAAGTTTACAGGACAGATGAGCAGGCTTCAGGTAGCACTGTAATTTCCCACAATGCTTTGGGTGTCCACAGTTGAGAGCTCAGTGCCTTGTACACCCCTCCCTCATGGGCCAAACTTACATGGGAAGAGCCGCAGAGGTGCCTGTGTGGCCCTAAGATGTGCAAGCTGAGGCCCTCAGCACACAGTCCCACCTCCCCCCTGGACAGCCCTACATCCAATACTGTTCTGGTCTTGTATCGGTTTCTTCTAAGCACAGCATTGAGGAGATACAACTGTGTGCACCTACAGCTTGTGGCTTTTCCCCCCGGGTAACACTCCAGGGCATGATGGAGCTCATCCTAGCCCTAAGAGCCTGTGGAGACTCGGTGGGACAGCTCTCGCATGTGACCCGCTTAGAGTGGGACATGTCTCCTGGGTGCAGAGGCTCGAAAATAAAACCCCAAGATGCCGTACACAAGACAGCCAGCTCTGCAGAAGCAACCTTGAGGACCCTACCCGGAAGAGCCGGAGCCGTCTTCCACCCGCCCCTAGACACCTCTGTGACTCACCAGGGCCACCAGGAAGGTGGGCACCAAGCCTCCTGCCTTGTAGAAGGCCCACGGGAAGTTGAGCAGGCCGGCGCCCAGGGCGGACTTCAGGAGGATGAACAAGGCGCCCAGTGAGGACAGAGTGGGGTTAGTGGCGGCCGGGAGGGGTTTCTCCAGAAGACCTCTGCTCCCTCTGGTCTGTCCTCCCATGGCTGGGGCAGCAGAGGGACAGAGAGGGAAGGCTAGCATCAAACCTTCCTCTCTCGTCCCTTAGGTCTCAAAACCAGGTCTGCATGAGGCAGGGCAACCATGGCACTCCTCCGTGCCCTGCCCTCCTCAGTCTCCCCCTCTCTTCCCCAGGGGGCCATGTTCACTTACTTTTCACGGCCCTCTAGCTTTCTATATTTCTTCTCTCCCCTGTCCTCCTGCTAATCTCCAGGCGACCCTGACCTCATTCCTCCTCCCCTTTCAAAGCCCCAGCTTCCTCTCTCCTGGTGGGTGCTTCCTCTCGGACCCCCACCTACAACTACTTCCAATTTCAGCTCCCGCAGTGCCCGGAGCCCTAATCCTTACCAAACCCAGGCAGGTACCCCCCAGTCCTGGGTCAGCAGACTCGAACGTAGGCTTCCTCTTGGTGCTTTGGCTGCACTGCTGGGGCCCTGGGGGGCGGGTGGCAGGAGAGTCTACCTCCGCAGGGATGGGCTCTTGAGCTGTTCATTAAGGGGACCCTAGAGGGCATATGTTGGGACAGAGAGGCCAGACCAAGACCACCTGTCCCAGAAGCTTGCAATGGACCTCAGCAGGATGCCTTGATTCTTGTGACCCGCAGAGGCCCCTCCCTGGGGTGTGGCTTTGTCAGCAGCTTATAGGACAGAGCCCAGCTGGAATCCATCAGGGCCAGGCACCCAGAAGTCGATCCCACCCACTGCAGGCTGGGGGTCAGTTTCTTCAGAGCCTCTGCCCTCGGCAGCCCCTCAAGGCCTCCCTCTAGTCTGGGGGAGGGTTGTGGAAGGCGCTGGGCTGAGTCTGTCACCATCACTCAGTGTCACTGGCTGGCAGTATGTCTCATTGAGGCCCATCTGTGGAAGGGTCCCTAAGCACCCCTGGTAGGTCCTCTCCCTGCCTCTTACGCCAGTGGTGGGCGCTTCTCACACTAACCCGTGCCTCAGATGTACCTTGTTGAAAGGCAGACTGATTGCCTCCACTGTGGGGAAGCCCGATGTTCTTGATTCCTGATGAACTCCAGGAGGGAGCTACACTGAGGGGAAGGCAACCTTCGAAGCTCTGAACCTATGCGCGGCTACTAAGCTGGCAGAAGACAACCCCCGCTCTGGAAGACACACTAAGATGTCAAGATCAAGCCAGGCATTTCATCGGCTTGTTCTTGGAAGCCTGGTCCCACTTGCTTCTTGGGAATCCCCTGGGGGACTCCTGCATACAAGTGGCCAGTCCATCCCTGGCATTTCTGCCTCAGTGAGCCCTAGGTGAGGCCTGAGAACCTACCTACCTGTCTACTACTGTTTCCTACTGCTGGCTGATGGACCCTGCTGAGACCTGCTTTCCATCAGACATCTTCTCTGCCCAGGGCCCCACCCCATCCAATCAGCTTATCTGTCAGGGACGGCCCCAAAGTGCTGTTTCCTCCTGTGTTTCTAGTATCTCAACCCTGACTTGGTGACCTCCTTGAGGCTCCACACAGCTGGCGCTCACTGGCCCCCTGCCCTGTGTTGACTAGAGTCAGCACACAGGAAGTACTAAAGGAAGGACGGACGGACAGACGGACGAAGGAGGATGGAAGGGACTCCAAAAAGAATAGGAAAGTCACTAGGTCTCCCCTAGTGAAAGCTCCTGGGGCAGCTGTAACCAAATGCCACAAGCTTGGTGGCTTGAAACATTAGGGGTTTAGCTGTCATTCTGGAGACTCAGGTCTGAGGACAGCATGTGGAAGGGCCACCCTCCCTCAGCAGGATCTGGGGGGTGCTCCTTCTGTTCTCATGGCTATGGCCTGGTTCACTTGCTGGCCTGGGGTCTGGTGTTCAGTGGCTATGCCGAGCTGGATAAAGCCTTTCAGCTCCATGTCCTCCTCACTAGAGCAGGGCTACTAAATCTGGGGAAGGTGGAGGTGGATGCTATAGCGGAGTAGGCAGTGGGATCAGGGCAGGAGTCCAGGCGGGCAGGGAGACGGGCCACGCCCAGTAGCATACAGGTGACCGGTGCCATACCACACCTTCCAGGAGCCAGGAGGCTCAACAGCCCACCCACACACACCCCTGCCCCCAGCCTCCTAAGGAAAAAGATCAGTCAGCAGCTAAAGCTTTGTACTCCTTAATCAGGCTCAGGGGCTCAGGGCATGCTCCTGTCTCTGCCCAGAATCCTTCATTAGCTGCCCATTAGTGTGCATGACTTAGAAATTGGCCACTAGGCTGTAAAATTCCATGATCTCTTAATTCTTTGGGGCTTTGATATCCACTTCCTTGCCGGCCTCCAAGGCTGTGTGACCTTTCCCAAGCTGTGGAGGGGGCACCCTGGGGAGCTCCATCTGCAGCCAGGGGAGGGTGGGCGGCACTGAGCAGAAGATAGGCAAGGAGGTGAGCATAGGCACCCTGGGGATCCTGCAGGTGGGGGCTGGCAGGGCACTGTTCTGGAGCATCCATGCCTTCTCCCTTCATTCTCCTGCTGGCTGCACACCTGTCCATCAGGGACTTCCTTCCCCCATAGTGCATGACAAGGGCTCTCATCAGATACCTAAAGTTCTGGACCATGTGGGGCAGCTGGTGGGCATGGCCATCTTACTGGTACTGGGTCTCTGGCTTGACCACCTGTGAAAGCAGTGCTTCCTGTCTGGAGTCATTCATGACAAGCAAGAAAGAGAATATTGTCAGCAGTTAGTGCTGAAGCAGGAGCGCAGGTCACGTGACACTGCCTAGGGGTTTTCTTTTTAACCTCAGCCCCAAAGGGAACTTCTAGAAGCTGCCAGTGCCAGTCCATCAGCACCCCAGGCTACAATGGTTTGACACAGGACTCCTAACAGCTGCCCAAGAAAGCCTGATGTGCTGCAAAGGGGGAATGCCACCATGCTGAGTGGGTGGGGCCTCCTGGGGCCCCACAGCCTGCAGAGGCAGCCCAGTGAATGCTGGTACAGAGCTAGGGCTCAGCATCCGTGACAGGCCCCCGGAGGCCCCTTAGGTAAACACATGACACCTTAGGGGTCTGGAAAGAGGTGTGGCTGGCTGATGAGGGCTCAGAAACGGCTCCATCCTAACCCTCAGTCCTTATGACGTGACCGCACATGGCAGGAGGGTTCCACGGATGAAATGAAGACCCTTGAGATGGAGAGGTGAGCCTGGAGCAGTCAAGTGATGTAACCACTGCAGGGGACTCTCATGGAGGGCAGGCCTACTGAAATTCACTTAGATGGGGCCTCAGGTCCCTCGTCTGAGATCCTAGCTACTCACTTCCTGCAGGGGCAGAGGTGAGGCGGGGAGGGCCGACTGGGGTGACTTTGGGGCTCAGCACCTATGCTGGAGTAGGCGTTTTAGAGTCACCTACGCTCCTGCAACAAACCCCAATGAGCTCACTGGTTCAACAAGCCCTTGGTGTCCTAGTCAGGGTACACAGGCGGTTTTGTGTCTCTTTATCAACAATCTTGCAACAGGTGTCCTTGTAAGAGTGCAGGAGTGGTCAGAGGTCAGTAAGAATTGAAGGGCCAGGAGTGGTGAGCTTGGGAGATAAGGACAGGCCAAGATGTGTAGTAATCCCTGGAGGTGAGAGAGGCAGGAGACCGTCCTCTAGGAGCATTCCTGGTATCCCTGCCACTCGACCAAATGAGACCACTTGGGAGCTTCCAATCTCCGGAGCCAACATTAGGGAACAAATAGTTGTTTGCAGGCACCCAACCAGCTCATTTGCCACCCTGATCCTTGAGAAACCTGAGAGCAGAGGCCTCAGACTCCTGGGCAAGGGCTGGGTCTGTGGATACAATCCTCCTGGGTCCTCTTGTCTCCTCCCCTGATAACAGGGCTGCTTCTGCAGGTATAATCAAGAGTCCTGTCTCAAAGGGGGGAGAAGAGATTGGACTCTGGAGGTGCAAGAAAGTCTTAGAACTCACTTCCAGGTTTACCTCCGTCTTGCCAACCGTGTGTCCAGGAAGAAACGGGAAGGCTGGGCAACCAAGAGACCTGGGGCAGGGTACAGCTGGGGCAGGGCATAGGGTATAGAACTGGAGCCTTTGCCAAGCCCACAGCCTGTGTCCACCACAGCCTGATCACAGACCAATGCTACTCCTCAGGTCTGTAGGACCAGAGATCCTTTCCCAGTGCCCCAGCTAGATGCTTCCCGGGGCTGGCCCAGTCACAAGATCCCCTGGGGAGGTAGGTGTGAGCCTGCGAGAGGAAGGGAGGCAGAATTAACATAACTCACGCTGAGTGCACCTCAGGGGCTTAGGGACATTCCTAGCACTCTGCAACCATTACCGATAATCACCTCTCCTCGACCCAGTCCCTTTCTCCCCCAGCCCTGGCAACACTAATCTGCTTGGTCTCCATGGATTTGTCCGTTCTGGCCATTTCATGCCAAGGCAGTCACAGGCGATGGCGCTTTTCGTATCTGTCTTTTCTCACTATGTGTGTTTAAGGTTTATCACGAGGTAGCATGAGGCAGAGTGTCCTTCAAGGCTAGTCTGCCATCTACAGAGACTCTGCCTCTTGGCTGTAGTAGAACTATGCACATCTCCTATAGCTTTGATTCAGCCGCTTCTGAGCACCTCTAGGAATGGAGCTGCAGGGTCTCACTGTCACTACTGCCTCAGACCCTTCCAGGTGGATTAGTACACCGGGGGCAAGACCCTGGAACTTGAGTTTCCAGGCCACTCCTCTGTGCCTTCTAGGCACCAGTGAAAGAAACCAACCTTCTACTAGTATGCACTAAGGGGGTTATTTGAGGGGTAAAAATTAGGAACTTCTTTGGAAACTCTTACTTAATCCACACAGGGAAAATGGACAACCTCCTGCAATGTGTGGCTCAGCAGACTAAAGGCCTCATCTCCCTCACCTCAGTGGGCTTCCTTGCTCAGGCCAACCCAGCCCAACCTGAGGACAGCAAAATACTGCAGGCTGTAAGCAGCCTCGGCAGGCTGTCCACTTTAACTGGTGCCCAGGGGTGAAGGCTTGGCAGGTCCTATGCAGCTGATGTGGACCAGGGTCAGCTTTCGGAGGTACCCAAGCTCTCGTTTTTGCATGGGCCCAGTACGGACAAACGTGAACGTGTAAAGCCCTGGATATGGGCATCCCACACACAGAGAACAAGCATGGGTTCTAAAAACACTCTGGAGCTGGAAGGGCTGGGCTTGAGGTATTAAAACGCCTAGAGACCCAGCAAGGGAGCCAGTGTTGGGAACAGTCTACAAGGTGAAGTTTGCCCACGACCAGCAACCTGGTTGGTTCTGTGGCAAGCTTGCTGGCAACAGCTATGCACAGGCAGGAGCAGGTCCATCCCACAGCCACATGCTGTCATCGGAGCTGTGCTAGGCCCATGCCCTCAGCAGCTCCCCTTCACGTCAGTGTGTAGGAGGTGACACTGGCCCGGTTTCACACATGAACCAAAGCCCAGAGACCTTACCTGAAGTCATGACAAGCGGCAGAGATGGGATCTGAACAGGAGGATTTTATATTTCACACTTCAGGCTCGTCACCTTGAAACCTATACTGCCTAAGATGGGGCCGGATTGCCTGGGCCTACCTGCTCTGCTGCCTCAGTCCTGGCCCTTCTCTTTCCTGTGCTCTGTGGAATACTCATCCCAGAGGTCCTCTGAGCTGAGGGATGATTAGTGAGTCCATACCCTTGAGAGTGACAAGAGGCCCCACATTAACCACTTTTCCTTGGGCAAGCAGGAGTTACATGCAGACACAGGGTCCACTGTGTGCTGGTAGAGCTAGGGCTGCTTGTGACATCGTGAAGTATCTCAAACAGGGATCCAGCACTTCATGGGCCTTAGTAATACCTCCCAGACCCAACAGCAGCCATGAGAGCAGCTACGGTTAGGAGTGACTCGCAGATACCCAGGTAGTCCTGCTCTTCTCTCCCCAGACTTCCTTCTGCCCACAACCCACAGCAGCCCTGGTCACAGCCACAGGTCTCCAGGCAGCTGCCCTCAGCCATGGTGTACAGGGATCCCATGGGAAGCTGGGACTCAGCATGCTTAAAGAAGCAATTGAAGGAAGAAGCCCAAGTCTGACCAAAATTAACAATGTTCATGCTTTAAAGGACACACCATCAAGAAAGTGAAAGGCCACTTCAAGTCTGATAAGGAACTCCTACCTGGACATGTAAAGAAAGTTCACAAGTCAGTAACCAAGATTCAAAGGACCCATTAAAAACCAAGCACAGCCGGGCGGTGGTGGCGCACGCCTTTAATCCCAGCACTCGGGAGGCAGAGCCAGGCGGATCTCTGTGAGTTCGAGGCCAGCCTGGTCTCCAAAGCGAGTTCCAGGAAAGGCGCAAAACTACACAGAGAAACCCTGTCTCGAAAAACCAAAAAAAAAAAAAAAAAAAAAAAACCAAGCACAGGCTAGAAACAGCATTTCTCCAAGGAAGATGTGTAAATGGCCATTCCAGCTTAGTCTCCAGGAATACACAGAGAAACCACAGGGATGCTACTGCAGCACTGTGACCAAAACAGTAGAGATAAGCACGGGCCAGGGCACAAAGAAGACAGGATTCACACCTCCGGCAAATGTGTCAAATACTGCACTGCTTTGGAAAATTGGACAGTTTCTCCAAAAGCATGATGGCATCACTCCTAGGAAGACTCCCAAGAGAAATACAAACATGCTCACTCACCAGCACATGAATGACACCATCCGTAGCAACTGGCAAGTGGTCTAGCCACAGCAGAGTAGTATTCAGCCATGAAAAGGAATGCCCCTGACACCTACACCACGAGTGAAGCTTGAAGACAAGACGCCAACAGAAAGAAAGCAGCAAAGGACCACACGATGTGAATTCATGATAGAAAACACCACAACAGGCAGGTTACAGAAAGCAGGCTAGCTGCAGGACTGGGGGAAGAATACAGGCAACTGCTAACAGGCCTAAGCTTTCTTTGGGAGTGACAGGAATGTTCTGGAGTTAAGAGTCAAACGGCACTGGCCACATTACCTAGTGAGAACACTGGAGCTCACGGGAGCATAGCCCGACATGGACATTTTTTACAGTGTGCGAACCAGCTAAGCCAGACCCCTCTCAGGGTTGACAGTGAGAATGGGAAGGTGGCAGGGGTCTGGTACACAACACGTTCCAGCTTTGTAAGGTTATGCATATTTATTGAAAATTTCCTTCACCAACAATGGTGAAATCAAGACCCCAAATTACAAAACATGATGGCAGTTGATACTTATAAAAATAAAGCAAAGGCCTGCACTTCCTAGATCTGTGCATGTTCCCTTCAGTTCAGTCTGTCCTCTCATCAAAAAGGTCACGGAATCTGACTCCTTAGGATGCCACTGCAGAAAACTGCACTCAACTGACAGACAAAACAACAGGTTTGCTTCCAAATAGCACAAGTCTTTAAAGTGACTCTCCCCACAATAAATATAGAAAATAGCCTGGAACAAGCATGTCTTTGCTTGGTCAGGGTTGTAAGCTTCATGTAGAAAGTGTGTCCCGACAGCCCTTCCAGGCTCTGTGTCTTTGGTGCACTGTCACTGGGCCTGATGCCACAGTAGGCTGAGTTACTGAGCACCTCCTGTCAGAGCCTAGCAGTGAGGTACTTCAGGATGTACCTCAGAGATGCCTGGGAAGAACACACTAACCCAGCCGCAAGCTGGAGATGGGGTTCCTTGGAAAAAGGCACCTCCCAGGATGCTCTTCTGATGCCCTGTGTGGCCATCAGAGTGGTCCAAGGCTTGTTGGCGTCTGTGGCTGGCCACTGTGATGATCACACTGACGGGGTCCTTGGTGGGTGGGTCTGCTGAGCAAGCTGTGGCCGCTTTGCTCTGGGTCTCCTCCGCTTTGGCCGGCTTTTGGCTTTGCTGATCTGTACCACAAAGAAGGCCAGGGCCACCATGGCTCCAAGGAAGGCAAAGACAGGGATGGTCTGGCCCACCTCTTGGTTGTAGCGGCCAGGCATGATCCCTGCAAGAGGACAGTCATTGGTCAATGGTGCCACAAAACTACAGCTACAGCCTTTCTGAGAATCAGTTCATCAGAGACCAAATGCTGACTCTATTAGCTGAGCTGGTAGGGCAGACATCACTTCTGAGCCAGAGTTAAGGAGCCCAGGCTGCTAACCACAGTGTTGGTGAGAGTCACGGAGCTTGTATTTATCAGCTGATCCCAAGCATCCCTATGTGTATGGGGGAGTGGTATCTCAGACTGTTTAGCCTCCTGGCTTGCGGGTGGGCAGGCAGGCATCAATCCTATCACAGCCAGCCTACATCAGCAGGGCCCAGAGTTTCCCAAAGATCAATAGAAGACACACTAGTCTCAATCTAGAGAAGAAGAGGACAGTGCTGGAGTCCTACTAGCTGAGGACAAATAAGCAAGGCAGGGAGGCACTAGAGGCCTGCTGGTCATGTTCCCCAGGGGCAATTCCTCCTGGAAGGGCTATCAGAGAAGCCTCAGACTCAAAGGCAATGATTCTGTAATGAAGCGACGCCAAGGGCTCCAGAGCTGACTATCATCAGCACACCCTAGGACCTCCACTTCAGGATCCCGGCTTCGCCTCATGAAGTTTCCAGTTAGCCTCCAATGGCTGGGGTACCTTTTCCCAGCCAATTCCTGAAATCCAGAGAAACCCTCCCTTGGGAGCTATAAATCCCTGAGGAGGCCACAGGAGTTTCCAGAATAAAGGGACCACACACACTCAGCTGGAGGGACCTGGGACCAACTCTCCCAGCTAAAACATGGGAACCTGGAATAAGAAGTCTGTTCAGGCCAAAGGAACCTGGTACAGCTCAGGCAAGCGACAGTCCAGCTGTCAAGACAGGCTACGGAGGACCCAAGACCCCAGGGGCCAGCATAACAGAGAAACCCCATAGAGAAAAGTTGTTTCCAGGAGCCCACAGTACATACCTGCTTGCAGAACTTCAGCAAAGAGTACCCAGATTACTGTTGGATAACTTAGTGTACCATGTAGCAAACACACTAAAAACTGCCATTTAAAATCTGTACAGAGGAGCTGGAGAGAGGGCTCAGTGGGTAAGTGTACTTGTTGCTCTTCTAGAGGACCTGGGTTCGAAGGCTTCCCAGAACCACATGGTGGCTCACAACCATCAACCTGTAACTCTAGTCTGGAGGATCTGAAGAGGGTGTGTGACTCTCAAGGGCACCAGGCACACTGTGGTACACATACATACATACAGGCAAACACTCACACATAAAAATAAACATGTTTTAATTAAAATGTGTATATAGAACTTTCTAAGAGAAATGGCACCTTCATCTCTAGACCTCTTAGCCTTGCCAGTTTGTACTACAAAGGCAGCCAGGACCACCACAGCTCCAAGAATGCCTAGGAATGCAGGAAGGCCTGGCTCTCCTCCCTAGCGAGGAGAAACACCTGGAAACCCATAGCAGGATCTAGCCCAGAAAGATGCCTTTGAGGACTCACCTCCAGGAATGTCCCAGGCACCACTTTCTCCAGGGGACAAAGGTCTCACTTGAGGGCGATTCGATCGAAAGTTGGGTAACACTACTTTGTCCAGGTCAATGGAGAGCAGCTTCTGATGTTTCCAAAGATTACTTCCGGGAATAGATTAAAACAAAAAAAAAGATAAGTATCTGTCCTCACCTAGACACTTAACTGATACACAACACACCGGAAGCAACACACTGGGCAGCGTGAGACCCTCCACCTTGGATCGCCTGACTGGAACAGAGCAGTCAGAGCAAGTGTCTGCTTCCAGGTCCTGAGAAAGGCAGAATCAGATCCATGCTCTGAGATCAGGGCCTGAGGAAGCGCTCTCCCGGGGACTTATAACACAGCCTCCCAAGCCCTTTTCTGTTCAACACTGGCAACACTGCCAAGCAAGGCAAGAGGACAGTCCACGCTGGAGCTCTGGAAAGAGCAGAGGCTAAGGTGTCATGGAAGGTCTTTTTTCTTTTCTTTTCTTTTTTTTTTTTTTTGAGGCTCCAAGTAACCACAGCTTGCTTTCTGGATGCAAAGCAATGCAGTGGAGGAACTCCACAACAACCACACTCGGGAAATGGTACCAGACGAACCAGCCTGGTGGACTCAGACCAGCAACCGCAGTGAGTATAGGACAGATTTGCAAATAATCAAGAACTGAAGAACAGGTGAGCAGGAAACACCTGCCTGTCTGGGGTGACAACCAACAAAACGTGTGCTGAAACTGTGGGCACTCAGGTGGGAGTAAAGCACTGCTCATCTGTTTCCTCTTCAGGTCTAAGGAACTCGGTTAGGCCAATGCAATTAGAGCTGAAGATCACAGTGGCTGATGCACTCTGAACAGCAATGCGCAGCCTGTTGACGCCTCGGGGAGAGCCAAGGACACTAACAGAAGGAAGGGATCTGAAATGAAGAATTCCTAGTCTTCCTGTGTCAGTCCACCTAAGTTGCTGACCTGTGTCTTCTTTACTGTAGTTGAAGAAAGGCATAGGCAACCAGTCCCAGCGGCAGCAGCCAGGTGGGAAGCTTGTCACTGGAGAGGGGTGGGGATAGACCACCAGTGGCTCCTGGCCGAGCACAGCTTGGCCAGCTCCCACAACTGCAGCCCAGCCTGTTTTGTGTGACTAAACGCTACTGTTCAGGGTCAATCTGTCTGAAAAGTTAACTGACAAAGACATGGGACCCGTGGCGTCGTAAGCTTTCCAAGTGTATTGCTAAGTGGACATTCTAACAGTGTCCTACGTCCTGGAGCTTCCTGGGGGTGGACTGGACTTTCTAGTGGGGCACTGACATAAGAGCACTCATGTTACCACTGGAGTCTCACAGCACACTGATGTGATGGAGGGTCTGCCTTGAGTCAGTGTTCCCACAGTAATGACACCTAAGGACACCTGAAGCCCAGCCAAGACTTGGGAAAAAGCCTCACCTCACAGAGATGGGAACTTGTCCTTAGCATAGCTGATGGCAATCTGCAGCTGTCTAACACAGACACAGAATCTTCTAGAGAGTCAGAATATATCCCGATCTAAGTCTCTGAAGACTGAGAATAACTTCCCTCAAGATGTGACATGTGAGATAAGAGAGCAGCTCAGTGGTGTGGTAAGGAGAGGGATTGCTGAGAGCAAGTCACAATTAAATTCCAGGAGCTGAGCATTATCAGCACCCTGGGTGGACTCAGAGAGGGAGGGATTATCTGATGTGGCCAGCCAGATACCAAGGGTGCTGTTATCTATTCTCAGAGCCTTCAGTGGAAACTGGGGAGAAGAACTGGGCTTCTGGCACTCCAGCTATCACGGCTGCTCCTCAAGCAGGCACTGCGGATCATGTCTAGAATATAAAGTCTGGATTGAATGCTAAGATAACAGAAGGTTCTAAATAAATAAGGATTCAAATATGGAAATATATTACAAGTCTTAAATGATGCAAGGTGAATGAAATGGAAAAGCACTCTTCAATTAAAGGTTCGGGAAGAACACTGCTGCTAAAGGCCAAGTGATATATGTAACTTTCTGTGGGCAAGTGCACACGTGTGCCTGGGCCCCTGGAGCACAGAGGCCAACAGTGGTGCATTCCTCCCTCTCTATTTATTTACGACAAAAGGTCTCTGGGCTTGCTGCTTCAACGAGACTGGCTGGCCAGTGAGCCCCAGACATTCTTCTGTTCCCACTCCTCAGCACTGTGGTTACAGGTGCATGCTGCTGTGCCCAGCTTTTTTCTTTCATTCTTTCTTTCTTTTCTTTTTTTTTAAACATGGGGTTCTAGGGATTCAACTCAGTGTATGGCAAGTACTTTACTAAGCCATCTCCATGGTGTCAACTTTCTTGTTTTCTGTGACAGCTCTTTTAAGACATGGTCCTTGAGCAGAACACTGAGGACCTGCACTTGTGGAGCAGTGAAGTATGCAGGCGATATTAACAGGCCAGGCTGTCTCCTCACAGAATGGGTGGGGATCCTACCCTTGGCTAGGCCACTGAGCAGTGTCCATCACTGAACCAAGCATAGTGGCAGCCACAAAAGGAGAGGAAGGAGGGAGGTGAGAGATTGTTTTAAAGGAAGCCTATGCCAGGAAGGGTTGAGAGAAGCACACACCTGCCCTGCAGGTCTGTGCCAGCTAGCTCTGGGACACCAGGCCCAGTTAACTTTGTTCCATCTTGTCCTGCTTAGGCAAGATGCCAGAGAGGAAGCTGAAGGTGCAAGCTGGTGAGATGGCTCAGCATGGCCTGGCTGGAGAGAAACCAGAGTGGTCACTCAGGGCTGAGAAACTGAAGAGAATGAGGCAGATGAGAATGTCAGGTGAGAGACAGAGGGGCAGAGCCACACAAGGCCACACACGAGTGCAGCACCTCTGGACAAAAGCCACAGCCGACATGGCAGGCACTTCTGGCTGGGCTACCATAGCAGAAGCCACACCTCCCAGAAGCAGCTTCAGTGCTGGCTGCAGGAGAGAGAACCATCTGCACTCTACATACAACGTTTGGACAGGGAGCACAGCTGCGAACGACAGCCCTCGAACCCCCGCTGCAGCCTGAGCTGAGCTTCTGCTCAGGACAGCACTTGGCTGGACCCCAGCTGCCTTCTCAAAGCACTCGACTGCAGGACACCACCCAAGTACGCTTCTAAAGATCAATTTGGGGTTTCTCATTTCCACAACTGTCAGAAAATGACAAGCTAGATTGGATTATTCACAATGATGTCAGTCAGCAAAACTGCATTCTCTCCTATAAAAAAGGAACGGGTCACAGGCCCTGGGGATCAGGAGGAAAGCACAGGCAGACACTGACCTGGGCGCAGTCTCGTTCAAAGGCTGTGGCTTGGCCCATGACAAGTGTGGACAGGCTGGAAGAGGCCGAGGTTTTGGGTCTCCCAAGTGGGCCTCAAGAACCTTGGAGTACCGATGAAGGTGGTTTCCTGAGGTTAGCAGCAGTAAGGACAGAAGAGGTGATCACCATTATAAAAACACAGGAGAGGAAAGGTGGCTTTCTGCCAACGGCTGTATTCTGTCAACTCCCCCACGTGCTTCAAGACCGCACCTGACAGGAAGCCTGATCCCCTTCATCAGGGTCTCACTGGCAGTGAGACTATCAATCACACATACAAGGCCACCAAGGGCAGTGCCACAGAAAAACCTCTCTTCTGGAATACTTAATTCTCTGGCAAAGTAAACAAACCAATTACATTTCTAGGTTTTACATTTCTTTTTTTTTTTTTTTTTTTCCGAGACAGGGTTTCTCTGTGTAGTTTTGGTGCCTGTCCTGGATCTCGCTGTGTAGACCAGGCTGGCCTCAAACTCACAGAGATCCGCCTGCCTCTGCCTCCCGAGTGCTGGGATTAAGGCGTGTGCCACCACCGCCCGGCTGGTTTTACATTTCTTAAATCTGTGCCACCCCACACTGCAGCCACCAGCTAAGCTACACACTGCTACTGGGCAAAGGAAATAGGTGTCACACATCCAAGTAACTTTTAAAGCAGCAGACTGAAATGTATTATTAAAATGAATTCTATCTTTTCTACTTTGTATGTATGTGGAGTATACACACGTGTGTGTGTGGAGACCAGAGAGCAACGTTGGATGTCGTCCTTACTCTATATTACTCTCATGGAGCCTGGAATGCACAGATTCTGCTGGACTGGCTGGCCAGTGTCTTAGCTCACCCGAGCTGGGGTTACAGACGTGCTCTACACACTCAGTGTTTACGAGGCTGCTGAGGGAGGGTCCAAACTGAAGTTCTCATGCTATCTGGCAAACACTGGTGTCAACTGAGCCACCTCCCCAGCCCTCCTTATATTTTAATGTAGCTATTGGGATTTCTTTTTCCTCAGTCTTGGCTTTCTTTATTTTGAGATGGGGTCACTATCAACAGGCCAGTCTGGCCTCCATTTAGTCTCTTCCCATAATCACCTAAGTGCTGGGATTACAGGCATACACCACCATGGCTGGCTGCTACTATACAATTCTAAACGACATCTGTGGCTCACATTCTTCTGCGGACAGCACTGGAGGGAGGGGACACTAGGTTCTGTGAGTACACGAGCACCAATCCACACAGACCCTGGAGCAGAGAGCTGTAGGCTCAGCTCACATGGCCCGAGTGACCCGAGGCAGCTGCTAACCTCTCTCCCTCCTGTCTCTTCACCCGTACACAAGAACACTAGCTCTTTTTACAAAAAGCATTCAGGAGCTAATCCTTACAAAGTACCCAGCCTGGCACCTGTGCCCACTTGCAGATGCTGGGCCTTGGGGATAGAGATGGCTCAGTGGCTAAGAGTGTTGCTGTCTTGCAGGTAACAGTTCAGTCCCATCACCTATGTTGGCAGCTTATAACTACCTGTAACTCCAGCTCTATGAGGTTCCAATGCCTTCTTTTAGCCTCACCAGGCACTTGCACATTTCTCTCATATACAAAAATATTTTAAAGGATGCTGGACTCCAGGAGAGCACCTACATACAGGGCCATAATTCCTATCCATCCTGGGAACAGGTGGATGAGTCCACAGCTGTGCTACCAGCGAACCCTGAGAAAAACTCACCACTCTCACTGAAGGGTGGGTCCCTGCACTAGCAAGTAGGACTGTCTTGATGCAGCACTGAGCTGGTTCAAGTCCCTGCTGAGGCACTGTGAGAGACACTCACCTTCCATCCTTTCAGGAGGAGCCAAGCCAGCTCCGCTGGGTGGGCGCTGCCGGTTCCCTGAATGGCTGAGGCTGGGAGGGGTCACGCCATATGATGTGTACTGAAGGAGCGCATCCAGAAGCCAAAAGCAGTCTGCAGAGTCAACAGGTACACTACTTAGGATCCAATTTGTAAAAATGAATTCCTCCAGGAGAATTGAAGAACACTAGCTCCCATGAAGAGGGGGAAATGGAGGTTCAGAAGTCAGAAGTTTAGGTCAATGTGAAGCTGATACCCTCACCAGACTCTCCTACTCTTGAGAAGAATGCATGTTCCATAGGCAGGGTTCCAGCCCACCCAGGATAGTCTGCTCCAGTACCAGCTGACTGTAGGTGGAATTTACTCTATGTCTCAGGGCCCTGGGCACCTCAGCCCCACTGTGACTGGTTAGGACCACCTGCCTGAGTGTCACACAGCTCCAGATAGCTCACGGGCAAAGACAGAAGAGTGTTCATTCAGAGATGGCAAGACCATGTGACACCCACTGAAAAAAGAATAGCCTCCACAAAAGGAGCTCCAAGGACATGAGCTGCTGCTAAGGACCTGAAGTCATCCTGGGAACAGGAAATCGGTTTTAACTATGAGGGAGCAGACATGGGAAGGTGAGTTTAAGATTAGAGGAGAGGGTCTATTATTTGAGTCAGTGGTCCTAACCAATATGGTCAATTCTTTTCTGGACATCTCAGAATCCAAGTCTGAGAATACAAGAAACTACCACTCAGAGCTGCACACAGCCCCCTCCTAAGGAGGCTGCAGATGCTCCCATCCCAGACCTGGTTTCTCTCTGTCCACTCCCTCCCTCCTACCCCTTATTTACCCAGCCCAAGTCCCATTAACACCTATCTGGACCACAGCAGCTTCATGAGTGGGAAAGGCTGTTAAGTACTCTACTCTAGAAAGAGCATGCACTTCTGGCCAAGTGCCAAAAGCCCCCAAGGACCCAAAGAGCTGCCATCTGAAAGGTACAGGCACAGACAGTCCCTTTAGGCACTTAAAATTTTAATAAAGACTCTTAACAGGAAAGCTCAGATCCTAAAGAGAATTTCTGTGGAAATAAAACTTTAATCTCCTATCTGCTGTGACTTTAAACCTTACTTCTGGTTTAAAAAAAAAAAAAAAACAATCATAGTCTAAGGATTTACATAAGCCACTGAAATCCAGTCAACATCAACTGGACATTGGGGAAAGGTGCGGCATCTGGCATGTGCCTATGGCCCCACTGTCTGAGCACCCTGAGGTAGAGCAGAGTCCAAGACGAGCCTGGTTTACCAGCATCTTCCCAGATCAAGACCTGAAGCGCTGCCACTGTTCCTTCCTTAAAGGAAGAAAATGAAGTCCACACCCAAGCACATGAGCAGCATGCTTGGAGGATACAAAAGACAGGCTGCAAAGGAGAACTAACTCTGCCTTCTTGCTTCCTGTCCTCGAGACAGTAACAGTGGCCCCTCACTGGTAAACGCTCTCAGCACCCCAAACTCTCAAGTCTTAGGGGAGAGCAACAAGCAAGGCCTCCAAGACGCATGCATGGCTGGGAAGAGAGGCCAGACCAAAGAAACACACAGGAGGTTACACAACCTAGCAGGAAGCCTGAGAAGGGCAGAACGTGGGTCACTTAGGTTAAGGGACTCTACTAACAGGTGACAGTGACTCATGCCCATGAGATGGGAAAACAGAGGCGGGTACTGAGGTCTGTAGAGGTTTGTGTAGCCATGTGTTAGCCTTCAGGTATCTGCAGGAATATCCCAGCAATCCAAATACCTGGTAGGCACATGCCTGGCTCCTGTGGGCAAGTACCTGTTTATTTCTCCAGCTCTGGCCAGCACCTCTCCAGAGAAAAAGAAAAGAGGACCATGTACCCAAATCATTAAGCCTATGTGCTTCTTCTTCTCTTTTACGGCCATGCTGGGTTTGAACTCAGGGCCTTGTACATCCGAAGCAAGTGCTCTACCACTGAGCTGCAGCCCCAGCCCTCCTGTGTGTTCTTTCCTTACCCTTCTGTCTATGACTGTCATCCAAGCAATTGGAGTCTCCATACAACACGATCCGGCCTCCACCCTCAGCTGGAATCTGATAGAGCCCCAAAATGGGAACATTTTCAACAACTGCTGTCTCTTGCTTTAAGACCTCCAATCCTGCAGTGAACAACAACAGCGGAGAGAGGTCTCTGAGGGATGACTCATTTTCTAGTCGCCACTGGGCCTGAGATTTGACCTACCTGACACAAAACCAGCAAAACACAACATTCAATCAAGACAGTGCAAATCTTCAGAACAGGGAAGCAGTATTTAAGCATTTTTAATTTTAGTTTTAACAAAATCCAGCTCTCACAAAACTAGTGTCCACAAATGCAGCTAACTTTTAAAATGTGTGTCCTTCCATGTGCCATTCAGACGTAAGACTTGATGAAGCACACACCTTAGCAACAGCACCTCTGACCTGCCAAGCAGACAGCACATGAAAATGTTTAATGAATCAAGATAGAAAAAGTACCAGTGCCCTGGGCAGCTGCCAACAGCGTAGCCACATTGAGTTTATGCTACGTAAACTTAAGTTTACCCTACTAGGTGCCAGACACCATCAGAATTTGCGACTGTGCCTATAGCCAGCTGTTACATGCCTCAGCTCTGTGGAGTGAAATTTAACAGGACAGACCCAGATGGCCATGGATTTACTTACATTTAGCCCCAAGCTACCTAAGAACTTTGTTATTTTTTTCCCCTTTGCTTGCCCCGTTTTCCTATTTTGGTGATACTGGGGCATGAACCTAAGGCTAGGTGAGCACTCTACCACTGAACTACACCCCATCCCTTTTCTTTCTAACTTTTGATCTGATGGGGTGTCCTGCTAAGTCACCCAAGCAGGCATCAAGCGTGTGATTCTCCTGCCTCAACTGTATCAGTAGTTAGGATGACAAGCCTGTGTCACCTTGCTCAGCTTTGACAATAAGGCCTTTTCTGCTCTAACATGACATGTACCATCAACGTACTACCTTTTATATCCAAAGACTATCGAATTTAACATCAAGGAGTTGACTTTTTAGACTATGCTAAAACACAAAATAAAGTATACATTATTAAATCTACTTTTGCTATCTCCTTTTCCAAAATACTGAACTATAGGAGGCAGCAAACAAGCTAGGAGGCCATAACTCTTAACCCCAGAAGCAGCAAGCCAGTGAGAGCAGCATTTAGAAAGCACTAACTTATAATGAGCTAGGCCAAGGGGCTGAGAAGATAAAATCTGGTGCTTAAAGTGGCCACAAACAGTTGAAACATTGTATCATATTTTCAACTGATAAAACTGTCTCTCAGTTACAGAAAAACAGCCATCTTGACGGTGGTGTGGCTGGTCACTCTGAAGACAGGACATCAGTTTTTAGGAGGGAATGGCCCCACCAACACATATTTACAATCTGTCACATAAGGAATGTCAGTCTCCTGGCACTTAGCACAGATGAGACATGTCTTACAGCTCAGAATCCCAGCTCTGGAGTGACAGCCATAGGAAGAACATCCTGTGGTCCTGTCCTACTGTCCTGAACCTAACTTTCAAAACTAGATGCAGCCTGGTTTGTCCCAGCAGGTGGGATCTGTGCACTCAGCAGACTGTTACCCACACTACTAGGGGCCTGGCCCAGACTTGAGGGATGTCTGTTGTGAGTAAACACAGATAAACAGCAATGCCCCCTAGAAGGGAAGATAGTGTTTTTTGTTTCGTTTTGTTTAGTTGTTGGGTTTTTGTTTTTTTTTTTTTGGGGGGGGGGGGTTTCCAGACAAGGTTTCTGTGTAGCCCTGGCTATCCTGGAACTCGATTAGTAGATCAGGCTGTCCTCCAACTCACAGAGATCCACCTGCCACTGCCTCCTGAGTGCTGGGATTAAAGGCATGTGCTACCTGTGCCCAGCAGAAGATAGTGTTTCTAACCTGAATCTTCATCAAGCTAAGAAGTCTCAAAGCCAACAAGACTATGCTATAGCTGTACACCAATCACAGAAGAACAACCCTTAGACTGTGACCAAGACAATGTTGAGCTCTGTCCTGGAGAAACCCCATTTCCTCTGCAGACTACACACACACATTCAAAATATCAGCAAGTGTCTGTTTTGCTCATTTTGGAATCCCCCAGAGTCCATGTCACAGTATACAAACACTACTACAATGAGTTTTAGCAGGAAGCAGAGCAGAGGGAAGGGAAGGCCCGGACTACTTGTGGCATTCCTAATGCCCGACAAAGCATGCGGAAGTGAGCTATGAGGTGCACACAAGGATGCACTGAACACCACTGAACCAGACACGTCAGAAGAGTGAATCTCTGAGAGAGGGAGAGGGAGATAAAGGACACTAGAAGCCTGTGTGAACAGTACCCTTTCTTTACCTTGGTCCTTGAAAGTCTGTGTGATCACGACACCATCTTCTGGAAACTTGGCGATGCTGCACCCCGACGCATAATACACTGGAAAACAGTTGCTCACCATTAAGGGAGCAGAAATGCCCAACACTCAACTCACTGACCCATCATGCATTTCAGACATGTTCTACATCACTTACATTTATTTTTAAAGGTTTTTTTTTTTTTTTAACCTGAAGAGACAAATGGCTATTGCCTGTCGCACTTCAACTAGAAGTAATCACTTCAAACTTCAAGTAAAAAATGCTGGTGACATACAGTTTCTAAACAGATTTTTAAGAAACATACAAACAAACTTTTTTTTTTTTTTTTGCTTGTTAGAAACAGGGTTTTGTTATATATACCAGAGTGACTTCAAACATCTGTCTCAGGCTCTTGGCTCCCAAGTGCTGGGATTTACAGGCATAAGCCACCATGCCCAGTTCATGTGGCAGTGAGGATGGAACCCAGGGCTTTGTGTAAGCCAGGTAAGCACTCTATCAACTGAGCAACATGCCCAGATCCGATGGGGACTGAACCTAGATCCTTGCACATGCAAGACAAGTGACCACTGACCTACGGTCCCAGCCCTAAATGTGCTTTTTGAAGACATTGATTATGTCTTTCCACACTACAGCTCATTTATGAATGCCATCTCTCTCCTTCAAAAGCATGTAGCTCAAACCCTCACCCTTCTGCCAACTGCATGCCTCTACACACAGACACAAAGCCTTACTGTCATGGTTTGCCAGGGCAAACTCCCCTTCATAAAGGCCGTCACTGAACCCCATGTTCCACACAGACAGCAGCTCATTCAGAGCTGGGATGTTGGCTCCTCCAGTATCTGGCATCCACCACTGCCTGTAAAAGTGGCAGCGGGCACAGAGAAGGCAAGAATTAAAATCCTCCCATACACTTCCTCTTTCCTTGACAAAACATGGTGTCTTCTGTCACAATCCAGTCCACACATACATAAAAGTGGCAACTGAAACAAGCTGTTTGGTTTGAGAAATATATAAAACCTACTGCTCCAGCAAATGTATAGAACACATTCAAGCTTTCTTTCATGAAATTAAAATCAGAACTTCTCTGGCATGCAACCCAGACAGGCCTAGTCTAGACTTAGCCAGAACCAGAGAAGGAGAAGTGAGAAAGGAGGACAGACATGCCAAAGAAAATCCATAGCACGGTACAGCATTTATAGCATTCTAGCACTCGGCAGCTCACTACACGGCTCTCTGAGTAATACTTCCGTGGTGGGTGCATGTCAATTTTCTTATGTTCAGTCTGAAGGATGCAGGACAGAACAGCATGAAACAGAAACCAAAGGACAGGTATCTGGGCTCAGCAAGCAAAGACAATGACCCCCTAATTAGCACTGAGTCCGGAAACCTCCATCTCTCCACAAGGAGCTTTCTGACACACAGACAAGAGCTTTCTCCACCCACACCCGCTACCTAGAAAGACCACCCCAAGCTAACACAGTCGCCCAAGAGCTTGCTGGGGACTCTAACCCCAAAGCCATCCTGCTATGCAAATGCCGACTACAACTGTACCTCGTGTTCTCGTCGTAAAACTTCACTTTCCTCATGACCGAAGTATTGTACCAGTCACTGAAGACGACAAGGGAAAGGCCATTGTCCACGTCCCTCCTCAGCTTGGTGATCTCCTCAGGGAAGTACTCTTCTTCACTGTCTACCATAAGCAAGGTGCCTGTTGGAAGAAGCGCTGCAGTTTGAGAACTGTCACGTCAGAGTGGCAGAAGACAATTCAGAAGCGCCACCTGTCACTGGTGTCCTCCCTAGGAGTCTGGTTGGTGCCACCCTGCCCCACTACAGAGGGAGGTGAGACACACAGCCGGGGCCAGCAAGCCACGAGGACCGGCTAACTGTACCTAACTGTACTCTTGGTTTTCATCTGTGCTCAATGTAAAGATGTTTCATTACTTTAGGAAAGAGTAATGTGCAGTGATAGCATTAATTAAAAAAAAAAAAAAAAAAAAGACTGGGCCAGTGAGGTGGCTCACTTCCACCAAACCTAAGTTCAATCCCCAGGATCCATAAAAAGGAGAAAACAGATTCCTCCAAGCTGTCCTCGGAGTGCGCGCGCACACACACACACACACACACACACACAAAATAAATGTAGTAAAAATAGTAAAAAAAAAAAAAAAAAAAAAAGTTAAAAAAAAGGCTACAAATCTCTGTTCACAACCAGTTCCGTACTCAACTGAGAATTCCAACTATCACTACCTAGTGATCACAAACATCATGGAGAGCCTCGTTCTCCACCTCCACTTGGTCACAGAGACTATCCTGGGCTCCCTTTATCAGGCCATCAGTGAACACTGTGGCAACACTCAACACATATATGTGATGTGGGCTGAAAGACCTGGCCAGCTGCTCACCATACTGTGTGGCGTCAAAGCATGTAAATGGGGCACCAAGCACCTCCACGAAGTAGCCCATGCTGCGCAGATGCTGGTACATGTCCCTGAAGTTGGTATGGACATGGTCGCCATTCCTGAAAAGCAACAAGCACAGCGGTCAGGTGACTACTCTCCACTGGTTACCACAGGAGGCCAGAGCTGATCCCAGGAGTGGAGCCCAGGAGCCAGCCTTTCCAGGATCGCATCCTTTGGGTTAGACAAGCTCAGGTGGTATCGAGAGAGTGCATGGCATGTGCAGATGAGAAAATGATGCAGGGACAAGGCTTAAGATGTCCTGAGCAGTAGGTTAGAGCTACACACTAACTTGTTAGCAGCCACCTGCATGGAACAATCCCCACAGGGACACACAGACTGGTGCACTCTGTGAAGGTTAAGCACATGATTCCCTATCACCTTGGCTTGCTTTCCTTTCCAAACATGCTCAATTTCCCTGCACAGCTAGATTAACTGTTTAAATGCTGGCAGAAAAACCCAGAGCCCATCTCCTCAGCCATGCCCACTTGACAGGTTCCTGTGCAGGCCCTGATGTCAGTTTCCCCTATTCCTATCACTTGTCTGATTTGGACCCACCACCCTCCCTTTCAGGAAAATTTTACTTTCAAAGGCAAATCTGGAGCTAGAGAGATAGCTCAGTGGTTAAATTGGCTGTTCTTACAGAAGTTCAATTTCCAGCACCCACATGGCAATGCACAACCACTTCCAGGGGATCTGATGTCCTTTTCTGACCTCTGCAGGTAACAGGCATGTAAGTGGTGCACAGACATACATACAGATAAAACATCCACACATATAAAAGTTAAAAAAAAAAAAAAAAAAGACAAATCCAACCCTGTAAGAATTTTGGTCAGTCAGGGTGTGGTGGCACACACCTTTAATCCCGGCACTCAGGAGGCAGAGCCAGGTCTTTGAGTTCGAGGCCAGCCTGGTCTACAAATTTCAGGACAGCCAGGACTACACATAGAAACCTTGTCCCACACTTTCAAATGGAGCGGACAGGCAGCAGATGGACAGGCTGAAGCAAGCTGCGGAGAGGGCCTTCTTTCAGGTGATCATGGTGGCTGACATAAGACAGATGGAATGCAGAGAAGCAATAAGAACAGAATCAAGACTTGTCCAGAGGACAGGGACAACACCCAGGCCTCAGCCACAGTCAATGGAAGGCCACACACGGGAGGACAGGAGGACAGAGCCTGACAGTGGGACTGACCAGACTGCCAGTTGACTCAGTGGTGGACTGGGAAATATGACAACAGAGCATGACGTCAGTTTCTGCTACTCAAGTGTTGTTTAGAGAAGTGGTTGTCTTCACAACACAGCCCCAAGAGTGATACGAGCAAGGACACAGTCCTAGGGTGACAGGATGCAGGCAAAGCTGCCGCTCACCAGTCTAAAGGATCATTCTTCATCCGCAAGTTGTCCCTGGGGAAGTAGCCTGGAGGGTAGCGGAGGTTGTGATACTGGTCCCAGAGGACTCTCTTGCTCCGAGGAGGGGTGGGAATGATCTTCACCTTAATGGGAAGCTTCACTGTGGAAGTATGCTCAGCACCATTTTTTGACTAAAAAAGAAAATGGATAAAACAGAAACTTGAAATGCACTCTCTGAAAAACTCTTAGTTCAGGTTTTAAAACATCTTTTTCTTTTTCCTCTTTCTTTTGTTTTTGAGATAAGATCTCAAACTCAGGGGGCTGGAGAGATGGCTCAGTGGTTAGAGCACTGGTTGCCCTTCCAGAGGACCTGGGTTCAATTGCTAACACCCACATGGCAGCTCACAACTGTCTGTAACCTCAGTTTCAGGGGACCCAACACCCTCACAAGGACATACATGCAGGCAAAACACCAATGCTCCAAAAAAAAAAAAAAAAAAAAAAAAATCTCAAACTCAGGATCTTCCTGCCTCAGCTTCTAGATGCTGGGATTACATACAACAGTACCATACTGTGCTCACAAAGCTTGTTTCTAGTTACCAATCTAATCCACATAACTTAAATATAAGAATATATGACAATAACCTATGTTCATATGTTACAATTAATTCTGTTCAAATTCAAGAACTGACTTAAATTCAGGCACTTTGTTCCCTAAAAGCCACTAGAGCAAGAAGACCAACCCTATATTTGCTTCTTGGGAGACTAATTTCAGACGCACTAATTTTGAGCTTGAAATTAGGCCCAAGAAGGTCCTGTCTGCTGAGACAACAGCAGAGCAGGAAGCACAGACTGGGTTAAACAGAGCTGCTCTGGAGGCCTGGGCCATGGTTCATGGCCTATGAGGCTAAGCCAGTCAACCTCGTGGTCCATTAAATGGAGACCCTTGGCACTGAGGCTGTCCCCCACATCTCCCTCTCCTGGCAGGAGCTGGTGAAGGGTAAAGAAAATCAAGCTACTTCCTGGTGTACCCTTACTTCCATCTCTGCTGGGGAAGCCACCGTGATCATGATGTGGCCCTGCGCGATGCCTTCCCAGGAAGCTGCCTTCTTGGTCACAGAAATGGAGATGGCCAGGTAGCCTGACCAAGGCCATAACACCGAGGAGTAGGAGAAGGCTACTTCAATGTTGTCTCCATTCTGTGGTAAATAGGGCCGCCACTCAGGCTGCAGGAAAAAGAAAGCAGGCCAAGGGTGAAGTGAGCTGTGTGGAGTGCAACTGAACTAGCCTGGCTGTCGAGGACTATTTCAGGGCACTGGAATGGAGTCTTGGACACAAACATGTTGTCAGCAGTCCACAACACCACTGCTGTGGATGTTCTACCGGGTTATCAAACTCCGCCATTCTTTAGGAAATGGGGTGCACTTGTCAAGAGTTCTCTAAGAACATGCATCAGATGAAGAGAAGTAACACAAGCACAGACCCTCAGACTTGTCCTCAGAGAGCCACACGACTCAAGTGTCACAGAGGCCAGCTGTCACCAACCAAGTCCTGCAGCTAGTGAGAGGCACCTGGAGGAAGTGCTCTGCACTGGCTGTAGGTACTGCCCTGCTGTGTAACACGTACACCCCACCACGGGCCAGAGGAGAGAGGAGAGGGAGGCAAGAAGAGATCACCTAGAAACCATACAGACCTAAGTCACTGACTCCCTCACAAGCCACAAAGCTTACAGAGCCAGGGCAGCTGCCTAAGTGACTCAGCATAGCTAAAAAAATAAATAAATAAAGTTCTGGAAAAGAAGCTCCTGTAGGACACACCACCACAAATCCCAGTTAATAGCTACTCTTGGAGCTACTGGTTGGCAACTGAGAAAAAAAAAATTTTAACTTCCATCCATCTCTTATGCAACAAACACTAACTGATGAAGACACTTAATGTTTAGTCATATAAACAAGAATTAGTGTAAACATAAACTGACTTTATCATACCCCTGTAGGGGGTTATAATTTTTCAAACAAGAGAAAATAATCACAAAAGATGAAAGTTCAACTATATCAAAGTACAAAACTTTTATAGAAGAAGTGAGGTTTAATAAAACAACCACAGTAAGTCATATCAAAGAACAAGAAAACTGGGAGTGGCATAGCAGGGGGAACACTATAAAAACCATAGCAACAGCCAGGTGGTGGTGGTACACGCCTTTAATCCCAGCACTCGGAGGCAGAGGCAGGAGGATGTCTGTGAGTTCAAGGCCAGCCTGGTCTACAGAGTGAGATCCAGGACAGGCACCAAAACTACAACAGAAAAACCCTATCTCAAAAACAACAACAACAAAAACAAATCCACAGCAACAGCTATCTTTCCAAGATACAGACACTGTAAGAGCAACAGGGAAACAAACCTCCAACTCCAGTAAAAACTGGGAAGGAAACACAAAGGGAATTGGCACTGAGGGACGATAGATAATTAGTAAACACATGCAGAGGTACCCAACCCATACAGTTCTTTTATAGTCTTCACTAACCAGAGCACCTACCTCTAAAAAACTCCCCCTCCCCACAACACACACACTTAAGAAAAAAAAGTGGCAACATCCATACTCTGGAGTATCACTCAGCCATAAAAAGGAGTAAATCACTGAATGATGCATGAGGAACCTTGAGAAGATTCAATGAGAAAAGTCAGTCATAGCAGAACGGACACACACACACAGACACACACACACAGACACACACACACAGACAGACACACACACACACACACACACACACACACACACACACACACACACACACACACACACACACGAGTCCTATAGTATGGACTGTTCAGAGCAGACAAACCAAGAGATGAAAAGCAGACTGAGCCAGGTATGGTAGTGCACACCTTCAATCCTAGCATTTGGGAATTAGAGGCAGGCGGATCTCTGTGAGTTTGAGCACTGTCTATAGAGCAGTTCTAGGGCAGCAAGGGCTACACACAGAGACAAATACAAAATGTATCTCAAATACAAAAATGAAAAAGAAAAAGAAAAAGGGCAGATTTATGGCCACAGGGGCGTGGGGTGGGGGGGAATGGACAACGACACGAGGACAGAGTAAATGCTGATTGGTGTAGTGGTTTTAGGGGTGACAGGAATGTTTTTGAATGCAATGTTGATGTAGTCGTGTGACTACTAACAACACCCTGACAACTGAAGAGAGAGCATCATGAAATATAAAACTGAGAAAGCTGTGTCATTCAGGGTAGGCAGGGTACAGGCACCAATCAACAGCAGCAGCAGCAGCAGCAGCAGCAGCAGTCTGGTGGACACAGCTCTCTTGGAGAGATTTGGTGTCTGCACCAACAACTGCAGTACATCCACACCCTGACTCAAGAGTCTCATCTAGGGACCACACACCAGAAATAACTAGAAAAGAAAACTCTGTGTGTAATAGCAAAATATTTACACAGAAAAGCCACACAACTGTTCAAGCAAGAGCACACAGTGACCCCATCATGCTGACACACACTGACAACACACTGGTGTATTCTCACATGCTTACAGCGGAAAAACTAAAATAAATTTCTGCCCACCACACAACAACAAACATGACATCCTGTTGCAACAAGATCCGGTAAAGAATATGTTTTAAACAATAGCTGGGAACTGGAGGGGGAAGTCAGTTTTCTATGCTTTCCCCTCTATCCCTTATCACTGAGTGATAGAAAGGCCTAAACATGAGGGCCTGTTCATGTTCACTAAGGAACAAAGTCATTTTCATCAGTCAGTGGCTATGAAAACTAAAATGCGCTCTGCCATTCAGGAGTCAAAGCCAGAGAATAAATTGAGGTCCTGACTTTCCTGTATAGGAGCAGGTATGACTTTCTGTATGAGAAAGAGCTGCCCACCAACTCTCTGAAGCGTACGCAGGTGAAAGCAGCACCCCCTCCCCCTTTTCAGAGACGGTCTCACTATGTAGCACTGGCTGTCCTAGAACTTGCTATGTAGCACTGGCTGTCCTAGAACTTAGAGATTCGCCTGCCCCTGCCTCCCAAGTGCTGGGACTAAAGGTGTGCAGCACCATACCCAGCTCAGCCCTTTCTAAATTTCAGGAGGGATAACTAAGTACGAAAGTCTGGGCCATGTCACACAGAGGAGTTTCACCTTATCCACAATTCTTCCTGTGACTCCCATGCCATTGAGGATGGTGACATTAACGATTGTTGGCATTCCTCCATAGTAGATGGGCTGGGAGCAGTAGGGCCACATGTAGGGACACTCAGTCAGGTCGATGTAGCTAGGACTCAAGCTGAAACAACGAACAGAGTGTTAGTGTAGACCACACCAGAAAGCAACGGGGAAGCAGGCAGCAAGCTGGGCACAGGCAGCACAGTGGAGCTGCATATTGTAGGGCTGCCCTGGCTGGCACGAGGGGTGTGCCCACTGTGCAGCTCCCTGACTGCTGGATAAACAGCACAGATCCACAGGAAGCACCTCCCGCCTTCTGGAGCCAGGGGCTCTGTCAGCTGCTATGGCAGCAAACCATGGACTGAAGTTGCAAGAGGCTTTCTTGGGCAGAAACACACCCATGTACCTATGCGGCCTGCTGCTTGGTCAAAAAGTCAGCTCTGTGAAACCCTGCTTGGGGGCTGGGCAGGAGGGGGAAGCGTGGGAAGCCCAAGTCTGGATTCCTCCAGATGCCCTGCTCACTTACAGCAGGTCCCTCTGTATTCTTGCTCTGCTGTACCAGACACCCTCAGCTGAGACCCATAAAACCTTCTAGTAAAATGCTGAGCCTGGAGAGGTTCCGGCCTGGCTGAGATGGTGCAGAAGTGCTGACACAATGATGCTGCACTTCCTTTCATTCCTAGTGTCTGAAATGCATCTGTGTCAGGTTAACACTATTCCTAGCAAGCACTGGTGTCAGAGATCTGTGCAGATGTGAAGACACACAGGAAGTGGATACGGCAGACAGACAGTGGGCATATGGCTCTGTACCCTGTTTCATCTATCTCATGATGGCACACTCACCTTGCACACATGGGGCAAACTGAATTACTGCACAAAATCCTAACATTATCTTTGTGTACATGTTTTCATGTTTAAGCACATATGGACACCAGAGGTCAACCTCAGGTGGTGTTCCTCAGGATAGACGGATGTTCAACTTGTTCTGTAGGGTAGGGTGTCGCACCAGAACGTTAGTCTCACAGGTTCAGCTAGACTGGCTGACCAGCAAGCTCCAGGGACCTGCCCGATTACGTGAGTGGGCCACTGCATTTAGCTATTTTGTATGTATTCTGGGGATTGAATTAATGATCTCATGCTTGAATAGCAAGTAGTTTACAGATTGGGCCATATCCCTAGCTTCCCAAACAACATCTTTAGGGATATTCTGCCATCTATGAAGAACTATAACCAACATGTGTTACATTTAGCCATTCGAATAGATACCACCTAGTCTCACTCCTGGTGGCTGGTTGTATGGATGTCTGAGTCAGTAAAAGTACTTATGCTCCATGAACAGTTTAAACCAACTAGCATGATTCAACTAAGAATTCCTAAGCAAGCACAATTCAATACCCCACAAAGAAAACACCACACCAAGCAGCACTGTCCAAGCAGTGGTATTTTCAGGAACGAAAGACTGATTTGATGTCAGGAAGTCTAAACTACAGGCTCTTACCGATGCTGAACAGTCTACAAAACTCTAAGCATGGTCTTGGTGTGAAACAATAGAAAAATCCAGCAACTAGAAAATCCTACCATGACAACACTACACCGAGTCCCACAAGCAGCACTGAATAGAGTGGAGAAATACTGAGGAACCACGTGGGGTGCCACTGCTCCCAGCCAAAGCTATCAGCACTTTGCTGGAGACATTACCTGGTCCAAGTGGACAGAATAGTCAACAAAGGCTTTACATTTTTTAAAAAGTTTTAATTATGTATTATGTGTGTGAGACTGTGTGTGGGTATGTGCGCCAAGTCAGGTGCCTGCAGAAGCTAGAGGCACCGGATCCCTCTGGAGCTGGAGTTACTAGCAATTGTCAGACACCCAATATGGATGCTAGGAACCCTGCTCAGGTCTTCCATAAGAATAGTACATATTCTTAAACACCGAGCCATGTCTCTAGCACCAAAAAAGGCTTAAGAGTTGGTAAGAAAGACAGAACGACCTGTTTCCCATTACGTGATATATTAGTATATCTGGAAAACTAGAGAATCAACAAGCAAACTGAATCAAGACATAATTCACAAGACAGCAGGATATTAAATTATAAGAATTATATCAACCAGCTAGAAGCTGTAACTAAAGAGAAACACCTGGCAATAATGACAATAAAAAGATTAAACACTTAAACTTACCAAGCAACATGTGAGACCTACAGGAGGAGTCTGTAAAGCCTCTTGGGAGACACAAAAACCTTGAGTAAATGGCACAGCCATTATGAGCAAACACTGGGACAAGAAAGATGTCTCAACGGTTGGAGCATCAGCTCTTCTTTCAGAGAGCCAAGTATGATTCCCAGCACCCACATGGCAACTAACAAAGGTCTGTAACTCCTGTTCCAGGGGACCCAACACCTTCTTCTGGACCCCACAGGGACCACACACAAGTGGTGGACAGACATACATGCAGGCAACACATCCATCCACATAAAATAAAAAAAAAAGAATGGTTTTGCAAAGGACCCAAGTTTGGTTCTCAGCACCCATGTCAGACAGCTCACAACTGTCTATTAACTCCAGCTTCAGGGGATTGGATGTCCTCTTCTGGCCTCTGTGGGAACTGCACTCACATGTACAGCAAGCACCTCCACTCTCCACAAACACAATTAAAAACGTATTAATACAAACCATCCCTCTTCGGCTGATTTAAACTTGTAACCCAATAAAAATGCTAACAAGCTCTCTTATGGAAAGCCAAGTTACTATGAAAAGCCACACAAAGAAAAAAATCTCCAAGAGCCAAGAAGATGAACAATGGGAACCAGCCCTCCTGCACATTAAAACACAAATAAAAGCCCTTAATAGAACAGAGTGGCAGTAGCATATGGACAGAGCAGTGAAGTGGCACTCAGAGCCCAGAGACAGGTCCAAATCTATATAAAGGTCATATGAAGGACAGAGAACAAAAGTATTCCAAGGGGTCCTGGACCAGAAAGGCCTGTGTGGGACCCAGTATACAATGTTGTCTAGGTGGCACTCCAGACTGGGCAGCTGAGCTGGTGCCATTAAGATGCCAACATTAGGGAGAAGCTGGGAGGAGAACTTCTGGGTCCTCAGTACTATTTGGGAAACTGATATAAATCTAAAATCATCTCAAAATAAAAGGTGTAAAAAAAGTTTTGGTGAAAAACGGCCTCAGACCAATCATGAGAAAATAGAAGATAAACCCACTGGAGACAATCTGTAATGTAAGCAACCAGCTCTTTGCTCCGAGAGTCAAAGCAGAAATGACAAAACACAAACAAACTGCCAGGGGCCAGAGGCCAGGCTAACAAATGACAATGTAGGGCCTGGAACAACCCCAACAGGACAAAGAACACAAGGGTAAGCACAGAGTCTGAGTGGCCACAGAGACCTTATCTACAGAGCCAGTGTCACACATGACTTCAAATAGTTGTGTCAGGTCAGCTAAGCTGTTACCTTCCTCTCATCGGAGAAGCTGAGCGAACATGATACGACAATTTTAGTTTTTGCAAATTTTCTGCAAACCTAGGTTGTTTCAAAAGTGTTAAAGAAATGGGAACCATTCTTTTTGTCACATTCATTAAGGTAATATAGTGTCACAGTGTCAAGAGAAGCCAGGTTTTTTGCAAGCAGCACCTGGTAGCAGCAGCTCACATCCTTACAACTGAGCCTGAGTGTGGGGGCCATCACTCCCAATGTCAGGCTACTCTTACATGCAGAGGGGGCCCAAGGGCCCAGGATAGGCAAGCCCTACTGAGGATGCCAGCACATACCCACCTCGCCTGTGGTTTATAGCTGCTGAGGATCTGATAGGCTCGCAGCAGATCCAGCTTGCCATGGCCTTGCTCAAACATGTTGACCCCAGGAAGCCTCCGGGCTGATGCAATCAGGGCTTGTTTCACACTGGCAGGATTTACCAGCTCCCGCTTCTGCACTGTGCTGGGGAAAGAGAAGCAGTATTTGCTCACTTTTCTCTTAGTGTAGAATGAAAACCAAACTGCCTCCAATCTGCAAAAGGGCCAGCATGTAGCCTGCAGTCTGTTCTCTATCTAGCAGGACTTCTGGTCCAGTGGAGCCAGGAGATGAGAATTCCATGAACTCCACAGGTCCCTGTGTCAGGCCTGACCACTCAGTAAATCTCCACACAACTTTTCTCAGCAGTGAATTTGTAGGCCCATGCCTATTTATACAAAATGAATGAATAATAGTTTCCTGATAATCTGAATAAATCCGTCACACAAGGTTACAAAAGGCAAAACCATCAAAGAGGGGCAGGGTCCCTAGAGAGGAACACCAGCTGGCTGGCTGGGAGATGGAAAGGAGATGGAAAGTGGGTATTGTAGAGGGACCCAACGAGAGGTGGGCAGGAGTGCACGGTGAGGGAGGACCACTGCCTCCAGTGCCAGTCCTTGTCTTTGGTTTGGGATTTGGAGGCCTGAGGCCACTGTGAACACGCCATCATTAGACCGCACCTCAACACACTAACATGTAGACTTGTTTGGCCAGCTTGGCTCACTATAACTGAAATGTTCATGTTTTCTTATCTATGTATCACATACAAATAAGTTTTAGTGACTAGATTTTGGGGCGGTTGGCAGGCAAAAACGGAAAACTTACTTTCCACTCAGATCCCTAAATATTAACACAGATGGAGGTGGATCTGAGAGCCAAGCAAGTTTTGTAATGGGTAACTAGACAGGAAGAGGAGACAGCGGGACTGGCTCTTCCTGAGGAGTGAGGTACTACTAGAAGTTACTTCCTCACTGAGCAGCATCTACCACACCACAGGCTCCTGTAACCACAACTGCTGGACTACCACAATGGCATCTGATGTGGAGAGGTGAGGTGAAGGCTCCCTCAACGCTGAAACTGCTTGTGTTGAGAACTGCTACTGGGAACAGTAAACACAGCCTCCTCACCTTCCCACTCACTTGGCAGAGACAGATGGGCTCTACAGAGAATTGGGAAGCCCGGCTTCCTGCTAAGAATTATGTGATAGGCAAAAGCAGACCAGTATTTTCTGTTTCTAGAATCCACAGTACTAGAAACAAGAGCCTGCACAGATCCCTTTACTCAGCACATAGAAAAGTGAGAGCGAGTCAGTCAGGTGCAAGGCTGCCTCCTCTTCTGTTTCACAGGGGAGGGAAGCCCTGTTTCCAGGAAGCACATACTTATTTCTGGGCGGTGCTGTCACTTTCGAAGACCTGCTCTGACTTACAAGGGAAGATCAGGCAAAAGACAGACTGCTCCCATCAACATTATTAATAACACAAACCAACCTGCAACTTGCTTCATTATAAAAATGAGCATAGAATACAAATTTCAAATAGGTAGAGGTTTGCGTTATTATAATATGGTACCTCAACAAAGACCTCAACTAGAGAAGGAGAAAGCCTGGTGGCAGGGGATGCAGGCACTTCAAAGACACAACTGAGAAGAAGGGAGCACGGCCCCTCTGAGCACGGCCAGGCAGGCGTGCTTTAATTCTGGTCTACCGTTTCAGAAGCTGCTTCTAGTTTCGTCACCTGCAGGAGGAAGGGCCGAGGACTAGGCTCCACTCCAACTACAGATGAGATTCAACACGACAGAATGCGTGGCACAGACACTCGTCAGTCATCAAGGAAAGTAGCTGGCTGTCAGGACAGCTAAGAGCACGGAAACAAAACGCGAGGTGACGGCTGTTAACTTCTTTCAGCAGAAACCAGTTATTCTCTGCGTCCCATGACAAAATGGTCTATTGTTAAATATTTAATAAGAAAAAAATATGTCTTGCTTAGGAAATGGAGGGTTCAGCAATGAAACTTGCACACTTTGTGTTCTTGCCCGACACACACATATTGCAAGAACAAAGCCCAGCCCATCACACAAACACATCTCGAGCCCTGGAGAGCAACAGATACGTGCCCTGCAGGGCTTTCTGGTTTACTCCAGCTTCCAGCTAGCACACAGAGGGGATCCTGCCTCCTGTGGGAGATGAGGGAGCAGAGGAAGCAAAGGTCAGCTGTGTGATACTCACCTTACTAACAAGGTGACAGCCCCAGCAACCACTGGAGAAGCGACACTGGTCCCCGAGAGTGCCCGGCAGCCCCCTTTCACACCGGAACCCCGCACTCCGGCACCATAGGTGACAATGTCAGGTTTCACACGACCATAGCCTCCTGGAAGTTCCTACAAACAAGGGTAGCTTGGTTTCTTATCACATCTACAGCCCTTAGCCATGGAAGGTTATGTGTGACTAAAACCAGATAGATTTAACCAGTCGTCCTAGAAGATGCTGGTTTGAGTCTGAAATACACTGTGAACTGAAAACAAGCTTTAGTGGTAACACAGAAAATAAAACTGCTTTAGTATGTTTTGTAATACTAAAATTAGCCAGGTGGCAATGGTTCATGCCTTTAATCCCAGCACTCGGGAGGCAGAGGCAGTTGGATCTCTCTGAGTTCAAGGCCAGCCTGGTCTAAGAGGTTTATGAAAGCCAGAAAACAGAGAAACCCTGTCTTGAAAAACAAAAAACAAAGAAGTATTAATACTAAAATAACAAAGCAAGAAAAAAAGTAATTTTGCTGATATTTTAATAATTGCTCAGATCTGAAAGCAGTCACTGACTTGTCACTGAGAGAAACAACAGCCTGCTCTACCTTCTGATAATCTAAATAATACATCAGAGAACTAGGAAAACTAAAACTGAAAAATATTTACGAGTGTCTTCATAACAAAAACCAGCATGTGGTTATGATTTGCTGTTTCAAAGGGTGAGGCATCACTGAAGACAGGCATGCCTTCAGACATCACAGTCTTCAGATCCCTAAAACGTGGGCCCGTATGAAAAATACAAAAGGATTTTAAACTAACTTTCTCCCCCACACCCCACTGCCTTTTCTCTGTATCTCTAGACATAGTTTTGCTGGGTAGCTCAGACTAGACTTGACTTATTTGTAATCTCTTATTCTAGTCTCCTTAGTGCTGGGATTACAGGTATGTGCCACCATGCCTGGCCAAGAATACTATATTCTGTTGAGAAAAAGTATACCTGACCTTTTTGAAATGAAAACCTTTTCCAGTCAATCAGTCATAAAAGGAGTGGAGAAGCATGGGCAAAGGGTGAAGACACTGTTTGCCACAGCTTCACAGATAACTCACACATTTCTTGGTATCACTGAAAAATGAGCCCTTGAGGAAGGCCACGGACATGGCACCATGTACAGTTGGTAAAGGTACTTACCCAGGGAGCTACAGACTGATGCTAACAGATGCTGTTTTCTTGCTACCTAACAGCACAAAGGACATGCTGGGGAACACAAAGAACACACAGCAGAGTGCAGGCCTGACTCCGAGTAGGCTCGACCAGACAGAAGTCAAGGCAATGAATAGGTCAGCTCCAGTGTGTGAGGGACAGAGACCTAGCATCTAAAAGAGCCCACACTGTACAACTGAGGCTGACGTGGAAGATTAGTCTATAGAGTGCTGCGGAGGGTAGGGTGGGGTGGGGACAAGGCCTAAATGTTCCCAGGCAGCTGTTTATCTTTCTGGGCCCTTCTTGAGAGCTCCCAGAGCTTAGCACAAACTAGAGCAATGAGACATGATCTGACCCTAAAGAACACTATGAACAGGTGCTCCCCAGTCACCTCTTGAAGGATAAAGCAACCGAGTGCTGCTCTGGGGAACATCTAATTTTGAAACAAACTGAGGTAAAGGAGGGTGAAGTGATACGCAATCAAACCCCAAGCAGCTCAATCACTAACATTCTGATATTGATTAATCACTAACACTAGGGACAGTGAATGCAATGACTGTAAGAATAGACATGAACTATTCTCACTGGGTTCTCCTTTTCACTTTAGTGGGGTCTGGCACTTGCCAGCCAGTGCTCTCCCATGGAGCTAAATTACCAACCTTGGAATTTACTTCTTAAGGCCAAAGATCAATCTGAGCTTGTATTGAGGAGAATCGCTGTCTTTCTCGCAGTTTAGACAACTGAGCCTGAGTCTACTTCACCTACATGTGAGCTTCAGAAGATGGTGAAAGATTAGAACTGGGAAAGGCCCCTCAGAATCCACCTAGGGTCTACATGGCTGCTCAACTCACTGAACTAAGGTGGCTAACACCAAAGGAGCCTGACCTCTTGTCCTCATGGGGGTGGGTGGTGGTGGTGATGTGTGTGTCCATGTGCTTGCGCGTGTGTGTGCGCGCACATATCCACAGCCCGGGCTATTTCTCTGCCAGTTCACTAACAAATACATGTCAGAGCCGATAGATCAAGGGCTCCGTGAGTCACATTAGGCTAATATAGAAAAGCATACCCAGGGCTGGGCAGTGGTGGCGCATGCCTTTAATCACAGAACTTGGGAGGCAGAGCCAGGCGGATCTCTGAGTTCGAGGCCAGCCTGGTCTACAGAGCAAGATCCAGGACAGGCACCAAAACTACATGGAGAAACCCTGTCTCAAAAAACCAAAAACCAAAAACCAAAAAAGAAAAAAAAGAAAAAAAGAAAAGAAAAAGAAAAAGAAAAGCATACCCAGGTAGTCATTCCCCTGGAAGAAAAGCGGGCGATGTTATCTTCAAAGTCAATGCCACCCACTCCAATCACATCCATCTGATCAGCAGGGTTATTCAGAGTGCTAAATTGAGACATATAAAAGAGAGAGAAAAAAAGGAGAAAAACAATTTAAAACGAATAATTCGAACCAGGTCAAGCACTCTCAGAAAAATTTAAGGCCATATCTTAGGTTCTTCTGTACAAGATGTGTACAGCTTTGATGGAAGGCTGCTCCTCAGAGCTGTCCTGTGAAATGCCACATTCCTAGCCTCTTATCGGGAAGGTCATTTGTTTCTTCTCTCATTTTCCACCTTACCATGCACAAATGGGGCCTATCTTGAGGATTTCTCCTCCCTGGATTCCCTGGATCTGTCCTGGCCATGGACTTCCCCAGAGCATACACATCAGTTTCTCACTCACCTACATGTTCCCACACCACTTTGGAGTCGACTACTCTGCCTCTTTCATCAGAACAGATACTACCTAAGATGAGCCCAGATCCATAGTTGTGTTGCCACAGTCAGACCTACTATATACATGCCACTTCCTTAAGAGAATGTGAGGATAGCTACCGTCACCCTGCAATCTTGAGCCCTTAGATGACAGACACATGCCAGGACCTCAAGGCAATAGTTCTGCACAAAAAGTTATAGTAAAATGACTAACAAAAGGTTTAGGTCCTAGCCAGGCATGGTGATGCATACTTTTAATCCCAGCACTCAGGAGGCAGAGGCAGGTGGATCTCTGTAAGTTCGAGGCCAGCCTGGTCTATACAGCAAATTCTGGGCCAGCTAGAGCTGTCTAAAAAGATTTACATTACGAAGTCAAGGTGAAGCTGGCTGGAAAGCAGGAGCACTTAAGAACATATGCAGCTTCACACATGACAGCTCTGCTCCAAGAACCCTGACAATGTTGTAATCACAACTGATTCCCAGGGGTTTCAGGGATGTGCAGCAAGAGTCTAGAGCATGTGCTTTCAGAGGCTCAAAGCACACTCAGCCAAGACTACTCTGTAACCAAGTAGCCTCTCAGAGGCAGCAGAAAGGCTTCTTACCCAGTGATGCTGCACATCTGCACATTTCCATGAAGGTAAGGAGCAGAGACTAACAAAAGCACATGGCAGAACCTCCTACTGAAGTCAACAAGGATCGCCATTTCCTACCTCCCTCCATGTGTGAATCCCCAAATCTTAACCCTTAAAAAAATATGGGAGGCACTCAGAGGGCCAGGCCAGGAAATAAAGAAGCAAGAAGCCCTGTTAGGACTGAAAAGGAGGGTGGCTACAGCTGCAGACTAACTTTCATCAGTCTCAGGGCCAAGGGTGCAGGATCCAGAGATCCTGGTAAAGAAAACAGGGGCTGCCCACCTCACTTCCAGGGCATGCTTCTGTCCTCTGACCGGCACTGGGAGCACTCCTCCCATGCCAAGCTGTAAAATGGTAACTTTTCATGACCTAGGACACAGGGATGGGCCACATGCCACTTGCCACCGCTGCAGAGAGAGAAGATGCCCAGGTCTGTGAGTACTCTCAGCACATCAACAAGCCTACACGGGGCCACTCCTCAAGATTTTCCTTCTCAGCTACACTAATTTCCCAACTCTCAGCTCAGAAGCTCTCAGAGGTGATGATTCACTACAACAGCAGCGGTTCAGGCAGGGCCTGTGTCAGAATGTCAGAACAGCACAATAAAGGACAGACAGTATCGACAGGAGAACCAGCAGCAAGGACAGTAGCAAGAACCTTCAATTGCTTCTACTGAAGACACAGGTGAGGCTCAGATCCAAGGAGGATGTGCACGGGTCAAAAAGTTCTGGCAAAGAGCTGGCGAACTGCCATGTTTGCAAGTTAGGTGCCACACCTGTTTCTGTACACATAGCTGTAGTAGGACACGGCCAAACTTATCCATTTCTCCATCTCCCTGCTGCTTTCTCATCACCGGGGTAGAGACCTTCTGACCACAAAGCCTACACTGTTTACTCTCTGACATCTGAGGAAGTTTGCCAATCCCAGCTAGAGGATCAAAGAACAATGTGTATCTGCCCATTAGGCACATCTGTCTATTAGAAAACTGCTGCAATGTTGGCCTGCACAGCAATAAAATAGACCAAAGGAAAAGCAGTAACAGCTGCCAGTCAGAGCTCTCCCTGTGTGTCAGCATCACCTGCACAGCACCTGAAGAGCAGGCCCAGGACCCTGAGACAAATAGTAAGGCTAAGGCTCAAAAGGGAAGGTCCTCAGCCTGAATAGGCCCCATCACACCTGTCTGGTCATGCCTGGTCCCACTTCTGTTCATGCTAAAACAGCCACGGTAAGAAAGCCTAAAGACAGGAAGAGAGGAACCCGACAGCCCAGCTGATTCTGAATTGAGTAGGGCTGTCAAAAATGGGAGAAGAGGCATGAGGGAGAACACATAAAAAGGGAACAAGAAAAGCTGCCATTGGGCTGGAGAGATGGCTCAGCAGTTCAGAAGACTGGCTGTTCTTCCAGAGGTCCTGAGTTCAATTCCCAGCAACCACATGGTGGCTCACAACCATCTGTAATGAGATCTGGTGCCCTCTTCTGGCCTGCAGGGATACATGCAGGCAGAACACTGTACATATAATTAAGGAAGCAAGCAAGCAAGGAAGGAAGGAAAGGAGGGAGGGAGGGAAAGAAAGAAAGGAAGGAAGGAAGGAGGGAAGGAAGGAAGGAAGGAAGGAAGGAAGGAAGGAAGGAAGGAAGGAAAAGAAAAGGAAAGGAAAGAAAAGAAAAGCTGACATCAGATGCCTTGAGAGCTGGTGCTTGCTACTTGCTACAGAAAAGTATTTAGGGCAGTTCATGCCACTACATTTATGAATCGCAGCACATCAAGAACTGTGGTCCCTTAAAAGGGATGGTTTGCACATCAGGCTGTACCATAGGACTGCCACATAAACACCAACTCACATCATTGGCCTTGTCCTATGCTCTGGATGCTTTGCATACACTTGCCTCTCCTCCAGACAGCCTGCCTTCCCTCAGCAAGAGCTCCAAGGACATCTCAGCCAAATGCAGTATGAACAAATGAATGTGTATATACAGCTGTACATACAACCAGTCTCTCTCCTTACCACACATGACATGTAAAACACATTCCCCTGGCAACTTCTCTTTTCTCTGAGGTCACCTTATACCCTTGGTTCCAGTACTGAACTGCACCCATCCTGATTACTCTGTGACTGAGGGTGACAAGCATTCTACTCCAGAAGTGCGCCCAGAGACTGCTTATGAATGGCATCTGTAGAAGGTAAGCCAGAGCTACAGGGAGAGAACTGAGACCCCAGGTTTGTTTGTCTGGGCTTTTGAAAGAGGGTCTTTCTACACGGCCCTGGTTGTCCTGGATCTTACTATGTAGACCAGGCTGTCCTCAAACTAGCAGAGATCCACCAGCCTGGGATTAAAAGTATGTGCCACCACACCCAGCAGGCTGAACTTTTCAGTGGGAAGTGTTTCATGCCTTACACTGCTTTAATTTCCAAAAACTGGCATAAGGCACACCTTAACTTGTCTTCTGCTGCTCTCCTCACTGACCCTGTCAGCCCCAAAAGCACCATCTATGAATGCATCAGGCACCTAGCACATGAGTCTCACTGTGTTTACACCGGCTCTTTTGGGACAGGCAGACATTCATCCATTTAATCACTGTGCTATACACAGTGAGTCTCAAAAAATACTCAGAACACACTTGTCCCTAACAAACCCACTATTCTAATTACTGTCTTGTTTTCTTTGAAATAGGGTCTCATGTAGTCCAGGCTGAACTTGAACTCCTGATCTTCCTGTTTCCAAAACCTCCCAAGCACTGGGATTACAGGTATATGATACCATGCCCAGCTTCCTGGTTAATTTTTGTTTGTGTGTGGGGCATACATACATTTTGGTATATGTGGACACATATGTGGATACACATGCTCACATGTGTTGGCAGAGGTGAGGGCAACACTGAGGGTCTTCCCCCATTGTCCTCTAACTTATTTTCTGAAGCTGCGTCTCTCACTGAACCAAAGCTCATCAACTGGTTAGACTAGCTGACACGCAAGCCCCAAGGATCATCCTCTGTTCATTCCTAACCCTAGTGCTGGGGTCATAGGTACATGCAGCCACAGCTGGCTTTTTATGTGAGTGCTGGGAATCCAAATTCAGTTAGTCACGCTGGCATGGCAAACACTTTGCCAACTAAGCCATCTCCCAAGATCTGTTCTACTTTGGAGGGAGGGAAAGGACAGAATAAAACTTTCAGGTCTCTAAACTATAGCTAAGTTTTTTCTTTTAAATTACTATAAAAAAGACTGCCTTCTACTTACAATTGTTGAAGCAGGTGGTAAGGACTTGGGGGTCATTATGCATTCCATTTTTTAAATTAAAAACCTAACAACAAATTTTAAATAGATATAAACAAGAGCACATACAAAGACACAAGGACTGAAGACACACAATTTCAGTTACTTCAGGGGAATAAGAATCCCTCAAGTTATCCTGGGATTACTTACCCATAAAGAGGTCCATCATTGCCGATAGCAGAAACCATGATTACATTGTTAGCTGTTAATTCCCACACCTACAAAATAACCAAGCATTTTGTTAATGAATGCTACTATCAATAGGTCACTGTCCCACAAACTGTGGAACTTCTCCAAGTATGCCCAAGAAAACAGTCCCCTCTAAGGCAGTGGTAGGCCCTGTGGGATGGGCACATGGGATAAGGTTTTGGAGGACAACACAATAAACCTGGGGCTGGACAATGCATAGCACACTGGCCCAGTGGCCGGGCTCAGGAAAACAGAGTGCAGGTTTAAAAGAAAGGCATCAAGACACCAGGGAGGTTGGGCTGGAGAGATGGCTCAGAGGTTAAGAACACTGGCTATTCTTCCAGAGGTTCTGAGTTCAATTCCCAGCAACCACGTGATGGCTCACAGCCATCAATAATGAGATCTGGTGCCCTCTCCTGGCGTGCAGGCATACACGGAGGCAGAATGTTGTATACATAACAAATAAATAAATCTCTTAAAAAAAAAAAAAAGCCAGGGAGGCAGCAATGCTCCTTAAAAATACCTGCTCCCAGGCCTCTAGCTCACTGGGTTGTGACATGCAAGTTTCTGACGTTCATGTCATTAACCCTGTTTCACAAAGCTGTCATTACCTCAGCAGAAATGACATACACTTCAGGTACAAAAGCACAGGTGCTGTCACCCAACATACTGCCCTTGCACAGTGACTTGACCAACCTTGTCAACAAAGGGATGATCCATGAAGTCAGGCCCGCCGATGCTAAGGTTTAGAACGTCAATCTTCTTTAGGATGGCATAGTTGAAGGCGTCCAAAAACCAAGATGTGTAAGACACCTGGTTAAATCGAAACAGTCCTCTGAGGGCCTCAGCAGAAGTGTAAAGAGCTATGACAGCTCTGGTTTCTAAGGACAAGCACATTCTTCAAAGCATGGGGACAAATCCCAAGTAAAAATGCTTTAGAATGTAAACATTACACCCACAAACTAAGTCCTTGAACTAAACCCAAAGAGGAGGACTGTGCTGTATGCTGTGTCTCTCCTCAGGGGGCAACAGGCAACTGTCTACTTCATAGCATGCCTTCTAGGACCAATCTGAGCTTCTAACTGCCTCATAACAGGACCCATTCTAAGACACTGCTGTCATGTTAAGCATTTCTACAGTTTAAGGCATCTGTCTAACACCCCTCAGTCCTAAAAAGACTGAAGGACAAACAGGAGCAACCACAGTCACTTCACAGTATCATGTCACCAGTATTCAGCACCCTCTACTTTCCTTATGTAAACTACACTGCTTTTTGAAATACTACTTCTGTTTTTTGATTGTTTGTTTTTCACACATAAGCTAAGCCAGGTATAGTGGCTCACAGCTGTAATCCAGGCACTTAAGAAGGTGCAGCTGGAAGACTGCTCTGAGTCTGAGGCCAGCCTGGGCTACACAGTGAGTTCCAGACTAGTCTGGAACTACAGAGTAAGACCCGTCTCAAAAGCAAAAACAAAAAACCAAACAACAACAAAAACACAAAACAAAGCTCACAGTGGGCAGAGTAGTACAGTAAGGAAAAGTATTTTGAAAGGCTTTCTAAAAAAGCTAAACTGCATGCTGATATGCAAAAGAAATCCTAAGAGGCAGCATAGGCAGCAAAGAACTATGGGGAGTTAGCGGAAAGCCACTGGAAGGAACAGGTAGGTGTCATCACTGTGCTTCTTTTTGATGTGCTGGAGCTCAAAAATAAAATTTAAAAATAAGGGCTGGGGGAGTGGTGGGGGGTGGGGCGGTAGGCAGTACGAGAGATGGCTTAGAGGTTAAGAGCACTGGCTGCTCTTCCAGAGGTCTCAAGTTCAATTCCCAGCAACCACATGGTGGCTCACAACCATTTATAACGAGATCTGGAACCCTCTTCTGGCATACAGGCATACATGCAGTCAGAACACTTAATAGATAATAAACAAATAAATCTTTAAAAAAAATAAATAAATAAGGGCTGGAGAGATGGTTCTGAGTAGTGACCATTAGTGTCAACCGTAAATTTGAAGAATCTAGAAACAACTGCGATATGGGCCTATGGCCATGCCTGGGGTAGGGGTTATCTTGATTATATTAATTCACATGGGAAGACCCATTTTAATTGTGTGTGGGTCCACAGGGCAGAGCACTCAGGGAAAAAACAAAGAGCACTAGTCTGCATTCACTGCTCTTCTGCTTTGTGATTATGGATCCTTGTGATCAGCTGCCTCAAAGTTCCTGCCACCCAGATTCCTGATCATGATGAACAAAACCTTGAACTGTGAGCTAGAATCAATTCTTTTTCCATTAAGTTGCTTTTGACAGAGTATTTTGTCACAGCAACAGGAAAAAAAATTAAGAGGGTCAAGCACTTGCTATGCAAACATGAATGAGTTTGATGCACACATAAAAATCTGGATGTGGTAGTGCATGCTTGAAATCTCACAACTGGGTAGGCAGATCCCTGGAGCTTTTTTGCCACCCAGACTAGCCTAATGGACAAGTTCCAGTTATCTGAACATGGGCCTACATGTTTAAACTGGATCCTATAGCCTGAATGAGGTCAGGCCTCCCTGCAACTTGCTCTAGAACAAAGTTAAGCAATCTATGCTGTGACTTGACAGCTCTCAATTTATGGTACCAAGCTCTTTGTTTTGTATGCTACAGTGAACTAAATCACATGATATGAAACTTACTGCCAGCTTGATAATTTCTTTGTTCTTGGGATGTGCTAATTATGGGAGTGCTTAAAAGGCTGCTTTCTAAGGAGGCTCCTCTGGCCTCCACCCCACCCCTAGTAGTGATCTCCCCCTTTTCCCTCATCTCTCTTAGTCTCTTAACAATATTGCTCTGCAGGCCTTAAAGGGAAGAATCTCTTTCCTTCTAAGGTCCCATAATGCTTAGATCTCTATAAACTGTACTGTTTCTGTCTAATGCTCTCTCTCCCACAAGGTCCTTTCCCCTAATTAATGGCATCTTATGAAGGGACTGTGTTTCAGTCCCTTCCTGGACCAACTGCTACTGCTCTTCTCTCTATTTAGTACCAATAAGAAATCCTGTCTCAAGAAACAAGGAGAAGTTGGGTGTGGTGATGCATGCCTTTAATCCCAGCACTCAGGAGGCTGAGACAGGAGAATCTCTATGAGTTCATGAGTTTGAGACCAGCCTGGTCTACATAATAAGCTTCAGGCCAGCCAAGGAAAGACAGTGAGACCCCGTCAAAAACAAAACAAAATAAAACAAAAAACAAGGTGGATGGTGTTCAGGCTGACAGATAGCCTCCACACACAAACACACATAAATGAGTATCACAAATAACACACACACACACACACACACACACACACACACACACACACACACACACACGCATACAGTAGCCTCTTCCTGTTTCCAGACGAAATGAGTAAATAAAGCTGTAAACCTTAGGTGCTGGGATACTAGGATACAGAGGTCAGCAACATAGTCCCCCTTCTCCAACAGTGGGAACTAAATGGTGGTGGGGGGTGGGGGTGGGGAGTATGTAAGCCATGAACATGCCATTAGTCCATCATGGAAGACCTAGACAGTAGCCCGAGTGTCCAGGCAAGCCTGATTGTGAAAGACAAACAGATCAAGGAACTACATTAGCCTTGGAGGAAGGTCAGTCATCAGGACTGGGGAAGGCTGATGAATGCAGTGTTGGGGGAAGGACACACAGAAGACAGGACATGTGAGGCAGTGAGGCACACATGACAATGAGGAAGGCTGTTACTGCAGTGTGCCATTTGTAGTGGCTGTACAACAGTGCTTTATGTCATACCTCAGCTCTGACCACTCAAATGTTTCAAGGCCCCTCAAGCACCTACCTGATTGTTGGTAAAGACCCTGAAGATGTGCAGCTCTGCATCTGGGGCAAATCCCTGGCACTCCCTCATGCTGGCAATCACACCGGCGACAAATGTGCCATGGCCCAGCCCTGCAGCCACAAAAAAGGAAGTCCCATGAGACAGCTGAGGATGCACAACGAAGTAGAACACTCCAAACCAACGACCACACACTCCTGGTCTTGGAAACACGAGCAGCCTCTGCCCCTCACACTCCTGACACCACTGTTCCTATTCTCCTTTGTGGGCAACTCCACAGGTAACCTTTCTCAGCATGTACCTCCTTCTCTCCCAGCCTCTACTTCCCCACATCATCTGAGAGGCTCAGCAAAGCTTCTTAGTACTTGGGCTTGTCTGTGCAACCACAGGGTAATTCACAAGTACTGCCTCCAGACCCAAGAGCCTTGCCCTCATCTGACTGGGACCTACCATCATCCAGGGTCCGCTCATTGGTCCAGTTGGTTCTCTCCTTCACATTCTTGAAGTGTGGATGCTTCTCACTGAGCCCAGTATCAAAAACAGCAACCCTGACATTAGCACCTTATCCCAAAAAGAGGAAACAACAAACAATCATATTGGGAGAAATAATCTTTCTTGATTTTTACCCACAAAACACCGTTCCTTTGAAGGAGCCACAGAAACAGGAAATCAAGGGCAGGCCCCTGGGATAGGACACAGTTCACAGGTTAAGTTCACACACTAGTGAAGACAGAGCTGTTTTGCTCTCTTCAGCAAAGGAAAGGGACTCTCACTGATTCTGAGTTTCATTGTGTAAGACACGGTGTTTCCTGAATCAAGTGGCCAGCTAGTGGGATGATCCCTCAGTTGCTCCACAGTTACAATTAGTAAATATGACTAACTGTCCAAATCCAGGTGTCCATCTTTGAATGCTATCACCTTCCTAGAAAAATGCAGCTTTGCAGATGCGATGTGGTACTGCAGCACATGACGACAGCCATGGGCTATGAGTTCTGCTGTTTTGTGTAGTATCAACAGGAAAGCAATGTTCAAGCCCAAGGTCCTGCATTCCATTCCCAGGTCCCACATAGTAGGAGAGAAGAGACGCCTACAAGTCAACCTCTGACCTTAACATGCACACCATGGCATATATTCACACACACATGTACATATGAACTTGTGTATATGTGCACACACACACACACACACACACACACACACACACACACACACACACGCACGCATTCCTATACATACATACACATGTACTTGTGTTCAAGCACATACACACAAATTTTTAGATGTGAAACAGATGCTGGGCTCAAGAGGCAAATACCAGGAAAGTTCACTGTACCCAGCTCATACACGGTAAGAAGGAATAGAAGTATTTGTTGGCAGAGCTGTGGCAGGACAACCCAGCAAACTGCCTCCCTGGATGCTGACTGTCCAAGTCCCTGGTCTGCAGTACACACCTGTGTATCCCATCTGCCACAGCACATCTGCCTGCAATGTCTGGGCAACCTGGCGAGGAATGGCTCTCAGCAATCGCCGACTTGAATGTCTTCCTGTGGCATGCCAGAATCCAGAGCCCAGGGAGAGGCTGGCTCTTCTCAGTGGTCGTGATGACTGCCACTTCTGACTCCACCGGGTTTCATTACATGGCACAATGGGGTCAGCTGGAGTCAAGGAAGAGCATGATCAGAGACCACGAGGACAAGTGCACACACTGTGCTCTAAGGCAAGGCCACCCTGAACTCATGTTTCAGGACTTTCCTCAAGGCAATCACAACTATGGGACAGTATTTAGTTGCTATATTATACCCAAATGACTTAGAATTCTGTAACCAAGGGAAGGCAGAGAAAGACTTACAGTGACTTTTACAGAAGTCCTGCTGGGGGTCACCATAATAGACAACGTAAGCCCAGCACTAGCAAGACTGAAACAGGAGGGTCACGAGTTTAAAGCCACCTAGGCTATACTACAAAACTCTGACTCAAATAAATAAACCTTTTGTGACACTGAAACACTAAAGATAAAAATCATTCTCACCAGTGGCCTGCCCTCAAGAGGCCAGAAAAAAAGGGAAATGACCCAAGAGCTGGCCATTGGAGGATCAGCAGGTTTTAAAGGAAAAAGCTGCTTTACCTCACTGAACATACCTCTGGCCAGACTTTAGCAGGGACTTTAAGCTATGTACTGCCCAAAACTCAGAGATTTTCTTACCTTTTCCAGTTTCCCCTTTCAAGAACTGAAAGAACCAGGAGGGCGAGAGGAGGGTCTGAGGCAAGAGAATACTCTGGACCTATTTTGTGTACTTTTGCTAAGATCTGTCAAATTGTACACTTAAATGATGAATTTTAATACCTGAAAAATCCCTTCATTAAAAAATAAAGGAAATAAAAGTAAAAGTAAAATGAGTTTTCATTTTACCTCTCAAAGTCTATGTTATAATAAAAAACAATCGTATTTTAAAAAACAATTTCATTTATTAGTGTGAGGAGGCACTTATAACTTTGAGTCAGTTCTTTCCTTCTACCTTTACATGGGTCCCAGGAATTGAACACAGATTGTCAGACTTACACGGCAAGCACCTTCACCCCCTGAGCCACCTTGCTAGCCCTCAAATCAGTTTTAAGAACAAGCCTGTACTACTCCTACGGTACTAGCTCTAAAGCATATGACTCTCATTGTTCTCAAGGCTTTCAGGCTATACCCATGAAAAGTTGGGACGTGGAAAAAAAAAGGCTGCTAACTCCATGAAGCAACTGTCTCTAAAATGACAGTCCAATTCAAATTTATCTGCACTGAGTTTCCCAGGTGACGCTAGTCTTTCAGTCAACAGCAGGGACAATCCCAGAGATACTGTGTAAGAACATTTAGATGATGGGAACAGTCTGCTCTGCTTGACCTTAAACAGAACAGAGCACTCAAATAAATAAATAAATAAATAAAATAGTGAGGGATACAGACCATGTCATATGACTAACCACTGAAAGAACTGGGAATCACTGGCTTGGACAGAAGAAACTGATAAAAAGAACAGCAAGATCTCTGCAAATAACAGAGATGATGTCTCGTCAGGGTGACTATTGCTGTGATGAAACACCATGACTAAGCAACTTGAGGAAGAAAGGGTTTATTTCAGCTTACACTTCAGCTAACAATCCATCACCAAGGGGAGTCAGGACAGAAACTCAAAGAGGCAGAAACCTGGAGGCAGGTACTGATGCCAAGGCCATGGAGGGGTGCTGCTTATTGGTTTGCTCAGCCTGCTTTGTTATAGAACCCAGGACTACCAGTTCAGGGGTGGCACCACCCACAATGGGCTGGAATCTCCCACATCCGTTATCAATAAGAAAATGCCCTACAGGTTTGCCTGCAGTCTGATCTTATGGAGGCATTTCCTTAATTGAGGTTCCTGAGGAGTCTCAGGTGACTTTAGCTTGTGTCAAGTTGACATAAAACTAGCCAGCACAAGTGGACATCTTCATGATGTCATTAATATCTCATATGGAAAGATGTTAGCTTTGTCTTAGGGCCAGTGGAGAGAACCCAATGAGATCCAAAGCAAGACAGACTTCAGCCAAACATCAACATCAAGTAAAACCTGAGCTCCAGTGCTACCACATGCTATGAGCACACTGCTAAGCACTGCACTCTGGCACTATTTCACTTCCTCCTCTGAGAACCAGTGAAGTGATGGTCAGTACCTCTCTATGTTAGGAGAGAAAATGAAGCTTCTAGTGAAAAGGAGCTTCATGCTCAAGGTTGTAGCTAGCCACAACACAGTACAGACACTGCAGAAAGGAACCCCGTAAGAATGGCCTAGGCATCATGGCTAGAATCAGGCAACTCTAAGTTTCCAAAAACATTCTAGAGTTCTCAAAGGCGAAAGAACCAAAATGAACAGGAAGCTGAATAAAATGACAGTGTATGCACCTGGGTAATTGTACCAAGTTTGATCTGGTTTTCCTGAGTTGTTTGGGCATTGCTGCTCTTTAAGGAGAAAAAGATACAAGACATCTGGGATAACAGGCCAGGCCCTTAAGAAATCAGACCCAAAGTCTGCAACTGACTCAAAATCCTGGTCTGCTGCACTGCAGAGGTCAGCTTTTCCAAAGACAGCACAACCTCAGAGGCTCTGGAGCCTAGTATATAACAGACAAAGCAGTGAGAATAAAATGTTCTTTATTTAGCCTGCCCAATAAAACAAACAACAGGGCTGGAACTGGAACTCAGTTGGTAGAATACCTGCCTAGCACTCAGAAGGCTCCAAGTTTTGTTGGTAGCACCACTTAAAACTGGGTGGGATGGTGAGGGCCTATAATCCCCACACTTCAAAGGTGGAAACAAAAGTATCAGAAGTTTAAGGTCACCCTGGACTACACAGTAAGTTCTGGGTCAGCCTTGGCAGTGGTGGTGCACATCTTTAACCCCAGCACTTGGGAGGCAGAGCTAGGAGGATCTCTGTGAGTTCGAGGCCAGCCTGGTCTACAGAGCAAGATCCAGGACAGGCACCAAAACTACACAGAGAAACCCTGTCTTAAAAAACTGAGCCGGGCGGTGGTGGCGCACGCCTTTAATCCCAGCACTCGGGAGGCAGAGGCAGGCGGATCTCTGTGAGTTCGAGGCCAGCCTGGACTACCAAGTGAGTTCCAGGAAAGGCGCAAAGCTACACAGAGAAACCCTGTCTCGAAAAACCAAAAAAAAAAAAACAAAAACAAAAAAAAAAAAACTGAAAAAAAAAAAGGAAAGAAGGACAAAAGAAATGATAGCAAATTATTAAAGTTAGCAGTGTGCTAACCTGGTTTGAGAAAAGAAAAAATGTTCCCCTGGTGGCACCAGGTCCTCTATAATACAGAAAGCACTACATTAAGTTTGTAGTTTGTTACTTGGGGATGGATTCTACCTCCAAAAGCCCAACTGTAGCAAAACTAGGCCCAAGAAAATGAGAGCCAGACTCCACAGGCTCACACCCAAAGGCCTGCCAGTGCCCATAGATTACAAGGGTGTGCTGCAACATCCACCTCTGGTCCTGGTCAGGGAGCTCAGAGGGAAACAAAACAAAGCCCAGGAAAAAGATCTTTTGCAAGAGGGCTATAAAGATGAAAACATGCACTCAAAAGGAGCAAAACCAAAGTACAGAGGAGACCCAAAGACAAGGTCTACACAAGAGTATGGTGGCATACCTCTACAATTCCAGCATTTGCAAAGAGGAGGCAAGAAAACTGTCTCAGTTCCAGCCTGGTTACAGAGCAAGATTGGTTTGGGGTTTTGCTTTTTGGGTTGTTTTTTTGTTTTTTGTTTTTCGAGACAGGTTCCCCTGTGTAGTCTTGGCTGTTCTGGAATTCACTACGTAGATCAGGCTGGCCAAACTCACAGAGATCCACCTGCCTCTGCCTCCTGAGTATTGGGATTAAAGGCGTGTACCACCAGCACCTGGCATTTAAAAAGAAAAAAAAAAAAGCCAAGACTTTCCACTCAACACACAAAGGGCTGGTAGACTGAAAGTCAGAAGAGTCCCAGATGAACACAGAAACCAGCTTCCACAGAGATACAGGTCACCACCACGGTCCACTACAGACCCTCAGTGTTCCTCCCAAGACAGCACGAAGCCGCTTTTCTCAAGAAAATGCTGTCCACTGGGGATGGCAGTGCATGCCTGCAATCACAGCACTTTGGAGGTGGAGACATGAACACAGGTAAGGTCAGGTGTTCAAGGCCAGCCTCAGCTTCAGGAATTTGAAGCCTGAGCTACAGGAAACACTGTCTCAGAAAACAAAACAAGGAAATTGCCTGTCAGGACAACATTCTCCACTGGAGAACTGTGAAAAAGGACACAGGTGTCTCCAAATCTGCCTCAGCGACTCTGTGGTGAAAGCCAAGCAGTGGTGTGGCCTGTGCTCACCATACTTACACTCAGCAAACTTCAGGGAACGAAAGACTTTCCGCTGAGGTGTCACCCGCTTGATGTTTGGATGATCCTCAAGTGTGAGCAGCCCGGCCTTCTGCTTCTCTTTGATCTGAATCACCTCAAAATCACTAGGGTAGTCACTGGATGGGTTGTTCCGAGGTATAATTCTCCAGTTGTCCACTTCACTGCTTTTCAGAGCACTTGAAATAAATGAGTTTCTAGCTTTGGCTGTGAAGTACCCGTTGAAAGCCACAATATATTCTGAAATCAATGGCCACAGTAAAGTAAGTACTTACATACATAACATAGAGTATACCTAATTTGAATCTTCACTGGCAAAAGAACAATGTACCTCAAAAGCCCAGAGCAAAATAAGAGTAAGCAGAAAAATAAGTGTAAAATGCCGTAGGCACCCAGATAGTGGTGGCAATCGCCTTTAATTCCAGCATTCGGGAGGCAGAGACAGACAGATCTCTCTGAGTTCGAGGCCAGCCTAGTCTACAAAGTGAGTTCCAGGACAGCCACCAGGGCTACAGAGAGAAACCCAGTCTCAAAAAACAAAAACAAAAAAAGCTCTAGGCAGCAGTATTCAGAGTTCTGGGTAAAGCTGACTTACATGAATCTTAATCACACAAAATACACAGTTCAAACCCAGACACCTATGTATTTTTTAAAATGTAAGTATGGGTCTAACGAGATGGCTCAGTAGTTAAGCTCTTGCAGAGGACCTGGCTTCAGTTTCCAGTACCCAAGTTAGGCATCTCACAACCACCTATAACTCTAGCTCCAAGGGATCTGATACCTCTAGCCTCCATAGGCACCTACACACGTGTATATATCCACATACATATATAATCAAAATACACCTTAAAAAATATAAACGGGGGGGGGGGGGGGGGGGTTGGAGAGATAGCTCAGTGGTTAAGAGTGCTTACTGCTCTTAGAGAGGACCCTGGGTTCAGTTCCCATGACCCACACAGTCGCTCACAACCATCTGTAACTCCAGTTCCACAGGATCTGAAACTCTCTTCTGGCTTCCACAAGTGCCAAGCACGCATGTGGTCCACAGACACATATGCAGGCAAAACATTCATCCACATACAATGTTTGTAAATTGAAAACAAAATAAAATAAAACCCCCCTATCTACAGAAATCTGACTACAGTAAAGAAGGGTAGTTCTCCAACAGAGACAGGAGTTCAGGGAATGTGTGCGGCTGTTTGTTCTACAGAAAGTGAAGATAAAGATCAGATCGAGTCACATATTTCCGGCTCAGCCCTTCGCCTGGGGCTTGACTTCCAAAGTGATGCTAAGCACCTACATCAGCATCCTCCCAGCTGTTGTACACAGTCAGTTCTACTCCATTACTTAACACCTTAAGCAAATGTTAATGCCTACATGGTGCGCACTCATTCCATTTGAAATTTACCACAGAAGTAGAACGGAAGCTAATATTTATATTAAGTTTGAAAACAAAGATGGGAGGGTCCAGCACTGAAGACAGTTCATTACCATATTCCACCACAGTTGAGGAGAATTCCACCTTCAAAGTCAGGTGGGAACAGCTGGGGCATGGGGCCTTTTCAAAAGCTTTCTTCCCCAGCCTGTCACCCAGATGCTTCTTCCCACAGAGCAAAACCACCAGCAGAAGAAGCCAGATGTTGATGAGCTTCATGGTCCTAAGTGAATATGGTTATAAAATTGCATAAATTCAAATCGCACTAGGTTCTTCCTTGATCAGAAGTGAATTTCTGTTTTGGCTAAAAGCTGCAACCTTACTGATGAGCCATCCTACAGACTTGTCCAACGTAAAGAAAACCTCAGTCCCATGGTCACCCACAGCTTGGCCCAAAAAGAGGCTTTCATTTCTTTCTCCGCTTCTTCTCCATCTTGGACAGGGGCTTCTCTCATTAGGGCAGAGTCGACTGAGTCCTAAACTCCATTTGCACACAGACCCAAATCTAGCGGGGACGCCCAAGCAACCACTCCGTGAGCCGATCTGAAATAAAAACAGCACACAGAGACATCAGAAGCATCCCGATCAAGCCAGATATGACAGTAACAGCTGTAATCTAAGTGGAAGGATCAGACACCCCAGTCACAAAACAGACAAATGAGAATATAACACAAAGTCCCTGCTCTTGTTTAGATTTACTTACACCTCACTGCTTTCCTGGAAACATTTCAAGACAGCTCTTCATGAAGTAAAGGGAGAACAAGTGAGGAAAATGAAGAGACTAAGGACAACAGCTAAGCAGAGGGGCACGAAGCAGGCCAGCCTCCATCCCTGCAGCTAGAAAGGAAAAAGAAAAGCCATCCTTCCCGTGCCACCCTCACTTCTGCTTCAGACTGTGCTTCCTGACATGGGTAGCTCTCCACAGGCCAGGGCATGGTGCCAATCAGCATCTACAAGTTTTCAGTCAAAAGCATAGTTATAGGACCTTATTTTCTGCTGTAAATTATACCTAAGTACTAACTATTATCTAGCCAAGTCATTTTAATAGGTTCTTTAAGAGACACTGCTTAAATGTACTCATATTTTAAAATATTTTCTGCCAATTTTATGAAAAGGGTACAGACGTTTTCTGCAGCCATTAAATTTATTTTACCTGAAACGTCAAACTTAAATTAAACCAGTTTAATCTATTATAAAATCAGACTAGCCCTTTACTGGAAGTGGAATAGAGAACAGTTTGTGAAGCAAGCTATTTCTAAAGAAAGTATTATATTTGAGTATAAAATTTCTCTTAGGCTCATCTCTCTCTCAAAATATTTAAAGTATAGGAGAACAGCTGTTCTTCACAACAGCGGCAGCAAGAGCTGAGTGCCACAGCATGACCAGCAAATGCAGCTCACCATCACATCTGAGGGGAACAATCCAGCCAGGGAAGGGGACATGGAACAAGTCAGGCCCTTGTATTGTCATGAAAGAAGAGGAAGAAAAACAAAAAACAAAAAACAAAAACCAGACACCATCAACCAAGATGAGTCGGTTAAATTCATCCTTCTGGAAGAAACTCGTCCTTTAGAGTAATAAAGAGGTTTTGGTTTCGGCAACTGCCTGTTGGTCCTTCTAAAACAGGAAGGGGATGAAACAGGACTGAGGGAGAAGGACCTAAACAGCTGCTTAAACTTCACCAGGAGGACCTTTACTGCTGCACTACCCAACAGTCTGCAAAACCAGCCAGTCTAGAACCCACACCAGAGACTGGGGCTGCTGGGATGTACTCAGAGGAGAAATAACGATGTCTATCTCAACAGAAGGACAGTGAGAATGTCAACCACAAGAGCAAAAAAGTAAAGCAAAGACCCCCTAGAAAGACCAAAGGTCAGTTAAGCCACCTTACACACTCTGCAGAAGCCAGAAGCCCTATCAGGGCTATCAGGGAACAGAGTCTCAGAGAACGGCCCTGGTCAAAGAATATATAGCCAGTCACTGAAGTAATATAATAGTTCTAATGCTGTAGTAAGTGTGCACTTTACAAAAGGGGTTGGAGAGTTGCTCAGTGGTTAGAGCACTGGCTGCTCTTCCAGGGGACATGGGTTCGATTCCCAATACCCACATGGCAGTTTACAACTATCTGTCACTCCAGTTCCAAGGGATCCAAGGCCCTCTTCTGGCCTCCCTGAGCACTGCATATACATGGTGCATAGACACACATGAAGGCAAAGCACCTATACACATAAAATTTTAAAAATTAAAATAATCTCTTAAATCCTTCTGCCTTAAGAGAAAGAATCTATAAGCTAGTGTAGATATATATAATGTGAAAGTTAGTGAGCAATACTTGTGAGAGCATCACAGGCCTTACTGCAATAAATCACTTTCAACGATGTCCTTGATAACTCTCTCACAGGTAGACAGTCAATTTCTATTCTAATGTATTCTACGTAGAAGAGAGAGTTGATATTTACAAATTAGGCAGGGGCCTGATTCTCTCAAAACAAAGAAATGGAAAGGAACGAAATTAAGTTTTTCAAAAGAAAATAACCAGCCAAGCTTTGTGGCACAAGCATTTAATCCCAGCACTTGGGAAGCAGCGGCAGGAGACTCTGAATTTGAAGCTGGCATGATCTACAGAGCTAGTTCCTGGACAGCTAGGACTACACAGAGAAACTCATAAGGTAATCAACTCTACTCCAGTCAGTTCTGGGAAATAGGACAGACACACACAGACAGACCGACAGACAGACAGACAGACACACACACACCCAACATCACAGCACACTCTGCCTTTATTATTCACTATGCCATGCCATTTTATAGAATGCTTACCCAGTAAAATACTGCCAGGTGTTGGGGGAGGGAGGGGAGAGACAGAGACAGAAACAGAGCGAGAGCGAGAGCAAGCATGTGAGCAGGTCAGGGACACCGCTGTATGTGTGAGGAAGCAAAGGAAGGCAACCCCAACCAGCCACCAGGCCAAAGGCAGGAAAGGAAGGTATCAGAGTAGAGGTCACCTAAACTGAGACAGAGTCCCTTTAGGAGTGACAAAAGGAAGCTTTTAGTTGCACAGAAGCTGAGCTGGGGAGCTACATAAAGGCACTATGGAGGGAAAGTAGTGCATCCAGGGACAAGAACACAGAATATGCACAAGGACCAATTGGGCATCCTGTCTAAGGAGGAAGGGGATTGGTGCAGGACACTCCAGAATGCAGACATCAGCAGCCAAGAGGAGTGAGCACAGAGCCAGAGAACAAGGCTGCCGAGCAACTGCTCAGAGCTCTGCACTGTACAGGCAGGAGGGTCAGAGTACTGGATATGGCAGAAACCTCTGACCTCACAGAGCTTATCTTCCAGTGTGGGGATGCAGATAAGAAATAAGTAAGTGCAGCTTAGCTGACGGTAAGTACTGTGCTTGGAAAGCAGAGAAAGGAAGGAAACAGGACAGTTAAGAGGGATGCATCGCCAACTTGAGTGCCACAGAGGCCCAGAGAAGGGACCTTTAAGTGGACACCTACAGGAAGTAGTTTGGAGTGAATAGCAAAGGAAACAGGCCTGCATGGCTGAGCAGAATGCAGGAAGGGAAGGGAGGGGAGATGAAAGAACTGGGGACAGATCAGGGACAGCCCTGAACATCAGAGAGGACCTCGGTTCTTATTTCGAAAGGGAAGGGAAGACACAGCTGACCACTCAGGCTTCTAGGAGAAATGAATACAGGGGACAGGGGACCCAGTGGAGGATCATGGGTATAAATAACCCAGGGAGAGAAGATGCTGACTTGGACTTTAAGAATAAGAAGGTAGAGTCAAACTTTCCTGATGACCAGACGTGGGAGAGTGCAGGTGAGGAATCAAAGTCATAAGGGTAACTTTTGCCTCTGCGATGAAGACTAAATGGAAGCTGGCTCAGGGGAACACCCACATGGAAACTAAGTTGTGAACACCTCTGTTTAGGATGCTCATGGTGGTGGGGGGGTTCGGGAGGAGGGAAGCGAGGGGGATCTGTGATTGGTATGTAAAATGAATAAAAAGTGTCTTAATAAAAAATTAATTAATTTTAAAAAAGGATGCTCATCAACACTGGGAGGCAAATCCTGGGCCACCCAGCACCTCTTCTTTGGGGAACAGGAGAGACCAAAAGAAAGCCAAAATCAGACTTCCATAAGACAAGTCTGGCCACTGGATGAGTCTCCTGGCTAGTTTCGAGAGAGAGGGAGGGAGATGCTCAGCAGAGAAGGCCACTTGCTGCCAAGCCTGGCTACCTGAGCTCCACCCCTGGAGCCTACGTAACAGAAGGCGTGAAGCAACTCCCACATACGTCCTCTCTGATCTCCACACTAGTACCCATCCAGACACACAAAGGAACATGTTTTTAAAATGTTACTGATCTCTTCCAGAAAAAGGTCACACAAAGTGAACGAGTGGCCCCTGGTCTGACTGCACTCCACCAAGCCCCATCTACTCCAGAAACTTGCTGTCCACGCTCATAAGTGCTAGAAGGAAGTAAGGAAAGAAGGAAACCGCTTCAGGTACAAAGTCTCCTGGAATAAATGAACAAGCTGGAAATGACAGAAAACGAAAACAGCTTTGCTGTGTAGACCCAGGTAACCTGTTTATTGTCCTCAAAGGTGAAAAGTCCAGGCTTTTAAAGACATTACTGTGATGGGATGGGCCTGTGGTGGAAAACTACAGAGCCTGAGGTTTCTACAGGTTCCCAATCCTGGGAGAAGGCTCAAATCAGTTTCCTTTATGGCTTCTAATTCATGACTCGACTGTTAGAAGATAGTGCCTGGGGCCTGGCACAGAAAGCCAACCATTTACCACTAACCCCTGCGTTCTTAGGCCTGCGTGTTCAGAAAGATCCTAACCCACAGACATGTCCAGTGGGGCTTTTAAAAAACAGACTGTACTTTGAGAGCTGGAACAGACCTATTCACCTGTATCAACAGCCCATGGTGTCCAAGCTACAACCCCAAGTCAGTAAACAAGAGCCACAAGACATGCTCACTAGCTAGTGGCAAGCAGGAGCACATTAGTTAGACAGGTATGTGTACACAGGCTCACACACAGGGAGAAAGAAAGCTACTAACTTGTCCTTCACTTTCTGAGTTAGTATGCTGAGGACAAGGGAACCACAGAGAACCAGTTAGGGCTGGAGTCAGGCAGGTAAGAAAGTGTGTGAGAAGGCCACCAAAAAATAAGATGAATGAGCCATTCAGTATTGAGCGGCAATTGAAATGCTAGTAGGAACTCAAGGTTTTCAGATGTACTCACAGATTAGAAATAAACAAGTGCATATCTGAATACATACCCCATCACTAAGAGGACATAGCAGCAGTGCCTGCCACGTGTTGTACCCCCAAGAAGGAAGCCCACCTTGTGCCCAGATGGCTGAGTATTATTCTCCAGGGAAAGAAGCTGGGTTCCTTGAAGAACAGCTCAGGGCAGGTGGAGGGGGTGGGGGTGGGGTGGGACCAGATGAGACGACTGTGGAACCCCTTGTGCCAGACAGTGAAGCAGTGCTCACTGGGAGAATATGCCACCAGAAGCCAGGGTGGAGAGACTTTTCCTAGCAAAATCTGGGACAATCTCAGCCTCACAATATATAATGAGTAACAGATCATAACTCCTTGAAAATTAAATGGGAAAACAGTCTCCAACACAAATAAAGTGGAAGCTTAAGGAAAACTCTGCTGTTTACATAGTTTCAAATGCCGCCCACTAAAATACATATTTACAAAGGGGAAGAGTGACTTCATCTCATTATCCAAGCCAACCAGCCATAGACAAAGGGGCCCAGCCCGCCCCCTCTCCCAGCAGAGGCACTGAGAAGAGCCCTGCCTATTTCTGAGGCTGCTTCCAAAGACTCAGAGCAATCAAATCATGAGGAGGCATTAGATGAACCCCAAGGGCCATTTTATGAGGCAACTTAACACTTACCAGTTGTACAGTGATATCCAGAACATAGCCCTAGACAGTACTGACTAACATGAAATGGGGAGTGTAGCTGATCATGGCGATATACTGAAGTTCCAGCCCTCAACCTCCTGAATCTAAGAATATACAAATCCTTTACATAAAATAGCACATCACTTCTACAGAAGTGGAACTGTGCACATCTACCCACATACTTTAATTTATACCAGATTACTTATAATACCTAAAAAGACATAAATACTAAATGGTTCTGCCATATTGTTAAGGGAACAAAGCACGCTCAGTACAGACATGTCCTAAATACTTTGGTTTTTAAAAAGACTTCTTTTATCTTATGTGCATGTACATGTGTACTATGAGCATGCAATGCCCACGGAAGCCAGAAGAGGGCGTGGGATTTGTGAGCTGCCATGTAGGAGCTGGGAACAGAACCCAAGCTCCTTCTAAGTGCTGTTAACCAACTAGTCATCTCTCCAACATCCCAAATAATTTCAATCAGCAATTGTCTGAATATGTGAATGTGGGACTGGGATACTGGGGGGCACACTCTACCTCCCACTCTACAAAGCTGATATGTTTTCTGAAAAGCTTCAGTCAAAAGCATTCTATTCAAACTAGCTTTAGTATTTTTACCATCTACATTGCAAAAAAAAACAAAAACAAAAACAAACACAAAAAACCAAGTAACTTTTTTTTCTGAAAAGCTGAGGCACCTAGAATACAACTCATACTATTAATAATTCAACAAACCCAGTAAGTATTCTCATGTTATTAATGAATTTTTTTAAATCTCAAAACCATTTGTCAATATGCACTAAAACCCTTAAAACTGTACAGGAAAGATTCCTGACCAGGAACAAAAACTTAACACTCAATAAGCATTTCTTGGTGGCAAGTGAGATTCGAATTCACTGTCTTGAAATAACTCACATAACCGTCATAACATCCTGTTATTTCCCCCACTTTGGGGTGAGAAAACGGATTCCTACAGGAAGGATGCCCTTGCTGCCCTACACCCTGTTGTTGAGTGGGAAAGGTGTCTGGGAACCCCAGTGTCTGGCTCACATTCTTCAGAGGGAAAAAGCCTACTGTTTTAAAAATGTCCCCTAGGAATTCAGTCCAACATGCATGAACCTGAAACACACTATTTACATCCAAGGATCTACGGAGCAAGACTGTAATAGAGGGAAATTAGAGACTATCTAAGCATACAATAATAGGGACGGGGAACTGATTATGGTTTGCTTGTACTATAGAATGCCCTGCAGCAACTTTTCAAACTATGTCTTGAGCCAGGGTGAATCATGGTCCCCCACAGATGTCCACATCCTAAGCCCCAGAAAGAGACGTGATGGTATACAGACAAAGACTCAGTTGGGAAAGGCATCCTCTACCCACCAGTCACTGTAAGATCTCTATTCAGCCAGGTGGGTGCTTCAGAGGTGGGAATGACAAAAGCCAGGGTTTGGGTTCTTGAAATCAAGGAGCCACGGAATATAGGTGGCTTCTATAAACAGAAGGAACCAGATTCTCTCCTGAGCCTCCAGAAAGAATCAGCTGTCAACATCTTGACTTTAGCCCTATGAGACTCATTTTGGACCTCTGCCCTATAGAATGGTAACACAGGAAGTGAGTGTCAGTTTGTGCTAAGAACAGGAGAATGTACTAATGAAGTACTAAAGAAATCAGCTCATGTACAGAAAGCACTAAATTCTGCCCCCACCCCCACTCCATTTTTGGAGACAGTCTCTCTATATAGCCCTGGCTGTCTTAGAACTTACTATGTAGACCCAGCTGGCCTCAAATTCAGAGATCCACCTGCCTCTACTTCCCAAGTCCCCACAAACTGACTTTTAAAATGCATCCATAGAGTTGGAGAGACAGCTTGGTGATTAAGAGTGCTTGCTATTCTTGCAGAGGGCATAGGTTTGATTCCCAGCACCCACGTAATGGTTCACAAACAATCCAAACTCCAATTCAAGGGGATCAATCTTTCTCTTCTTACCTCTATGGACACCAGGCAAGCACATGGTGCACATACACACATTTAGGCAAAATAAAATAAAAGTTAACCTGAAAAGTGTTTTTAATACATCTATGTATACAGAAAAAAAAAAACTGAAAGATAACAAGATGGTAACAGTGCTTCTACCTCTAGCAGGATGACTTATCCTTTTCCATTTTATTACGTTCTCTTCACAGTGTGGAAAGGGTTTTTATTATTTTTATAATTAGATAAGTCATATTTGTTATTTTTAATAAATCCTTCAAAATAAAATTTAAACAAGGAAGTTATATTTTCTGGTAAGACAGCAGCACAAAAACTCAACTGTGTGTCAGGCGTGATCTCTGTAAGTTTGAGACCAGCTGGTCTGCACAGTGAGTTCTAGGACAGCCAGAGATACATAATGTGACCCTGCAAAAATAAAAACAAAACAGAACAACAAAAATCAACCATGTCAGACTTACTTATTTTGATACAGTGATCTTAAACTAATTTTCTCCAAAAAGCTGTTCCCACAAAGCTGTCTACAGTGGCCTTCCCAGCTAAGGGAGATCACTACTCCTTCCAGAAATTTCACAGGCATACCGCTTATTGGCAGGGTCTCCTGAGGCTGTCCCTGGATTCAACAAGTGCTGATCAGATTAAATTCCCAGGCCTCCTTGTAGAAGACATGGTTATCTTCTACAAAAAGCATACCCTAAAGCCAGTCCTTCTACCCATGGCTTACCATGAGTGTGACTACAGCACTCACATAGAGGGACTCGAGAAGAGCCCGACATCCAACACTAAACGAGGAAGACACCTGCATATCAAGAACAGACGCAGCGGGGCACCTGTGTAAGAGGGAGAAGGAGAGCAAGCAGCAAGAGGCAGCTAATGCCCCTTTCAGCTTTGAAATTCTACTTACAATGTGCACAGGAAGAGAACATCACCAAGATTACACTTCTGGGTATAATTTAAATATATCTGAAGTTATTTGCTTGAATATAATTTTAAAATCTAATCCAGGTGAAAGGAAATGACCCATATCACAGTCATTTAATTATGCCCCCATGCCCTGCCTCTTAATAAACTAGTTTACTGAAATAACTCCTGTGAAGGCTAACTGTTTAAGCGATGAAAGGGTACTATTCAATTTAATTAAAAGTTGGCTAGAAAACGATCTCTTTTGTAACTTAATTGCATACTTGGCTGTATTCCCACTGTTTAACAGGCTAACAATTAAGCAGTGCTAGAAGATACTCTCTTAAAATAAAGGTGCATATGGAGGTCTCAATGAGCCATCAGTCAGTGTTGTGTGAACAGAGAACCCAAGGCATTTACTGCCTGTCCCTGCAGAGTGTGCTCTTGGCTTAAAGCAGTCTCTCCTAGTCCCTAGACATCTAAAAGGTACCAGCCAACCACAGATTGTGCCACCAAACTTCCCACTCCTCATTTTATCTGAAATTCACCTCCATAAGGAAAAAAAAGCCTACTGTCAAGATAGGGCCTAAGTCTGGAGAGATGACTCAATGGTTAAGAGCACTTGCTGCTCTTCCAGAGGACCCAGGTTCTATTCCCAGTATCCACATGCTCACAACTGTCTAAAATGCCAGTTCCAGGAGATCTGATGCCCTCTTCTGGTCTTCTCAGGCAAGTGGTGCACACATATACATACAGGCCAAACTCTCATGTAAATAAAATTAAAAATGGATCAATAGGGCTGGTCAGATGGCCCCATGGGTAAAGAAAGGCACTTGCTATGCTGGCCTGGTGACCTGAGTTTGATCCCTGGAACCCTCATAAAGGTGAGAAAAGAGAACCAACTCCACAGCTTGTCCTCTGACCTCCACATGTGTGCTGTGGCATGTATGCACCCATACATAGCACATGTAGATGGGTTTGTGAAACATATCAAAACAGACTGCACCGCTAGGAAAGAGAAAGAAACTCATCTGTCACCTCTTTAACCTGCCTCGGTCTATCTTAGAGTCTGTCACCTCCCAAAATACCAAATGTTAGGTCTGGACTCCTTAGCATTTCAGATCACTGGTTCTGATCCCATCTATACCACCCCTGAAAGACTAGAGTAATTAACAATCAAGAGTCGCTAAGAGGGGGCTAGAGAGATGGCTCAGCAGCTAAGAGCAATGGTTGCTCTTCCAGAGGACACAGGTTCATTTCCGAGCACCCACATGGCAGCTCACAACTATCTATAACTCCAGTGCCAGGGGATCCAAAAACTTCACACAGACATGCATGCAGGCAAAACACCAGTGCACATAAAATAAAAATAAATAAATCATTTTTAAAAAAGTTGCTAATAATGTACAACTTCCTCCCCAGAAGAAACCACTAAAAACACTCCTTGGAGGCGCTGGAGAAATGGTCCAGGGGGCACAAGGACTTGAATTCAGATTCCCAAAATTCACACAAAAAGCTGAGCAAGCCAGTGGACACCCATAATCCCAGCCCTGGGAGGCAGAGACAGAACCATCCCTGGGGTGCACTGACCTGTTAGTCTAGCTCAATCAGTAAGCTCCAGAGTCCTGTCTCAAAAAAATAAGGTGGTGCATGATCATTGACACCTACAGAGCTCTGGCCTCCACGCACAACTGCACACACATACACAGAGATTTCCCCTCCAGGGAAGGACTGTCTACTGTCAGGCAGAGAATCGAATCAAAGAATATAAGAATATGATGGCAACAAGAAAAAAAAATCTGACTAGAAAACACCCTCCTTCATTCCTAGGTGACTGCAGGGAGGGGCCTGCCAACACTACATCACCTTTTGAATAGGTAACAGCCAACTCTAGGTTATGCGGGATGTCTGAGGACTGCAGGAGAGTCCTAATAGTGCAGTTCAGGTAGCCACCTCCCCGAAAAACAGCTCTGGGGCCAAATGTGTCACATACCGGAAGATAAAACTTTCTTAGCAAAAGGTGTTCCACATGAATGGGGGTGGGGAGGTGGGGGTCGCTGTTATACAATGGAATATCAGTTAGCCATAAAAAAGGATGAAATTCTGATTCATGCTACAACCAAAAAGTACTGATTCATGCGACAAGATGAATTCTGGAAACAAGGCACCAATAAACCAGACACAAGAGGCCACATGGGACTCCTGACTGACTATTCCCAAAAGGCAAATCTAAGGAGACAGGTATATTGGTGCTAAGCAGGCTGAAAATGGATACTGACCACAAAAGGGTACCAGGGGTCTTGGGAGTGGTTCTCAAAGTGGGTTGCGGTGCTAACACTTAAAGAAAGTGGCCCTTTGATATGGACATTTTATAAAAATTAAGTTCCTACATTTAAAAAGTAACGGTAAGGCAGGTGTGGTGGTGCATGTTTTAAATTCCAGCACCAGGGGTGGAGGGGGGAGGATCCGGAGCTCAAAGCCAGCTGAGCCAGAATTAGACTTTGTCTTAAATATTAAAGGTTTTTCTTTTTTTCCATGTAAAAACTAGTTTTGCAGATTTTAATGGAAGGAACTGCTTTTCTCTCCGTCCGGCTTTTCTTTCGCTTCCTAACCTTAGAGGCTGGCACCCAGAATCAGATCTTCAAGTGGGTTCCTCCTGTCACCTCAAAGCGCCACTCGAAAAACGCTACAGTAAATGCAACGACGAGCCTTAATGTGCACGGACCCGCGGGGCCCGTTCCCCGGGGCTCGCGACCGCAGGACCCTGCAGAGGAGGGCGGCGCGTGCGCACCGCGGCGCGCAGGCGCAGGCCAGGCCGCTGCTCCGGGCCAATTGCGGGTGAAGCAACAGCGGTCGCCCGCGGCCCCCACGCGGGGACCGAGCGGCCGGGCCTAGGGCGCGGCCAGCTCTCGCCCGCGGCCGGCTGACGTACCTGCGTCCGCCTCAGGCTCGAGGCCGGCGGGCCCGGGGGAACGGCGCCTCCGCCGCGAACACGCCTTGACTCTCCATTCGGGGATGTTTACTCGCAACTCTCGCGAGACCACGACGCCAAAGGGACAGGCGCAGCGGCCTGGCGTGCCCCGCGCGCCCGCGACCTGCGTGCGCGCTCCTGGGGTCCCGGCACCAGAGGCGAGAAGATGTCCAGGGATCTCGCGACATTTGAGGCCCGGGGGCGGGAGCGAGGGCGGGGCCAGATCGTTCTCCAACCGTGGGGAACGCTGGTTCGCGGGGCTTACTGGCCTGCAAAGTAAGAAAAGGAGCACGCGCTTTTGCGCAGCCCAGTGGAACGACGACTCCTGTCCAGTTTATGTGCACGCGTAAACTACCTCCACAGCCCCAGCTTCTGGTGGCCAGCGTCTGTGTATCCTGCTGAACTACCCACGTGGCCCCAGCGGCTGAGGGCCTCCAATGGCCTGGCTCTATGCACCCATCTAACCCAACCCCCATTGCTGTTGAGATGAACCCAACATGCGTTCTCCTAAACTAGCCCCATGGCCCCAGCTGCTGGGACGGCCTTTGAGGGCAGTTTCTAACTACTGCCAGGGGCATCTGCACCTTGAAAAACAGGAAGGGCTTTTATAACACCAAATATTTACCACTTTGAACAGTTAATGTGAAAGTCTGCCCGGCAAAATGTACTTTGGGCGATTTAGACACCAGAAGGATAGGCCTATTCTCAGTCTTAATTTAGTACTGAGTTGGACCACAGTTGGCCCTGGCACAACCTAAGTGTGGGCAGCAAGCATGCTTGGGTAATGTGACTGAACCAGACAAAAAGATGGAGGACACAAACCTAGAGTCTTGGGCTCACAATTTAGGAGATGGGCCTTGACTACCAAGCCTGGTATAGAAATTGGGTTATTCACTGGAACCTGCAGCTGAGCAAGCTCTTCCTGAAAGAGGATCTAGAGGTGAGCAGGGTGCAGAGGAGACCCTGTGCAGGGCCCTTTTGCTTTGTTCCTCGGGTGCTCAGTCAGAAAGGGCAGTTTGGAAGAGAGAGAGATGACTCAGCCATTAAAAGTTCACTCACACTGGGCAGTGGTGGCTCACGCCTTTAATCCCAGCACTTGGGATGTAGAGACAGATGGATCTCTGTGAGTTCGAGGCCAGCCTGGTCTACAGAGTGAGTTCTAGAACAGCCAGGACTGTTTTACAGAAAAACCCTGCCTCAAAAAACAAAAGGAAAAAAAAAAAGTTCACTTAAACCAGGCATGATGGTGCACACCTTTAATCCCAGCACTCAGGAGGCAGAGGCAAGTGGATCTCCGAGTTTGAAGCCAGCCTGATCTACAAAGTGAATTCTGGGACAGCCAGAGCTACACAATTAAACCCTGTCTCAAAATACTGGGGGGAAAAAAAGTGCATGTAAGAGGGTACACTACTTTGTAGAGGACCCAAGTTTAGATCCAGCAAACATATTGGGCAGCTCACAACCACCTGTAACTTCAGCTTCAGGGAGCAGATCTATGTTTTGGCCTCTGTAGATACCTGTACTCCTATGCACATACCCACACAGACACACACAAATTTTTGAAAGGGCAATCTTGAGGCAGATGTGTGGTCTGTGGATGTAGCCCCACACTTTGAAAATGGTATACTGCATTTGTTCCCAGGTTCCAGTATATCCCCTGGATGGCCAATCTTTGTGGAGATGCTATGTAGAGACCCTACTGTCTGCCCACTCCCAAGAACTCCAGTCTTGCTCTCCAATGAGTACTCCCTACTACTTCACACTCCCAAGGCTGTCAGTCACTCCACGCCTGGATCCCAGTAACTGGAAGTCTCTTGCTAATACAGGAGAAACTAGGAACAAGAAGCTGATGGTCTAAAGGATCTGTTAAACCTTCTTAGAAAATACTAGGTTTCACAGTGTAGACTTTAGCCAAAAAAGTGCTCAAGGCTGAGCAGTGTGCTTACCAGACTGTAGGAAAGAAACATTTGTATCTGGAACATAATTACAGTTTAGGTTTGCTGAGTGTTTCTGCTACCTATTAGGGTCATAACAAAAGGAGACACCCTGGCTCAGAGCTGGCCATCAGGAACATTCCCTTATCAAAGAACATGCCTCTGCTGGATCGACCAAAGGGAAGAGCACTGGGTCACAGCGCTACTGAATCCTATCCAGGTACTCTTATCTGAAAGAGCAATTTTCTGCCAAGCAAGCAGGATAGCCCTGGTTAACAGCAGCCTAGGGGCTGTCTCGGGATAACTATGACAATTACTTTATTGTACTGTATTACTTACTATATTGTTAATCTCCTTCATTCATCTGAATAGCCAAACTTTGGAACTAAAGTGTAACTGTGGGCCCTGAAACTACTAAACTGAGGGGGGATTTCTGTTCAGGGCTGGTTCTCTTTTGTGCAGTAGCCAGAACCAGTCCCATGCTATTATTAAAGAGTTTCCTTTATTAATCTCCAAGTGCTGGAGTGACTTCTCACTGGGAAAACATACTCAGTCTATAATATACTGTGTTTATGTAGTGTTGGATGTTAGAATCTAGAGAGGACGTCAAGTACACAGAGGACCTGTGTGGTTACATGCAAACGCTATTTCAATTGATCCCAGGGATGTAAGCATCAGCAGATTTTGGTGTTCATGGGGCTCCCAGGACTGATCCCACCCAGACACCAGGGGATAACTGGGTAACCATGTGACCACACCAGAGCTGCAGCTGTCCAGGGCTGAGGGTGTTGCAACTGAACATACCCCTCTCCTGGAAACACATCAAAACTCAAAGCACACAGGAGGCACTGTCAGTACTAAGTCAGGGACTATCAAGCTCACTGTGGGAAGATAGGAGAGGCTGAGGGCACAGATCATCAGGTCTGCGGAGACACCAGCAAGCCTCCAGTTCTCACAAAGAGAGTTTACATCGCTGAGGTAAGCAAAACAAAAATGGCTGATGGGGGGGGGGGGGGGGGGGGGCTTGAGAGAGTTCAATGGTTAAGAGCACTTACTGCTCTTCCAGAGGACTTGAGTTCAGTTCCCAGCAACCACATCAGGTAGCACACAACCACCTGTTAACTCCAGTCCAGATATCTGACTCTCTTTTCTGGTCTCTGTGGGCACCTGCACACATGTGGCATACACTCACACAGATGCATAAATATAAAGAAAAATAAAATCTTAGGGGCTGGAGGACCCAGGTTTGATCCTCATCACCCACATAGTAGCTCATAACCATTTGTAACTCCAGTTCCAGGGAATCTGATGCCCTCTGGCCTCCAATGGCATCTGCATGCACGTGCTGCATACAAACTCACACAGCCTCACATACATATAAACAAACTTATAAAAATGAATTTTAAAAGAACTTCAGAACTTTATCTGTTCTCTCTCATTTTTCCTTCCTACTTTTTAAAACCTACACCTGGCTTTTGTACCCAAGATCAAAATCGCTTGCGATGAGTCACCTCACCATCTCCACACTGCCAAGTTCATAACTCATCCTCACCTACTCAGCCATCAGAGGGGAAGGGCAAGACCCCCTGGGTGCTCTGCAGGCGTAGGCACATTGGTGTGCACTCTGCTGCTTAATGAGTGACAGTCATGGCTGTTGACAAGCCACCTTCTGAGCATCAAGTCTACAAGGAGGGGGGAAAGAACCTTTTCTGGCAGTGACACATAAAGGAAACAGTGATGCTTTTATTGTTACATTTTAATTCACAGGGTAAGTTACAAAGGTTCAAGTTCAGAGCTCTTCCTTCCTTGGTTTAAAACAAAAACAAACAACAACAACAAAACATGTCCACAGTGAGAGGAATAACTCTCGGCAGAGGGGCTGAGTATGAAAGCTAGGAAGCCTAAGGATGCCTGGTTTGGATCTTCTCCTGGAGCCATGGATCGCCACTGTGCTCTGAGTCTGCACCAATCATCAAGTTCTAGCTGAGTCCTGTTGAAGGACCATCACTGACAATGTGGACCTCTCTTACCACACAGCAAGGACTCTGCACTTTGCCTGACAAGTCTGAATACTGGACCACAGGACCTTACACAGAACTGACAGTGTGTTCCTGCTATGGATTTTGTTTCCTGAACCAGGGTTTCACTTTGTGGCCCATGATAGCCTTGAACTCCCGAGTCTCCCACCTCCGCACCCCTACCCCCAGGGGATCATGCTTGATGACGTTTCAAGTGGAGCTGCTGCTGCTTATCACATATTCCCCCAAAGTTCTCGTCAGTATGACAGCAGTCCCCACCAATGTTCTTCTGCCACTATCACCAAGCAGAGTTCTGCACATGTTCTGAAGACATAATTGAGGACAGGAAGAACTTCAGAATCTAACCACTGGTCTTCTGGATCCCAGTCACAGCACCCCCAAGGTGCACTTGCGCCTATGGGGGCTGGAATGTCACCTCAAATAATTCCACACAAGTCCCAGCATTCCATCCATTTTCATTTCCCGGGCACAGCATCAGTGCCACAATGTTAAGTGCCACATTCCTCCACTCTGTACACGACGCCATAACTTACGGATTCCCAAGTGCTGGCTATGAAACCCGTACAAGTGTTTGGTTTTAAAAGACTGAATTAAACGCAGTAAGTTTCAACACTCACCCATATTGTGGGGGTTTGTGTAAATTATCTTCACACCAATAAAAGCATCCCCTATAATGTACACATTCATTACACAGGCCAAAAATGAGCTTCTAACATTATTTCCATAATACCTCATACCACACACAAAAGTTGCACATATTTTCACCACTATTCCACAAACACTTGATGATTTTATCAACAATGCTCCTGGGAAGAAATTGGATTACATAGAAAAGTGTACGAAAACCAGCTATAAGCAGCTCTGAAGGGGTCAGTTACAACATAGACACACTGAGAAATCACTACTTAGCCACAACAATTAACTTAGAAATCAAAAGATAACCCATTATGTATCCCAATCTGGGAATGAAACCTGCCCACGGAGTTAGAAAGACAAAAACCACTCAAAGGAAGCAGCGTCAGACATGGTAAGCCCACGACAGGGTTGGGCAGGCTTTTACCAAGTGAAAAGGAGTAACCCAGACCTTTAATACGGTAAGGCTCCCCGTTACCTCGTCCTGACAAAGTCTCTATTAAAGTCATATCAATAACATTGCTCAGACACACATAGCGCACAGCACACACAGTTCTGGGGGAAGCATGGGGAAAGGCAGTGTGCACACACAGATGCCCCAACATGGAGCTATGTGGTGTGACACCCATGTCTACTGCTAACACCATCTGCACTCACAGTTCACAGTTAGAAAATAACACTTCTCTGTTGTCTTCCTGATGAACGATATTATTATTTTTTGAGATAGGTTTTAACTATGTATCCCTGGCTAGCCTGAAACTCACTACATAACCCAGACAAACTCAGAAATCCATCTGTCTCCACCTCTCGAGTGCTGGGATTGAAGGCATGAGCCACCACGCCCAGCGTGATGAACGTTTGAAAGCCAATAGTGTAATCACCTATAAGAGGAAAACAAGTGATTTCCCTTACAGGAGCTGGCCATTCTAACCGCTAGGGAAGCCTTCCCTTCTGTTCTCAGGCTTCGTGGCTATGAGCCCTGGGCCACCCGTGTGGTCCCTGAGGTTTTCTCGCAGACTGAAAGTCGGCCTCGTGAAAGATGGCAACACACTAGGTACTCAGTAAGAGACAATATGCAGGTGAACTAAATGTGTTTTCCAAATGCCGGAATACTGCAGGTTACTGTGGCTTGGCCCAGCCTCTCCCCAGCTTCCAGATTCAGGCTTGGCAGGATAAGGCCTCTTTCCGTAGGGAGCGGTTGAGAAGGTTTGCTCCCCACACCCAGAGCCACTCAGGCATATACTGTGCGAAAAGAAACTACAAACGAAAGAGAGAGAGAGAGAGACATGGTTAGAATCCCAAACCATCAAAACTGAAGAAACAAGGGTACCGACCAGTGCGGGATCTAACCCTGTTAACAGACATCTACTGACCACATTAAACAACAGAGTCTGAGCCCCTTCCATACTGAGGTTTGCTTCTGCATAGGGCACTCACCTCGATTCACTCAAGGCGTGACACCCCATCGTGATGCCCACCATCAGCGCCTGCTCCCTTTCTGTTCCATTCTGGGAACAAATGTCCTAAGTAAAACATTCTAAATCCAAGGAGAAGCTACAGCTGTACCACCCCGAACAGGGTTCCATCTAAATCCAAGGAGATGAAAGAGTCTTGCAGGAGTCCCTTGGGAGGCCCCGGGAGTGGCTCGTACAAACCCATGGGCCCCTGAGACAGGTGAGACCCTGGGAGCCCGGGTGGTACTCGTTATGCGTATTTCAGTGTTTCCTTAGTGGGAAGGGGGCCAAGTCGAGTCAACCAGAGAACAGTTCTCCAGCACGCCAGTCAAACGCTGGCTCCCTTGGCAGCTGTCTGTGGGAGCGAGGGAAGAGGAGTGATGAACTTTATCCTCAGGGTGCAGACCATGAAGCGCTGGAGTTTCAAAGGCACACTCCTGAGTCAGGGTAAGTTTCAGCTGTACTTTATGGTGAAAGCTAAGCATGCCCAGAGCATCCCTGTCCATCACGTTCACCTCTGTAACCTCAGACTGCGCATGGACCAACTCTAGATAGTATGTACAGGCGTCCTGAATAACCCCACGCCCTTTGTTATGGGAGACATTGCTCCAGAGACGGTGCCTCACTCTTCTTGTCCTCTGCAGGTCAGTCTTTATCCACTGCTGAACCTTGGCTGCACTACTTTGGGCTTTGCCCTCACCTAGCTAAGATCTCACTTCACTCCATTAGACAGGGAAGCAAACCACTCTTGAGCTGGGGTGGTGACAGTCCCCAACTGAAGCAAGAGTTTGGGAAGCAGAGGCACCCAGGAAGGGGTTTCAGGCTCTTAAACTCTTTTTTTTGAGTGGGGGATGTTTCAAGCAGGGTTTCTCTGTGTAGTTTTGGAGCCTGTCCTGGATCTCACTCTGTAGACCAGGCTGGCCTCGAACTCACAGAGATCCACCTGGCTCCGCCTGCTGAGTGCTGGGATCAAAGGTGTGCACCACTACCACCACCGCCCGGCCTCTTTAAACTCTTTAGAGTTTGAGTCACGTCACGGATGCTGACCCATCCGAGCTTAAGAGAGCAGTGCTCCTGGGGCAGCAAAAACACCAGTGGAGGCCCTCGAAGTCAAGTTCAGAAAGACACCGGAAGGCACAGACAGTGACCATGCACACCCTTGTCAGTCTCCACCTGGCTTCCCTCGGACATCCCCACCTCAGCTAGAACTCCTTCCTCCATTTTGCCCTGCCATGCTGAGACTCTCACCTAGCTCTTCTCCTTACATACGCTCTCTGCAGCGTTACCAAACGCTGCCAACCTGCGACCCTGTCTCCGGCAGAAACTCCTCGCCTGAACACCAAGCTGTGTAGCTGCCACCTCAGCTTCTCCGCCCAGCTCCCCAGCACCCTTGTAACCAGCTGTACTCAGCTCCACTCACGTTCGTCACACCTGATTACCCCTTCTCAGGCAGCCGGCTATCTGGACCAGAGTAGTCCCAATCCTTCCTGTTCCATCTACCGACGTGTTACACGTCTCCAGGCGGAGGCCCCTCTCCTGCGATGTTCACTGCTGGAGCAGAAATCCACCAATGCACATCTGCTCTCAACTTCCTCCTCCCGGCAACCAACAAATGCAGGATACCGTTCTCATTAAACTCACAGCATAGGAGGCCAACTGGGGTGAGAAGTGTCACCGTTTGTTTGATATATCCCAAATCTGTTCCTTACAGCTAAAGGATGACAGAGGGTGAAAATCTTCATCAAACTGAGACCTCTGTGACCCTGGGAAAGCAGTAACTACATGGGAAAAGTCACAGCCAGAGCCAACAGAGAAGTACAGCGTGGCCAAGACAGTGGCGGATGAATATCTTGGTTGTGAAACAGAAGCAGGGGCTGGAGAGATGCTCAGTGGTTAAGAGCACTGGCTGCTCTTCACCAAGACTGGAGTTCAGTCAGTTCCCAGCACAAATGTCAGACGGCTCCTAACTACCCAGAACTCCAGTTCCAGGGGATCTGACACTCTCTTCTGGCCTCTGTGGGCACTGCAATCGTGTGCTTATACCCACAGAAACATACATAAAACACATAAAGTGTAAAACTGCTTTAAAAGGGCATCACCCTAAAAATTAAGGGGGAAAAAGACAAAAGAAACAGATTGGCAAGGTTAAAAACAAAGTTCTCACAGCTCTGTACAGAAAACTACCCCGGGACTAAAGAGCTTCATGGGACTCCTTGGCAGAAAATACATTTTTGTTGCCAATAGTGGTACTAGGGATAGAATCCAGGGCCCCAGGCTTGCACTGAGCAACATCCCTAGTTCATTTATTCGTTCTCTCTCTCAATTTTAAACTTTTTCTATTTTGAGACAAGGTCTTGGTAAGTTGCTCAGGCTGGCCTTGAACTCACTCTACAGTTCAGGCAGGCTCTGCCATCCTTCTGCCTCAGCCTCCAAAGTAGCCAGGATTACCGGCCCGCACCTGCCCCGGCAGCTGCATCTCTAAGAGAACTTCAAGGTCTTAGAGCCACTTTTCACTTTTTGTTTTTGCTTTGAGAAAGAAAAGGTCTCACTACATAGGCCAGGCTGACCCTAAGTTGAGATCTTCCTGCCTCAGCCTCTTGCCTATTAAAAAGATGGCTGGGCTACCATAGCCAGCCTTAAACGACTTTTCGGGTTTCTCTGCTCAGTTCTCAAGGAAGTATGGACTCGGAAAGAGTTACTAAGACAGCTTTTTAGACAAACCTATAGTTCTGAGCCTTTAGACAAAAGTAAGAATTATGTGCTAATTTACTCACGTTTATTTTGTGGTAGTAAACTAAATTATCTTTATGCATAACAGCCCCCAAACTATTTTAACTGGCAGTCAGAATGCCCAGTAAATTCCAAATCTGGGAACATCTATATCTATTCCAGATAATAAGAAACAGATTATTATAATCTTTAGTTACTGCCCTTGTAATTAAAAATCACAATTTAAAATATTTCATTAAGTTCAAATATTTTTCTTTTTTGGTTTTTTAAGACATGGTTTCTCTGTGTAACAGCTCTAGCTGTTCTGGAACTCACTTTGTAGATCAGGCTGGCCTCAGACTCACCTGCCTCTGCCTCCTGAGTGCTGGGATTAAAGGCATGTGCCATCACACCTGGCAGAAGTTCACATACTCTTCAAACACTTATTTGTATATGCATGCATGCCCTGGTGTGTGTAGCGACCTGAGGACAACTTGTGGAAGGCACTGCTCTTCCTCCACCACGTGGGGCTTAGAGAACAAGCTCAGGTCGTCAGGCCTGGAGGCAAGCACCTTTACCTGCTGAGCCATCTGGCTGACCTTGAAATACTCTTAAAATCTTTGTTTTATCTGAACAACAACAACAAAAAATCTTAGGAAAAAATTCTAGATTTCCTGAGTAAACGAATCCAAGAATACATGGAGGTTCATGGCCCTATCTCAGGGCTTTCTGAACTGGGCTGTGCACATAGCATGTCCCCTTCAGACATCACCAACATCTCTGCACTGAAATCCCTATTCAAGCTGAAGCAGCCTATTCCATGTTTGAGGAGGGGGGAGAAAATTTGAAAATTTTTACATGAATCACCCCACAGGAGCATCTAGCACTATAAGTGAAATCACTGAGACATGAGGTGTGGTGAGGATTCCCAACCCTTGGTCCCTGGCATGGCTCACAGAGCTTTGGCTCTGACGGCATGGGGCTACCTGAATAGAGTGGGACCAGTAGCCCGTGGTCCTTTTCGAAATGCCCAGGGTCGACACCGCATGCTGTGCATACACTCTGGGCGAAGGTGCCAGCCACGGACATCTGTGCAGGAAGCTGCCGGGTGCCGTCACACTGGTGGTCACGTAGAAGGGGATCAGACTCTGCACGAAGATCCCTTTAGAGGCATACTCATACTGCAGGGCTCGGCTGAAGTGGTCCAGATAGGCCTGGGGGGACAGAAGGGGAGGACTCTGAACCTAGAAGGACCTTGAAAGAAAACCCAGGAGCAAAAGACTTGCCTACTCCCATCTTGGGAAAAACTGCCAGCATAAGCAAATGGGAGCTGACTACTCCCTGACCGTCCCACGGGAAGAAGAGTCTGACCTTGGATGCAGAAATGGCAGCCAGCTGCGGTGTGGGCTTGCAGCAGGAGCCAGAAGACACTGTGACGATGGCACCCTTCTTTCTCTCCACCATTCCCGGAAGCACTATGTGGACCATCAAGCTTGCAGCCGCAATGTTCACATTCACAATGTCCCAGAGCGTGTCCTCAGGAATCTGGGTGAAATACTGGGGGTAGGGGTAGAATGCTCCCATGTCATTCACCAGGATGCCAATGTCTCTGTCTCTCAGGGCTTCTCGGATTGGAGCATAAACCTCCCGGCCTCTGCTGAAGTCTGCTACCATGACAACTGTCTCCACCCTGTAGGTGTCAGCTATGTGCTTGGCCACAGCCTGCAGCTTCTCTTCTTCATGGCTGATCAGGATGATGTTGAGTCCATGGCTCGCTAACTCCTCAGCATAGGCCTTCCCAATGCCATCTGTGGCCCCTGCAAGGCAAGCCAGGAGGCATGAACGTGGTGAAGCACGGTATCCCTCCAGAGAACCAGAACTACTCACTGTTGATCTCATCAGAGAAAAACGTACACTGAGGGGAAATGCACAACATCTGCCAGTTAAGGACTACACTGAATTGATAAGGTGAATCATAACGCTAAAGATCCTCAGGTAGGGACTAGCAAGAGGGCTCAGTAGGTATAGGTACTCGCTGCCAAGCCTGACGATCTGAGTTCAAACCCCAGGACCCACATGGTGGAAGGAGAGAATTGACTCCCAAAATTTGTTCCCAGATTTTTATATGTACACACACACACACACACATACACACACACACACACACACACACACACACGAATGCATGCACTCTAAGATACCCTGACAGACAGACCAGGCACTGCTCACACTCAGCCAGATCGAGTAGGATACTACTGTAGGACTGTTTTCAAACTCGCCCCTGACTTGCTTAGGTGTCAGGATGAGCTTTCTGGGACACTTGAGATAAATCACAATGCAATTCAAACTAGGCAAAGCATTTCTGAGAGCTTTGACAACCCCTAAGGACAATGTCAAAAGAGACAGCAGGAAAGACATGTGAGGGGTGGGGAGTGGGGGACTGGGAACGGGGAGGGAGCTGGAGTAATGAGGGGGATGCCTCTGAGGTTGGGGCTCCCTGAAGTGAGGTGGGAAGAGTGCAGAATGAGGTCTCAGCAGGAGGCCGCAGCCTCCAGTTAAACTCTGTAGCTCCTTGCTGGCCGCACTGACTTAAAATACCACCCAAACAGAAAGGTCACTGGAGCTGAAATCAAGTTACCACTGACGACAGCCCATCTTCCATACTGCTTGATGAGGTCGGGCCTGCTCCCCAGGCGAGGGATGAAGTGCAGCCTGACCAGGCTGTAGAAGTCACAGATGACCGTGATGCTCTTTCTGGCTGTGTACCATGCTCCCACCAAGGCCAGTGCTTCCATATAGCAGTTGCAAGACCTGGCAATTTCCCTGTACAAGAGGTAGAAGCTGTCAACAGCAGCCATGGCAACCTGCAGGGACAAGAAGAGAGAGAGCTGCACTTTGTGGACAGAGCGGACCTCCTCAGATCAAGGAGGGAGAACCCCAGCCTTCTTGACTCTGCCTCAAGTAACACTAACTCCCAAGAGCACACAGCCTGAAACTGTCACAGCATGACCTCACTAACACCTGTGGCTTAGGAAATTCTTGCCTTCCAAGAGATTATTCAACAGAACTACCGAATCCCTCCAAAAACCTCGATCTAAGCCACAAGCAGCCAGAACAAAAAGAAACATGAGTGCCCTACTTCCGAGCGGCAGGAGGCGCAATTACCACTGATGGCAGCTGGAATGTGCTCAGCTCCTGGCGTCATTCAGTCAGCAAGTGTACAGAGGACCTACTACCTCAACAGTGACAAGTAGAATAAACACAGGTAGTAACATCACGTGGCCTTGGCACCAAGAAACAGGCATATTAAATAAAAGGAGCACCCCCAAAACATGAGGCGATGGCGCCCTTCCGCAACAGCACAGCAGGCACCCTCCCATACTAAGTGTGTACAGAGTAAACACTAAAGGGCAGACATGTCCCTAGTACTGTGCCAGGTGTTAAGGATACAAGACAGGCAAGCGTTTAACGATTAAAATGCAATCTCATCTAGGTACCTGAGCCTACAAGCAGAGGGGACCCTGGAGAGGTGGACAGAGGCCAGGCATGGTCTTGATGGCATGACCAAGGGCTGTGCTCCATCCTGGACCATAGCAGAGGAGCCACCGCAGTCAGATCCAGGGTCCGCTAAATGGCCAGATGGGCCTGAAGGCTCACGCACATAGTCAGACGGCTGAGATCACACACAGGAAACTAGATCTTAAGTACCACCCCCTCTCCCTCAAAAAAGAGCATACACAACTTGTGGGAATGACGGACTTCTGGAAGGAAATCCAAAGTGAGATGAGGGGAGTCCTGAAAACAGTCAACACAGCGGCAAACACGGCACACGCCTTGGGGCACACGCCTTGGGGAAGGAGCAGGTGCCGCCCCCCTGTCTACCGTGATTTAATTCAAGCTCTACCAAGCTTCGCAGAGGGAAAAATGAAACAAACTAACCACCAAGCAGGAACCTGTGAGCACATCTCCTCCCAGGAAAACGCGGAGGGAAGCATGAAGAGAAAGCTGAGCAACAGCCTCAGACAGAAGACAGGCAGAGGCAAGCCGCCGAGGCCCTGACCACACAGGGCACTCTCCCCAGTGGTTCCACATTTCCACCATGGGGGAGAAACTGCGCTGACGTCACAGCAAGTTCGGAAAGCTATTCTCAACCTGGGTAGTGATGTGGACACGTAATTTGGGCGGATGAGGACGAAGGAGTCCCGGTTCAAGGCCAAAAAGCTGGGCTATTTACAAAAAATAAATATAAAAATTAAAAAATCAGACCCCAGCTGAACCGGTGGTATATGCCTTTAATCCCAGCATTGAGGAGGCAGAGGTAGGTGGCTCTCTGTGAGTTCAAAGCCAGCCTGGTCTACATAGTATATTCCAGACCAGCCAGGGCTACACACAGAGACTGCCTTAAAAAACAAACAAACAAACAAAGGCCCCATAGCACAGGTCTGTGATCTCAACCACTGGAGGGGCTAAAGTGGGAAAAAGGAGTTCAAAGCCAGCCTGGAACCTAATGAAAAACATCTAAGGGCGTGGGGGGTGGGGAGTGGCTCAGTGGCTTATCCAACATGAAGTCCTGGCTACAAGCACCAGCAAAGAAAGGGAGGGAGAAAAGGAAGGAAGGAGGGAGGGAGAGAGGAGGGAGGGGATGAAGGGATGCAGCTACTGCCCCTGTGCCCCAGCTTCCCCAAGACTGGGAACACCAGTGAAGGAAATCCAGTGGAAGGTGCCTGACCTCAGGGGGCTTCTGCTCTCCTCACGGACAGTCTGTCCGTCTTCTCTTGCTGTCAGCTCTGAGGGGCAGCTGTGAAGGAGAACGAGCCAACAAGAAACAAAGCCGCAGCTCAGCTGGGAACACTTTATGTAAAACTAAGATCAATGCTTGCAAAACAAAGCCAAAGTTTTAATGCATGAGTCGGCAGCAAAGAGTGTGCGTCTGGGGACAGTCCCCTGGCCTTGGAGGCACAGTGCAGAGGGCATTCCTTCCTTGTCCTGACTCTTTCCTTCTTAGGGACACATCATCGGCTAGGACAAAAACCCATCCAGGTGAGCTTGGGGAACAAGGGCAATCTATACTGCCCTCCGAGCACCTGAGCCTGAGCGGCCGGCTGCCCACATCACCTGGCTCTGGTGGCTCCACCTGCCTGGGCAGGGTCACCCTCTCTCCCTACTACCTTCCTCAGTCCTCAGCAGCACCTGTTTGAACTCTTCACCACAACAGCCAGCCTGTGTAGTCCACACCCAAAGCCTGGTAGCTTCTGACTGGCCTGCCTGCACCCGGGTGCCCAACACTTTCTCATACCCTGGCAGGAGTGGCAGGAAGGAGAGGGACTTGAAGGAGGGGGACGGTGGTTTGGGGGGCTTGGCAGGATTCTCCATTTTCCCCCTGGAGACCCTTCCCCAGCGTGCCACTGTCATGACTGCTGACACAGTGGCCCCACCAACTATGAGGTGTTGCTTAGAAACAGGCACCGACAGCCCTGGTGCTCTGGAGCCTTGACATGAAAAAAATAACACCATTCAGTCACTTCTCCCAGCCAGGTCAGGGTGAGACCTGACTCACATCCACCAAACTCACCGAGGCCTCATGTGGTCAAACACCAGATCGTTTATGAATAAAGCACAAAGCCATCAAAGGACCTAAACCGGTGGTCACTGGCCTGTGTGTGGTGGTGGTGGTGGTGGTGGTGGTGGTGGTGGTGGTGGTGGTGGTGGGGTTGGCCTCACATAGGAAGTGTGCATGGAAAACGAAACCATTCAAACAGGGCTAAAGATGGCACCTAAATGTCCCAGACCAAAGACAACTTGAGACATCAGAAGTCTCCTGGGCCCATATGCCTGGAGACCCACAGAAAGATAACTGACCATCTGTGAGGTAGGGCGTTTGCAGAACTGCTGAGGGAGGAGGCCAAAACGGAACATACATGGGACACTTCTACTAATAGATGAGTAAGATCCCTAGGACACTTCTGATAGATGAGTAAGATCCCTAGGACAAAAAGCCAGTGCCCACTCCAGGCACAGTCCTGAGGCATGCCTGGACATTCCCATGTGTCCTGACATGGGGACAGGAAGGTCAGAGGCAGGGTGGGTGACATGACCACAGTCTCCACAGGGTCACAGTCAAGGCGTGGGAATGACTCTGGGAGCTAGCAAGGGTGAGGACAATCTTCCCTGGGGTCTCTAGAAGGACCGTGCTGGGGACTGTGACTTCGGTGTGGTGAGGGGAACTTCAGTCTCTAACATGCAGAACTATAAATAAGGAAATAATCATTTGTTAAGTCATGTCACAGAAGGAAGTATGGGGGACCCAGGGACAGATGCCTGGGAGAAGGGATGGACAGACAGATAATGCACTGTCAGTCTGGAAGACACTGCCACAGGCCCTCAGCCATAACCACAGTGTTATCAGAAAGCAAGTCCTTACTCTTGGACGGAAGGGTGACCCTGCAGGCTGGGAAGGACTGACAAGGCCCCCTTACCCTCTGCAGCCACAGGTGTGGTGCTCTTCATCTGGCTCTGGCGTGTCCACTGAGCCTGCCTTGGACACAGAACCCTGAGTCCTGCTTGGCCTTCCAAGTCAGCTCCTATCCACTCACACTCTCCTTCGTTCAAATCCCCGGCCACCAAAGGTCTTGAGGGGCAACCTTTTCCAGCCTAAGGCTCCTCCTCTCCTATCAACCCAGCCCCACCCTCTGCTGCTCTGCCTCTAACACAATATTTCACTTGTCTCTGATTCTGCAACTGGAGTTCAGGCCTCCGGAGGTCAGGAGCTGTGTCCAAAACCAATTTCTCCATAATTAAAAGGGGGGGGGCTGGGCATGGTGGCCATTTATTTAATCTCAGAAATCAAGAGGCAGAGGCAAGTGGGTATCTGTGAGTTCAAAGACATCCTAGTCTACAAGTGAGAATGTGTGCCAAACATAAAAAATTTAAAAAGAAACTAGAAAACACATTCCAAAGTGTAAAACCTACTAATTACAGTTCGAAGGAAAACAAAACACCTACTCAGTGACCAATAAAAGCAGCATCCAGTAAGTTCTAGGACACCCAGGCCTTCTCCTTGTCCCCTCTTCTACATTGAAGGGGACACCCTCCTGAAAGCTGGGGTTTGTTTATTTATTTATTTTTGAGGCACAGGCTGCCATTGATCTTACCTCAGCATCCTGAATGCTGGCATCACAGCTTGTACCCCAAACCTGCTACTCTGGCTCTTTCTGTAAAGAGCTCTGTCTGTTCACAACACTTCACAACGCTGCTGAGTGCTGCCTGTGAGTGGCTTCTGAGGAGTTCCCCCATGTCCTCAGCTGACCTGCATCCTCCTCTTCCAGAGACTCCTCTCCCCGCTGAGCTTTCCTGTAGGTCATGACACTGCCACATACAATTCCTGCCCATGCTACCACCAGCCCAGGGCCACCACTCAAATTCTTAATAACGTCTCTTGGGCACTGGTGCAGGCATTCACGAAGGGGCATGCTACACAGTGGACCTGCTGGGCCACAGGCACTCAAGGGTTCCACTCTACCTCACGGATCCTTTCCACAGTGACAGGCCTGCCTCACCTGCCTCACAGGTGGGGGTGCACACTGCCTCCTCTGTGCCACCTGCAGGAACGCCCAAGAGTTCACCCTCAAACAACAGGGTGTGTAGGAGTGGCTAGTAACGGGGCCAAGACTTCTCTGAACCATGTGTGACGCTGCTTTGAATCTCTGAAATGCCCGTTCCCATTGTTTGCCCCTCTTCCTACTATATTGTCTTCTTTCTCTCTCAGAATGACAAGAATTCCTGACAGACTCTAGACACATGCTCTCGCTGATATTTCTTGCTAGCATTGTTGATAAGCTGGATGTCTTTGTTTCCAAATCCCTTCCTCTACGAGCACTGCTCATCGAATTTTACTTCACACTGCAACCCCTGGCAGGAATTTCCTCACAGTATTTTTGAGAAGTTCTTCTGATTTAAGTCTGCAACCCTGGCTTCTGTAATGGTGGCAACCGGTTTTCATGCATCCTCTGTAGGGCTCCATGGTGCCAAAATGCTGTGTATACAAGATTGCTTAGTAAATACAACATTGCCTGAGTAAATTCCATTAGATACTGTTTGGGCCAGAGCTCAAGTTTCATGCTTGAAGAGGAAAAAAAATCCCAAAACTTTGTATCAGCATTCTGACAAATTCTCTTACAGATCAGTGAGATTTGGGGAGCTCCTTCCCTTCTTCTGCCTATTTTTCATCACTGATTGAACCAGCAGTAAGGTTGAGGGAAAATAACAGCAACATGGGAACCAGAACCCAGGACTCTTACCCAAGATACAACATCCCTGAGATCCAGGTCTCTACTTAGGCACCAGGAATACAGGCAACAGCAGTCCACTCCTAGGCACTCATCCAAAAAAAACTGAAATTTTTTGCTTGCACTAAAAGTTTGTAAAGCAGGTTCCTGTCAGCCTTACTCACTAGCCAAAAGATGAAACTACCAAAATGTCCATCAATTGATGACCACAATGTGACCCAAACATAATACAGTGAAATATTACTGAGCTCTAAAAAGGAATGGGGCATGAGTACATGCTGTGGCATGAAAACATGAGGCTGAGGGACAGAAGTTAGACACAACACATGTATAAACATGTTTGCAATAGGGAGATCTGATCAGGAGCACTGACTGGGGGCAAGATGGGGCTAAAACTGCAGCTGATGGGGTGGAATTTCTTTGGGGGTGGTGGGAATTACCTGGAACTAGGGGGGTGACAACTGACCAGCACTGTAAATGTACTACAAAGTGCTAAGTTGCACATTTCAAAATAGCTAAAATGATGAATTTTGCCTCAAAAAAAAATCCACTGGGAACTTGGAAGATGGCTCTGCAGATTAAATGCTTGCTGTGCAAGGCTGGGGACCTGAGTTGAGATCCCTAGTAGTATGTAAGAGTGGAAAACAGTGGAACCAATTTGTAACCCCAGTACTGGGAGGGAAAAAGCAATCGAGGATCATGGGGACCAGTCAGACTAGCCTAAAGGAAACTCTGGGTTCAGTGAAAGACATTTTCTCAAAAAATAAGGTGGAGCGCAACACACACTGACCTGTGGCTTTCACACCCAGACATGAGCAACCCCCCCCCCCCACAACACACACACTCCACTAATAAAGTAGTGTTGAACTCTGCACTTCTGAAATATTCCCGAAATAACTAGAGTCACTCTGAAAAAAAGAGATCTTGTTCTTGGGGATTAAGTTACACTACAACACACTGTCCTTTTGCCACCACATGTAAAAGGGGCTAACACTTCCCAGCTACAGTGAGAATTAGCTGAGGTGATACATAAAAAGCACTGACTTCGCAACCGCTCAATAAACCTTAGGCACTAGCCAGGATTATTGCTCAGGGTTCGATGTTAGCTACCGCTATTTGTACTGACCCGACTTTAAGAAAAAGCTTCTAAGCACATTATCCCTATGGCTTCACTTTACTCCTTCCTTCAATCTCACGAGGAAAAGGACGCACAGTCACTTCCCAGGATGTCACAGCTAAGACCTGAGACTAAGGCACGGCTCAGAGCCCTGGCTGGTGGTCCATGAGAGTCCGCCCCCCCCCCCCCCACCGGACCGTGGTAACCTTTATCCCCTGCGGTCACCGCCCAGGGGTGCGGCTGAGTCCTGGTGGTGGAACAAGGACTCGCCACCTCGTTTCCCCATTCCTCCCCTGCGACGCCGGGCGCCGCCCAGCGACTCTGCAGAACCCACCCGGCTCTGCAGGATCTGCGCGCTTTCTTCAGCAGCGCTGCCATTCTGCATCAGTTCTGAATCCTAGAACCCATTCAGACCCAGCGGCGGGGAAAGAAGGATAAAGAGGCACCGAAAAAAGAGCGGTCCCAGGGCGTGTCGCGTGTGCGAGCCGTGGGGCGAAGATGAGGCCCGGGACACCTGCACCGGCTGCTGAGGGACCGCCGGGAGCACGGAACCAAGAGTTCGCAGCTACGGGGCGCGGCAGGGGGGTGGGGTGGGGACGTTCCCGAGGGTCGGGGTCCCCGGGGGCGTGGCCAGGGCCGGAAGCGGGGCGCGAGAGGCGCGGGCGCGATACCTGCAGCAAGCGGCGCGGTCTCTGAAGCCCGTCCCGCCGCCAGTCCGCGCAGCCGCCGCCCCGGACTCCGTCGCAGGTCCGCTACCCACGTGATCTGCGCACGCGCCCGGGTGGAGCTCCCCACTAGGCCCGCCCTCCGCGGCGTAACCGACTGCGCGTGTGCACTGGTTACCGCGACGACCAGGGAAGCGTTGGATAGCCAACGACTTAGTTAGCCAACCTTAGTGCCGGAGCTGAGTGGCGGGACGAGGAGTGAGCATGCACCCCGAGGCCTCAACCTCAGAGCAGCAGGCGGATGGAGCGACGGAACCCAGTCTGGAGGAGTCGGCGGGCGATCACAGCGGCGCGGGCCCAGGGGTCCGCAAAGAAGGTGCCATCGCGTCGGGGAGCCGAGGGGGCGAGGGCCCGTGTGCCTCACACATGCCCATTCACGCAGCTGGGAGCAGCCAGCACCCCTCACAAATGCCTGTCCATACAGCCATGGATCAGCCAGCATCCCACATGCATGCCTTCCCATTAACTATTAATGAATGCTGTACTTTTATTAATATAATCAATCCAGCACATATAGAACACAAGTTATTTATTCCAATGAATGTTTATCAGGTACCGCCAGTGGCTGGGAATTGTTTGCAATGAATGTAAGACTCAGTCCCCAAACAGTGTTCAGTGTCATCCAGCAGACCCCTCACAGAGAGAGCTCATCAGCTCTTGAGGTTACATGCATTTGAGGCTTCTAGGTGCCTTACAAGGTAAAAGTGCTTGCAACACTAGCCTGATAATCTGAGTTTGAACCCAGAAGTGCATAAATACAGTGGTTCGAATCTGTATCCCAGCAGTCCTAAAGTTAGGTCTGAGGCAGTGACTCTTTGGCTAAATTTTACTTCTGTGTAACTTGATATTCTTCAAGAAAACTTACTGGTAAATTCTCAATGACACCAGTTTGTCCTTTTAAATTATTTTTTTCACTGTGTCCTCCCCTTTTTTTAAAAAAAAAAAGTTTATTTTAGTGTGTGTGGCGGGGAAGAGATGTGCAGGTGCCCAAGGAGGCCAGAAGAGGGCATCAGATACCGTTAGCAATGCAAATGTCTTTAAGGGAGTGCTTGTAGAGAGCAGTGAATTCTTCTGCCTTGAAAATAACATACTGACAGCTTCATCCATCAGTAGGGATCATTCTCAAGAAGATATATGGGTATAAAAAAAAAAAACAAGCTCCACAAAAAGCACAGGATGCCATTTATATAAATCAAAACCATGACAGCCTAGGTTTGTTTTTTCTTTTGTTTTGGAGCTTAGGCTGGCCAAATCCAAAACCCAATGGAGAGTCTCCTTCCTAAGCCTCCTAGGTGCTGGGACTACAGGCTGAGATTGCCCATACCCATCCTAAATTTTTTTATCTTTACAAGTTGACTCTTCTTTTATTTTACAGAAATTAATGAGACCAAGGAAACATGTGTGGGTCCTTCTACAACATCCTGCCAAAGTCAGAAGCAACAGAGCGGCGACAGTAGGTTAGAGTGTCGCTCAGGCTATGCAAGAAATGACAGGGATGATCGGGGCCCCAGGTTTGTGTTGTGCGGCTTGGTAGTACCAAGCTACCAAGGAGTGCACAGTGATTGCCCTTTAGTCCCTTGCTCAGACAACAGCTGAGGAGCCTGCCTAGTTATTACCAGAACAGGATAAGAACAGCAGTAGCTTTTTAAGGAAGGGGGGGAGTTGTTACTTGTATATATTTATGTGTATGTAGGTAGCCATGGAGGCCAAAAGAAGGTGTTGGGTTCCCTAGAGCTGGAATTACGGGAGGTTATGAGCTGCCTGAAGTCTACTGGGAACTTGTCCTGTATCTTCTGTAAATGCTCTTAAATGCAGAGCTATCTTACCATGTCTCCAGCCCTGAGTTCTTTTTTTTGAAATAAAAAAAAGGATTTATTACTAGTGTGGGAGGAAGAATATGGAAACAAATGTGTACAGCCATATACCCTGGCACATATATGGAGGTCAAGAGACAACTTGCAGAAGTCCATTCTCTCCTTCCACTGAGGATTCCAGGGGTCAAACTCAGGTCTTCAGGCTTTGGTTCTACCCACTGAGCCATCTTGTCATCCCCACCCCCCATCCCCCAGGCCCTGCATTAAGACAAGGTCTCACTCTGTTGCTCAGACTGGCTTTCCCTGTGACCTTGCACACACGTGAACACGCAAGAACACATACATACAAACATACCAAAGGAAAGTGGAGAAGGAGGAGGAGGAAGATATAGCAAGAGGCTTCAGATTTAGGACTTTAGACAGAATGGATGGAGGAAAGCACCTGAGCTGGTGCCATGGCTCACATCTGCATTCCCAGCAGGGCTGAGGCAGGAGGTCCACAAGTGTGAGGCCAGCCTGGATTGCCTAGTGGGTTCCCAGCTGACCTGGGCTACAGAGTGAGACCCTATCTCCAAACCAAAGCAAACCAAATACAAACCTTAAAAGATGTTTCCCCACTGACAGGCTGAAACGAGCCTCTTGTTTGTGTTTTGCGTTTTAACAGGATGACTAAAGAATTCCTTCAAAAACTCTGCAAGCAACACAAGCTATACATCACCCCTGCCCTGAATGACACGCTATATTTACACTTTAAGGGTGAGTCCCAGGGGAGTCCATGAGCAGTGTCAGGAGGACAAAGTAGAAAACAAGCTGCAGAGGTCATCTTTGTGCTCAGATGCTATTTAAGTGGAACTCTAGCTTGACTGAATTCATAAAGGGGCAGTGTGGGTACAAAGGAGTCACCCTTGCTGCTGCTGCTGCTGCTGCTTCCTCGTCCTCTTCTCCTCCTCCTCCTCCTTCTTCCTCTTCTGATTTTTTGAGACAGGGTTTCTCTGTGTACTTTAGGTGCCTGTCCTGGATCTCGCGCTGTAGACCAGGCTGGCCTTGAACTCACAGAGATCTGCCTGCCTCTGCCTCCCAAGTGCTGGGATTAAAGGTGTGCCCCACCACCACCGCCGCATGGCCCTTGTTTCTTTGGTTGCTTGATTTTTCCCCCCTTGCAATATAAGGGGTGGAAGCAGGACCTCACACAGGCCAGGCTAGTACACCGCCACTGAGACACAGCCCGAGCTAGCCTCCTTTCCCTTCTTGTTTTGAAACAAGGCTCACCAAATTGCCTGGGCTGCCCTTGAACTCACTTTGTAGCCCAGAAGGATCTTGAACTTCTCATCTTCCTGCCTCACTCAACCAAGTAGGGATTACAGGCCTGCACCACCAGGTACATAACTAATTGATTTAATCTCAGTATCTCTCAACCCCTCCCCCCACACATACACACACACACACACACACACACACACACACACACACACACACACACACACTGAAGATAGGATCTTTTTATATAGTCATGCTAGCCTTGAACTTGTGGCCTTCCTGCCTCAGTCTGTTGAGTGCTGGCAGTTGAGGCTCCAGTCAGCACAGCTGGCTCAGAGACTGGGCAATTTTTAAAGCAGTGGGGCAGTTGTGAACCTTGGGCTTTGGAAGGGTATATTGTGAAGGAAGGAAGATTAGGAGGGTCTTTCGTCCTCTCAGAATGCAGAGGACCTGTGGCATCCTAGGGACCTGGGCTTGGTGTCCAGCCCCACACCTGCATCTGAGCTCAGGTTCATGGCCAGGACCATCCTGACCAGTGATGACCAGGATCCCCAGCTCTCAGTTGGGGCCCAGTGTGAGGTGGCTGACCTGCTTATCGCTCATCTATTTGTTTTTGTATTATTCAGGAAATCTTTCCTGAGAGCCTTCCATGCATGGGACTTTCTCAGTGCTGGGAACAGAGGTGGATGTGGCAAGGATGGTCTAGGGGTCCTGTTGGGTGGGGCAGGCATGGGTGGGCAGCTACGGGGAGGAGGGTGTTAGGCATGGAGGTATACCGAGAGGTACGCCGCTCAGCAGCACACAGGCCTCAGGGTTTAGAAGGACTTCCCACCTGTCTCCTCACTTCTGCCCCTTTGAAATTCTCCACCTGGCATCTGAGTATAAGCAGTGGTTAGAACAATGGGGGGGGGGGGTGTTCTGGGGGGAGGACAGAGACTAAGGAAGAGGAAGGAATAGGAACCAGTGTGTTAGGCTAGGTGGATTCGGAGTTAGGAGAGAGGTGCCTACCTTTGTCATGTGTCACTAGCTAATAAATCACCCTGAAGCTTAGCAGCTTCAAATACAGTATCTCACACAGGTTCTGAAGAACAGGGATCCATGTGTGATTATCTAGGTGGCTCTGGCTCAGGGTCCCTCTTGAGGAGTTGCCAAGTGCCCTCAATTACCTGAACACTGGGCTGGGGCTGGAGAATGGCGCAGTTCCCCACCATGTAAGCCTCTCAGTGGCTGCCAGCACCACATAGAGCAAGCTGCCAAGAGAAAGAACACTATGGGAATAGGGGTCCCAGGTCCAGAAATGACACATGCCACGCTTCTGCCTTACCTGTCGTCTCAGGGCCACCCTCTTCTCGCTGTGTCAACACAAGGGCCTGTGAAAAGCTGGGGTGGGGGCCTGCCATGTGGGAATGAGAAAATGGGTCAGAAGCCTTGGAGAGGTCAAGCAGGAAGACCAACAATGGGACTTAGCAATGAGGATGTCACTAGGGACTCCAGCCTGACATAGAGACTGCTGCTGGAGGGGCTGGGGGACAAAGGGGCTTTCCCTAGTGACGGTGGAGCCATGGGACAGGAGTGCATGAAAGAGACACACGGAGACAGAGACTAGCTCAGCAGGGACCCTAGAAGGCTTGGGTGTGGCCCAACACTAGAGGACTCACTGTCCAGGTGTGAGGCCTTGGGTTCAATCAAAAAAGGGGACAGCTTTGCAAAGAAAAGCAGTTACTAGCTGCACACGCCTTTAGTCCCAGCACTCAGGAGGCAGAGGCAGTCAGATCTCTGAGTTCCAGGACAGTGTGGAATATCCAGGACAACATAGAATGGCCTAGTCTCAAAAAAAAGCAAAAAAACCCATCTTTTTTAAAAAAGAAAGAAAAAGAGGAAAGAGATGTGGGTGTCTTTAATCTCTCAAGTGCAAGACCAAGGTGCAGGCAGATCCAATGCCTGCTTCCAAGATCCTGCTGTAGCCTTCGGGGAGCTGGGGTCACTGTTGTGCCACCATGCCAAGCAGTCTCTCTCTAAAAGGGCACTGATCCCATCATGTGTGCCCCACCCTCAGGAACTCCTCACCTCCCAAAGGCCCCTTCCAACACCATCACCCTGGAGGTAATGGTCTTCTATATCAGAATTTGCAGAGACCCAAAGTGGCAGCCTCTGCCAATAGGCAGAACCAACAGTGTCCAGGCCTCTCCCCTCTGAGCACACAGGGTCCTCACCAGCCCCTCCCCACCAGGGTTTGACCGCATTGAGAACCTGGAAGAGTATACAGGCCTTCGCTGCCTCTGGCTGGAGTGCAATGGTATCCAGAGGATCGAGAACCTGCAGGCCCAGAGCGAGCTGCGCTGCCTCTTCCTGCAAGTGAACCTATTGCACAAGATTGAGAACCTGGAGCCACTCCAGAAGCTGGACGCCCTCAACCTGAGCAACAACTACATCAAGACCATTGAGAACCTCTGTAAGCTTGGCGGCCCTGCTCTGTACCACATCCCGGCTGAGATTCCAGAGTGTGGGCCGGGAGCACATGCTACTGTTGCTCATTTGTGCCGCCTCCCCTCCAGCCTGCCTCCCTGTCCTGAACACGCTGCAAATGGCCCACAACCGCCTGGAGACCGTGGCAGACATTCAGCACCTCGGGGAGTGTCTGCGACTCTGTGTCCTCGACCTCTCCCACAACATGCTGAGTGACCCAGAGATCTTGAGTGTGCTGGAGAGCATGCCCTGTCTAGTAAGTACAGCATGCCATAGGCAGCATGCTTTGGGGTATGCTTCAGAAACATCACCCTCCCTCCTTCCCCTCCTTTCTTCCCTCCCTTCCTTCCTTTTCCCTTTTTGTAGTTGTGTGACTTTTCCTTGGGAGACTTGGACAAGTATCTGGTCACCCCTAATGGGGCACCGTCAAGAGAGCAAAGAACAGATTCCACCTAAATGTTAGTAAACCCGTGAGTTTACTGGGGTTACTTACAGGAGCATGGGTGACTCAAAGCCTGCATCACTGGGAAACCCACCCAGCACGATGGTACTCCTGAGAGCTGCTTCCCCAGAGCTCCCTGAGTAACTAGCAGGCAGCTCTCTCAGTTGCAACTGAGTATCTTCCAGATGACCTCAGCAAACAGCTGAGACCTGGGAGTTTTCGTTTTGTTTACTTCCTACGCCGTGTGTATTTCCTTATGTCTTTTGAGCATCCTGCCCTCCTTCCCTGGGAGAGGATGTTTCAAGCTGGAAGAAATGGCTTCAGAATAGTGCTTTCAGCTGAGTTTCTCAAGTGGCAGATGTCACCTGGGGATAGTTCCCTCCTATTTAAAACATTGCAGTGGCTATACTCAATACTTCCTACCAGCCACTCTACTAAATCCCCTTTTAATATGTGTGTAGAATATATATATATATACTAAATGAATATATATAAATATATGTTAAACACACACACACACACACACACACACACACACACACATTCTGTCGGTTCTGTTCCCCATTGGTCTCAGAAGTGTTCTATCCAGTGCTGATCCAGGCATTACTCAGGGTTACTATTCAATCAGTCCCTTTTGAGCTGAGCATTCCTTCTCTGCTGGGTTGTTGTTGTTGTTGTTGTTTTGTTGTTGTTGTTGTTGTTGTTGTTGTTGTTGCATTCATTTGACAAGGAAACTGTGTTGATGGCTGCATATCCTGGACCTGGACTTGGAGAACTCTGCCACTTCATAAGCTCTCATGACTCTGGTATTTCCGGGCAAATGAAGATAGTTGCTCAATTCTGGTTCAGCACCGTTCTGTAAGGTGCATCACGCCAGGCCTGAAGCCTCCCTCTCTGCAAGATGGATTAGTGAGCTCTCATGCGATGTGCCTGCCTGGCCTCACAATGTTCCCCATCATGCTTTGCGGGCTGTCTCGGAGGAGCCCCACGTGACTGTCCCTAACCCTCGTTTCCTTCTCTGTGTGTTTAAAAAGAACCTTGATTCATGTGGAGGAGCCAGACTCAGGGTTGGCTCCGTCCTCCCACCTGTCAATTGTCAGGACGGGTTGAGACCCTCACCACCTCTGACAGGGACCCTGAGGCTTGGTTTTGTTTGCATCACTGTGTAGTGTGAGCTGATCCTTGCTATCATTCTTATGTATGTGTGTGCGCGTATGGGTGTGTATGCATGTACGTGCATTTATGTGGAGGCTGGAGGTCAACCTCAGCTTATTGTTCTTCACATACATCTCCTCTTATAAGGATGCCTGTCAGGCCAGTAGGGCCTATCCCAATGACCTCACTCTAACTTAGTTACCTTGTCGATGATCCTGTCTGCAAATATAGTTACATTCTAAGGTACTGAGGGGGGAAAACTGGGGCCTGGGCAGGGGACATGGGGCAACACAGGACACTCCAGTCTGTTACAAAAGTGGTCACTTTTTGTTGTTGTTTTTGTTTGGGGTTTTGAGCCGGGATTTGTAATGCCTTTAAATCCCCTGAATACAATGTAGCCCTTAGAATACTTTTCTGCTTCCTGCTGTGAACTTTGAAAATACAGCCAGGGCAACGAAGAAGCCATGAGACCAGAGCATGGTGTGGTGATTTCAATAGGAACAGTCCCTTCAGGCTCATAGATTTGAATGCTTGGTCATTAGGAAATGGCACTACTTGACAGAGATTAGGAGGTGTGGCCTTGTTGGAGTAGATGTGGCCTTGTTGGAGCAAGTGTATTACTGAGGGTGGGCTTTAGGGTTTCAAGTGCTCATACCAGGCCCAGTGTCTCTCTTTCCCTGCTACCTATGGAACCAGATGTAGACCTCTCAACTATTTCTCCAGCACCATGTCTGCCTGCATGCCACCATGCTTCCCACCATGATGACAATGGACCAAACCTCTGAAATTGTAAGAAAACCCCAATTAAGTGCTTTCATTTATAAGAGTTGCATGGTCATGGTATCTCTTCACAGCCATAGAACAATGACTAAGATACATGGCAAGTTGAAAGCTAACTCATTTACATATAATATAGAAATGTTTCCTCAACAACATAAACCATTTTAGATATATAAAAAGTGTCTGATGTGATCAGGCAAACAGAATGCAAAGTGATTGAGTCTCATTAGCCCTCTCAGCTTCCTCAGGTGGAGTCCAGAAGGTGTACATCTGGCCATGGGAGAGGGTGCTGGTATTACTAGACCAACTTTCCTTACCGTATTCTGACCCCAGGGAATCTGGCACTAGTAGGAAAGGCCTCTCCTGGTGGCCCATACATCCTTTCCCAGTCTGTGCCTCTTGGTGTGTTTTGTTATTGTTTGTTTGGAGACAAGATCTCCTGTAGCTAAGCCTGGCTTCCCTCAGCCATTAATTCTTATTTGTTGCCCCTGCGAATGTTTCCTTAAAATGGGTCCTAGGTAGGAAGAACCAAAAACAAATAGACTGAAGTGTGTTTTGGTGAGAGGCGATGAGAAATGCAGCTAATAGAACCATTGAGGCTGGCAAGGGCTTTGGGGATGTTCTCCAGTATGGCTCCAGAAGAACCCGTCCTTCCAGGAGTAGAGAGGAGGGTGGCTGAGCAGTCTGGGCCACTTCAGTGGCACAGCACAGGAGCCCTTCTTATTGTCCTGTCACCAGTATGTGCAGTGACAGTGTGTGCAGGATGTCAACTGCACCAGGATGTGCAGTGACAGTGTGTGCAGGATGTCAACTGCACCGGGATGTGCAGTGACAGTGTGTGCAGGATGTCAACTGCACCGGGATGTGCAGTGACAGTGTGTACAGGATGTCAACTGCACCGGGATGTGCAGTGACAGTGTGTACAGGATGTCAACTGCACCGGGATGTGCAGTGACAGGGTGTGTAGGATATGCAGTGACAGTGTGTACAGGATGTCAACTGCACCGGGATGTGCAGTGACAGGGTGTGTAGGATATGCAGTGACAGTGTGTACAGGATGTCAACTGCACTGGGATGTGCAGTGACAGGGTGTGTAGGATGTGCAGTGACAGTGTGTACAGGATGTCAACTGCACCGGGATGTGCAGTGACAGTGTGTGCAAGATGTCAACTGTACCAGGATGTGGTGCTGGCATTTCATTTTGCTCAAGAAAATTGTGTTATTCTGAGGGCACATAATGTTATCATCTTGTGTTTTATTACACTGTGTATACTATATGTTTGTGTGTGTGTGTGTAGTGTGTATGTGTGGTGTGTGTGCAGTATGTGTGTGTGTGTGTGTAGTGTGTATGTGTGTGCATAGTATGTATGTAGTGTGTAGTGTGTATTTGTGTGTGTGTTATGTGTGCAGTGTGTGTGTATGTAGTGTGTAGTATGTGTAATGTGTATTTGTGTGTGTGGTATATGTGCAGTGTGTGTGTGTGTGTGTGTGTGTGTGTGTGTGTGTGTGTGTGTGTGTGTAGGCACAGATATGTTGGGTAGGGAATGCATGTGGAGGTCAGAGGACAACTTTCAGGAGTTGGTTCTCTCCTTCTACCATGTTAGTTCTGGGGACTGGACTCAGTCATCGGGCTCGGCAGCCAGTGCCTTTACCCACTGAGGCCTCCCAGGGGCCCCGGCTGTCTGGCTTTGATAATCAGTTTGGCCCTGCATGTTGCTTTGCAGCGTGTGCTGAACCTGATGGGAAACCCAGTGACCAAACATATCCCTAACTACCGCAGGACAGTCACTGTTCGTCTGAAGCAACTGACTTACCTGGATGACAGGCCGGTTTTCCCCAAGGACAGGTAAGAAAGGAGACCTTGGGTTGTGTGCATTTGAGTGCTTGCCAGTCAGCACACTTGGTAGACTTTCAAGTTTTCTGACTTTTGAGCATTTTCACAAACCGGTAAATACCCTCCGGACCCATTTAATGGTACCATCACTGCCAAGGACAGGAACAGGAGCACTTGCCCACAGATTGTGTGTGTGTGTGTGTGTGTGTGTGTGTGTGTGTGTGTGTGTGTACCATGGCACACCTGTGGAGGTCAGCTTGCACTGTGTTGGTCCTGGGACTGAGCTCAGGTTATCAGACTCAGCAGCAAACTCCTTTCCCTGCTGAACCATCTCGCTGGCTCTTGTCTCTGTTTTGACTCTTGGGACCAATGCTTCTGTAGGCATTTGTGTGCACACACTTGTGCAGACACAGGTTAGATCACCTTAGATAGATATACAGGAGTAGAATTGATGGGTCAGATGCCAGCCTCATGCTGGGCCTTTGAGAAGCCACCATTTCTAAAATGCCTCACCACCTTCCTTTCCTTCCAGTATTTTGAGAAGATCTGAGTTTTCTGCATCCTTGCCAAAATCTATCAATTTCACTCCTGCTGTGGGATGCTAAGTGGAGGCCTGTCGTGTTTGTAATCCACACCTCCCTGGTGGCTCTTGTAAGGTGGTTTTTAATTATGCACTGGTGATTTGCATCTGTTCTTTGGGAAATGTTGGCTTTGGGAAATGTGTCTCTGTTCATTTAAAACAACAGTGTACCTTTCTAAAGGAGCAGTTTTGGCTGAACTAAGCAGGAGTACAGAGTTCCCATCCCCCTCCCAGTTTCCCAGGATGAGCATCTTGCATCCTTGGGTACACTTGTTAAACTGATGAACCAAAGTTGATGTAGGATTAGTAAATAAACTCCAAAAACTTCTGAAGATTTTTTACTTTATTTATTTATTTATTTATTTATTTATGTGTGTGTGTGTGCCATGTGTGTGCCATGTGTATGCCATGTGTGTGCCAGCTGCCTGGTGAGGCCAGAAGAGGGTATGGGATCCCCTGGAGCTAGAGTTACAGGCAATTGTGCGTTGACCAATGTGACACTGGGAACTGAATTCATGTTCTCTACAGGAGCAGCAAGCACTCTTAACCACTGAAGCATCTCTCCAGCTCCTTAATTCTGAAGAAATGAATGAGTTCAGGGGGCTGAAGAGATGGCTCAGTAATTAAAGTGCTTCCCTCATGAGCATGAGAATTTAAATTTGAACCCCAGAACACACATAAAAAGCTGGACACTATGGCATGCACCTGCCATCCCGGCTCTGGAGAGGTAGAGATAGGGCTACTGGACTGCACTGGCCAACCGGCCCAGCCTACTCGGGGGCTTCAGGTGCCAGGAGGAGGCCCTGTCTCAAAAAGAAGGTAGATAGTCCCTGAAAAGGAAAGACACCTGAGGTCATACCCTGGCCTCCACACACATAGTCACATGTGTGCACCTGCACACACAAGTACACAGAGGAATGAATAAATTTGGCCAGACAGCCTATGTTTATAATTTTAACCTATGCAAGTTGTAAAGAACCTGATAGAGAAATGGCTCAGGTGTTAAGATGTCATCTGTATGCTTATGGTATACATACATACACGTAAAAGAAAATATGAATCTTTAAATACAAGATTTATTATCTGCATTAATTCAGACCTATATCCTCCTCCCAGGTCCCCCCCCCCCCCCCCCCGCCACTTCTCTGCCTCCCAGGGTGTCACACTTCCTAGAACTCATTATTTAGCCTAGGCTGGCCTCAAACTCATGGCATGGCAATCCTTCTGCTCTGGTGCAGACAGGCATGTGCCCATGCCCAGCTCCCAGTTCTGTCCTTTGTCCTTACCTAGGGCATGTGCAGAGGCGTGGGCACGAGGGGGTTACGCAGCTGAGAAGGAGGAGCGGCTTCAGTGGGAGAGCAGGGAACACAAGAAGATCACAGACAGCCTGGAAGCCTTGGCCATGATCAAGCGGCGGGCTGAGGAACGAAAGAAGGCCAGAGACAAAGGTACGCCCCAGACTGGAGCTGTGCAAGCTGTGGCTTGTGACCCTTTCACATGAGCCTGGTGTACAGGTATAGAAACCATACAAAGGCCACACACTCCTGCAGATAGATCACAGATTGTCAGAACAACGCTTTGCTAGACATACAGTTTTCTCATTTAATGAGGAAAGCTGATTTGCATGCTAGTGGAATGGATATGCTTGGTTATTTTTACATAAAGAATTAAACCTTGGTAGCTTCAGAGATGGCTCAGAAGTTAAGAGCACTGCTGCTCTTGCAGAGGACCTAGGTTTGATTCCCAGAACCCATATGGTGACACAAGCATCTGTAACTCTAGTCCCAGGGGATCTGACACCCTCTTCTGGCTCCCATGGGCTCTAGGCACCCATGTAGTACACAGACATACATCAGGCAAAACACTCACACACATAAAAACAAAAGAGAACAAGCCCTTGGCTGGTGGTGGAGATGTCGGGTGTAGAGCATCTGCAGGCATTTACAGTTGATTGACACTGTGGTTTCATAGGTGACAGTGCTGAAGCCCTGAGAGTACATAGCATGAAAGGACAGAGCATGCTTAGGACTGCTTCAAAAACTGTGGGAAATTCTGTCTTAACCCCAAGCCAAAATTCATCTGGAGTTTTTTGAAGCATGAATCCTAATTAGTCTTAACAATAAAAACCCAGAGTCAGGGTGATACCTGAAAGATCAGAGCCACAGTCACTCCTTACCTCTATGAAATCTCAGACTGAAAGGAGGGGATCTTGTTTCTATGAATCCTTATATTCCTGTCTCCACCTCCCTAATGCTGGGATCAAAGGCTTTTGGTGGTATTGTGTTCCCCAAAAACTGTGCACGCTAACAAACTTATCTGGGGTCAGAGAATAGAACAGCCACAATATTAAACATAGAGGATAAGCAGTGGTAGCACATGCCTTTAATCCTAGCATTCCAGAGGCAGAGATCTACCTGGATTTCTGTGTGTTCAAGGATACAGCCAAGCATGGTGACTCATGCCTTTAATCCCAGAAAGTGAGCCTTTAATCCCAGCGAGTGATGGCAGAAAGCAGAAAGATATATAAGGCGTGAAGACCAGAAACTAGAAGCATTTGGCTGGTTAAGCTTTTAGGTTTTGAGCGGCACAGTTCAGCTGAGAGCCATTCGGATATGAGGACACAGAGGCTTCCAGTCTGAGGAAACAGGATCAGCTGAGGAATTGGCGAGGTGAGGTGGCTGTGGCTTGTTCTGCTCCTCTGATCTTCCAGCATCCACCCCAATACCTGGCCTCAGGTTTCATCTTATTAATAAGAACTTTTTTAAGATTCCTGCTACAAAGGCTTGAGATCCCAAGTGCTGGGATCAAAGCTGTGTGCCACCACTGCCTGGCTCTGTTTCTCTTTTAGACCGGTTCAATCTCAAGTAGCCCAGCGTGGCCTTGAACTCCTGATCTTCCTGCTTCCTCCTCCCAAGTGCTGAGATTAAAGGTGTGTGCCACCACCACCTGGCCTCTATGGTTAACTTGCTCTGCCCTTTTAATTTTTAATTTTGTGTGTGTGTGTGTGTGTGTGTGTGTGTGTGTGTGTGTGTGTGTGTGTGTATTCATATAGGCACAGGTATGTTGGGCAGGAACAGGGCCTTTCACAAAGTCCTGGTTGCTTCCTGAGGCAAGGGCTTGTCAGCAGCTGTCAGCCTGTGTGACCCTGGGGTCACACTCAAATGACCTTCATCAGCAAGACTACCTTCCAGTCAACCTAATAGCACATCCCTGTAATCCCAGCTCAGCCTAGAGGCCAAGGCAGGAGGAACGTCTGAAGCCAGCAAGGCCCTGACAAAACAGAAAAGAAAGACTCAACTATTTTCTTCCCTTACATTATAGGAACTTACTGTTCTGGAATCTAGTGGGCCAGCCTTGTGTGTGGTGGCATGTGTAGCCTATATTTCACTGTGCATGCATATATATGTTTTCATATAAAATGCTATGACTACATTACCTCCCACCCGCCTTTGAGATATAATACCCTGAGGAGAGAGGTGGCTCAGCAGTTAAGAGCAGTGGCTGATGATCTAGACCACCTAGGTTCTATTCCCAGACCGTCCAGTGTCTGATCATGCCAGGATTTAAAAAAAAAAAAGAGAGAGAGAGATAATACCGTAACTATTTTCCACAGATGCTTTCTTATAGATTTTTTTTAACCAATTTTTATTTTGGAATTTTCATGCTTTCAGAAAAGCCGAGGAATCATAAACACAAAGGCTATGTTGTTTGTGCCTATTTGGAATGGATGGAGTTTTAAATTTTACACACACACACACACACACACACACACACACACACACACACATCTTAGCACATGTATTTCTCTGAAATGTTTGAGTGGATTGATTGATTGGGTCCCTATGTAATCCAGACTGGCCTCAATGTGAAGCCCTCTTATCTCTGCTTTCCTGGTGCTGGGATCACTGGTGGTCACTGTTACTTTGCTATTTCTGTGAAGAGACACCATGACCATGTCAACTTATAAAATAAGGTATTTAATTGGAGGCTTACTTACAGTTTCAGAGGGTGAGTCCATGACCATCATGGTGGCGATCATGGCGGCAGGCGAGCAGTCATGGTGCTGGAGAATTAACTGAAAGCTTACATCTGATCCACAAGCATGAGGCAGAGAGAGGACAGAGGAGAGAGGGGAGAGGGGAGGGGAGAAGGGAGAGAGACAAGAGCATGAACTGGAACGATGGGACTTTCTAAACCTCAAAGCCCAGCCCCAGTAGCACACCTCCTCCAACAAGGTCACATCTAATCCTTCCCAGGTTCCACCAACTGGGGACCGAGCATTCAAACACGTGGTCCTATGGGGGCCATTCTCCTCAAAACCACCACAGTCACCATGCCTGGCCTCTCCTGAACTGTTTGAAAGTAAAGGTAGACCCCAAATCCTTGCCTGCCATGTCCTCGGGGGCTGATGTTGTGCTCTCTCCATGGCAGAGTGCTGCCCATCGAGCTGTGAGCAGAGTAATCCCTTATTGGAGACATTCATCTGCCTTTAGTTATCATATGAACACTCCCTCCACACACCTATTTTTTTTTTAAGACAGTCTCACGTAACCCTGCCTGGCCTCCAACTTGCTATATAGCTGAGGATGACCTTGAACTCTGATACTCTTGACTCTACCTCCTAAGTTCCAGGATTACAGGTGTGCAAACCATGCCTGCCTAACGCTTTGATGAACTGTGCCCCTGACAACTCCCTGCACCCAGTCTCTCAAGTTCATGGACATACAGGTGCTCTTGTCCTCTCAGGCAGCTCCAAGTTCAACTCTGGACTTTACTTCTCTAGGGGAGACACCCCTGCCAGACAGTGAGGAGAGTAGCTCCACCAGCCCAGAGGCTCAGGAGAAGCCGCCCCTGGGAGAAACCCAGGAAAAGATAGAGTTATTTGTGAAGGGGAGCTTCAAGGCCAAAGATGAACTGTTCCCAGAGAAGCCAGGTGGAGAAGAGGAGCTGGCTGTGGTGGCGGACAGGACAGTGGAAGAGCCAGACCTGTCTGGGAGTCTGGCTCAGTCCCAGATACCCTTGGTGGCCACTGCTGAAGGTAAGGCAGCTGGGATAATAGAGGGCAGCCTCTGACCCTGTGCACAGCTATGACCTCTGACCCTGTGCACAGCTATGACCTCTGACCCTGTGCACAGCTATGACCTCTGACCCTGGGCACAGCTATGACCTCTGACCCTGGGCACAGCTATGACCTCTGACCCTGCGCACAGCTATGGCCTCTGACCCTGCGCACAGCTATGGCCTCTGACCCTGCGCACAGTTATGGCCTCTGACCCTGCGCACAGTTATGGCCTCTGACCCTGCATAGCTATGGCCTCTGACCCTGCATAGCTATGGCCTCTGACCCTGCGCACAGCTATGACCTCTGACCCTGCACACAGATATGACCTCTGTCCCTACACAGCTGCTGCCTCCACCTTTCTACACCAAACAGAAATCAAGACAGCCCCTCACAGTCACACCCACAGGCCAGTCTGATCTAGGCAGTCCTTCACTGGAGGCTTTCCTCTCAGATGATTCTAGGGCCCAGAGTCTAGGCTGTCTACTGATAGGTAACCCCAGACTTCCCCAGGATGCCACAGAGACCTCCTCGGAACATTTTGTCCATAAGGCCATGGACACAACATTCAGAGCCCCCAACCTGACAAGTCTGACGTCTGGCCCAGGAAGTAGGCCCTGCTGCATGGAGAATCCTGGGAGTGCTGCTGTTCTCATGAAAGGATTAGGTGTCAGGGCTTCAGGAATTACCTTGCAAGTGAAGAGGCCTGGGCAGGGCAGAAACTTGGCAATCCACCCAGCCGGACCTGATTCTCTTGAATCCATGCTGCCCACCCCCAAAGGTTTAAATTAAGAACAGCCACCTGTCTTTGTTCTGCAACATCTTTAAAAAGCCCCTTGTATCCAAGTCCTTTATAGGATGTGTGGGCTTGGTGGGAGTGGGGGCGGGAATACCCCTAGCCTGCTCCCAGGACCTTAGGGTCAGTGGTTCCAGTGTGGGGGCTAGGGTATCCCAGGCTCAAGAGAGGCAGGAAATAGAGGACAGAGAGCAGGGCAGGGAGGAGGCATTCAGAGCCAGTCTAGAGAAGAGTAGGAGGCAGGGAGCTCAGGTATACCATGCTGTGCATCAGGAGAGGCAGGAAATAGAGGACCAGGGGTGGGGAGAAGAGCCCCAGTGGCTATCCAGAGGGACGCGGGAAGCAGGGCCTTCGGCATGGTATTGGAAAGCCACAGGCACCAAGAGAAACCTGCTCTTGGTGCCCTGCCCTGCTCATCAGCTGTGCATATGGCTCTCCTGGCTTTGATGGGACCCTGTGCCAGGATGTCTGTCTGGGGACATGCCTTACTTTATTGCTTATGGAACAAGGGAAGGCTGCTGTGTCTGGCTCAGGGTAGGATTGTCAGACCCGTGACCTGCCTGTTGTGAGCGTCTGGGAAATTTTTCTGTTTAGCAAGGGTCTGCTGTGGCTTTCCACACATGGGCGTGCTGTGGCTGGCATTTGAAGGTAAGGGGCTTCTGAGTTCAGCATGTAGGGCTGTGTCACCACCTCGACTACAGATGTCATACACGGATCTGCGGGTCAAGATGGACTTCCTGGCTTATCCACTCCTCTCCTGTGCCCTGGTGCTCAGCCCAGATGGAGGGGACAGTGAGTGAACAGACCACACAAGGACAGGGCTTAGGAACTTGGCAAGGAGGGCCTGGCAGAGGAGGACCTATAGTGTTTCCACCCATCCAGGCAGCCTTGCTGTGGTAAATGGCACAGGTCCCTGGCCCTGGAGAGCAGGTGGCCATGTACTTGATGGACAGGCAGGGCAGGCTGGCGGAGAGGCCTCCACCAGGGCTAGGCTGCAAGGTTGGCCTCTCTGGGCTTTGGAAGCAGCTATTGTCCTGAGCACGTCCCTTTCTTGCTGGGCAGTCAGGCTGTCTACTCCTAGCTTGGCTGCTTCTGTAGACTCACCTCCTGTCACAGCAGGGCCAGCTTCTTCCTGTCTTTTCTCAGCGGGATGTGGAGGTGCAGCCCTGTCCTCAGTAGAGGACTCCTGAAGCTTCCATCATGGCGGCTGTCCAGCCACACCCAGGAAGGTCTGCCCTTCCACCTTAACCTCTAGCTTGTCGTCCCAGCCTTTGTGTCTGACATCAGTGCTGGGCTTAGTAACTTCTCACTGCTGTTCCTCAGAGTCCACGTCCTCAGTGGCAGCTACTGATGGGGCCAGAACCGAAGACACAGAGGCCATTGCCCTGGAGACCAAGGAGAGGCTTTTCATCGATGTGAGCAGGGGGCTGGTCAAGCTGAGGGTGGGGTGACACCTTTGTGGTCCTCACTGTCTATCAGGAGTTCCCCTGGGAGCAGGTACAGCACAGACACCCAGGCAAACCCCCAAGTCCACCCTACTCATATTCATGTTTGGGAGGCTGGTCCATTTACCTCCCCAGGCTGTGAAAGCCACACTAGAGTTTCCAGGGATATTATAGTGCAAAGTGCAGTTCTGTGGTCAGCCCTGGAGTCATATGTCACTGAAGCCTGCTGGGCCTTACACCCACAGTCTGGCAGGTGGCTCCAACCACCTCATTGGCTGGTCCCTACTCTGGCTTCCTGCTGGTTCACCATGGTGTGATTGTCCAGTGTCCCTCCCAGCAAAGGTTGTTAGAGCTGTGTCACCCATCCCTCCCCAAAGCTCCTCCCATTTAGATGACTGTATAATGTATTTCCTGCCTGCAAGGCATGAGAAATCACAGTGTCCCGTTGTCCCAACGACTGTAATTCAGGGGGCATGCAAACCCATGTGAGCTGGGGCTCACTCTGTCTGCTTAAGGCCTAAGCTTTGCATTCAAAAACTGACCATACAGGACACCATGAGGATGTAGCTGAGTCCTTACTCTGAGGCTGCCTTACTTGAGGCATGGTATGTACTAAGTGTTCTGAGATATGTAGTATGATCATCTCAATATTATGGAGTAGGAACTGGAGAAACAGAGAGGTTAAGCAGCTTGCCCAAGGCCACACATCTAGGAAACGGTGGTGTGGTTTTCTGGTTTTCAGGAGGTACTTGAGGCTCAGACTGATATATAAGAGGTACTTTTGAGTTCAGGTTCCCCATGACACAAGGTGAAGAAGCTGTGACAGTCTTCTCATTGGTTAGGTGGCCGGACTTGAAGTAGCAGTGTGGCTTTGAGCATGCCAAAGTCTTCAGGTGGGCATGAGTGGGAGTTACTGAGGGGCCTTGGTGATGGTTCCCTTAGGACATCTTGTCTCCTGTTGACACTTTCTTCTATTGTGTCTCTGGGTGATATGTGGTCACTGGCTCTTTCAGGACCTGCCTGACTTGGAAGATGTTGATGGCATGGACATATCAATAGAAGACCAGACAAAGGTCAGCACGCTCTTCCCTATACCCCAGAATGGCCTCAAACTTGTGGTAGCCCTCCACCTGCCTTGGTCTGCCACGTACTGGAATTATAAGCATGTACCATGCCTAGTTCTTTTGCTTTTGAGACAGGGTCTCACGGTGCAGCCCATGGCTGGTCTGGAACTTGCTGTAGACTAGGCAGGCCTTGAACTCAGAGATCCACCTGTCTCTACCTCCTGAGTACTGGGTTTACAGGGGTGTACCACCATGCCTGTCCCTTAGGGGCCATTTCCTTCTCATGAAAGTGAACTGCCCTTCTGAGCACAGTGACCATGTTTCCCTCACTGAGGAAACAAACCACTCTCTGGCCCCTCGGAGAGCTTATTCAGCCACTTGGGCTTTCTGCTGCATGTTCTATTGGTGGCTGCATGAAACAAACTGGGGTGTTGCCTCATGCTGTGTTCCTATGCAAAGCTCCCCAACTCATCTACTAAAGCTATACCTAGTGGGAAGGCACCTGACTCTCCACCCCGGGCATAACCAGGAGCCAGCAAGCCACTGTGCCAGCTCCTGTCCCTAGAAGAGGCTTTGGAAGGAACCTCTGCACGAGGTCTCACATCCAAACAGGCACACAGGCCACTACACTGTGGGAACTGGGGTCCAGGAACAAAGTCCTGAAGAGTTGCTGGGCTATGGGGTGTGGCAGAGGCTAGAATCCAGACACTGGTAGGGTGTGGTATAGGGAGCTATGTGGATGGGAAGTAAGCATGGAGAAACTGCTGGTTGAAGTGTCCATCCTGAGGCCCTGTACCAGCCTGCTTTCTCCCTAACCCTGCACATGCTTTCCTGTATTGTGACCATGGGAAAATCAGACACAGTTCACTCTCTCTCACCAGGAAACGGGCATCCCGAAAATCCAGGTGGTTTCCAGCTTGAGTGATGACAGTGACCCTGAACTGAATGACTCTTCTCTCCCCATGCTTGAGCACACTCCCACAGGCTCCACAGGTATCCTCTCAAACATATTTGCAGTCTGCAAGGACTCCTCAAAGGCAGCCAGGGTGCCTCTCACAGACATATGTAAGCCAACAGCAACAACGGAAGTGGAAACCCAAGGTCAAGTCTTCAGCACCACCCGTCCACAACCCCTCATCCAGGAACTGGGAGAGGATGGGAGGGGAGAGAATGAACCAAACCAATCACTCCCTGCCCAGTCCAGTGAAGATGGAGACAGCCAGCTGCCTGAAGCCACCCCACTAGGTAACACTCCAGAGGCTACTGTAGGGAGGCGAACCAGAGAGGGGGAAGCAGATGGGGGGTTCTGCCCCATTCATAGGTGACTACTTGGCTGTGGTGTGTCACCTGGCCCTGTGGTTCCAGGCCAGAGGTTCTGAGGAGGGAGGGGACCACAGACACTAGGGCTAAGTGACGAAAGCATTGGTGTTAGTCAGTGAAGGCACAGCAGCTTAAATCACAGGCCTGCTGCTGTGTGCAGACGGGCAGGGCAGTCTGGGCAGCCAGTCAGTACAAACAGAAGACTAGCCCAGGGTTGGATGTGCATTTTAGGTGAGTACTCGCCCCATGTTCCTCTTGCCCAACAGTAAGGGGCATATCTGAAGGACTCTGTGGCTGGCCTGGATCAGTGCTCAGCAAGAAGGGCAGCTCTACCCAAGTACTGACTTGTTCTCTCCTGACTCTTTAGGAGACAGAGCTGAGAATGAAGCACAGTCTTCGTTGGACCTGGGGGAGCCCAGCCCCAGGGCAAGCCTGGAAGATATGAATTTGGCTTGGACTGAACCCCAAGGCAGTCTACACTGTTAGGCTAGCAGTGGTGAGGTGGACGCAGGGCACTCTTTCCTGTGTACCACAGCTGGTACACTTTGGGACCCTGCACAGCATGTGCTCTTCAGCCACATCTGTGTGCCTTGTACCCAATGCATCAGTTTCCCTGGTTACAGACCCCAGGATTACATAAATACGTTAAGACCCACACAAGTCAGCATGTTACTGGGCTGCCAGTCAGGTTCCAGTGGGATGAGACCAGAGACTCCACCCCACCCCACTACACCGTCTGTGTGTGCATCCCCAAGGTGGAGGGAGTAGGGCTTTACACATCAGACCTGGAAAGGTCCACAGAGACACCATCTTCTCTGCTCATATGACCATCCAGCTCGTGGCCAGTGGACAGGTTTATTCAGTCCCCGAGCCAGAGCCAAAGCACCAACTCCTACAGAGCCCATGTGGACTGTCACACAAACAGTCCCCAACAGCAGCTGCCGACCCACATTGTGCCACCACAGGAGGCCATTTCCTCTGAGGGCAGGAGGCTAACACTGACACACAGGCTCTACTTTCCAGCAACTCCGCTGCAATGAGATGCAGGGGGAGGCTCTGCCCTGGGAAGTGTATCCAGATCCCCAGGCCACAGGAGCTGCCCCTTGACCATGGCTGCTCAGAGCTTCTGTGGCGTGGTCTCCTGACTTCTACTCCATGCAGCACTGAAAACAGTAGTGGGAGCCGTGTGTGACAGCCCACACTGGGCAAGTGGGGGGGACTAAGGACCCATGGGGTCCCCACATCAGTGACCCTGAGGCAGCCTCTGCATCCGGCGCTCTGGAATAACCTGCCATCAAATTCATGAAACAGACTTGCTCCCCATTCCTTCAGCTGGGCACACTGTCCTTGGGAGGCAGAGACTCTGTCCTGGAGACCATGTTGGCTAAGCTCAGTGCAAGGCTCCAGGATGAAGGCTAGATTTTCAGGCATGGCTCTCCACACTCAGAAGCCCATTCGTGGCTTCTTCCGGGGAGGATGGGAGCCAGAGAGGAGAGGTGCTTGTTGCCTGAAGGGCATGGACCGGAGGCTGGAGGCCTGGGAGGGCGGTGTAGCCACAGGTCCTGGAGTGTCCTTAAGTGGCAGCTTGGCCATGTAGTCCCGGAGGGTCTGCCGACGTTCACGCTGTACACCTTGGGCCCACAGCTCCTGTGTCAACTCCTGGGAGGGTGGGGTCCCTGGAGGCCGAGGCCAGGCCTCTGAGGTAGAATGGTCTTGGCTACAAGGGAGGCTGCTGGTATCTGGGAAGTCCAAGTAGCTCGTAAGTGAGGAAAAGGTACTAGACAGCTGAGTCCGGCGCTTAGGCCGCTTGGTCTGTGTCTGGGACCCTGAGGTCTGACTTTGATGCCTTTTCCACCAGGAGGCTACCCCACCTTCCCAGGCTTCTGCCAAGCGCTCAGTGAGCTCATCCTGCTGGCTGCACTGAGGTGCAGGGGGCGGCTCTGCCCTGGGGAGTGTACCCAGATCCTCAGGCCGTAAGAGCTTCCCCTTGGCCATGGCTGCTCGGAGCTTCTGTGACATGGTCTGGCTCTTCTGCTGCTCCATGTGGCTCAGAAAACGACGGTGGGAAAAGGTGGGGGCGGCCCAGACTGGACAAGTGGGGGCCAGCTCCATCAGGGCCTCCATCCAACGGCTACAACGGACAGTGGCCTGAGGGGTCCAAGAGGACTGGTCCTCAGGTGCTACTGCCTTGGATGCAGGGCCCTCTGGGGCTGAGTGATCACGTGGCTCTCCTTCTCCAAGACTAGAGGCTGGCTGGAGGCGTAGGTGCTGATAGAAGACGTCCCCAGCTGCTGACAGCTGGAAGAGCAGCAGTGCTGGGGCGGAGGCACAGGGTGGGGCGGCAGCCAGACCTAGACAGGGAAGGAGAAGAGTTGCAGAGCCTGGCAGCAGCCCCTCCCCACAGCAGCCCCAAGCCCTTTGTGCCCATCCCACCTATGACTGGTGCCTCCAGACGTTCCTGCAGCTGCTGCTGCCTCTTGGGTTCCAGTGGAGGAAAGGCAGAGAGGGAGTCGATGATGGAGGGCAGAGACTGAGGAGGTCCTGCCAGCTGGGGCATGGAGATCCCCTCTCCTGGAGGAAGGACAGAGAGCTAGGTATACCAGCCCCAGCCCCTTCCCCAGCCCATCTCCATGAGCCTCCCGCCTGCCTGGCTGACCTGTTATATGCAGCAGCTGAAGCTGTCCACCCTGGCCCCCCAGTAGCAGGGGCCATGGGTAGCCAGGGCTAGCTGGGGGTAGTAGGCGAGCAAGCAGGGGTGCAGACGGCAGGCCATGGTCCCACTTGAGCATTGGCACCAGGGGGAGGCGCTCATCCATCAGGTATATTGAGAACTGAGGAAGAGGGAGAGCTGGGCATGGCTGATGCCTGGCACCAGCCTTCCAATAACCCTTTCCAGGCCACACAGCCTGTAGGAGGTACCCAACGCCCAGAAGAGGTCACTCCCATCGGCATTCAAGTCCCTCTCAACTTGGCCTACCAAATTTAGAACATGTATTTCCTGGACAGGCAGCACCATCCCAAATGGATTCTCACTACAGACATGAAGAAAGCTCCCAGTGGCAGACTCCCGGGCCACCTGGGACCCTGAGCTACAGTCAACCTCTGCGTCCTCCCAGCTTCCAATCTGATTTGGCAGATGACCGAGTTTGCCTGCCCTAGTGAGGTCACATGCACAGGGACCCAACACTCCCTGGTTCCTATGGCTGTGTATCAAGTGTGCTGGCAGGAACTCTGGTGAAGCCTGAGTCAGAGCCCAGGGAGGAGGAGGCTGCTGCTCACCTGGGTGCAGATGAGATGCAGAGGAGTGCAGGTGGGACCTGGCTGCCCAAGGTACTGGGCAAGTAGCACCCTCTCTCCTTTCTGGCAGGCAGCCTCTGCTCCAGCACGGAACAGCAGCAGCCCACAGCCTGGGGGACCCTAGGGAAAGTGCAGCACGGTCAGCCAGAGTCTTCTCTGGCTGAGATGGGCCTCCTGCAGCCCATCACTTCTGGCTCTGTTGCTTCTTGCCCCCTTGCACCAATACCTGAATGTCAACCATCTTCACACCTGTGCGGTCACCCACAGTCAGCACCCGGGGGTGAGCAGTGAAGTCTGTCCAGCGCCAGGGAGAAGGATCACGGAAGGCAAGCGTCTCAGGGTCCTTGTAGACTAGCTGCAGCCTTAAGAAGGAAAGCGGGTCGTGGGTGTGGGTCGGGTCGGGTGGGGCTTAGGGGCACAAGGGTGTCGAGGGGCTGGGCTGGAAGGAAGACCATGGTTCTGCTCTGAGGTGGAAGGTTTTAGGGGGAAGTGGAATTACCCATCTTGTGGGGTCCACAGACACACAGCTCCAGAACGGCTGCAGATGGCCATCTCTCCTGGCAGGTGAGGGCTACAGGGCACAGGGCGCTATGTTATGATCCAGCAACCCAGCCTTCCTCCAAGCCCTTGTCCTTGCTAGGAAGCCAACATCTCTCACCTGAGGCTGACACCAGTGGCACCCTTCTCCACCTGCAGCACCTGCATCGGTGCTGGGGGCCCCTGCTTATCAGTCTTCCACATGGCACAGTGGTAGTCAGAGCGGACGGCCAGAAATGCTGGGAAGGACAGAAAGGTCAGGCTCGTAGTGTGTGTATAGCTGGACGAGGAGGAGGGAGGGGAAGGAATCTCACTTTCTCCCTGGACAGTGCTGGTCACCACCTGCCGTACAGGTCCCCGCAGCTGGATGTGCCCAGGGTCCTCAAGGACCCGGGGACTGCCACCTGAATTCACACTGACCTCCTGGAAGTCTGAGCCCCTGGTTAAGGACTGGGATGGACTCTGGTCACCCACCTCACTCTTCCCCTGGACCACTCTGTGGATGGCCTCAGGATCCCCACCAAATGAGGAAGGATACACAGCTTGTCCAAGGCACCTCCACTAGGGTAGACCAGCTGCCCAGACCGCGCTGTCCTTCCAGGGAGCCAGGCCAAAGCACCCCCAGTGAAGGCCTCATCCAGCAGCAACTGCTCCCACCGAAAAGCCAGCTCTTCATGCAGCAGCCTCCCCATAAGCACCGACACTGACCTGCTCAGGACAGGACCCCCAAGGATGGAGAATCGACGAAGCCGGTGGCTGAGGAAGGCCCAAGGACACCTGGGGACAGAGCAGCAGAGGGTGGCACTGGGACAATGCAGGACAAGCAGACAACCTCTTTCACAGCTACCTAGAATACACCCTACCCCGTTCCTGAACCCCAAACCCTGAATATTTCATTGCCTCCTAGTGAGTGGCCCACAGAGAGCTGAGAGGCTCCAGCCAGGCCAACCAGTCTTTTCTAGGGTTTGTGGTACTTCAGACACTGACTCCTTAGAATAAGAAGCCTTCCTGTTGCTACCCGAATTAAGTCAGACAGAGGAAGTGGACGAGAAAGCAGAGAGCCCTGTCAACACTCTGGGTACCTGGTTGTATCTGGGCCTAAGATCCACCAATGATCAATTCTCTTTTCCCTTAAGCTGCTTGGAGCTGGGGATTTTGTGAACTCGTGACTCATGACCATGGGCTGGAAAAGCCACTGTGACAAAAACCTGGTCTGTGTCCTAGATCCTTCCACGTCCCACCACCAGCCAGGCCTATCCATGGCTGCTTTCTCACTGGCTACTTGCCCCCAGGGCTGGTGTCCACCGAGGTCCTGAAGCAGCCTCTTCGCGCTGACTATGGTCATCTTTTTCGAGTAGCCCTGCAGGGAAGGCCTGTCAGCTTTGCACCCCTGGGTCTCACCAGAGAGGTGGCCGACCTTTCACCCAGCCAGTGCCACCTACCTTGTTCCCCTCCAATCTGAAGTTCTCCAGCATGAGCTTCCCCAGGGGTGCGAAGGCTATGTCCCCATGGTCCCACAAGAAGTGGCTGACCTGTGGGGAATGGCTGTGTCACTCAGCACAGCCCAGGCTGTGTGGCACAATCCTACCCAGGGACCACTTACCTGCTGAGTGACATCCAGCCCAACTTGAGGTCGGAACTGGTAGCAGTGACCTCCCCGGAAAAGGAGATCCCGAGGGGTCATGCCAGGTTCCCAGGGATCTAAGGGGAGAGAGAGGTCAGAGAAGAACCTAAGAAAGCATGGAAACACAATAGCATCTGGAGGTATCCAGAGCCTGGAATGCCTGTGTGTGTGTGTGTGAGTGATGGCTGAGGTCCCTGGAGGGAGCCCAGAAGGAGACCCTTACCATGACCAGGAGGCAGCAGGGGGAGGGGTCCTGGTGTCGTTGGCTCCCACAGCAGGTTCTTGGTCAACGGCAATGTCGCATCCTAGGGGAACGGGACAGCAATAACATGGCAGAGGTGCACTCACTGGCTATAACTCACTCGGTCCTCATGACAGCTCTGCAAAGTCACTCGCCCCAAGTGAGTGTCAGTAAAGAGAAGGCATGGAGCCGGGCGGTGGTGGCGCACGCCTTTAATCCCAGCACTTGGGAGGCAGAGCCAGGCGGATCTCTGTGAGTTCAAGGTCAGCCTGGTCTACAGAGTGAGATCCAGGACAGGCACCAAAGCTACACAGAGAAACCCTGCTCAAAACAAACAAAAAGAACAAGACAAGGCATGGACTTAAACGTAGGCAGCCAACTCCAGAATCAACCCTAAACTCCATTCACACCAGCTTTCAAAGAAGGAAACACCCAGACTTGACTGTCCACCAGAACCCAGTGAGCTCTCACTTCCTTAGTCACTTCTGAGTCCTGCTATTCAGTGGGCTAGTGAGGCTCCCAGCAAGTACCAGCAAGGCTCCCTTGTCTCAAGGTCCAAGAACCCCCCCTCCCCTCAACACGCCCTCTTTGACCTACTCTCCTGTATGTACTCAATCCCACAGGCTGGGCAGATAACGATGCCCCTCCCAAGATGCCAGCAGAAATCCTGCCCCCCTCCCCTGCCATCCCACTGTTCCAGTAGACCCAAGGCCACACTACACAGGGTCTGCTTGTTGGTACAAGCTCTCCCACCTTAACCGGTAGTTCCTGAGGTGGCTCCTGGGCCCGTAAGGACCCTGGCACAGAAACACTGGCCAATAAATACCTGCTGAATCTGGGGAGAGAGAAGGAGGAAAGAGGAGCCACAGGCTCTGTGGAGCGACTATCTCTGGATAGCAGGGTGGCCTGTGCACAGCAGGAGTAGCATCTGCCTGGCCCTCTTTCCCCATCACCTGTGCCACTGAGTGTGAATGATGAGTGGGGTACCAAGGGAAGGGCCCCATTTCCATCCTCACCTTGCAGTTCTGTGGCTGGGACCCTGGTAGGGTCAGTGCATCTCTCCAGCTGCACATGAAGGACAGGTCAGGGCCATCAGTCATCCCAAGAGGACCAGCCATAAACAATGAGGGGCGCAGACAGCTGGGGAAGTCCATCCTGGAGAGAATGTATCTAGGGTCACACATGCCTTCATTAGGAGTCTGAACAGTGCCCTCGGGGGAGTCTACTACAAAGAAGCAGGTAAGAACCAGACTATGCAACCTAATGCCAGAGAGTAAGGAGGACCTCAGGAGAACTACTCACTCCCCTCATCACAGGGGAGGGTGCTGATGGACAGGTGAGGGCTCCCTAAGGGGAGTCAGGGAGATAGCTCTGCACACACTTGGGTAGAGGGTCCAGGGAGAATGATCAGTGAGTGCAAAAGGCTCTGAGGCAGAAAAAAATGCCAAAGAGATAGGTAACCTCAGAATATACAAAGAGGAGAGTGTGGGGGATGAAGTGGGATAAGCGCCGTGCAAGACAATGACAGGCATACCATGATTCACTCCTCTGTGGACAAGGGCTGCATATTATTCCTGTTTTCCCACTGCCCATCATAGGCTTCTCTGAAAATGCCCAAGGATCGAATAAAAATAAGAACTCTCTAGAACAGCGGTCCTCAGCCCTCTTTCATAGCGGCTGCCGCCTAAGACCATCGGAAAACATAGTTACATTATCATTCATAACAGTAACAAATTACAGTTGTAAAGTAGCAACAAGGATAATTTTATGGTTGGGGTCGCCACAACTGTATTAAAGGGTCGCAGCATTAGGGAGGTTGAGAACCACTGCTCTAGAAGCATTAGCTGCTAATCAGCCCACATTTTTAGAAAAATTTAAATCGAACATCAGCAACAAGAGCACCTGCTGGGTGAGGCATAAAGGCTCTGAATTTGAGGAATTTGAGGAATTTGAGGAGTCTGAGGAATCGGTGTGTGGTTAACTTCCTCACATGTGTGCCCTAGGGGAGACCCGGTCCCGAGGCCGCCCTCCCTCATCCCAGGCGTCCCAAACAAACCTCAGCGCGGGAGCCCGCTGCTGCCCATCATAGGCTTCTCTGAAAATGCCCAAGGATCGAATAAAAGTAAGAACTCTCTAGAACAGCGGTCCTTTCTGTAGCCACGCGGAACCGCCACGTGCTCACATTATCCCCCCGCGCGCAGACTATGCTGGTTCCCATCGACAGTCTCACCTGATCCGAGGGCCAAAAAGGAGCCGGAGCGCCACTCATCAGCTCCTCAGCCCGAACGCTGGAGTATCCACAGCCGGACCAAACTGTTTTCCCGGACCAGGCCGGAAGTGCTCCCAAGAAACAGGAAATCCCGCCTTCAGCAAGGCCTCGCGGCGTCCTCCAGCGCTATCTGCCGGGCAGACAAGGAATAGGCGTGGTCGTGGCGCCTGAGGTGTGGAGTTCCTATCAGCCCGGTGCTGGTTGATCTTGCTTAGGCTTCATTAATTTTATGTCTCACGGAGCGGTTGTGAAGCTTAAACTGATTCGCTCAACAAACTGAGCACCTCTGATGAGCCATGCATTGTATTTATTGCCCATAAATCTTAAGAATCTGCTTTACAGATACCCCTGGGCTCATGTGTGATTTAATCAGGGGCCAGAAAGGAGTATTAGCCTGTAGTTCTCAAACTCCAGTGTGCACCTGCGTGCTTTGGGGGACGTGTTCAAACCCAGATGCTGCAAGGTCTGGGTGCTACCTGTAAATTGCCTTTGTCTTGTGACTTTCATGTGAAACTTAGGATGTGTGGCTCTGCTGACCGACCACTCATACCCGGAAGCTAAGAATGTCTCCAGACAGAATCTTGGGACCTAAAATAGATTCTCCTGATTCACTGTAGTCTACTGACATGACGTTCCCTCCAATGTATTTGCTAACCGCTTTGGGTTATGACTTCCTTTGTTCTGGAATTAGCAAAACTTCATAAATCTGTCTCCTCGGTGTAGAAGGTTATCCGGGGAAACCTGAATCTGTGTTTCTGGGTGTGTTAGGGTTCTCTAACAGAACAGATTGATGATTGTAGAATAGAGATTTTATTAGACTGGTTCACAGCTGTGACCTGGGTAGTCCAGCAATAGCTGTCTCATGACCGAAAAGGTGAGAATCTCGGTAGATGGTCAGTTCATGATGCTGGATGTCACAGCAGTCCCAGTCTGGGGCTGGAGTCCTGGATGATTCCTGGAGAGCTGCTGATCATGTCTGTTGCAATCCTAAAGAAGTTGGTTTGAATGCTGGTAAAGGGAATGCCTCAGCAATGGCATAAATAAACAGTCTCGCCAGAGAGTGAGAGCAAGCAGGCAAAAATCAAAGTTCCTTTTTTTCACTTCCTTTTATCTGGGTTTCCACCAGAAGGTGTGGCCCAGATTAAGGGTGGGTCTTTCTTCTTCAAATAATCTGATTAAGAAGATCCCTCACAGGTGTGCCCAGCAGTTTAGGCCCAATTAATTCCAAATGCTCAGTTGATAACCAATTTTAGCCATCATGTAGGGCCATGCTCATTCATGTTTTAGCTAAAGAGTAAGCTACCTTCTATACTCTACGTCATAAAGATGAAGGCTGCATTTGAGTCAACATCGTTCCCATTTCCAGGTGATATAGGAATCCCCTGCATGTGGCTTTAGCACCACTGACCAGTCAGAAATAGCATCATTATCCTTGTAACTTGATACCTTAAGTGTACACCAGAGCCACCTGGAGGCATGTTAAAACAGTTTGCTGGGCCCATTTGAGTTTCTAATTTAGTGGGTCTGAGATAACGCTGCTGACCCATAGCTCATACTCTGAGATCTTTAAAGGATCAATTTGTGCCGGGTGGTGGTGGCGCACACCTTTAATCCCAGCAACGGGAAGACAGAGGCAGACAGATCCAAGTTTAAGGCCAGCCTGGTGTACAGAGCCAGTTAGGACAGCAGCCAGGACTATACAGAGAAACCCTGTCTCAAAAAAAAAAAAAAAAAAAAAAAGGATCAATTTGCAAGAGGTGTGGGGAGGAGGCTCAGCTGGTAGGGTGATGGTTTAGCATCCACAAAACCCTGGTTTCTAGTCCCAGAACCACATAAACCAGTGGTGGCCCATATCTGTAATTCCAGCAATCTGTAGAAGAGGCAGAGGCAGGAGGACCAGAAGTTCAAGGTCATTCTTGGCTACAGCAAGTTGGAGGCCAGAATGGAATACATGAGGCCCTGTTTTATTGGTTTTTTTAAAGTCAATTTGCAGATTGTCAATTTCCAGCTGTACAGTTTGTATTTGGATGATGCCTGGAGTCAGATGGCCCCTTTCCACCTTCCCTTTCACAGTCACAGTCACCATTTTTCCTCATGGACTGCTGCCCTAGAGTAGGTGCCAAACAAACAGGAAGGTGCCAGGAGGCAGCAGATACCCTGCAGGAGGCCCTGGAAGAGAGCGCCATGAAGAGACGAGGATGAGCTTTGTGAGATGATGGGTCTGCTTTTTCACTGAGTGCTGCTCACATGGCGGTGTGTGCCATTCCCCAGGAGTCTGTACCTGTGCACCTCAGTAAAGAAGGCACTGGAAGCCCAAAGAAATGATGCCACTGAAGTTCAGCTCAGTGAACCAGTGAGTTGGAGTTATTTATAGGAAGGTGAGTGATCCCCCAAACAGCTGCACTGCCCCCAAGCCCCACTGCAGCATAGGTGCATAGACAGGAGCTCCCCCACCCTTTACTTACCCTTCCATCTACTGTAGACACTCCAGCATCTGCTAAGACAGTCTGGAGCTGGGCAGGATTATGTGCAGCTGAGGTAAGAGTGGAGGGAACAGCTGTCATTTCAGGTGGGGGCCTGATGACCCTCCCCACACCCTCCTTCTCTGAGGGCACTTGAACAGATTTGATCCAGGGAGGGTCTCATGTGAGTAATTACAGATTACAGTTGGTCTCTTTTCAAGATGGCAATGGCCGTAGCCTGCCCAGAGAACTGTATTCCACAACACAAGGGCATGTTCAGCGTGAACCGTCTGTACCCTTTTCTGTGGGTATGTTATAGTTTCACAAGTCTTCTCAAAAAGAGAAGAAAATTGGGCTGGAGAGATGGCTCAGAGGTTAAGAGCACTGACTGCTCTTCCAGAGGTCATGAGTTCAATTCCCAGCAACCACATGGTGGCTCACAACCATCTATAATGAGATCTGGTGCCCTCTTCTGGCCTGCAAGCATACATGTAGGCAGAACACTGTATACAAAATAAATAAATCTTCAAAAAAAAAAAAAAAGAGAGAAGAAAATTACATCAGTCTTGTTGCACCATTTCATGGACACTTTGACTTATTGGCTAGGTCACAGCTTACTTAGTTCTCAAGCTTAGAAACAGAATTCAAAAGGTAAGGGCAGAATTTGTCTGTCTGGCACAACCCCCACCCAACATGACCTAAACACTGAGTCGGCGAGAGAATGAGATGAGTTGGTTCTCTCAGGACAATGCCTGCATACTTATTCAAATTGAAAAATGATGTCAGACTGCTCCTGATAGTATTCAAGTCTGGCTTGGCAGACTGGTCTGCCTCTGAGGACCAGCTTTGCCTCATGAGGAGGTCAGCTTAGGATGCATTTTTCATAAATGAAATGACCTAAGGCAGCATCCCTATAGTTTAGGTGAAATAGATTTAAAATAGTGATTATAGTATAACAAAAAAAAGACATTTTGCCAATAACTTTGAGATTAAGAATTGGGGCTACCTAGTTTTTTAGAAATTATTTTGGGGTGCATATATGCAAAACCACTGCAAACTATTCATTTTGAGACAGGGCCTTGCTGTATAGCTCAGGTGGCCTCAAACTCTCAAATCTCCTGCCTCAATCCTCTGAGTACTGGGATCAGCTGTATACTCCTACGCCAAGCTTGAAGATCACATAAGTCAGTCCCCGCCTCCCTCCCCCCGCCCCCCCCCCCCCCCCCCCCCCCCCCCGCTGCCCCCACTGTGACAAGTTACCAGAAATCTAACACAGTACAATTTCTTACACTTCTAGAGGTCAGGGGTCCAGCACAGACCCACTGGACCAAAGTCACAGTGCGAGCAGGGGCATCTGGAGAAGGGAGAAGCTACTGTTTTGCCTCTTCTAGCTTCTGGAAGCTTCTTGCATTCCACAGCATACATCTCCCTCCATCTTCAAGCTAACAATGGCTACTTGAATCTTCCTCATGATACTACCTCCAATTTTCTTCCAATAAGGATGGTTGTGGTTACACTGGGCCTGCCTAGATAATCCAAGACATATTCTTTTAAAGTTAGCTGATTAGCCTGGCCGTGGTGGCACACACCTTTAATCCCAGCACTCGGAAGGCAAAGGCAGGTGGATCTCTGAGTTCGATGTCAGTCTGGGATAATGAGCAAGTTCCAGAAAAGCCAGGGCTACACAAAGAAACTCTGTCTCAAACAAACAAACAATAAATAAAATCAGCTGATTAGAAACTTTGATTTCCCCTTGTCAAATTCCATCATATATTCCTCGGCTCTGGGGACTAGGGTATGGATATCTTGGGGAGACCATCATTTTACCTGTCACACCAGTACTCTACTCACCCTTATAGACACTAATTTCTTCACAGAGGCTAATTCCAGGCCCTCCTGGCTTGCTTTGAATAAGCTGCAGTGTAATCTAGTAACATATATCCAACACTCAATAAAACAAACGCACTGCTGGGCAGTGGTGGAGCACACCTTTAATCCCAGCAGTTGAGAGGCAGAGGCATACAGATCTCAGTGAGTTCGAGGTCAGTCTGGTCTACAAAGTGAGTTCCAGGATGGTCTCACAGAGAAACCCTGTCTCAAAAAAAACAAACAAACAACCCACACAAGCCTATAGTGTCCAACCTCGTCAAATATTTACGTAGTGACAAGCCATTGGCATCACTTTCCATAGCCGATACTATGTAAATTGCCCGCACCTCTTCTGCCTTCATCTTATTTTTTTTCTCTATCCCCCATCACTTTAATCCCCTCACTTAAAATTACATTTGTGTGTATACGTGTGAGTGAACATGTCACGGCAGGTATGTGGAGACCACAGTAAACTTCTGGCAATTGAGTCTTTGCACTTGACATGTGGGCCCCAAGAATTGAACTCGGGTTCCTGGGCTTGGAGGCAAATGCCTGCTGAGCCATCTTGCCAGTCCTACTCCGCTCGTTTTAAATAACTGACACCTTGTGGTATTTTCCAACCCAAACGCAAGTTTTCTGGGAAGCGGAGATAGACAAGGGCTAATCTGGGGCTAGCTCGTACTTCTGTTTGACTTCCAGAAGGTCCGGCGAGAGGTTTTACAGCGCCATATCGGGCCGTCCAAGGGACAAAGACCTCGGTACAGGTAAGGGGGCTAAGATGGGCTGTGGTCTGGGAGGAAAGCCCGCAAACCCTCAGCCTTCCACTCCCACGCGACAAGAGCAAAGGAAGACGGTGGGAGCGCTCACGAGACCTGCCCTCGTGCAGCACAGTTGGCGGGTGGCGGGTAAGAGTCCGCACCACAGCTCGGTCAGACAAGCTTCTCCATTGGCTGGTCGCAGCGTCCATCACAGCTCCGCGGTCTGTCATTGGCCGGCTCCAGGCAGAGGCGGAGTTCATGATCAGCTGTGTGCCACATGCTCCACGTAAAAAAGGGCGCGGCGCGAGTTCTGGTGTGGCCATGGCGAGCGTGGACGAGGGTGGGCGCAGGAGGCCTCGACTGGCAGCGTCGCTGCAGATCAGCCCCGGACCCTGGAGGCCCTCGGGAGACCAGGAGTCCACGGAGGCTGGGGGCAGGGCACCTGGGACCCCTGAACCTGGGGTGGTTAGGGAGCAGGAGGCCCGCGAGGAGGCCTGTAAGGCCCCGAGGGGCTCGGTCCTGCGCGCGGGGGCCGCGGGCGACTTCCTTATGGACACCCGGGGGCTTAGCCTGCTGCCCAGGGACCCGCCCCCAGTGCAGGCGGTGGCCCTGCTCACTCAGTGCGTGGCTAACCTGGGCATCTCTCTGACCTTCCTGGAGGACCAGACCGCAGGTGGGGCCTGGGACAGGTGTGTGTCTGTTGTGGGGTGAAGGAGCCACTAATTAATGCAGGAAGGTCAGGCTTCCTCCAGTGACCTGCTGAGCTGGCCACGATGAGCCTGGGGTCCCCGAGGTAAACCCCATTTACAAAGGAGCGAGGTGAACAGCTTGAACGGTCTGATGCCTTCAAGGCCACAGCTAAGCAAATGTCTCCATCGGCCACCTCTGGGGAAAAGGGCTAGTTTCACGCAATCACAGTTGTCTGGGTTGGAGACTGCACCTTGCTCATGGGGAGTGCCACTGTCCCGAAAAGGATTGCACACACCTGAAGGAACTTAAGTGTGTTCGTATCCTTGGATCAGGTGACCCAATTCTGGGATTTTTTTTTTTTTTTTAACCTGCTCTTGGGCTGTTACACCTGAGTTGATGGTGTTGAACCGAAAGAGCTTTTTAAGAGGAGGGTCCCTGGAAGAGAAAAATAAAAGGCTGAGTCTGGTGGCAGGCAGGAAGCTGTCCCATATGGGGTGGGGAAACTTCCTCCTATGCTACCTCCCCCAAAGTGCCTACCCTTCCTGTCATTCATGCTTGTTCCAGAAGGCTCTGTGAAAGCCAGGTTGAGTTAGCAACGGGGGTTAGCGTGGAAAGACTCAAACCACCTGCTGACTGTAGAGTGCCCACCTAGTGTGCTAGACCCTCCTTGTTGATCTGGTTGTCATCTGTTATCAGGGGTCAGGAGGAGGCTTAAGGGGAAGGAGGAGGCTAGGGTTGATAAATCCCCACTAGAAATGGTAGAGATGGGGCTGAGGGCCAGGAGTCGCCTTCCTCAAGATCTCTTCCCCAGGTCCAGACTCCTCATTCTCTGTGTGTGCAGAGCTGGATGGGTTGGTCTGTCCTGCGGGAACAGGGAAAAGCAAGATGGAGGCCAAGCAGCAGGCAGCGCTCTCTGCCCTTCAGTATATCCGGAAGCATCTGGAAAGACCAGGTAGCCAAGGCCTGACTGGGGTGAGCCACTGTGGGTGTGTGTGGGGTGTGTGTGCATGTGGTGTGTGCATGTGGGGGTTAGGAGCATATGGTAGGGTGTGTGTATATGTGGTGTGTGCATGTGGGGGTTAGGAGCATATGGTAGGGTGTGGGGGGGGGGGAGGGTGGGAGTGTATGGTAGGGTGTGTGTGGGGGTGTGTGTGGGTAGGGGGTGTAGTGTGTATGGTGGAGTGTATGTGTGTGTGGTGTGGGGTGTAGTGTGTGTGTGGTGGAGTATGGGGGGTGTAGTGGGGGTGGGGTGTGTGTATGGTGGAGTGTATGTGTGTGGTGTGGGGAGGTGTAGTGTGTATGGTGGGGGGGGTGTGGTGGGGTATGGGGGTGTAGTGTGGGGGGGATGTGGGTGTGTATGGCGGGGTGTGTGGGGGTGTGTGTTTGTGTGGTGTGTATGTGGGAGGGTGGGAGTGTATGGTAGGGTGTGTGGGGGTGTGTGTGGGGGTAGGGGGTGTAGTGTGTGTATGGTGGGGGTGTGTGTGGTGGGGTATGGGGGGTGTAGTGTGGGGGGGGATGTGGATGTGTATGGTGGGGTGTGTGTGTGTGTGGGGGTGTAGGTCTACAGCCCCATCTGGGCGTCAGCATGGAGAAATGGGCCGTCTCTGCTCTGATGTCCCACACTGGAGCTAGGGAGCCCAAGAGCAGCTGCTGGTGGACTCTGTGCCTGGAAGGTGGAGACTTGGCCTCCTCTGCTGGGCCTCCCAAAGGATGGGAAGACTCAGCACCCGTGCAGCTAGCTCCTCTTGTCTCTTTCAGAGCCCCCTGTGACTCCCCGCCGGTCTCTGCTCACCTCCCTCGGCACAGGTAGGCAGGCGCTTGGCTCGAACCCTGGTGTCCGCTCTCAGGGCAAGAGGGCAAGGTGGGGGAAGCATGACTTGTGGGTCCTGCACTGTCCTCTGGTCATTGCGCAGAAAATATCCTGACCCATGAGCAGCGCTGTGCAGCTGTGGTCAGTGCCGGCCTGGACCGACTGCTGAATGAGAGCTCGCCATACCAGGCCTGTAAGGGGACGGTGGCCGCAGTCATCCTGGAGAGGGGTAGGAACTGCCCTGCCCCCACCCCAGCTCTACACACAAGCTCAGGCTCCTGGCCTGAGTCTTCTGTCCCTTCCTGCACAGAGGTCCAAGGCACGGTTGGTCACTCCAAGGAGACCTACGAGCTGGTGGCGCTGGGCACGGGCAGCAGCAGCTATACCGGCTGGCTGGAGTTCTCCGGCCGACGGCTCCATGACTGCCATGGTCTGGTCATCGCCCGCAGGGCCCTGCTGAGGTGAGGAGCAGGCAGGCGGGGGTCTGCGGCAGGCTGCCTAGGACCATTACCCCACCCCACCCCCTGCCTGTCACTCCCAGGTTCTTCTTCCGGCAGCTCCTGCTGGCCACACAGGGGGGTCCCAAGGGCAAGGAGCGGTCCGTGCTGGCCCCCCAGCCTGGGCCTGGACCCCCCTTCGCCCTCAAGCCCGGGGTCTTCCTGCATCTGTATGTGAGCAACACCCCCAAGGGGGCAGCCCATGACAGCTAGTACGTGCCTGGGGCCGGTGGTCCATCCCTTGGTTTCATTGTGGGGGAGCCAGGGTGTAAAGAGTGTCCTGATTCTGGGCTTCTGGCCCCCTCCCCCCACCTCCACAGCTTTCCACTGGCCTCAGAAGACAGTGACCTGCACAGATCAGCCTTCCGCCTGCAGGTCCATGTCTGTGGGGAGCTGAAACCTGTATCCTATGCCGCACCCGCCCTCCGCAATACCCACGTGGGCTGCCTTTCAGCCAGTGACAAGCTGGCGCGGTGGGCTGTCCTTGGGCTGGGCGGTGGGCTGCTGGCCCACTTCCTGCCACCACTCTATGCCACCAGTCTTATCTTAGGTGAGGGGCACAAAGTGCTAGGGCAGAGAATGGGCTGTGAGTGGTGTGAGGATATGGTGGCTCAGGCCATGTCCTGTGCCTTCTGCCCACAGCTGACCCCTGCCATGACCCTCCAACTGTGAACAGGGCCATTCATTCCCGGCCTAGACTGGACAGTGTCTTGGGGTCATGTCTTCCAAATCCATATGTCCGCACCACCTTGCACCTGTTTGCTGGGCCTCTGGTGGCCCCCTCCGACCCCATGCCCAGTACCTGCCATGGCCTGAGCCTCAACTGGAGCCTGGGGGATCCTGACATCGAAGTTGTTGATGTGGCCACTGGATATGTGAAGGCTGAGTAAGGAGGGCCCTGTGGGACTGAGCCTTAGCAGGGTGCTCATGGGTAGGTAAGAGCACTGTGGTGACTTGTGCCTCCTGTGACTCTGATAACACAGGCACTGGGTAGGAGGAGATTGTGTGAGTGGCGTGGGCAGGCCTGCCTATTCCTTCCCAGTGACCACTGCATGTCTTCTCAGGGCCAGCATTGGACCCCCCTCCCGCCTCTGTAAAGCGGCCTTTCTCGCAGCGTTCCGCCAGGTTGCCAAAGCTCTGGAGAAGCCCCAGCTCCTGTCTCTGGATACCTATGAGGCTGCCAAGGTGGACTTCCTTTCTCTCCAACCCTTTCCTCCACTCACAACACTCTTAGCAGACAGACGCCTCACTCATCCTGTCTCCTCCTCTCCACACTAGGCTGTGCCCTACAGGGAAGCTCGCCAGCAGCTCTCTCTCCTGCTGGACCTGCAGGGCCTGGGGGCCTGGCCCTCAAAACCACTGGTGGGTAAATTCAGACACTGATCCAGACTTCGAGGGACAAGGACCCTAGTGGACTTGGACCTCTACAGTGGGAGGACCTACTGGGGGCCAAGCAGGGGGAGGTGGAAAGCATAGTCGGGGAGGGCAAGGCTAATTGGGGGGGGGGGGGTCCGGCAATACCTAGTAGTTGAAGAGTGGAGACTCTTGTATGTCTAGTTTGAATAAAGAAATGATCCCTAGTAGTCTGTGTGTTTGGGTGTGCTGAGGTAGTGGGTCATTGTGAGGAGCCTTTCATGCCACCACAAGTGGGTGCTCAGACCCTGCCCTCCAGAACTGCTCTGCCTTTATCCAGTTTGCAGACCTGAAAGTAGACTTGGGAGGGTCCGAATGCTGACGCAGGTCCAGGTGGAGCAGGAGGGCGGTCTGGGAGCATTTTCTTGTCTGTGAGGCCCGAATCCCTTCCTTTCTGAGGATTAGGCTTGGGGAGCTAGGAATACATGGGTCCTATGCTGGCTCTTGTGGTGTTTTGTGGGTTAAGTGTCCATATTGAAGGATGCGGGGTGGCAGCAGGCACCGGGAGTCCTTTCTCTGGGACACTTGGCTGCAGAAGCCCGCTGCCCACTGTGGAGAAGCCAGCACTTTTCAGTTGCAGGGTGGATGCTGCCTCCTCCCTTCCCTCCAGGGTGCCACAGTGGATGCAGAAGGAAAATGGTTGTATCTGCAAACCTGGGGCCCTGCCAGTTCAGGGAGCTGGTGTTGGCCCTGCACCCCCATTCTACAGCCCAAAGCTCTCCGCATCCCCCTCCTTTCCTGGTTCAGAGCACACTGACATGGAGAGGCCCGGTTAAGCTGGTCAAGGCTGCTGTTGTTGATGTCTAGTGTTCTGTGGGAACATGGCCGGCTAAGGGATGCACACGTGTCCTGGGCATCTGAAGCAGTTCTATGGAGCAGCGTTTAACTCGGGGTGGGTAAAGAGGGACATGTGCAGGACATGGCAGACCGGAGCAGCAGTGCTGGAAGGTATGAACTGGCATTCTTCTCCGGTGTGGACACAAGTGCTTTGGTGCCTGGGCCTTCAGATTGGAACCAGGGATTAGAACATTGGTACTCTGGTTCTGCCTTTGGGCTTAAACTAGAGCAGCCCAGGCATTCAGATAGCCAATCAGATGACTCCCCAGCCTCAACAGTGTTGCTCATTCTAACAACCCTGTGTCTGTGTGTCCTGTTGGCCTCTTGATCTGTCTCTCTGTTGGCCATTAACTGATACAGATGGCTCCTACCAGAGCTGTTATTCAGGGCCAGGTTGGTCTCTCTGTCTACCTTGTGTCCCATGGTCAGCCTCTGAGCCCGTGTGCACACTGGTAGACTTGTGGAGAGAGATACCAGTCCCTGTATCTACAGGTCACACGTCTGCAGAGTCAAATGGCAGCAGATCAAAACACCATGGCAGAAAAATCCATGTGTGCCTGTTGTTTGTTCCTTTGGGGGGGCCCATCACCCATCTCCCAAATAGTCACTCATGGAGGCTTAGTCTTAATTATAAAGGCCTGGACTTAGCTTGGCTTGTTTGTTGCCAGCTTTTCTTAAATTAACCTGTCTTTTGCTCTGGGCTTTTACCTTTTCTTACTTCTGTAACCATTCTTACTCTGTTGCTGGTCATGTGTAGCTGGGTGGCTGGCCCCTGATGCCCTCCTCCTCCTCCCTCTACTTCTTCCTCCCAGATTTCTCCTTCTATATATTCTCTCTGCCTGCCAGCCCCGCCTATCCTCTCTCCTGCCTTGCTATTGGCCGTTCAGTCCTTTATTAGACCACCAGGTGTTTTACACAGATACAGTATCACAGCTTCACAAAGTTAAACAAATGCAACATAAGCAAAAGTAACACACCTTAAAATATTCCCCAACATGTACCTGATTTGTAGATTCCATTGCTCCCTAGACAACCCAGCCTGACACCTATTTATATAGTGTTCATGCCTCACTCTGTATTATAGATGATTCTGAGAGGAACTGAAGCATGCAGGAGGGAAGCTCTGGGGTAGAGCCCCTTTGCCAGGTCTAGCTCCCACCTTGCCAGGCTGGGCAAAAGTTATATGAGAATACTGTAATGTATTTTAGTATTTTTGTTTAGATTGATATACAAAAGTGATTGGTTGGTTGATCTTCCCCTCCCACAGCCTTCTGTCATCTTGTCGGTCTCACCCCACTCCCACCCCACCCCTGTCCCAGCCTCACTTCCTCCTCCTGCTGCTGCTGCTTGTCTTTTTAACCCTCCCCTGAGGAGACTTTTAATCCCCCTGAGATTGAACATTTCCACAGCTACTAAGGAAATCAGTGTGGTGGGTTTCTCCAAAAACAACTTCCATACAGGCCAGCTGTACACTCCTGGGTGTTTACCCTAGAGTCTGAGTCCTACCACAGGGGGATCTGCATGTCCGCATTCATCGCTGCTCTATTCACAAGAGTCAGGAAACGGAGCCAGTCCAGATGTCTGTCAACCGATGAATGAATAATGAAAGTGCAGTACATGGACACAATGGAGTTGTGTGTAGCCGGAAAGAACAGTGAAATGGCATTTGTAGGAAGATGGGTGGAACTGAGAGTTATTTTAAATGAAGTGTCTCCACCCAGATCTAGAAGACAAGTGTGTGTGTGTGTGTGTGTGTGTGTGTGTGTGTGTGTGTGTGTGTGTGAAGGTGCAGGAGAGACCAGAGGTTGACACTGGATACCTTCCTCAATTGCTTCCACCATGTTTTGAGATAGGGTCTCATGTAGTCCTCGGGTTCCGTGTCTGGGCTGGGCTGGCTGGCGGCCACTGAGCCCCTGGAACCCTCCTGTCTCCACTCCCCGTGCAGGCACTGCCACAAAGCTTTAATTTTTAAACTAAAAAAAAATTGTGTGTGTGTGTGTGTGTGCGTGTGCGTGTGTGTAGGGGAGCATACACACAACCTCTCACAGGTGGAAGCCAGAGGACAGCTTTCAGAAAGTCGATTCTCTCCTGCCATATGGGTCTGGGGAAGTGAACTTAGGTCACTGGGTTTGAAGGCCCTAGGTGCTGGCCCTAGGTGCTGGGGACTGAGCTTAGGCCCTCATGCTTGTGTGGCACTCTGCAGGATAGCTGTGGTCATCTTTACAAGGTGAGGCAGGCCTCCTGGAAGAACACAGCGAGGGCTGCCCGCCGTCTGTACTCTCCCATCTCAGTAGCCGCCAGGGCTGCTGGACTCTTTACCGTGACCTTGGATTTGACTCAACCTCTCTGAGCCCTATTTTGCTGACCTATAAAAAGAGGACCAGGTGAGGTGACTGCTAGTTTCCTCCTGGCTCAGCTGTTCCTGCCTTCATTCTGCAGCTCTGGGCTGCTGTGGAGATCTGCATCCCTCCCAGTCAGATCCACATGCTTGGAGAGGTCAGGTAGAGCCAGGGTCATCAGGCTAAGCAAAGGTCAGCAGGCAGGGGGGGGGGAGGGCTGCAACAGAGAATTGAGTCCTCAGGAGCCCGCCAGGTAAAGGCCTCGGTGAGCCTCTTGTTGAGAAAGCCTTCTTCTTGTCACTTTTGAAATCATTTCTCATGCTTATGATTTTCCAGAGATGAGGGCTCTGGAAACCCCACATCTATTCATTAGCCCACTTACTACCCACTATTTGCCCCGGGAGACAACTTAAGTTGATTGACTATTCCTACCGCAGTGGTGATGGCAGCCAGGCCCAGAAATGGATCAGCCACTCTGCTTCGGTTTTATGTCCCCGAGCCCACGGTACCCATTAATCACATAATCACTGAGTAAACAAGTTATTCAAAATGACATTAACTCTGCTGTGATCTGCCAAGAAGTACTCTTTGTCCCTTCGCTGTCCCTATGGGCCTGCCGATCCTTCCCTCCCCAGCCAGTCTTTACCTTACACAGTATCTGCCTAGCTCCCTTCACTGGACTCTATTATCTCAGGGTGACGTAGTCTGTTAATGTCTTCTTGGCCTGATCCCCCACCGCCTGGGGGAAGTTTTGCTGACAGTAGCATATTTAAATTGGGAGCTGATGTAACCTATCCTGGCACACTCCTCTGCAAGGCTTCTTGGGTGTCTTCTTCAGCTTCCAGCCCCCTTCCCTACAGCCCTAGCCTGTGGGAACTTTTCTGGACCTCAGCAGGCTCTGCATCATGCTGTCTGTCTCTGGGTTTCATCTCCATTCCAGTGGCCGAGTATGCACCTAGTAGAAGCATGGACTCAGGGGACCAAGGCTCTATTCTGCCTTCCTAGGTCCCCTGTGTGGCAAGTGAATATGAATCCCAGCCATCCAGGCTGCAAGCTGATGGTGGGGTTCAGCCAGGAGTAGATGGGGCTGTTCCTGGCTCCTGACTGTCTTCAGGTCCCGTCTGCCATCAGTCCTGGAGGGGAGACCGTTCATGTCATGTCTCCTCCCTTTGAGTCTCCTGCCTGGGAGGGGGGCGGGGCACGGACAAGCTGTGAGTAGAACACTAGCACTGTAGGGGCTCTCTTCACAGAAATGTGTCTGGGTGAGGACAGAACCTGCTCTAAACAGGACTCGGTGGGGCTGGGACACAGCTCCACATGCAAAGCACTTGCAGTGCCGGGAGTCAGAGGCACGGAGAGCTCCTGGACTCCAGCCTCGTCGAATCAGTAGCTGCCAGGTCAAGTAAGAGACCCCGGGTCACAATAGAACCAGACAGAGGTAACTTCCCAGATGCCCCTGCCTTGTCCCTGTTCCCTTAGCAACACACATGTCAGGCTCCACCCTCAACTCCACCTCCAAGTACTGACTGGAGTGCTCCATCCAGCATGGACCAGTGTGTGTCCACTCCCCCGCTAAAGGACATCTCAGCAATCATGATGAAGAAAGTGCTGTGAGACTCTGTACCAGGACTTTGTGTAGATTTAAATTTTCATCCCTGGGCAGGTAGCTTGTTTTTTTTTTTGTTTTGTTTTGTGGGGTTGTTTTTGTTTTTGTTTTTTAGGACTATATATTCCCGGCTGACTTGGAACTTGTGGTGATCCTCCCAGCTCTGCCTCCTGGTGCTGGGTTTGCAGCTGTGTACCTCCACAGCTAGTCCCCACAGTTCTGGGAATCATCCGGGGCTTTATGCACACCAGGCAAACTACCAACTGAGCTCCATTCCCAGACACTGGTTACTGTTAGGAGCAGTCTTAGTTCTGCAGTCTGTCATAGGAAATTAGGTGCTGACTCTGCGTCCACAGTAGGGGACCATCTGGGGCACACATGTGATGAGGGGGGCTCTGCGGGTCAGTAAGGAGCCGAGAGGCTAGAGCCACACACACACTGGGCTTAATTCCTTAATCCATCACCTGATGACCTTGGGATGTCTACATTTACTCTTTGTGCCTCAGTTTCCTCACGGAGCAGGAGGAGGCTGTGGTGAGGTTAAGTGATGATTAGATGTGAAGGCATGGGGCCCAGCACCCCTGATGGGCACTGGGGTCCTCACCCATGGATACCACCTCACTCTCTCCCCTCTCTTGTGGAGCAGCTCTCTCATTTTCCCGAGACCTCACTGTCCTCAATGTCAGCTTAGCATCTGCTCCCGGGTGAGCCTAAAGCCTCATGAACCAATTGGTGCCAGGTTTAGGCTGTGTGTGTAACCCACTTAAGGCCAGTGAGAAGACATGTCTGGGATTCTAGGATAAAGGGAGCTTTTGCTCTTCAGGGTCTGGTGGAATGAAAGTGTGAAATTTGGAGCTGGTGAAGCCATCTTGTGGCCAGGAAGAAAGCCTAGGCGTGAAGGTAATATACCCAGAAAGACAGAAGATGAGGTGAAAAGGAGCTTGTTTGATATTGATGGTATTGGCTGAACCCCTGGATGGAACCACTCCTGATGTCCGCCTGGATTTTCAGTTCTGAGAACTAACACTGTTCCTTTTGTTTGTCTAATGAAGTCTGAATGGAGCTTCCTCAACTACAGTCAGATCACCCTGAGATTTCTGGGGTGTTCTCAAAGCGGTGGGTGCTGTTCCCATCCCTGGGTCAGGAGAGCGGCAGACAAGAGAAACATTGTTTTGTCCAGTGAGCCCTTGGCTTTTCTGTGTCTACACAGCTGTTTAGGAAGCTCCCCCACCCAGTGTCTCCAGCTCCAGTTGCCCAACGACCAGTAGGCTGGATCACACCACCGCATGGGGGCTGCTTTCCCTGTGGTCACACCTTCCCCCATGGTTTTTCCTGGGGTTTGAGAGAGTGTGAGGATCCTGGCTCCCACTTCTGCAGAGCTGGGTGGCTGCCAGGCTTCTCCACAGATTAACTTTGTGGACATGGAAGACCAGTTGGGATTCTTCATACATCCCAGGCTGGCCTCAGAGTCTCTATGTAGCCCAGGCTAGTCAGACTTTCTATAGAGCCCAGTCTTGTCTGGAACTTATGAGAGTCCTCCAGAGTACTAGGGTTACAGGTATTTGCCACCACATCTGACTTCTACTTATCCTCTGACTTAAGCCTTTCAGATGGCTTGGGATGGGTGGTCTGGCTCCTACCCTTCTCCCCTCAGAGAACCCTTTCATGACCCCAAGGTCGACCCCCAGTGACTAGGCTGGCGCTGATACACCAGAGACATCATGTACCTCTTTGTAATGTCATTTAACGTTTAATTCAGAAGTGTGCAGGGTCCCAAAAGCTCACCCAGAAAGTGCAGGTGGCACCTTGGGCTCCACAGGGGTCGACATTTGGCAGGTCACTGCGAATACAATGGAGGCTATATTTAGCTCAGGGCCCACACTGTCCCGAGTTGTGTCACATGGTGCCTGTGCCCCCTTGGCTGTGTCCTCCTTACAGCAGGTCCCAAAGTGGTGGCTCTGAGTTCCCTATGTGTCCTCGGAAGCAGGCTGCTGCAGGGAAGGGCTGGTGCCTTTTGTTTTATTTTTAACCGACATTGTATTTTGGGAGGTGCCCCTTGGCTAGATGTCAAAGCAGGTAAAGACAGGCACTGGGCAGAGACCAGGCCGCCCAGGGCTGGAAGCTCTAGAGATGGCGGTCCAGAGGCTGGGCTGAGCCTGGCTGGGCCCGACCTGGGGGTGTGTCTCCTAAGTCACACCCCCTCCTTGGTCCTTCCTGTCCACACTTGTAAAGACAAAAGCAGGACCCTGAGACCATTAAGGTCCCACTTTAGAATCTGTGAAGCTTCCCAGGTTTGGGGATGCTGAGTCTTGGGGACTCATTTACCTCCACGAAGGATATGTTCTCTTCACAGAGGCCCTTCAGTGTGTCCAGCCAAGCAGTAGGCAGGTCTAATGTTACTGCTGTATTTCAATCTTTGGGCCAGGCCAGCTCTCCCTGGGCCCTTCCTCCCCTTCCTCCGTCTCTTCTCTCCATAGTGTGTCCTGGGATCACCTCCCAAAGAAAGGAACTGCCCCTCATTGACAGTAACCCTCTTCCTCTTTCTTCTGGGGTGGGGAGATATGCTGGGACTCACAGCATCTGACATATTCTCCACACAAATCATTACAAACCCACAGGCTGGGTACCAGTGACCACCCAGAAAGTGTCCCCTGTCACATGTGTCTATGAGGACTGGGAGATGTGGAGAGTGTCCACAGTGGGCCATACAGTGCACCAAGGGAAAGGGTGTGGTGTGGTACCTGAGTGATGGAAATCTGGTGTCAGGAAAGGATCTTTGCAGGCAGGTGAATCTGGAATGAGCTGCCAGGTTTGGGAGATGGTGAACCGTCCACAGACTGAATGCTGGAGGGTCCCTTTCTGTGTGGCCTTCCCAGTTCACCTCCAGGTTAGAAGCGGTTGCAGTGAGTTCCTAGAAGCCCAGTTGCTCATGCTGGGAAGGACTAGTGGCCTCCTGCAGGATCTCCATGGGATATGTGAGGAAGAGCAGGTCCGGCAGGTCCATTTTCATGTCTCATGTTGTACAATCTGCCCAGGACACTCCGCAGTATCTCTGCCCCTCAGCTCAGGACAGTGTGGCAAACTGCTGCTTTCTTTTCTTCTCAAGCACATTCTCCGAGGCCCAGGCCCTGCTTCCCACGAGCCCAGGGTGGAGGCAGAATGGACTAGAAAAGGCTCTGCTAGGAGTCAAGATTCTTGAATATAAGATGAGCCAGCTGTGTGGCCTTAGGCAGGTGGTTTTCCCTCTCTGAACCTTGGCCCATCTTCCAAGAGAGCGTTGATTGATATTAGAGCTCCTTACCGTGTTTGGAGAGTCTTCCTTTGAGAAACAAATGAAATCAGCGACACTCTACCCTCTGAAGTGCATTTTCATCCAGAGGCACATTTGCCCTTCAGGCACACACTGGTCATCTTTTGATGGGACTGCCATGGTGCAGCCCTAGAAGCTCTGGAAGTAGCCCTTGGTCTTGGCACAGTCCCAAGTCAGGATCCTCCTTGAGTCCCTTTCATTGAAGAACTAACTCATCTTTCTCCTGCTGGGTTCAACCCTGAGTGGCTAGAAAGACCTTCAATCAACACTGTTCCTCCCTCTGGGAGCCACACCTATGACAGCCTGAAGGTGGCTCAAAGTCAGGGGTCCCCTTTGGCTACAGCCACAGCAGCTGCAGATCACTAGGCTCCTGTCAACCAATGGGGATGAAAACACAACCTAGCAACATGCTTGTTGCTCCACCCATCCAATCACATCAAAAGAGATGCAAAGCCAGACCTGGATGACTTGGACCCATCCCCCAGGACGTTACCCAGGAGGAAAAAAACAAAAACAAAAAAATGGAAGCCATCCCTTCTAATTTTCCAAGTCTTATTTAGTGAGAGTTTTAACTGGGTGTATGTGTGCAGATGATAGAGATACTCAGTGTCTTTGATGGGTTCAGCTAATGCTGACTTTTGACTTTTCTTTTTGCTCTGGTACATTTGGGTGGCACAGAGAACTGTGGGGATGCCTGGTGAGAGCCAGACACGCTGCTGGGAAGCATCGTACCAAGCATGTGATGCAGATGAGGCCTCAGTCAGAGGAGAGGGATAGATGCAGATCTGAGAAGGGACCAGGTCCCCAGTGGCTTCTTCTCTGGTTCCAGCGTGAGCGCAACACCTCAGAACTGTGATTTGCGGATAACCCTGCCCTGGAGGAGAGGAGCTGTTTAGACATTTTTGTATTCTTTTAGCTGTTGTGAGTGTGCGCTCATCGTCAGCCATTGGGCCCTCTGCCCATTTGGCTGGTCTTCCAGCCCCCAAGAGTGTTCTGTGGAACGTCAGCTAGAGAACCACAGATCTGGCCCACAGCAGTTTACAAGGGGGCAAAGGGACCTGCCCACAGTCATAGACAGTGTGAAACCCCCCAGGCCTCAGATGGTACCCATGCTGTCTTCTCTTAAGAGCATAAAGGAAAAACTGACTGTTTAGTGTTTTGCCTAATAACAGCTATAAAAATGTCAGCTTGGGAGCCAGAAGGCTGAGCCAGGAGGATTACAAGTTCAAAGATAGCCTGGACTACACTGTGAGATCCTGTCTCAAAACAAACAAAAACTAACCTGGCATAAAAGATTAATATAGTTACTTTTGACATGCTCCCAGAATACATCCAGGTACCCCAAGGACTCTGCTAACTGAATCCTGGAGCAGAGCAGCACGCCTTGGGCCTCCTCAAGGCATCAGCTCTCCTAGTGTGATACAAAAGGCTTGCTTGAGACATGTGAGCTTGGTAAGAACTAAGGGTGCTCTCCGGACCTTGAGGTCTAGAGAGATGGAGATGTGTGTGTGTGTGTGTGTGTGTGTGTGTGTGTGTGTGTGTGTGTGTGTGTGCATCTGTTGGGGGGAGTCAGAGAATGTGAGAGTTCCCACATGGGCAAGATGCACTTTAGGTTAGATGTTGGGGTTTCTCTGGGCAGTCATCGGCTATGTGCTGCAGTCAGGGGAAAGTGTGAGCCTGGCACACAGTAGGCTCAGCTCAACACTGGCAGGACCAACAGCCAGGCATGTGTGAGCAGGGCTGCAGTATTGCCTGTACCCACACATGAGCCGTGTCAGATTCACAAGGGCCAGTCTATCTCACTGTCACTTGTGTCCCCTATACTTTCTCCAATGGCCTTACAGTCAATACTGAATGATGGTGCAGCTGTGTCTGTCACTCCTGAGAAGTGCCACAGAGATGTCTTCCAGGTGTGCTGTGCCAGATCCGTAGTGACATGGAGAAGGTGAACCCACCAGTCATTCCTGGATGGATGACACTCCCACTTCAGCTTGGACCGTTGTCCTTGTCCTCACCCCCAGTACAGCCACAGTGCTGTCTTCTGTAAGGCTCTGAGATCCATCACCTCCTTATCCTAGCCTACTCTGTTCCTCCAAGTGCCCCTCCAGTGTTAGACCTGTGTCTTGGGAAACTTTGGGGGCACTGGCTGCTCAGAGGTCTCGGCTTCTTTCTGGTTTGTCTCTGTAAGTCACGTTCCTAGCAAGCTGCCTCCTCTGTGGATCCAAGGGCTGAGTCTGCTGACAGATGAGCACGTGGATACATGGACGCACACAGCCACCGGGAATGCCCATCCTCCATCAGTGGGGGTCAGATGCAGGGAGCTAGAACCAGGCAGGCCTGAGGCTGTCCTGCGGAGCTACGTCAGTCCGTGGTGTTTAGCTGGCCATGGAAAGCTGAGGTCCCTCCTGGTGCTGTTGTTCTCTGAAAGGACATTGTACAGTTCTTAGAGTCTCCTTGTCGAGGCTAAGAGCTGTACAACTAGCGAGTGTCCACCAAGAGTCCAGCTGGCCAACTGGGCACTTGCAGGTGGCCCTGCAGCCCAAGTCTCCAGGCATGTCATAGGTGACAGCAGACTTGCCACCATGAGACCCTGGCAGGATTTGCTGTAATGTCCAGGACTGCCTGCTTGGCTAAGAGCTTCCAGAACAGTGAGTACTTCCACCACATTTGGAAATTATTTGGTTGGCGGTGGCAGGAAGTAAGAGAACACATGATCCTCTTGGAAGCCTTGCAGGCTATGTGGAGCTTTGAGTAGGTCTCAGTGCCAGAGCTCTCTGATTCCCAGGGGCAGCATGGACCAGGACAGGGAGTCTAGGGGAAAAGATGGAAATCTGCAGACTCTGGATTTGGCTACTAGTGGTGGTCAGTTCAATGAGCATCCAGAACCCAGGGTGGATTATCACAGAGTATGCAAGGAAGGGAAAAGAATCCAGGGACACTGACCTAGCCTGCCAAGATGGGCTGTGCCCAGTGGCTGGCAGGGATCTGGGGAAGGACAAGGGATGTGCTCAGGATCACACCAATGGTGTCGTGGCCTGGCACCTTTCCTGCTTTGCAAGTCAGTATTCTGAGGACACACCCCCAGATGGTCCACGGGAGAGCAGAGGTGCGGGAGCTTGTCTCAGCCCTGGGATGGGTTGATATTATTGCACATTCCTAAGATGGTGGGCATTACACGTAGCATACAGGGGAGGCCAGGCCCTCGGGGACCAGATCATCCACGTCGCTCAGAAGCTCCCTTTCGCTGGCCGAGTTTGTGTTCTGAAGACGCCGGAGGCGGGCCTGGACCTGCTCCTGCTCCCGCTTCAGCTCCAGGTAGGAATGGGAGAAGGTGTGAAAGATGGATGTGGCTGGGAAGGCCATGATGAGGATACCACTAAGGATGCTGCTCAGAGCCACCATCTGGCCCGGCACACTGCGAGGGACCATGTCCCCATAGCCCACCGTGGTCATGGAGATGATGGCCCACCAGTAGGATGCGGGGATGCTGGTGAACTCTAGGACCCTTCCGGACTCATTCTCAGCCACGTAGACTAAAGGGGAGAAGAGGGTGACCGCCACACCCAGGAAGAGCAGCAGAAGGCCAAACTCCCGGGCGCAGCGGCGCACCGTGAGGCCCAGTGTCTGCAGCCCCAGCGAGTGGCGGGCCAGGCGCATCACATAGAGGATGCGGAGCGCCCGCAAAACACGCAGGACCAGCCCCACTTTCTCCAGGTAGGAGCTGCCACTCAGCCTCTCGCCTGCCTCCGGGGACTCCTCAGACACCACAAGAGACACGTAGTATGGAGAGATGGCCAGAATGTCGATGACATTCAGGGGCCCGCGGAAGAACTGACATTTGTTCCGGGCCTGGGCAAAACGCAGACAGAACTCCAGCGAGAACCAGGCCACACAGATGGTCTCCACCACGAAGATGTAGTAGCACTTTCTCGTGCATTCTCCCTGGGGTGAGAGGGCCACAGAAGCAATGGGTTAGTCAGCTTTCCTCCAACCCTGGCACAACGGCACAGCGGCTCAAGAGAGGAAGGATTTATCTGGGCTTGTGGCTTCAGAGGGACAGCCGGCCATGGTGAAGGCATGGTGAAGTAGCTCCATGGTGGGGTGTGAGGAAATGGCCTCCCTCTGAAAGCCTTCCTAGGTGTTCTGTGTGTGTACCATGATGGCCAGAAAACAATCGGGAATGTCATTCTTCAGACTCTGTCCGTCTTGTTTTATGGGATTTTTGTTTTCTCTTTTGAGACAGGGTCTCTTACTGGCCTGGGCCTTGCCAAATAGGCTAGGCTAGCTGGCCAGCAAGCCTATGAGCCAATATATGACTGAGCCATGTGCTTATGGACAAAGCAAAACATTGACAACTGTGGGGGTTTAAGATTTAAATGCTCTAAGTGAGAAAAGAAATTGCTTCCAGTGTCCAAGCCCAAGGAGTCCTAAACTGAAATGTTTTTGTCTGTCTATCAAAAAAAGGGAAGAAAATGGCCAAACCACTCCAAGCCCTGTTGGCCTGCCCAGGGCTGGGAAGCTTTCTCGCTGACTTCCATCTGGTCCCTTCCAGGGTCAGAGCGAAAGGATGCCATTGAGATGAAGCCCTGAGTGTGTGTGGCCCAGGGTCACATCCCCGTCAACACTCTCACTCACTCAGGAAGTTACTGATCCTCCTTGGACTTCCAGGAGTCATTGCCCTAAGGGACTGCGGTAAAGGATGGAATCGCGTCTACAGCAGCTATGAAGAGCTATGAAGATGCTGAACCCAGCAGATACACACGTGGTAACACTGTCACAGGCGGCAGCCTGCTTAGCCAGCAGGAGGCTAGCATTCCATAGGAAATAGAAAATGTTTTCAGAACCACTGAGAGGGCTTCCTCAGACATTTGCATCAGGACCCTGGATAACCTCAGAGCTTTGGGGCTGGATTCTCCAGGCTTTCCACAAATGTGCTGTGCAATCTAGAGGAGGTCCCTATCTGTCTCTGGGCTCCGTTTTTTGATGAAGAGAGTGGAACACAAGCAGGGTGCCAGCTACAAAGACAGATTCTTGGGTCCATCACGAACCCAAAACCTTGGAGCCGAGCTCAGGCATGGAATCTTGGGGTTATCTCCCCTTGACTTCGGAATCCTCAGAAGACTTAGACTCTGGGCTGCCTTTCCTACAAGGCCTGTTTCTTACAGACATCTGGGAATTTTCCTTAGCTTTAGAGGCTCTTGAGACCTGGGAATACCATCTCCAGATCAGTGACCAGCAGACTGAGCTTCTGCCTCTGGTGTTGGTGTTTGGGTATTCCAGCCATGTACACCCTGTCCTCCCTCCCCTGGTCTGGGCTGCCGGCCTCCCTGCACTGCAGCAGGCTGGCTCTGCCTAGTCACTCCACCTGCATCCTGCCCTGCCCTGCATCCTAACCAGCCTGGTACCTGCCTTCGAGAGCTGGCATCTCTGCAGCCATGCTGGGATACCCAGGACAGATGTAGGGGCTCCAGCTGAGGATGTGATGTCCAATCCAGCCCTGCCAATATTTGAAGGAAAGGGAAAAGGACAAATATCAAAAACAAAATACTTCTTCCTCTCTGAGGAAGATTGGCCATTGGGGCTGGGGCACTTTGGTCCACATTGTTCTCATCCTTCTGGATTTGGGCACAGAAAAATCTGGTTTGGGGATTCCCCCGATCCCAGGCAAAGGGTGGGAATTGGCCTCCGTGCTGTGTGCCTTGTGCCTGGTGGTAGTGAGGAAAGCGCTGTTCATTCCTAGAGTCAAGGTGAGCCAGGCCTGAGGAGGCTTCCATAGAAATCTAAGGACCACACAGGCACATAGGGCCTAGCAAGCCAGAGGCCACAGACAGGCAACACTGGGGACTAGGCGAGGCTCACCTCCAGGACTCCAACCATCAAAACAGCTGCTCAGAGAACCCTAGGGTTGACTGCGAAGGGGCCCAGGGGAACTTCTGGGGTGATGGAAATAGTCTAGATTGACAGGAGTAGGGTTGTGGGGGCGTGTCTTTTTTTTTTTTTTTTTTTTTTTTAAGAAGTTTTGATGTGTGTGCCTGAAAACCGTGATTAAAAGAAGGGCTGGCAAGATGGCTCGGGGGCTAATGCTCTTGCCGCCAAGCCAAGCTTGACAACCTGCCTAGACCCACATGGTGGGAGGGAAAAACAGCTCCAGAAAGTTGTCCTTTGACCTACACACACACACACACACATACACACACACACACACATACACACATACACACACACACACACACACACACACACACACACACACACACACATACACACACACACACACACACACACACACACACACACACACACCCTGCTGGACTGGGTTGCAGGGAACTTGAATTTAAGGAACAACCTGGCAGCTTCTCCGGGGGTTAAACTCACACTCAAGACTCAGCAAGGTCACACCTATGTACTCACACCCAAGAGGAATGAAAATACACATACAGGAACAGACACAGCATTCCATACTTTGTAGTCAAGGATGACCTTGAACTCCTGATCCTTCTGTCTCCACCTTCCCGGGACTGGGATTACAGGTGTGTGCTACCATGCTAAGTTTAGCCACTGCTAGGGATCAAAGCTCTGGGCAGGCCGGGCAAGCACTCTACCAACTGAGCTCCAGCCCCCAGCCAACAAGTGGAAACATCACACAGATCATCAACCAATGTACCTATGACCCAGTGAGCACCGCAAAGCCAGATGGCAGCTGTGGCAGGGCAAAGGAATCTGGGTTTCCATGGGTCACATCCCCAGGGTCTGAGTTCCTCAGGGTGTCATTGAATCGACATACCCTTTGACTCTCCTCAGAAGAAGCTGGCCAGCCTTAACAGCTGGCTGGCTAAATAGAGCCACTCTCCCCCTGCCTGCTGTCCCCTGAGGACAAATAAGAAATACAAGGCATATATTAGAGAGAACACCGCTTTCTATGTAAATGTCGGGGCACTGTCTTGAAAGAACAAAGATCTTAAGATTGCCTGGCCTCAGCCTCTCTGAATTATAATCCCCAACAAGAGCATAGACTCTCCAGAGGCTGTGACTCTCGGGGTGTATTAGGGCAGCCTATCAAAGGTGGCTCCACCAGAGAGTAAGCACAAGGACACTGTGACTGTCTCTGGACATGAATCCCTCTTATCCCATGGAACACAGCCGCCAGTTTCTCAGGGACAGCTCTGGGCTGCTCAGGACTGCAAACTGGTGACCTGCCCCTAACTTGATTTCCCCAGTAGTGTTAAGCCCAGCTTGGGTTTATACTTTGGTAATTTTCAAAGCATTAGGCCCTGCAACACCCTCACCCCTCTGCACAGGGAAACTCCTGGCTCCCCCACACTGTCTCCTCTCCCTGAAGAAGGGCACATGTGTGGAGACCAGGTGTGATTCTTCAGCAGCTGCGACCCGGTGTCCTTGACTGGGGTAAGGACACGGCTTACTCTGCCCTAATTTTCAGAAGCAAAATCCCTGTGTAGATATTCCCATGGGCAAGCAGGCTTTTCCATCACACGTTTTGTGCTAAAGACTGGTGGGGGTAGGGGGTGCTCCTGACTGCGACTACAGTCTCTGGGCAGGGATCAGCTGTTTGAAAGGTTGAGGATTTGAATGTTACATATCTTTTTCTTTCGGAGAAAACTTTGATCAGTCAGATGAAACACATTTTGTTCAACAAATATTTGCGCATGGTGGTTCTCTAACTGGAATGTTCTCTGGTCCTACTGTATTGTGTGGGGCACATCTGTAAGAAAGCAATGTGTGGGGTGTGTGTGTGTGTATGTGTGTGTATGTGTGTGTGTGTGTGTGTGTGTGTGTGTGTACATGTGTATGCATGTGGTGTGAGTATGCGTGTGTGTTTTAAATCTGCCTTCTTTGTCTATTATAATCTAATATAGATGGAGGGTCCAGTGATAAGAGCTGCACTGTGAAGTTGGAGAGAAGCAATGTTCTACCTTAGGAAACTGTCTCATTCTAGTGTCAAGCCCTTCAGCCACCCTCCTAACAAATGCAGGCTCCTATTTCATTTCTGAAGTTAGCTTCAGCTGTCGACTTTACAAAGCCGAGAGACTCTCAGAGAGTCTCAGTTGAGGAACTGCCTTGATCAGATTGCCCTTCTGGCATTGCTAATGTATGTAGGAGGGCCCAGCCTACTGTGGGTGGCACCATCCCTAGGCAGGGGGCCCTGGGCTGCGTAAGAAAGCTGGCTGAACAGTAGCTGGCCAGTAAGTAGCCTCCTCCTCCTCCTCTCTGGTTCCTGAGTCAGGTTCCTGCTTGAGTTCCTGCCCTAACTCCTCTCACTGATGGCCTGTGATCTAGAAGGGGGAGCCAAATCAGCCCTTTCCTCTCCAACTGTGTTCGATCAGGATGTTTATCCCAGCCACGGAAAGTGGATTAGGACATGGCCCATATGGCTCCTGGGGTCCTTGGTGTTTCACAGCTCTCTGCAAAGAGAGGGTGGGAATGTACAGGAGTTGTGGAAGATTAATTTAAGATGTGTTACGTTTGTTTAATGATGCAAAGATGTGCTGCATTCTTATATGTTGCATTTGTTTAACTCTGTGAACCTGTGTTACTGTGTCTGTCTAAAACACCTGATTGGTTCAATAAAGAGCTGAATGGCCAATAGCAAGGCAGGAGAGAGAAATAGGTGGGGCTGGCAGGCAGAGAGAACAAATAGGAGTAACAGAGGTGGCTGGCCCCTCTCCTTCCTCTCTTGTTCCTTGATCTTCTCTCTTTTCCCTCCTTTATTAAAACATCTTAAACTAAAATGACCTTGACCCAGAGGAAACATTCTACCTGTGTGTAGTTGGTGGGTTTTTTTGTTGTTGTTGTTTGTTTGTTTTTTAAACTCTTTGCCCTTTGTGGGGCCTGCCACCCAGCTCCCACCCAAATAAATAGTTGGAGACTTATTCTTACATATGAATGCCCGGCCTTAACTTGGCTTATTTCTAGCCAACTTTTCTTAAATTATCCCATCTACCTTTTGCCTCTGGGCTTTTATCTTTCTCTAGGCTATAGTCCTTTCTTTCCTTCTTACTCCGTGGCTGCTAGTGTAGCTGGGTGGCTGGAAGGAGAAAGAAAAGGAGAAGGAGAGGAGAAGACCAGGGGCCAACAGATCTCTTTAGCCCTCTGCTTAAAACAACAACAAAAGGGCTGGAGCTATCGCTCAGTGGTTAGAGAGCTTGCCTAGCATGCAGGAAGCCCCGCACTCAATTCCCAGCCCTACATAAAACAGGGTTTGGTGGTGCACACTTGTAATCCCAACATTCAGCCAATATAGGCAGGAAGACCTGAGGTTTAAGGCTTCCTTGAGCAAGTTGAGGCCAGCCTGGACTACACGAGACCCTGTCTCAGAAAAAAAAAAACAAAAACAAAAAAAACCACAACTATTTCCATGGTTTCCTAAGTGTCCCTGGGCTGCGCCATGGTCCCTGATGGGCAACCACTCACCTTGTCCTCCTCAGCTCTGAAGTCGGGCATGGTGCTCACACACAGACTGACAGCCGTGGTGGCCACGAAGAGAATGGAGAGGCAGGCAAAGACTTTCCCAGGCAGCCCTGACTGTGGGTCCTCCACCATCTCTCGCAGCTGGTTCATGCTGCGGGCCCATCGTGAAGTGTGCACTTCGGAGTGGCAGGTCTGATGCTGCTGCTGGCGCTGCATAGCCTCCTCCCGCCGCAGCTCGGCCACCTCCTCCAGCTTCTTCATGAGCTTGCGCAGGCAGCAGCGTTCCAGGTTGGCTTCCTCGATGCCCCAGTAGCTCAGCTCCTCCCGGAAGGACAGTGCGCACATCTCCCGCAGAAGCACCAGCTTTCCCGCGGCCAGGAAGCTCACAATCACCCCGAAAGCGCTGGGGCTCCTGTCAAAGAAGAACTCCTGGCTGTTCTCATCATAGTCATCACAGAGCTGTGTGATCTCCTCATAGCTGCGACACAGACGGAGCCTGCTCAGGCGGCTCAGCGGGAAGGCATCCAGGGTGCTCCAGGGCAGCAGGTACCGCCGGCCACCCACGTTCACCAGGATCTCCTTCTTCAAGTCGGCCTCTGGAGAGGTGTCCAGGGTGCCCACCTTCCGGGCCCTGCGGTAGTAAAGGCCCTTGACTGACTGAGGCTCTGGACCAGGCCAGAGCTGGCTCAAGGGGCTGCAGGAGCCAAAGTGATGGTGTCCAGGTCGCAGGTGCCTGTCTCTGGAAGACATGGGCATTGCCACAGAGTGCGGGCCCAGGGAGCAGCGGGCTCACTTGTCTGCCTCCAGAGGAAGAAGAAGAAGAGAAGGAAGAGAGGATGAGTCTCAGTAGTACAAACATTGTTGCATTTGTGTACTGTAGCTGCAGCTGCTCCAGCCATCTCTGAACCTTCTATTTACTTCTTGTTTACTGGGCACCTACCAGATGCTTGGGCCATGCCTTTGGACCCATCTCTACCCCCGTGGAAACATGTACATCTAGGATACAGATGTGCTGCCCACTACACTAAGGAGGTACTTCATGCACATCTCTGACACAGACATCTTGTGGATGGAGATGTGAATAATGGGTCCCGAACTGTGCCATCCCAGACTGTGTGGTCTTGAGCATGTGGCTTCCCCTTTCCCTTCTCAAAAGATAAAGCTTGTGTCAACCCTGCAGCGGGGGCCAGTGTGGCCGTGTTCTCTGCAGAGAACCACAGAGGAATGACTCAGTCTCTCTGGACCCTCTGCTTGGCCTGTGTGAGTGGGGAAGCTTGAGTTCCCACACTGTTGAGCACAGAACCAGGTCAGGTCAGGAGCAACACACATGCAGTGCCCATAATGGTCACTTCTAGGAGCTCCAGCACACCCAGTTCCTTTAACAGACTCATGCCAACCATCCCGTGAGGCAGACAGGCACAGCTCACCTTTGCGGATGAGGAAACTGAGCCCAGCATCTTGCCCGTTGTTTAGCAAACGCAGTTCAGTTAAGACTCAATGGTCAGCCACCAAATGCTCAGGAGCCAGGGACCACGACAGCCTTGTCAGTCACCTGGCTCTCAGGAGCTCCCCATGGAAGCTTCACCCCCTGCTTTTCTCTCTCAGAGGACCCTGCTATGAGGGTGGAGGACACCTCCCACTTTGGACAACTCTTTCCTACTCAGACATGCATCTTGTGTTTGCCTCAGCCACCCTTGCTTTGTGACCTTGAAGTGGTTACTTCCGTCACTGGGCTGTAGTTTTTTTATCTGCAGAGCAAAGAGGCTTCTAAATGCTCTCTACATCACAGACCTATTTAGGGGCTCCGCTTAAGACAAGCGTTTTTGATTTTTTAAGTCGCTCACATTTTTTAAAAAACTGTTTCTATAATATGTCTCATTGTCTCAACTGTGTGGCCATTTCTTCAACCATTCACTCCAGCCAGAGCTGTCTCCAGGCACCTATAACCTTCCATTGAGAGAGGCTCTCCAATCAGGAGCCAAAGGAAATGAGAGCGCCTTTCAGTTTCTGAGCCTGCGGGATTCCGGCGGCGGCGGCGGACAGTGAGGAGCGAGTCAGGCCCGCTGGGCTCCACACTTGCGCTGCAGTGTACTGTTATTTTGCATGCGTTACTTGGTTCACAGCACACAGCCAGTGGGCGGGAGTGCAGCCCGCAGAGAGAGGAGTGTGTTGAAATCCAGGGAGTTCTTTCCAAGCTTTCTCAATTTCCAGAGCAAAACCTAAGACCTAAAGTGCTGAAGGGACTCGTCCAAGGTCACACGGCAAACCTGAATCCAACCCGAGACTCGGCTTCCTGGCCTGGGGTTCTGTCCGGAGCCAGAATCTTGCTCCATCTCCTTCCACTGAACGGATCTGATTTTGCAGTTTTTGCTCTGCTTAACAACTGGCCAGCAAAACTCCTCCAGAGCCCGGGGGAAGTAATTCACTCCAAACATCCCTTCTGCCAAGCTGTTTAGCCCAGTCACTGCTCTAGAACATCCCACCCCAGAACAAACAAGTTCCTCTGAAGTTCAACTCACCACTTGTCTTAGGAAGCGTGTTCCCAGCCTGTTCTCTGCCGGGCATGGGGAGCCCATTTCTCAGTGATCAGGAAAGAGGCAGTTTTGTGTCAGAGAGGTAGGGGGGGGAAACACAAAACCAAAACCAGCTGCCTGGTAAAGTCAGTGTCCAGTCCTTCTCCGGCCTCCTCTAAAGAGCAGAAGTTTCTTCATTCTGAATCTGCAGAAGAGCAGGGGTGCAGAGTGGCTTTCTAGAAGGACCCCCAAAGTCCTCCTTCCTCCTGAGAGCTGAAGGTCCGGATGCTGCAGAGAGCTGGGCCAGCTGTCCTGCCTCAGCAGCGGACTTGGTGCTCCAAGTCCCACAGGGACAGCCAGCATGGTCCTGCCCAGGGTGGGGGGTGGGGGTGCTGACGGGAAGGGCTTAGGATTAATCTCTCCATCAGCCAGGCAGCAGGCGGGTGCCGCGGCTGCTCTGCCAACCACCGGGGAGGCAAGGAGAGTGTCTGCCCTCTCTCCTCTGTGAGGAGGAGCTGAGCTCAGGAGACGCTGGGGCAGCTAGGGACTTGCGGACCAGGACCAGGCTATTGTAACCTCATGGTGCACTAAGGTGGGGAGATGCCTCAGTAGCGGTTGCAGGGAAGTTTGTAGGTTGGGACAGACTGACCCAGCCTCAGAGCCTAGGGTCGGTATCGAGGAGATAGCTTAAGGGGTTAGGGATGAAGATGCTTGGAGCCAGATTCCAGCCTCCAATGTGAGTCCCCTTAGGCAGGTGGGTTAGTGTCTTCATACTCAATTTCCTTATCTGTGAAAGGTGTATGAGTTGGGGGGAGGGGGCGGAGGGGCTGGGCTCCCAGGATACAAAATCCAAGCCACAAGCTTCTCCTGTGAGCTTGGCCCCTGGTGTAGGTGGGGAGACACCGCAAGGGAGTTTCTTGCTGTGTGTCCTTGGTGAGTCACTTCACCTCTCTGGGCCTCCATTTCTTCACCCATCACATAAGGACAGTGGGAGCAGCAAAGGCTGAAATTGCAAAAAGCATGTTAATGTAGGGCTTGCTGTCCCCGGGTCCTTCATTTGCTTAAAAGGTTTTGCAGCCAGGTGACCTTCACGACTCTGTTCTGTCTGCGAGGGCCCCAGAGGCTTGTTCAAGGTCACCATGCTAATTAGCAGCTGTGCCAGTTTAGGACCATCACTGAATTCAGACAGGAGCTGACGTGGGGGTCCAGGAGCAAGGGGGATCAGAGCCTGGCAGAGAGGTGCAGGAACAAAAGCAGGAGAGAGAAGCTGGCAGGGCGGGGGGGGGGGGGGGGTTGTCCTCAAAGGGTATTATGGGAACCCCAGGGCTCTGCAGACATGGTGAGGGGCCTGGCCGATGGCAGGAACTGGAAACAGCCGATTTTCTCTGCCTTCCCACTTCTCCTCCCTGCTGCCTGCACCAGTCACAGCTGAGAGGCTCGAGGCAGAGACCTAGCATCTTTGGGAGGGGTGCTGAGGCTGTCCCTTCTCTGACTCTCCAGTTCTCAGCTCCTCTGAGTCAGTATCCAGAATTCTCTCTCCCCAGAGCGGGCTCTCTGTTCTCCATCTAATTGAGTCCTGTCTTAGTCAGGGTTACCATTGCTGTGATGAAACACCATGACCAGAAGCAACTTGGGAAGGAAAGGATTTATTTGACTTACATATCCGGAGTAACAGAACCCTGAGGGAAACCAAGGCAGGAACTCAGACAGGGCAGGAACCTGGAGGCAGGAACCTGATGCAGAGGCCGTGGAGGAGTGCTACTTATTGGCTTCTTCCTTATGACTTGCTCAGCCTGCTTTCTTATAGAACCCAGGACCACCAGTTCAGGGTAAGGGATAGCCCCACCCACAATGGGCTGGGCCCTCTCCCATCAGTCACTGATTAAGAAAATGCCCTATAGGCTTGCCTATAGCCGGATCTTATGGAGGCATTTTCTCAACTGAAGTCCCCTCCTCTCGGGTGACTCTAACTTGTATCAAGTTGACATAAAACTAGCCAGCACAAGTTCCTTAGGTTAACCACCCTCCCTGGAGTCCATCTTCCTCTCTTAGTTCTCTCTGGGCATGCAAGGTCTGGATGCCAATCTAGACTCCCCATTCAGGGCTCGGCCAGTGAAGTTCTTGTTGCAGAAGCTTGCAGATCTAAATTTGATTCTTTAAAACCCATATGGTAATACATGCCTGATATCCCCGTGCTGGGGAGGCAGAGACAGGGGGTCCCTGGGTCTTGCTGGCCAACCGGCCTGACTTAGTTGAGGAGGTCCAGGCTAGTGAGAAGACATGGGGTGGGGTGGAGGGGTGTCCCATGGGGTTCCCCCTTCAGGACTAGGATTAGGTTCTGCCCCGACTGTCCAGCCAGGCCTGCTGTGCCATGGCTATGTGACCCCCAAGGCAGGTTTTCTTCCCTCTCCGTGCATCAGGGCAGCTGGGTGACTCCGCTTTTAAGCTCCCTGGTCTTTGTGAGTAGTGAGTGAATTGTTGTCACAGTACAGGGCACAGCACCTGGCATGCCACCGTACAGGTGCAGGAGTTTTGCCCATTTCTCTCTTAGCCTCGTCTCTGTCTCTTCTCACAGCGGTGCAAGCATCGTTAACAGAGCGTGAACGGACAGGGGCACCCAGGCTGAGGCTGCTGTGGATGGGTGGTATGTGATGCCCTGACAATGGCTAGCTTTGTAGGGAGAAAACTTCCTCAAATATGGCACTTGCCAATTACAATGGCATGAATACTCGGGCCAGTATCAAGTGAACAGCATTGCTTTGTGAAGGGCTGGGGAAGCAGGTGAAGGGTAGACTTGCACACCTGTGATAATGGGTTCTGGAACATCACCGAACTTGTGGCTTTCCTGCATGGGTCAACAAAAGGCTCCGCAGGGCAGGATTCTTAGTTAAGCCCTGGCTGAGCATCAGCTCTCAAGCCTTGATTGTGTACTCCTGTAATGGGCAATGCCCACCTGTGGGGTCTCCCTGGAATTCTAATGGGCAGCTGGTGTGATGGTATGGTCCAGGAAAGGCAGAACCCTGAGAGCAGTACTCAGAGAAGGATTGGTGGTGTTTAGCCACACCTTAGCGTACTGGGCAGGTTCCCTCTCTACACCTCCCCTTCTCCCCAGGACCCATTGACCCTCTCGTGGCTGCCCTCAGTGTTGGCAGGCCGGAAAGGACACCACTGCCATGGGGCATCTACACAGAGCCTGTTCTGCCTGGTTTGGGGTGAGCACAGCCTGGCAGGCTCCCTTCCTGGAATGGCTGTCCTTTCCAGCAGCTGATACACGAAGTGCCTCTCCCAGGCCACAGCGGGCAGGTACACTGTGGTCTCCTGAGCAGTCAAGCTGGGTTCTGTATCAGGCACTGTCACCTAGGTGGCTCTGGGCTTTAGTAGGTTGTGGAACACGGACTACCAGGCAGCACCTGCCTCACCAGGGGATGAACTAGAGTTTCAGGGGTGCCCTTAACATGGTAGCAGGAAATTTTGGGTCGGTGTCAGTCTCCAGGAGAAGAGTTGGCTCAGGGTAGGAGGTGATGATGGTGGTAGCGTGGGGGTGTAGACAGCAGGGGGTGAGAACTGCCACACCAGGAGGCCAGTGCTGTAGGCAGCAAGGAGCTTCCTATCACACACAGAGACAAGAGACTTGACTCCTGTGGGGTTTGAGTTTGGGCATTTCTCATACCCCGTTTAACTTTTCCTGCACCCCGCAACAGCATGTCAAGAAGTATTTTGCTTTGTAAAGCTGTGGGGACATATTTATCACCTTGCCTTGGGAATCTTGGCCACGAGGTGTTCATTTAATCTGCAATTGGCACCATCTCTGGAGCAGACGCAGCGCCTGTCCCCTTGGGCAGCTGCAGAGTGACACAACAATGCAGTTGATGACCTCCACTCGAACGGCTCCTGAGAGAAGACGGGTACATTAAACACCCTATAGGAATTCACTTGGTTTCTCTCACTGTTTGGAACCTTTAGGGGCTTACAGAATCACCTTTTGTTTTGTTTTGGTTTTTCAAGACAGGTTCTTTTTTTTTCCCCCAAGGGGAACACTGCTTGCTTTCTTTCTTTCTTTCTTTCTTTCTTTCTGCCAAATGCTGTTTATTGAAGGAGGGAAGAGGTCTTAAATACAGGCTTACAGCACAATGGGAGAATCCTGAAGGGCAGAAGTTCGCTACCTGATGTTTTACAATCTTGCATCTAAGCTGTTAACGCCCATTATGCAGGATACACAGACAAGGAACTTCCCTTAAGCATTTAGGAGGGTGGAACCTGGCAGGGAATTAGCATAGGGAGGATATCAAGGTCAAGGTCAGCAAGCAAGGCAACAGTTACCCAAAATGGGGGCCAGGACCGTATAGGTCCCCCTTTTACTAAAAAATGAGCTTCTGACTTAGGTTGCGTAGGAAGTCAGCAGGTCACCTTACCCGTCATGGAGACGCCTGCCCAGGCCACACAGGCACTCTGTCTTAGGTTGGTGAGCGCCCCCCAGGCATTACCCATCTCTGAATACTCATTATCATACAGGCTCAATTGTGTGTGAGTTGCAGAGTTAACTGCTGCCAAAGATCTCAAAGTGGCACTGGGCTTGCAATCTGTGTGTTTGACACAGAAAAGACCAACAGGTCTGTGTAGCCCTGGCTGTCTTGGAACTTGCTCTGTAGCCCAGGCTGGCCTTGAACTCAGAGATCTACCTACCTCTGCCTCCCGAGTGCTGGGATTAAAGGCGTGCGCCACCACACCCAGCTTTGTCTATCTTTTTTTAACACTCAGTCTTGGTTTGGGGGTCATGAATGCCTGAGAGAAGCAGGCAGACGACGGGGAGGGGGACTTAAGAGCTATAAGGGGCAGAGCCTGAGGTCTACAGGGGGCGACAATGGTGGAGAATGAGAAGCAGGATGGCCAAAGCCTGGTGTCCGCATTCAGCCTACTGGAAGGGAGCAGACACTAATAGCCCACGTGTGTCTGACCAGTGTGGATAAAACAGTGGGTGTTTGCTTCTGGAGCTCTCCAAAGAAAAGGTCATACAAACCAGGACTGAGGTGGGCAGTGTCTATGTGTCTCCACCTCCCAGCATTCCTGTCTTAGTTAGGGTATCTATTTTCTTTGACCACGGCAACTCTTCTAGAGGAAAACATTTAATCAGGGCTGGCTTACAGTTCAGATGTTCAGTCCATTGTCATCACGGTGGAAAGCATGATGGCACACAGGCAGACATGGTGCTGGAGAAGGAGCTGAGAGTTCTACATCCAGATCGGCAGGCAGCAGGAAGGGAGAGTGCCACTGTGCCTACCATGAGCTTCAGAAACTTCAAAGCCTGCCCCCAGTGACGCACTTCCTCCAATAAGACCACACTACTCTAACAAGGCCACACCTCCTAATAGTGCCACTCCCTATGAGCCTATGGGGGCCATTTTCAATCACAGAACCATAGTTCCCCTACTGCTTCCACAGTGGGCCGGCTTGGGAGGTTCTCTGGAGATGGTGGTTGTCCAGTGTTCTTTGTGTAGTGCGATGGTCCTGGGTTCCGCAGTTAGCAAGTTCTTTGCAGATTCTTCTTGGTAGAGATAAAGCTGGTCTTTCTTGGCCAGCAAAGCCACCTAAAGTCACATGTCACTGCCCAGATTTGTCTCACTCCCCAAAGTGTGGTTCTGCCTGTCAATGCGCCAATCTATAGTTGCTTCTGGAAGCAGCTTACCACCCTGAGTTCCCTCAGTGAGGAGTGCAATGGAGTTTTGATATGTGCTTAGGCTTTATTTTTATGAGAAGCATTTAAAAGGCTTTTTGAAAATATTTTTATTGAATTTTCGAGATCTGCTCTCACATAGCCCAGGGTGGCCTTCAACTTGCTATGTGGTCAAATCTGACTTGAAATTCCTGATTGCCCTGCCTTCATCTCTCGGGTGCTGAAATTATATGTGTACACGACCATACCAGCTAGATGTCCACTGTCAGCTACAGATGCCTCCTAGGGATGTAGAGAGGGCAGGTGGAGACCAATGGGACTATGGGTGCTAGGGGACTCATGGCTTCCTGGTGCAGATGGTGCCTGGGAGGTGGACGTGGCAACCCTGAGCAGTCAGTTTGTGTCAGATGATCCCTGTGTCCAAGGCCAGGTTCTGTCTCACGTCTTCATGGTGGAGTGGGCTTTTCAATGATGTAGTGGGCTTTGAGTCACCTGTGGTCCTGTAGATAGCCCCTCACCTAAACTAGACTTAGTAAAGCCATTTCTTTGTTGTCAGTACTCTATCTGGGCTGAATACATCTTTGCTCACATGTTCCCAGCAATGTCACCCAGCACCATTCCACATGGATTAGGAAGAGAAGTGTAGCTTGAGTTTTCCTGCCTGGCCCACAGTCAGGACAAATCTCTCTCACCTGCCAGTCCCACAGCTGCTCAGACCCGACCAAGTAAACACAGAGACTTATATTGCTTACAAACTGTATGGCTGTGACAGGCTTCTTGCTAACTGTTCTTACAGCTTAAATTAATCCATTTCTATAAATCTATACCTTGCCACATGGCTCGTGGCTTACCGGCATCTTCACATGCTGTTTGTCATCTTGGCGCCTGGCAGTGTCTCTCTGACTCAGCCTTCCACTTCCCAGCTTTATTCTCCTCCTTGTCCCGCCTACACTTCCTGCCTAGCCAATGGCCAATCAGTGTTTTATTTATTAACCAATCAGCAACACATTTGCCATACAGAACATCCCACAGCAGAGAAAACCTTGGGTTCTGGGGTCAGGACTCAGGGATTGAAGATGCTTTGGCTCAGCTCTGTGGTGTCTGAGGCCCCTGCTGGTATACCTGAGGCCAGATGACCGAGAACTCCACTGTAAAATGCAGTGCTTTGCCTGGCTTTTGCACCAAACATGCTGAGAGAATTCAAAATATAACCCAGGCCAGTACGTACTGCCACGAGAGAATGTCCGTACTGTATCTAGTAATCAAAGGAAACAGGAAGAAGGGGAGCCGGGTGCTGGGTGGCTTTCTCTGGGAAGCCACCTTCCCTTTTTTATAGCTCAGGTATCTCCTGGAGGTTAAGTGCTCAGCTCTGGACCCATCCTACCCTGGGTCAAGGTCCAGGTTGTAATTTCTGCCTTTGCAACCTGAGCCAAGTCCCTTTGCTTCTCTGGAGCTGTTTTCTCATCTGTAAAGTGATAGGCATAGTATCAGGGGGCTGTTGTAAAGATGGATGAAGATATGCATGTAAGCAAAGCATCGTGCTGGGCTTGAGATAAGCAGCCTGAGGATCATTTTTAGTTATTTTATGAGTAACTCTTTTTTTTTTTTTTTTTTGATTTATTTATTTATTATGTATACAATGTTCTGCCTGCATGTATGTCTGCAGGCCAGAAGAGGGTGCCAGATCTCATTACAGATGGTTGTGAGCCACCATGTGGTTGCTGGGAATTGAACTCAGGACCTCTGGAAGAGCAGTCAGTGCTCTTAACCTCTGAGCCATCTCTCCAGCCCATGAGTAACTCTTAAAGGAGATAAATGCATGTTAGGTGTTCCTGATATCTGATCACAGCATCGCGCGTGTGTGTGTGTGTGTGTGTGTGTGTGTGTGTGTGTGTGTGTGTGTGTGTATCTGCCTCCCCAAGAGCACAAATCCCATTTTCTTGCTGGAAAAACCTCCTGACTTGCTTTCACACTTTTTTTGAGAGCTGTTTGCTCTGGACACTTTCTGCCTTCTTGAAGGTTTAAAATCTAGGACAGAGCTTTTCCTCAGAGGGAGGGGCAAGGTCACAGGGAACATCTGCCGTCCTTGTCCTCAGTGTTCTAGATCGAGGACTTACTCGGACAAGACTGAAACACCAGAGCAGGAAAATAATTGACCTGATTCCCTTCTGAATGCAGAAGCCTTGTGCTTTGCTGAGACATGGGACTCTTCATCATAAAAGGCAATGCTTTGGCCCACTTGTTTTGCTGGCAATCAGAGCGTTGGCTTTTGCACCCAATGTCTCTCCTAGTGAAATATCTTGGAAGGACACACAGGGACAATCTGGTGTAAATTCAAAGCAAGTCTGACTCAGGATCCAGTGCTGGAGGAAGTGGTTCCTACAGGACTAGCAGGCCAAGACACTCTAGCATGGGTGTGTTGTGGGGACAGGGTTGACCTAGGTCTGATCCAGCTTCGCTGCAGAAGGTAGGTTTGAACTGGAGCCAGAATTTCGGAGCCAGAATTTCGTCTTCATACACTTAGCACCAGAGCTGCCACCGAATGGGCATGTTGACATTGATGAAGGAAAGGACTGAGGGATAGATAGAGGGATGGGAGGATGGAGAGATGAAGGGGTGGTGGGTGGATGGACACACTCATATCGAGCCTTTTTTTCTGATGTCCCAAGGTGCTTGAAGTCTTGGGTTCTGTGAGACACTATGGGTCAAGGCCAAGGTAACTTAAATACAGTCTTGATATCAGGCAAGATGAAAACTTGTAGAAAAATGAAGGCAGGGACTTGCCAAATCAAAATTTAAAAAAGGCACTGAATTTATAATAGAATCTTGTTTGGCTTCAAAATATGTCTCTGCACAAATAGAAATGCTACTTTCAAAAATACAGCCTGAGTAAGCTACCAAAAAAGGAAACGGAGTTAATTTTCTTGCAAATAATGTCCCATGTTTTCTGTAACACGTGTGAATTGTCTTAGTTTGGGTTGACAGGACAAAGTACATAGACTAGTTAACGTGGAAACAGCAGGGATTTATTACCACTTTGGAGGCTGGAAATCCAAGAGCAAGGCCCCAGCATGTTTGGCTTCTGGGGAAAGCTCTCTCTAGACTGTGGCCTTCGGCCCTTGTGTGACAAAGAGAGCCCTGGAGAACTGGGGCCCCTTTCATGGAGGCACTAATCAACCCACATGACTGCATCACCTCCTAACTCTATTCCCCCTGGAGCTTAGGGTGACAACCTCTGCACTTTTGGAGGGGGGAGGGCACACAAGCATTGAGTCCAAAACAATTATTTTCATAGAGCTGAACAAACTTTATGCATAAATACGTAAATCTAAAGGCAAGCTTCAACTCGACACATAACAAATGCGTAATAATTTGGTGAACAAAATTTTGATCCGTTTAGTGACAAATGATTGAGAGTTTATGACCATCTCTCCATCACAAACTCAGTTGCCCTAGGAATGCAGAAAGAGACAGTATGGCAGTTAATTTCATGTCAACTTGACACAAGCCAGAGTCATCAGAGAAGAGGGAACCCCAAGAAAATGACTCCCTAAGATTGGGCTGTGTGTAGGGCATTTTCTTAATTCATGATTGATGGGGTAGGTTCAGCTCATTGTGGGTGGGTGTTGCCATTCTTGGGCTGGTGGTCCTGGGTGCTATAAGAAAGCAGGCTGAGCAAGCTGTGGGGAGCAAGCCAGCAAGCAGCTCCCCTCCATGGCCTCTGCATCAGCTCCTGCCTCCAGGTTCCTGCCCTGTTTGAGTTCCTGTCCTGGCTTCCTTTAATGATGAACTGTGATGTGAAAATGTAAGTAAAATAAACCCTTTCCTCCCCAAGTTGCTTTTGGTTATGGTGTTTCATCACAGCAATAGAAACCCTAAGACAGACAGCAAAGAGAGACTATACATTGTCTTTCCACAGACAAGAACTGCAGCCCAGAGAACACTGTCATCATGTCACTTGACTTCCTTTCACGGTGACAAATCCCCAAGAGAACTTTTCAAAAGAGGGAGGATTGATCTCCAGGCTGTGGGAAGACAGAGTGTCATGGTGGCAAGTGTGAGAAGAGAGAGGGGGAGAAGGGAGAGGGGGAGAGAGAGGGAGAGATCAGGGACAGACATACCCTTCAAAGAAATGCTCCCACCTCTCCACCCACTTGCTGTCCTGGTGCTTCCAACCAGGCCCCACCTTCTAAGATTTCTGTCACCTTCCAGTAACATCACCAAATTGTGAACCCAGTGGTTAGGTCCCTTAGCAATGATTGACCTACCAGCTGAGGACCAAGCTCTGCCATTTGAGTCTTTGCGGGGGTGGGGTGGGGGGGTGGGGGAGGGGAGCACTTCATCTCCAAGCCTTAACAGTCACAAAGCAGCTGGGATCAGTCTTGAGTCTGAATACAGGCATCCTGAGATGGTAGTTAGAAAGACCCCCTGTGCCATCCCATCCTTTTATGAGAGAAGAATTAATTTGTGAATATGTTTGCTGATTTGCAAAGTGAACTGCATTTTCAAGGCAGAGATGACATCTTGCTGACAGATGTCCACCAGCTTGTGACTCTTGGCTGGCTTACTTCCGGTATCTGGGAAGATGATGGGGTAATAACCCTGTCTAGCCTTGTGGATACCCTGGAAGGGAGACTTCTAGGGTTACCACAGGAGTTTGCTGTGGTCAATCCAAAAGACCCCTCTGCATAGTCTTCACAGAGTACGGAGATCAGGGCTGGTGTGGTAGCACATGCCTTTACTCCCAGCACTAGAGAGTAGAAGGAGGTGAATCTCTGTGAGTTCAAGGTCATCCTGGTCTACATAGTAAGACCCTGCCTAACCCTGAGGTCCATGGCCACTGCTCAGCTCTGGTTCCCCAAAGCTTGTCTCTGTCATTTGGAAATCCTGTGCCAGAGGCTGTTTGGCACCCGTCCATGTTTGCTTTCTGTTGCCGTGATAAAACACCACGGCCAAAAGCAACTTCAGGGAAGGGTTTATTACATCTTATAGCTTGTAGTCCATTATCCAGGGAAGTCAGGAAATAGGGAACTGAAGCAGAGGCCATGGAGAGTGCTGCTCACTGGCTTGGTCGGCCTGCTTTTTCTTTCTTTCTTTTTTTTTCTTGAGACAGGGTTTCTCTGTGGAGCTTTGGAGCCTGTCCTGAAACTCACTCTGTAGACCAGGCTGGCCTCGAACTCACAGAGATCCACCTGCCTCTGCCTCCCGAGTGCTGGGATTAAAGGCGTGGGCAACCATGCCCGGCAGGCCTGCTTTCTTATAGCACCCAGGATTACCAGCCCAGGCAGGGACACTGCTCACAGTGAGCTGGGCCTTTCCACATCAACCATCAATCAAGAAAAATGCCCCACAGGCTTACCTTCTAGCCAGTCTGGTGGGGGCATTTTCTCAGTTGAGGTTCTCTCTCCCAAAATGACTCTAGCTTGTGTTGGCACAAGCTAGTCAACTAGTCGGCACAGTGCTAGTCTCTAGTGGGAGTAAAGGCATAAGCTAAAACTAGTCGGCACAGTTCTCCATGATTCTGACCTCCAGGCTGCACACCCCCAGCCACCCGCCACCATCAGCTCCGGGGAGAATTTAATTGCTTTCATAGTCAGCCGCTTGCTAAGTCTGCAGGCACTGAGGGCTTTGAAGATTAAAATATGGAAAGAAGTTAATTATTTAAAGACACACATTTGAAGTGGGGCAAACTGAACTTAGATTAAAAAACCAGGAGGTCTAAATTGCCAATTACCAGTAGCAAGCTCTTCTTATGTGGCAAATGAGCAGGGCTCTACATCAGACATTCTGACGCACCTTGACTTGGGCATGTCATTCCAGTTCCGTGCATAAGGAAACCTAGGCACAGAGAGGTGGGGTGCCTCCCCTAGGGTAACACAGTTTCAAAAGGCAAGGACAGAGATTTCAACCCATATCTCTGCCCTTTCCTTAGGGTACTGTTGGGGTAGGAAGATGTATTCGTTCCTGGATAAATCAGTCCCCGGGGCTCTCTATGAATCAATGTTCCTATGCCTGTTGCATCTATTTGAGGCTGAGAAATAACTGTTGGTAGATGTGGTGAGAAAGAAAAACGGGTTTCGTGGTATCAGTGAGGACACTTAAGCTATCTGATATTACAGGAACGGCTCACTAACGGCTCTAGTACGACATGGTCCATCAGTCATGGAATCAAGTGGTTGGGACGGTGCCAGGAGGAGCCAATTCGATGCCTCTCCTTCCAGCATCATGCTGGGCTTCGCTCAGTGGAGCTCTGTATTTCCATCTGGACACAGCATCACCAAATCTCATTCTCCTCTCTCTTGATGTTATTGAACACCTGGTGTTGATGAGATTCTTTTGGAGGACAAAACAGTAACTGTGGCTTAATGGTGAGCATCTGCAAGCACATTTAAACCTTGAGTGACTGCACAGACCCATGCACAGCCCAGCTCTTCTGCTTCCTAGCGGCAGGTAGCTTCTCTATGGAGCCCCACCCCTTCTTATCCAAGCCTTTCGTGGTACTTCCTGTGTGTCACTGTGGAGAGAACAGCTGGTTGACACCTCCCAGGGCAGCGGCAAACATCCAGTAAGCTTGTAGTATTAGAACTGTCACCGAGGGCAGTGGGTTGAAAGGCAGCCCCCAAATAATGCACTCACCTGGAACCTCAGTGTGTTCATCTCTTCCAGAAAATACCTCAAATAACATTTGACCAACTCTCTGGGTACCTAGTGGTCCAATCAAGTTGGCATATGAAATTAGCTGCTTATGGTAGAATACTGCCCATAACATGATAGCCTTCTACTCAGTGGAGGTCTGTGCCTCACTGTAGCTAAGACTGTCTCCTGGTCTCCACATATGTGGAGCATGCATGCACACACCACCCATTTACCTGACTGCCCAGACAAAATGTTTGTAACATCAGATTCAGGCGTGACCACAGGTATGGCCCCAGAAGACCCCACCTCCACACATATCCAGCACCACCTCTGACCAGGTCTTCAGAGTTTGGGGGTCATCCTTCCTATAACACTCCTTTAATTTCATTTCTTTTTCAGACCCCTGATGACGTCATGATGCCTTAAAAGAGGGAGTCAGGGACCCATCCTGGGGGCACTGCTTGCCCACCCCCAGCTCCCCAGGCTCCAGCCAGCTGTCATACTAGCTGAGGTCAACTCTTCCAGGCCAAAGGCTTAGCAGGGGGTTGAATAATACAGAAACCCCATGGATTGAGTATTCTTCCAGAGTGGCCAGCACCCCAAACCCACTGTGCAGGCTGGCATCGTCTTTGGGTTTGTGCAGCATCTCACATTCAGGTGAGCTCTGTGTGTATATGTGGGGGGAGATATTTGGGAACTGGGTGGCGGGCCCCCCAAAAAGAGCCCCAAACTAAGAACAACATTTTGGTGCCCCATGTTGGGCACCAATTGTTGTCCTTTCTTAAATTGTTTCTGCCTTTTAAGCCACAGCTGTCCGAAACAGCAACTACAACCTGCCTCTACCAGCAGTGGTTAGGCCGCAAGGGCCGTAGCCAGGGGAAATTCTGTTCCCTCCAGCTTCAACTCTTGCAAAGCTATGAAGGGAACTTAACTAAACCTCTGTCCCTCGAAAGAACTCAAGATTCAAAGGTTAGGGTGGAATTCTGCTCTTCAGAGAGGCTGAATAGCAAGTAGCTCACCTCCTCTCCTTGCTTGCATCCTCCAAAAAGCCCTCATGTGTCTCTTTGCCCTCCTTATAAACCCTTTCTTCCCTGGCTCCTCCCTACCACTTCCTGTCAGCTAGTTGCTGACCCAGCCTCCTGACCACAGGTGAATTTTATTTAATCAAACACATCTTTGCATCATGAACCAAACGTTCCAGAGCATAAACAAAAGTAACCCACCTTGAAATAATGTTTTACAACAGGGCTTGTTTGGGTTCATAGTTTGAAGGAATATGGTCCATCATGGAGGGAAGACATGGAGTCATGGCATGGAAGTGTGTCACTGAGCTTCCTCATCTCCTTGGATCTTGGTAGAACAGGAAGCACAGAGAAGACAGGAAGTGGGATGAGGCTATAAAACCTCAAGGCCCATCACCAGCAGCCCACATCCTCTGGTCCTAAAGGCGCTACAACCTCCCCACAACAGCGCCACCACCTGGGGGATGAAGTGTTCAAAAATGTGAGTCTGTGGGATTCACTTCATGTGCAAGCCATAGCCACTGCAAGCCATAGCCACTGCTCATCTCGAGGACTTTCCTCGATTGCGAAACTGAAGGTGCTGTCACTGAGTGATGACTGACAGCATCTGTCCCCTGGGAGGACCCCCATCCCACTCTCTGTGGACTTAGGTCACTGAACATCTTTGAGTCTTCAAGGTTCCTTTCAACAGCAAATAGCCTTGAGTGGAATGTGGCGTGGTGGTACATTTTTATGAAATACCTCTTACATTCTAAAAGCCTGTAACTTTTTCTTTTTAGATGATCTCTCTATGTAACCCTGGCTGTCCAGTATGTCACTCTGTAGACCAGTCTGGCTTCAAACTCAAAGAGATCTGCCTGCCTCTGCCTCCAGAGCACTGGGATTGAAAGTGTGTGCACCACCACACCCAGCTAAGAGCCTGAAACTTTTGCTGGACCTCACAGCTGAGTTAATAATACACTATAAACTCATTTAAGGCTTAGCCTGTACCAGGAGGTGGTGGCATGTGTATGGTGTATTGTGTGTGTATGTGTCTATGATGTGTTATTGTGTGTGTAGTGTACGTGTATATATGGTGTGTATGTGTATGCTGTCTGTGTATATGGAATGTATGTTATGGTGTATGCATGTATGGTGTACATGTATGTATGGTGTTTGCGTGTGTGTAGCATGCATATGAGTGTACACGTGCATATGCCCTTACATACCCATGCAGAGGCCAAAGCAGGACGTCGGGTGTCTTCCTCTGTTGCTCTCTGCCCTGTTGCCTTAGGACAGGCTCTCTCACTGAGCTGGAAGCTAGGCTGGCTAGCCAGAGAGCTCTCAGGACCCTCCCTCCAGTGTGTGTGTGTGTGTGGGGGGGGGTGTTTACAGGCAGCTATGTCCAGCTCTTCACCCAGGTGCTGGGACTCAAATTGAGGTCCTCCTGCTTTCAAACCCAGGGCCATCTCTTTCAAACCCACTGAGCCATCCCTCCAAAGCACCAGGACTTATATGTAAAGACAAATGCCCATGTGTTTCTCTCCTATGTGCCCTTCAAGTATTTCCTGGCTAGCAGTTTACCCTGTCTTGGTGACTTGTTCCTGGGAGGAGGCGCTGGTCAGCACCTGGCTGTCAGGCCTGCCTGCAGCTTTCTGGAATGTTCCTTAACTCCTACTCTATGGGAGCCAGGTTATCATTTACCCCATTCTCCACATGAGGACACTGAGGTCCAGGGAGACTGGATACCACTGTGAGCTTTTGCAGCTGGTAAGTGAGCTTGGACACTTATTCGTGCAGCAGCCCCATCAGAAGTGGGAACAGGGGATGAGGGCCTACATTTCTCGATACAGCTGGGCAACCCTTAAATCCAGGACAGGTGTGGTTGGGGGGTGAGGAGCAAGAAGCATTGGCTGCTGAGTGTAACTGGTCTGCCAGCTTGCTTCTTTGGCCCCGGAACCCCACCAGCCATTTCTGTCTGTTTCTATCCCCAATGCCTCCTTCACCTCGACCACGGAGAACCACCTGCTCCATCCCCATCACTGGCGTCCTGTGTCAGCCTTGGTTTCCTGGTGCCTTGCCCCACCTGCTCCTAAGTGAGACAAGCTGGGTTAAGCTCCTCTGGATTAGGGAGGCGCTAATGACCTAATATCTCAGCTGGGGATTTGAGTGTTCCCGCAGCACGCAGGAGAAGCTCCCGCTGATTTATCTCTCAGGTGCCACCACTTCAATTATGCTAAATCCTCATCAAGAGAGAATTAGAGGAGATAAAAGGCAAGCACTTGGGGTTCCCATGAACCACCTGCAACACAGCTGCATAATATCCCCAGCTTCAGCTGTCACCTGCCATGGAAAGGTGTCCTCCCTAAAGCCTAATCTTCCCAGGGGTAGTAAGCCTAAGTTCTATGGTGGCTTCTTACTCCCCAGCCTCCTGTTTCTTTAACCATTGGTTCCAGCCGAAGATCAGGCAATGCCTTCCTGTTTCCACCCTCCCCCAGCTTTAAGGGTTCTCCAACTATACAAAGCTGGGATGGATGCCAGACCCCAGACCCCACTCCTTGCTTTCTGATGGAAGTAAGCTCCTGGCTCACTTACCAGCTGCAAAGGGTACCACATAACAATGGTACTCTCCGGGCCTCAGTTTCCTCATCTAGAGAATGGGGTGAATGGTACCTTGGGAAGTCCATGTTTCCATGAGATCACTGAAGCAGCTTGAGACATCTCAAAACACACTGAGGGCCACAATATTTTGAATGTAAGCTTCTGAGCCCTTTCTAGGCTATTCAAGTCCCTGAAGCCCAGATAGCAAATGCTTGATGATGACTTGATAACATTAATAGCTCTTATATTTGTTTGTTTGTTGAGACAGTTTCTCTGTGTGGCAGCCCTGGCTGTCCTGGAACCCACTCTGTAGACCAGGCTGGCCTCGAACTCACAGATTCACCTGTGTCTGCCTCCTGAGTGCTGGGATTAAAGGCGTGTGCCACCACCACCCGGCTAAATAGCTCTTATTTTAATAGTAGTTGAAAACACAATTATGTGAGTACATATTTACTTTTAGCATAAACTTGACCTTGAGAAACTTAGAAAACCAGAAGTTAAAACAGCTCAACCACGATAGGATTCAAAAACAGTCAGGAAAGGGAAGCGGGAAGTGTGTGACCAGCACAACAGGCCATTTAGGGCCAGAGCGCATCTCAAAATGCATACTCACCTAGGGTCAGGTCTCAGGCTTTGTGGGGACATAGCAGGGCTTGACCTTTGAGGACTGATATTTCTGCTTAGACACATGGGTGGTGGGATAGGAAGCTGTTGGTACATGTTGGGTATCATGGGGCATAGCTGTGATCGAGCAAAGAGGATGGTGTTCAAAGCCAGCCTGGCTACATGAGATGTTCTCTCAAAAGAAAGAAGGAGGGAAGAGAGAGGGAGGGAGGGGAGGAGAGAGGGAGGGACGGAGGGAGGGAGGGAGGGAGAAAGGGAGAAAGGGAGGAGGGAAGGAAAGAGGAAGCTCCTCATGGGGCTGATCTCATTTCTTAAGCAGGGAATGTTCAGGGGAGTGAGTGAGTTTTGGGAAAGGGTGAGCTGCAGGTAGGTGGAGCAGCTGCAGTCACTAAACGGACCCTGGACACCACAATTTCCTGGACCATTTTTCTGGATCCTGCAAGCAATGGCCGATAATCTCTTGCATTGTCCCATTTCTCAGCTGAGGATGTAGTTTCGCAACTCCAAGAATTTGTTCCAGAGCTTGAGGCTCTCAGCTTGCTACAGCAGCCATCCGTGATGGAGGGATGGAGGTGGATTTCAGACAGAGCTGTAAAATAAATATGGAGATTAGATTTTGATACTGGGAACTCCCAGGCAGAAAACAGCCTGTGGCTGTGACTGGATTTGGTCTGGAAATGATGGAAACATGGTGGGAGTACAGTGGGTTTGCAACAAGCACTTTGGAACGGTGTCTGCTAAACTGAGCACATGTCACTGTGACTAGCGGCACTCTGGGGCTGATCAGTGGCAGAGCATCTGCCAGAGCCCTGAAGATGGCTGGCCCGGGTGGATCTCACAACCTGGCTGAATGGAGCCAGGCTTGGAAGAGTGAGTACCCAGCTGACTCTAACTGGCTTCTGCCCCAGAAGTCTGGGCCATGGTCACCTCTCAATGGTGGCAACAGGAGTGGGGATGGAGATGGAGCCTGGAGCAGGGCTCCACAGAAGCTATATTGCTCCACAACTAACCATGGTTGCCTTGATTGTAAAATCCCCTGAGCTTTGTTATCTTTCTTTCCTCCATATTCTCACCAATTTGCTTTGTTTGTCGTCAGGGTCTCTTGTAGCCCAGGCTGGCCTCAATTCACTATGTAGCCAAGGATAGCCTTGCCATTCTGATCCTTCTGCCTCTCCCTCCCGAGAACTGAGATTATGGACTAGCTCCATCGCATCCGGTTGATATAGCACTGGGAACCTAGGGCTTCATGCATGTTAGGCAAGCACTCTACTCAACAAGCCACATCCCCAGATCCACGTTATTTTATGTGTAAATGTTGTATGTGTGTGCACCAGCCTATAAAGATCAGAAGGCAGCATCAGATTCCCTGGAACTGAGTTACAGGTGGTCGTGAGCCACCATGTAGATGCTGGGAACTGAACCTGGGTCCTCTGGAAGAGCAAGCACAGTTTGTACAGCTTTAGATAGTTTATGCGCCACAAATCCACTCTGTGGGAGCCTGTGACTCAGTGGTTTATCGTCAGTATATTCAGAGCTGTGCAGCCAACACCACTGTCTAATTTGGGGACATTTGCATCTTGTTAAAAAGAAAAGAGGAGTGGCCGGGCGGTGGTGGCGCACGCCTTTAATCCCAGCACTCGGGAGGCAGAGGCAGGCGGATCTCTGTGAGTTCGAGGCCAGCCTGGTCTACAGCGCTAGATCCAGGAAAGGTGCAAAGCTACACAGAGAAACCCTGTCTCGAAAAACCAAAAAAAAAAAAAGAAAAGAGGAGCTGGGTGGTGGCAGTGCATGCCTTTAATCCCAGCACTCGGGAGGCAGAGGCAGGCAGATCTCTGTGAGTTCAAGGCCAGCCTGGTCTACAGAGAGAGTTCCAGGATAGGCTCCAAAGCTACACAGAGAAACCCTGTCTCAAAAAACAAACAAAAAAGGCTGTTTACAATAACTTTGTAATGATAGTCCCTGGTCCCCAACCCTAGACAACAATGCCCAAATCAAGGTTGTATCCAAACAAAAGTCATTATTGAAATAATGGCGGGGGAGAAGCTTAGGCTGAGCTCACAGGCCACTGTCTTGAATTCACCTGCCCTGTACACACTGTTGGTTTTGGGGGACAGTGACCTTGGCAATGTTTTCAGCATAGCAGCACTGCTTTTCCGGCTTCAAGCAGGCCTGAGCCAAGTCGTGGCACAGTGAGAATTCAAATGTGGATGTGCTTTATAGCCAGATAGGAGCAGACCAGGCTTCTTGTGTGCCCATGATACAGCTGCCCTGGAAAACTTGTTCACATCTGGATAGGATAAGTCCTTGGAACCTCAGGGTCTCAGAGCCTACTGCTCTAGGGCATGGAAGGCATCATCCTGCCTGGTGCCATGTGCCCAGCACCACATGGGTCACAGACACAGAGGATAATACTAGGAAGTAATAGAAAACTGTGCTCCTGGGTCACCTGGGGATGGGAGGGTGGCCTGGACCTAAGTCACAATGCATATTGTTGTATGCTGGTTCCACTCACTGGTGACCATCTTGTCTGGGGAGATCACCTACACTCAGTCCTCACAGCAAACCTGAAAGGCAAGAGGCACTGTTTCTGCTTTTCAAATGGGGAAACTGAGGTTCAAAGATGAGCCAACGGCTGTGCTAACCTAGCACTGGGAAGTCCTGGGTTCCATCCCCAGCACAGATAAGACCTGGCATAGTGGTGCAGCCTTTAATCCCAGCACTTGGTAGGTGGAGATGGAAAATTAGAAGTTCAAGGCCATCCTCCACTACATATCGACTTCCAGGCCAGCCTGGGCTACACAAGACCCTGTCTTAAAAAAATCCCCAAAGGTAAACCAAGCCAGAGGCCAGAGTTGGCCATGGCTTCCTGTGTTCTTCCAAATTCATGGGTTGTTGCGGCTCAGTGTGGCACCTCCCTGCTGATGTCCCTGGAGCTCGATCTTGCCATGGGAAAGCCTGGACACTGGAACTGAGCTGTGTTGGGGCTGAGTGCCTAGGACGGCCTCCACCCACAGGGCTCTTTGCCCGGAGAAGTTCAGCATCTAACCTGTGCTGCTTCCCAGCATGGCAAAGCCCTGTGGGAAGTCACAAGGCCAACCCTGGATGAGGGGTCAAAACAAGGCTAGTGCTTGGTGCCAGGATTGGTACGTGTGTGCTCTCGTGTCCACGTGCTCACCACTGTGTGTGAATGGTTAAGATTGTGACACCAGGCAGCCTGGGCTCAAATGTCAACTGCACTTGCTAAGAGCGGGGTGGTCACTGATTCGGGGTGGTCAATGATGTGGGGGGGTCACGATGCTCTTTGCCTCTGTCTCCTCATCAATCAAACAGGAATGGCATGGATCAGTAAGCCTCACTTCCTGCATGGACCCATTGAGTTTGCCTGGAAAGCATTGAGTGCCGAGTCCAGCATAGTAAATTCTAGAACAGCAGCTGCTGTTGTGATTTTTGCACTGTGATTGTGGTAATTACTGTGGATCTCCAGGCCAACGGGGCAGAAGAAACAGGCTCTGCTTAAGGCAGGGATTTCCAGCCCCTGCTGCTTAGAGGGCTGGAGAGAAGCCTCTGGGCAGGAGGTAGAACTGGGTGGTCCCAGGCCTAAGGGACAGACTCTGTCACCAGGAAAGGACTGGAGGTTTCATTCTAAGTCTCTCAGAGCAGAGGTGGGTCCCCGCTGAAGCTCTACTGCAGATTGCTAGGGTATGGCTAGAGGGAGCAGGGGTGAGACAGGCAGCCAGTGGGGGAGGCACTGTGCCTCTGTGGTGGCGGATGGGGAGCAAAGGCTGTGTGAGGACCTCTGTGGTCCTGTGGTGTTTGGTGCTCATGAAGGATGGAGAGACATCCTGGGATCCCCTTGGGTCTCTGGTCTGGGCAGCAGGGTAAATCCTTCAAGAACATGGATGATGTGGAAGGATCGGTTTGGGCAGGAGATAAGGTGGCTCCAGCTGTGAAAGTGAAATATGGTACAAGCCAGAACTGTGCTTCAGGAGTGAGAGACATTCCCTAGAGCAGCGGTTCTCAACCTTCCTAATGCTGCGACTCTTTAATACAGTTTCCTCATGGTGTGGTGACCTCTGTCTTAGTCAGGGCTTCTATTGCTACATTGAAACATGATGACCAAAAAGCAACTTGTGGAGGAAAGGGTTTATTTGGCTTATACTTCCACATTGCTGTTCATCACTGAAGGAAATCAGGACAGGAACTCAAACAGGGCAGGATCCTGGAGACAGGAGCTGATGCAGAGGCCATGGAGGGTGCTGCTTACTGGCTTGCTCATCATGGCTTGCAAAGCTTGCTTTCTTATAGAACCCAGGACCACCAGCCCAGGATGGCACCACCCACCATGGGCTGGACCCTCTACCATTAATCACTAAATGAGAAAATGCCTTTCGCTGGGTCTCAAGGAGGAATTTCCTCAACTGAGGTTCCTCCCTGGTGACTCTAGCTTGTGTCAAGTTGACACAAACCCAGCCAGTACCACTGACCCCTTGTCAGCGTGACACACAAACATCACTATTAAGTCACAACCTTTCCTTTTTCATACCCAATATCTCACATTAAAAAATAACTTTAGCCGGGCGGTGGTGGCACACGCCTTTAATCACAGCACTAGGGAGGCAGAGCCAGACGGATCTCTGTGAGTTCGAGGCCAGCCTGGTCTACAGAGCAAGTTCCAGGACAGGCTCCAAAGCTACACAGAGAAACCCTGTCTCGAAAAAAAAAATTAATTTAAAAGTCCCAGTCTTTCTAAATTCAAAGACATTAAAATTTCAGTCCCTTTAAAATAGCCAATTTCTATTAAAATCCAGTCTTTTGAAATCCAAAGTCTCTTAACTGTGGGGCACCAGTAAAATACTTCCTTACTTCAAGAGGAAAAATCAGGGCACAGTCACAATCAGATCAAAGCAAAACCAAATTCCAACCATCCAATGTCTGGGATCCACTCACGATCTTCTGGACTCCTCCAAAGGGCCTGGGTCACTTCTCCAGCTCCGCCCTCTGCAGCACACACAGCTTGTCTTCTAGGCTCCACAAGCCTCCACTCCACAGCTGCTGCTGTTCTTGGTGGACAGCCCATGGTCCTGGCATCTCCAAAACGCTGGGCCTCCTGCTGCAACTGGGCTGCACTTTCACCAATAGCCTCTCCTGGGCTCAACTTCTCTGCATGACCCCTTCAGTCCTGGGCCTTCAGCTGGCACTGAGGCTACAGCTTCACCAATGGCCTTTCCTAGCCTCTCACAGTGCCAAGCCTCAGCTGCTCTCCATGACCCCTTCATGCCTTCCAAACCAGATCCACGTGAGTGACTAAGACATTACCAAGTCCAGCTGCCAGCATGAAGTACAACCTTGGCCGACTCTGGAACACAGCTTCTTTGTGCTCCAGAAAACACTTCCCAGATTTCACCTCAGTGATGCTGATCTCTTCTTAATCACCACTAATTTCTTAGCTCCAGCTAACCAGCATCAAGTAACTCAGCAAAGGAAAGTTTCAATTTAGTAGTTCTGGTATCTTGTTAATCACAGCTGATTCTTCAGCCCCAGCTAACCAGAACCACAGGATCTTATTTCAAAATAACAAATGGCCCTGATAGTCTTCAAACTTCCCTTTGAAACTTCACGAGCCAAGCCTCCATCCTCTGCACTGCTCTCAACAGTCTTATCTTCCAAGTTCCCACAGAACATCCCACTGATCTCTTAATACTCAATGGTTCTTCTAAGCCAAAGTTCCAAAGTCCTTCCACAATCCTCCCGAAAACATGGTCAGGTCTGTCACAGCAATACCCCACTACGCTGGTACCAATTTGTCTTAGTTAGGGTTTCTGTTGCCGTGATGAAACACCATGACCAAAATGCAACTTGAGAAGGAAAAGACTTATTTGGCTCACACTTCCATATCACTGTTGATCACTGAAGTCAGGACAGGGACTCAAACAGGGCAGGAACCTGGAGACAGGAGGTGATGCAGAGGCCATGGAGGGGTGCTGCTTACTGGCTTGCTCATCGTGGCTTGTTCAGTCTTACTTTCTTATAGAACCCAGGACCACCAGCCCAGGGGTGGCACCACCCACTGTGGGCTGGGCCCTCCCCCATTGATCATTGATTGAGAAAATGTCTTACAGCTGGGTCTCATGGAGACATTTTCTCAACTGAGACTCCTTCCTCTCTAATGACTCTCTTTAGCTTATGTCAACTTGACACACAAAAGCAGCCGGTACACCCCCAACCATAAAATAATTTTGTTGCTACTTCATAACTGTCATTTTGCTAGTTATGAATCATAATGTAAACACCTGGCATGCAGGACATCTAATATGCCACCCCCACAAAGGTCGCTACCCACAGGTAGAGAACCGCTGTCCTAGAGGCAGAGAAAAACAGTGATCTAGGATGAGAGAGCAGCATGGACAGATACTTAGAGGCTGGGTCGTGGGGACGCATGGGGTCATGTGCTCTGAAGGGTTTAATGAAGAGCAAACACAGGGGTGGGAGATGAAGCTGATGAGGTGGGCTGGCACCAGGAAGGGAGGGACTCCGAGGATCTGGGAACCTGCTCTTGCCCGTGAAGCACAGGCGTCTGAGTGTTAAACCGGGAAGCACCGTGCACAAGTGTTTCTGAGTGTTAAACCGGGAAGCAATGTGCACAAGTGTTTGGGAAGGAGGGCTGTGCGCCGCCGAAGTCACCACTCATGCTTTGAACTGGGATTACCCAGCTCTGGCGATGAAGAGGCTGAGTCACCGCTGCATGGGGAGCCAGCCCCAGGCGAGAAGCTCAGTAAATATGGATGGAGTTAAGACGATTATGGTACAGCTTTGAGGGCTGGAGGTGCAAACTGCCATGGCCTTCTGTCACTTGGCAGTAAAGTCTTTCAGAAGGTAGAGCAGCCAGATGCCCTACACACACACAAACACACACACACACACACACACACACACACACACACACGCACACACACACATGCACGCACACACACACACAGTGTGAAGTGTCAGCTCAGTAATCATGGAGAATTTTGTAAATATCCTTCCTTCACCTGTCTGCCTGTCTGCTCTCCTTTATTCTTTCAGTCCATGTTCACCCTCCCTCTGCCCACCCTCCCTCTTGCCCACCCTCTCTCAACCCGCCCACCATCCTCCCGACATCCACTCCCACTCTCACCTGCCCACTCTCCACCCATTGGTCCTTCGCCTGTCTGCTTCCCACCACCCGTGAGCCACCTGTCCCTTCTCTGTCCAGTCACCCACGACTCTTTCCTTCCACGCTGCCAGAGACCTGTCTTCCCTCCCACCCGCCCTTCATCTCCCTACTCTCTCATCTCCCTGACATCTACCCACCACACTATCTTTTTAAAATGTATTCATTTGTATTTCACGTGCACTAGCGTTTTGCCTGCATGTGTGTCCGTGAGAGGGTGTCGGATCCCCCGGAACTGGAGTCGTGGACAGTTGCGAGCTGCCATGTGGGTGCTGGGACTTGCACCCGGGTCCTCTGAAGAGCAGCCAGTGTGCTTAACCGCTGGGCCATCTCCAGCCCCTACCCACACTGTCTTAATTCACCCTTCCAGCCATGTGTTTTGCTCTCTACCAGACCTTCCATTTTCCCATCTATTGAAGGCAGTGGTTCTCAACCTGTAGGTTGTGACCCCCTGGGGTCTCATATTAGATATTTACATTATGAATCATAACAGTAGCAAAATGACAGTTACGAAGTAGCAGTGAAGCAGTTTCATGGTTGGGGGTCCCCACAACGCAGCATTAGGAAGGCTGAGAACCTCTGCTCTAAGGGAACAGGTTTCTACCCGTCCATCCTTCCGTCCAACTATCTACCCGTTCCTCCCTTTCTTCCCATACTTCTGTCCTTGCATGAATCTTGTCAGCTAGCCATCTTTTAATCCGCCTACCCCAACCATCTGATATTTGAACATCTGCTCTAGTCCACATCCTGCCCTGGGCCTTGGAGAACCATCAGTGCACAAGGTAGGCAAGGTCCCTGTGCTCCTACAGCAGACAGGAAAACACAGGAGTCCTGAGTGCTGTGCAGAGAATTGAAATTGGGCAGCGACAGGGGCTGTACTAACTGGGATGGCTGGGGAGGCCTGGGGCAGGTGGCATTTGTGCCAGTGCCTCCATGATGAGAAGGCAGGCAGGAAACGTTCTTTCTAGCCGAGGGAGTCATTCCCGGTGGAACAGTCACTCCGGGGAGCACTCCCTCAGGGGAGTGTTCATGTCTGAGAGCAAGTAGAAGGGCCTGGTCTAGGAGGACACCGGGGCCTTTGGAGGGGCTGGGCCGGGCCTGAGGGGAGGAGGCAGTGAGTCAGAGGAGGGCGGAGTGAGCCACGCCTGGAACCTTGTCTATCAAGGAGACTCAAGGTGGAGGGCCCCTGGAGGGGAGCGGTGGCCCTCGAGCATCTCCAAACTGATCTGCTCCCAGGCCTGGCTTCCTTGCCAAAGCCACATGTTCCTTTCTTACTGTTCTAGCAATTCCCCTCTAGGTAGAGGTTTAAACAGCTTGGAGCTATCACACTGTAGTTCCAGAGTTCAGTGTGAAACGGGTCTCACAGCTGGCATCGGCTGGTTCCCACTGGAGGCCCACTGAGTCCTCCCAGCTCCTGGAGGCGCTGCCTCTACTCCATTCACAGTCCCTCTCTCCATTGTCCAGGCCAGCAGCTGTGTCTGCCTCTCAGTGTGTCTGACCTCTGCCCCCAGCCTTGTGTAGGCTTCTCGGGCTTCCACGTAACTGTGTTATCCCTCCGCATCCCGTCCTCACCCCGGGACTCTGGGGACCACAGTGGGTCCACTTGGATCAGGCAGGACCATCTGGTCCATCTAGGTCTCGGCTTAATCACACCCGCAAAGCCTCCCTACCCTCCTTGTGGCTTGCATCCAAACTACCCCCTCACTGGCATGCTTTAGAGATTGGTCCCTCCTAGTGATGCTACTTTGAGAGGCCAAGGAGCCTCTAGGGGGTGGAGCCCAACTGGGAAGGGTTAAAGGTTAGACTCGGCACGCCTGGTTCCCACTGTGTTCCCTACCTCCTGGTCTGCTGTGTGAACAGCCTTCATTTTTCTTTAATAAATGGGTCCTTTCCCCAGGAACAGAAAATACTGATTGGGTCCAGCAGGTGGCGTCATGAGCCTGCCCTGCAGAGACCCAGGCTGGTGCCTGAGGCCCCTCACTCCCCTCAGTGAGGGTGGGCAGTCCCACACCTTTTTTCTTTCTGCTTTCGCCCTCTTCTCCAGCCCAGCTCAGCCTTCCACAACTTCTGCTCTGCATACCACCAGAAAGCAGAGGTCCAGGGCACCAGAGGATCACGTGACAGATGAAGGCAGCCGGGGCTCACAGCCATCCTGTGAGCGCCGTGGAGCTGGTCTGGTCAGTATAGCAGTTTGTTTATTTGCTTATTGGGTTGTGTTTGGTGCAAAGAACGTTTTGCTGCCCCTGGCAGTCTCTGTAGGCCCCATAATCTGTGTAACTGGGTAACAAAGGATGGGCAGCCCCCTCCATCTTGCCAGCAAGGGACACTGTAGTTTCATGCTCAGCCCCCAAGTGATGCTTCTTCATGAGACTAACACCCCACCTTAACCACCACCACCATACGCACAAGGGGCCTATGTAGGGAGACAAGAGATGGCACCCAGGTTTGGAAAGTGAGGACTTCATTCCCTCAGCCACTGTCCACCTCTAAGGTGGAGGCAGAGTCAGACAGGAGGGACCAGTCTGAAAGGACAGTGACCCTGGCTTCATGTCTGTGCTGGATGGTTGTATGTCAACTTGGCACAGGAAAGAGTTACCTGAGAGGAGGGAAACCTGCTGTGAGTGGTGCCATCCATGGGCTGGTGGCCCTGGGTTCTATAAGAAAGCATGGGAGAGCAAGCCAGTAAGCAGCCTCCTTCCACGGCTTCTGCGGCAGCGTCTGTCTCCAGGATCCTGCCCTGTTTGAGTTCCTGTCCTGACTTCCTTGGGTGATGAAGAGTGATATACAAGCGTAAGCCAAATAAACCCTTTCCTCCCCATCTTGCTTTGGTCATGGTGTTTCATCGCAGCCGTAGGGACCCTAACGAAGACAATGTCACTGTGGCTTACAGCACAGGCACTAGAGGGCAGCATTTTATTATGAAGAGGACCAAGGAAAGTTAGGAAACCTTATGTCAGAGTGGGAAGAAGAAAGTGAGCCCCTGCAGGGAAGGGGAGTACTTTGCAGGGAGCTGCCCAACGCCTGCTGTTCGGGTTAGGGTTGTGTTGGAATTGCTGTGCCAGCCCACCCTGCCCTGCCCCCACCCTGGGACTGTATTGCTGTGATGAAACATCACGACCAAAGCAACTTGGGGAGGGAAGGGTTTATTTGGCTTACACTTCCATATCACTGTTGATCACTGAAGGAATTCAGGGCAGGAACTCCAACAGGGCAGGGCCTTGGAGACAGACGCTGATGCAGAGACCATGGAGGAGTGCTGCTTACTGGCTTGTTCTATAAGTCTGCTCCCTTGTAGAACCCAGGACCACCAGCCCAGGGATAGGACCACCTACAACGGACTGGACCTTCCCCCATCCATCACTAATGAAGAAAATGTCCTTCAGGCTTGCCTGCAGCCAGATCGTATGCAGGTTCCCTCCTCTCAGATGACTCTAGTCTGTGTCAAGTTGACATAAAATTAGCCAGCCCACCTGACCTTGGCGGGTGAGAGACACTGTCAGGGATGGAGCATAGATCACACTGATTGGAGGAGCCACCCAGGACTCCAGGGCTGGAGAGCCATGCCTACTCAGCTCCCCCAAGCTGCCCCCTGCTCCTTTCCCCAACGTGGAGAGGACCCGGGCCCTATCACCTGAGTGGGATTTCATAAGGGACAAGGAGGGTGTTTGGGGCAGAGTGGGGGGTGGGGGGCACATAGACAAAGTTATGATGTCCAGTGAGCCTGCACTGCGTGGGAACTAGATCCATGTGCAAGAAACTGCTCCAGGTGCCTCCAGATGATGTGGGCATGGTCTCTGGGGCCCAGGGTGTGGGCACTCCTGCCAGCCCTTCAGAGAGAGAGAGAGAGAGAGCTCCTTCTTCCCTCAGGCCAGGTTGGCTCCAGGACACAGGGTCTGGGTGGATGGTATAACTCCCCAGCTGAACCCCAAGTTCACATCTGCTCAGAGGCCTCTTGAAGAGGAGGCTGAATGTGGAGCTCAGTGGGGCCTGGGACTGAGGAAGGAACTTGGGGGCTGGAGGAGGAGACAAAAAAGGGAAACAATGGGAGGCAGAGGCAGGTGGATCTCTGTGAGTTCGAGGCCATCTGGTCTACAAAGTGAGTTCCAGGGTAGCCAGGACTGTCCCACAGAAAAACCATGTCTCAAAAAAAAAAAAAAAAAAAAAAAAAGGACTAGGAAACAGGTGATTGGGAAAGTGAGGGTGTTGTTTAAATATACTTTATTTTTGCTTATTTTATTTATCTAAATCTAATTTATAAACAATTGCATTTATATTTGTGTGTGTTGGGGTTGGCATCATGTATGTGAGAGCAGATACCTCTGGAGGTCGGAGGAGGGTTGCTCTCCTCAGGTCAGGCTGCTTGAAGACAAGGATGGATCTTGGATCTCATCCTGGGTCTGCCAGGTGGGATTAGGAACACAGTGGACATGGGATAGGAAAGGACTCCACTCTGTGAGTTCCGGTTTCTGTGTCCTGCTGTCTTCCACCCAGGAATTCAACCTAACTGTGCCCCAGAAACTTCACTGGCAATATTGCTGTGACAGCTGGTGACCCAGGCTTCAGCCCAGCCTCCTTGTGCCCACTGTGTAAGCAGCCCCAGGATGGGGGTTCTCTCTCCCACACTCGCTGCTCCAGCAGCAAGCTTGGATGCTGTGCCTACAGGCTCCTCTTCAAGGGCAGAACTCCATGGATAAGAAACAGCACTAAAGCCAGGTGATGGACGTGCATGCCTTTAATCCCAGCACTGGCAGAGGCAGGTGGATCTCTATGGGTTCAAGGCTAGCCTGGTCTACATAGAGAATTCCAGGTCAGTCAGGATGCATAGGGAGAACTCTGCGTCACTGTGGGAGTGTGTGGGAGAGATCACAGTGCTGATGGGAAGGAGGTGATGCAGAGATCAGGCATGTGCTTCAGACAATCAACTCTTGTGAGAACTGACTCAGCATCCCACAAGAACTACATTAAGGACTTCCTTAATCCTCCCATAGGCTTTTCTTCAGAGACTAGACCTCTCATTAGGCCCCACCTCTTAAAGGAGCCACCACCTCCTAACATCCCCACACTAAGTACCAGTTCTCCAGCTTGGGACAAACCATGGGGACCAAAGGTGAGTGGGTGTGGGGAGGATACTGTGGTGGGAGATACAAGAGGGTGCGTGGAAGGACATGAGGCCCAGTGTTACAGGTGAGGAGAGGTCATATTTCTCTTTGTGTGAGACAGAGTCTCACTGTGTAGCCCTGGTTGGCCTGGAACTCCCTCTGTAGACCAGGCTGGCCTTGGTCACAGAGATCTGTCTACCTCTGCCTCCCAAGTGCTGGGATTAAATGTGTGTACAACCATACTTAGTTACACAGGTCTGTTTTCATTGGATGGAGTTCTAGTTCCACAGGTTTATTGTGGTTATTTTAGATGTGGTGTGGTCTCAGCTTCCCCTGCAGGGGGCGCTGAAGTACTTCCAGGCTGAGGGGAGCCACCAAAAGGCCCTTGGCATTGGAGGAGCAGCCTTCCCTGTGGTTTAGCTTAGATTTGCTTCCAGAGGGAAATGTACACAGAGAAAGGCCAGGTCACCCACTAAGCTTGGGGATGAGTCCAGGAAGGCGGGGCATGGCTGGGGCCTGAGTCTGCAGTGGAGGGGCCTTGGCCAAGGGCCCAGCCAGCCCAGCCCAACCTTGGGCCTTCAGTGCCTTTGGCCTTGGGATAGTCTTTGACTGAAAAGAGGGACTTCTCTGCAATGATCCCTAAAACAAAGACGCAGAGCTGATCCTGGGACCAGTTCCCACAGCCTGGCCCTGGATGGGTCAATCTGGGCTGGCAGGAGGGAGCGGCAGGCTTCTGCAGGCTAGGGAGGAAGTGGGGAGCTCCCTGGCTGGGAGGACAGTGAACTGTAACCGGGAAGATGCTAAGTGGAGGTCAGTGGTCGGACGGCCAGGGTCGTGAAGGACAAGGCGGCCCAGGACAACATCTGTTTCCATTCCCAGCCAGGAATGGAGCCAGTGGGGAGGCCACCCTGTGCAACTGGGAAGGCTTTTCCCACCCCCTGTCCCCCCCCCCCCCCCGCCTCCCCCTCCTCAACCCCTACCCCATGCCTGCTGCCTTCGCTGAACACTGCAAGGGAGCCACAGTGGTAAGGCACTGCTCCAGGGCACATCGTGGGGCTGGTGTGTCGGAGCTCCGTCTGTCCGTCCGTCCATCCGTCCGTCCGTCTGTCCGTTCGTCTTTCGGCTCTCAGCTCAGAGAGAGTAGAGGCTAGCCAGAGGTCACATAGCAATGTGCTTGGACTAAGGTCCGAGTTCCCAACTGACAGCTGCTAACATGTTTGAATGTCTCCACATCTGAAGGAAAGCAACCAGGGATGCGCCACAGAACCTAGACATGGCAGCACATATCTGTAATCTCAGGAGGTGGGGGCAGGAGGATCAGAAATTCCAGGCCTGGTGAGATGGCTCTCTGGATCTCTGGATAAAAGTACTTGCTTCCAAGTCTGATGACCTGAGTCCACTCCAGGGGACCCACATGGTGAACTCTTGAAAGGCTGCCTTCTGACCTCCACACCAATGCCATGGTGCCCCTCTCCAAAAAATAAATAAGTGTAATTTTAAAGAAAGTTCAAAGGTCATCCTCAGCTCTATAGGAAGTTCAAGTCTAGCCTGAGGCTGCATGAGACCCTTTCTCAAAAAGAATTATTTTTAAAAGAAAAAAAGAATTCGATGTAGCTTTGATTAAAGCTGTCTTTTATCAATGCACCAGGGGGGGAAATGTTGTTAGTGTATTTTTAATACAGGAAGGGCTCCCAGCGGCAAGCCAGCCTCGATCTGGCAAAACAATGGCTCTGTATGGCACCGCCCAACCACTTGGGTACACCCAGCCAGGGCTGTGGTCCCCTGCCTGCATCCTCTTTGCCCTCCCCATACTCCAGGCCCTTGAAATCTGGAACTGAGGTCTCCTCAGCCTGCCCCCCACCCCAAGCCCAGCCTCCTGGGGCCTCTGGCTTCAGCCCAGCATCTCCTCAAGTGCCTTGACCTCCCGTGGTCACACAGCACAGCAGTTTTAAGCACAGGCTGTGGTCCCCATCTGATCCCCATTCTGCCTCTCTGCTGCATCCTCTTTCTAGTCCTTTTCATTTCTGCCCCCCCAACCTCCTTTGCAGGATGGAGACAGTGGGACCACCTACCTGTCACTGTTGTTGGTACAGTGACTGTGAGACTAGTCCTCTCCCTTTGAGACACAGCCGCATTTTGTAGCTCTGGCGGATCTCTAGCTTGTAATCCTCCTGCCTCAGCCTCCCAGAGGCTGTGACGGCAGTTGTATGCCACTATACCTAACTTTAAATGAGTGACTCGGCTTAACACACCAGGTGTTAACCTAAAACACTGACCTGTGAGCAGAGTGGGGGCTGATTAAATGGGAGGCCATTGTCCAAGCCTTCAGAGCTGGGCCTGACATCGATATGTTTATCAGAACTGTGGGCTGATATCTGAGTCACTTGGTCTTAAGCCCCAGAGGCACAGAGGTGGGGCTTGGGCCACTGTCCCTGGTGTTCTTAGGCCTGACGTAGGTAGATATTCAAAGGCTTGAATGAATGAATGAATGAATGAATGATCTCCACATCTCCTAGGCCATGTTCTCTGTACTGGAAGTCATTCACACTGTGGTACAAGGTATGAGTCAGTACCACTTTTGCCTGGTCTGATCAGCATGCTTGAAACTGTTCCCTCTCCCTGGAGGACTCTGACCCTTAGCAATCACTGTGTCCTCTGCCTCCCGGCCGTGAGTCCCCAAGCACAGCGCTCTATGTTTTAAAGGTGCAAGTTTTCCCCTTTTTCTGTGGTAGAGATAACCCCCAGGGTTCCCTGGAGGAAGTCTCACCCCCCAAGTCTGCAGGAAGGTGCCTCAAAGGTCAGAGACTTCACAGGGGGACATCCACTGGGCTGAGGAAAAGTTCAGGTTGCCTGGGTCACATACACTGGAAAGGCCTGCAGCTTGGGACATCAAGTTCTGAGTCGTGACAGGAAGCTGGGTAGGGGGCTGGCCCTGACCTCATGGTGGGATGCAGGGCCCTTCTGGAAACATCCAGTGGCTGTCATCCTGTAGCCACATCAAATCCCTGATCAAAAGAGAAACTGGCCCCCTAGGCAGATTTGTTTTGTTTGAGCCTTTTTCCTTCCACAGAAAGCAGTCCATGTGGCTCTGTCCCTTGAGCAGTGGCCCTCTTGTCCTGAAGCCGCTGCAGGGTCCTTTTATAACTTACCACTGTGAAGACTTATCTGTGAGCCGCAGTTCAGAGGCTCTGAGTACCACTGTGGGACTGGAGTCTCAGCCCAAGAACATTTATTGAGCACCTAATAATACATGCCTGGCCCTTCAGTGTTAGCTAGGGGACAGAATGCTAGTTTAGTCACACCTTGGGACTTCAGACTGCAGGCCTAGTTTGGGGGACACCCGCCACTAAATCTGAGGGACAGGAAGAATCTTTGTGGCTGAGAGGGTTCAGTTTACCCAACAGCAGCATGCGCCTGCTGGGTACAGGCCGGGGGCTGAGAGCAGCTGGAGGAGATGCAGACAAGGTCTTGGTGAGCCCAGGTGGGGTTCCCACCTCCTCTCCTCAGTGTGACACATGGCCACGTGTTGAGCAGCTTGTGGCAACCTGATCCAGCTGCCTCAGCGCACCTGGGCTCAACTCTAGATGCTGGCAGTGGACAGAGGGGTCCCAAATCTTCTCTTCACTTCCCGTTTAGTTTCCAAATGCTTGGTGGCTAGACACAGAGAGCTGGTTATTAGAAAAATGACCCAATGCATTCAGTCTCTTAGAATTCAGAACCGGGGCCTGATGTGGAGGAGGGAGCTGTAGGGGCAGGATCACAGTGAGATCAAGATTTGGATCAGGCCGACGTGAGGGAAGGCCAGTGTTAGAGGTTGATGAGATGTCACAGAGGAGTGACCGAATTTCCTAGTAACAGTGTGACCATACAAGGAAAAGCAACGGGGTGGGGCATCAGACACAGTCATGGTTCCGTTTGACCGGTGGAACAATTTTCAGTGCAACCACAGTCAAATGCCAAGGAAATACCCGCTTCCCGCCAGTTTTCAAAGCGCTTTGGGGCCATTGTGGGAGCTGAGGTGGATGGCTTGACTGGCGAAATAAACGCTTCCCTGAGTTTGATCCCCAGGGCACATACAAAGAGGAGGGTGTGGTGTGTGTGTGTGTGTGTGCTCATAACCCCAGCGCTGAGGAAGCCAAGACAGAAGGGTCCCTTAGTGTTCACTGGCTGGCCAATGAAGCCATCTCAGAGAATTCCCAGTCAGTGAGGAACACTCTAAAAACGAAGTGAATGGTCAGTGCCTGAGGAATGTGAGTGAGATTGTCCTCTGGCCTGCACACGCACACACGCACGCACGCACGCACGCACGCACGCACACACGCACGCACGTGTTGTTGGCACATGTTCTCGACTTTAGGACAGTCCTCATTTGGGGCTGCCGTATGGCATGTTCTTAGTGGTCCTGTGACTGTGTCTTGCATGGCACAGGTGCAGGAAAATGGGAAGGGGGCCCCAGCTGCACCTGTGTCAGGCACAGCAGGGTCCGCAGTATTCACCTGCTGCTCATGGGCACAGCCTTACCTATCTGTGACTCCAGAGTAGACAAAGAGGCCAAGAAGAACAGGAAAACCCACCAGGTGGAGCGGGCTGTCTAGTTCAGAAGACAGAGGGTCAGCACTCCAGTCTGTGTAGATGCGCCCAATGGTGGTGGCACGAGAGGCCCTATCGGGAGCCACACTGGGAAAGCGGGTCCTGGCAGAGGGACCCGTGGGACCGGAGGGAGAGCTCTGACAGGGGCCTGCTGGGAGGAAAAGCCTTCCTGGTGGGAAACTAGGAGAGCTGGCACAGCAAAGACAGGGGAGGTCAGGAGGGCCTCACAGAGCATCATCCCAGCTCAGGCAGGAGCCAGGCCACCCACAGAGAGACCCAGGAACTGGGCCAAGAGCCTGCTGTCCAAGAATGTAGTGTAGGCACATGTGGAGAAGGAAGGGGAGTGGGGGCTGGGAGCTGCTTTAAGGGCGCCAGGTCCCAGGTGCTTCTGGTAGTGGGTGGGAGGATGGACCCACCTTCGTGGGCACCCAGGCTGTCGATGCCACCCTGCCTCACAGGCTGTGTCCCAGAGCTCTCTCATAGGTGGCAGAACTGAGACTTCTGCATGGTGTCCTGGGGCCCCTGCCCCCCTGCAAGTGCCACTGGGGCTGCAGGGAGAGCTGGCCCCTCCTCCTTCAGTGGAGCCCCTCAGGAGGGCCTCTGGGCCTGGGATCACACCTGCACCCCACACTGTTGCCTGATGTCAGAGCAAGCAGGGAACCTCCTTCCACCTCTGCGTTCCCCGTCTGAGAAATGGGCATCCAAACTGCATCTACCTCTGCATGCACAGACAGGCAGGCGTGTTGATGATGGGCTAGGTGCTGTGAGCGGTTCCTGCATCGGGGCCCTCAGTGCAGACGGATGAAGGCACTTGACTGTGCAGTTCTACTCTCTGTCCCACAGCCACGTCAGAGCAGGAACCCAGAGATAAAAACATGATTTGCCTCACTATACCAGGGCCACAGGCTCCTACGGTCCCCTGTCCCCTCCCTGCAGTACCCCCAAAAGCAGTTCCTGGGGCAGACAGTCACCGGCAGTGCTGAGAGCAGCCCAGCCCCAGCCAGCAGCCCAGCCCAGCCCAGCCCAGCCCGAGGCAGCAACAGCACGCTGGTTGCTGGAGAGGAGTGGCAGCCACGTCTCTGCTGGTGCCCCCTCCTCCCTCTGCCCAGCCATCTGAGCTGAGCTGTCCAGCTTGCAGCCACCCTCATCACTGGAGCTACAGGGTGGGCTAAAAATAACCTGAAGAGCAGCCATCATCCAGGGTGCAGGTGCTGGGTGAGGACACAGGATCCCAGGGACCCTGTGTGGAGGACCAGGCAGAGCATTCTGTCCCTCACTCAGGCCCCACCCAGGCTCTCGTCCCTCCTCCCTGTTAACCCCTTTTGACTCCTCTCCCGGGCCCGAGGAGGTCACTCGTCCTGGAGGAAACTCTGCCACCAGCCTCAAGATGGGCCGCTGCAGCAGGAAGGTCCTTCAGGCTCTGAGTTTCCTGTTGCTGCTGGGCGCCAGCTCTGCCCAGGGCACCTGGGAGGTAATGCTGTCGGCCAGGCTGGCCGAGAAGTCCCGAGTAAGTGCCGGGATGGGTCGAGGGGCCTCTGTGGGTGGGAGGCGGCCCAGGGGACACAGGTCTTCAGATGCTGTGGTTTCTCAGCAGTGTGGGAGTCTCCTCTAGCTGAGCTGTAGTGAGTGGTAGGCAGAGGGAACTCAGTGCCCTCCCGAGGACACCCTCCTGCCAGCAAGGAGTCAAGAGACACGTCTGCCCCACGGGGAGGCTTTGCTTTTGAAGCTTAACTGAAGCATCCTTCTTCCTGGAAAGCAGAATCTAGTGAAAGAGTTTGAGGACAAACTGAGCATTTGGTGTCTCCCCCCTCCTACCCCCCTCCCTGCTCGGACCCCCTGGCCCCCACCCCCCAGTGCCTGAAGCCTGGCCATGGTGCCTTACTCAGGCAGGAACTACTTAGTGGGAAGTATGCTGGCAAAGCTCTATATGGCAACCTGTAGGTACAAGATGAGGAGACCTGCTCATCTTGAGGGTGAAGCAGACAGCCTGGGGACACCTGACAGCAATACCTAGCAAGGTTCTGAGGAGAAAGCCAATGAGAAGCAGGCACAGTGGGGCCCTGAGGCTGAGTCTAAGTGAGGGCTGGTCTTTGGCTGTGTGACTTCAGGCAAGTTGTTTGACCTCTCTGGACACCAACAATCTCCTCTGCAAAAGACAGAGTGATGTGTTCCTCTCAGTAAATATGTGGAGATTGTGTGTGTGTGTGTGTGTGTGTGTGTGTGTGTGTGTGTGTGTGTGTGTGTGTGTGTGTGACATATATGTATGTGTGTTTACAGGTGTGTGCAATGTATGTGTGTGCATTTATGTGTGTATGCAAGTGCCTGTGGAGGCTGGCAATTGGCGTCAGTTGTTTGCCGTGATTACTCCACTTTGTTTCCTAAGGCAAGGTCTCTCACTGAAGCCAGAGTTTGCTAGGTGGGCTAGTCTAGCCGGCCAGCTTGGCCTGACATCCAGCCTGCCTCCCGAGCCCTGGGGCTACAAGTGTCTGCCACTCCTGCCAGCTCTTACATGCCTTCTGGATATTGCAACTCCAGCCTCATGCTTGCATGGCAGGTGCATTACCCACAGAGGCATCTCCCCAGCTTTACGCTTGGTGTTTTGATGGCCCCTGTTTGGCAGGCACTGTCCTGGGTGGGGGACTTGTCTGCCCGCTGCCTGCCCGGGGCGTCTACACAGCAGTGTGGTCAGCAGAGCATGAATGAGGGGAAGGAAGCCCTGGGGTGTGTTGGCTTTTGAGCACTGAGGAGACAGATAACGAAGAAAGGGCTGGGGTGGGTGCGAAGGAGGCACCCTCCAAAGGAGCATGGGTCAAGGGGACAGCGCCCTTGACACACCTGGGCAGATGTGTGGCTCAGGGTGCAGAAAGCGCTCAGGACTCAGAACGCCTGGTGTGTCTCACAGGCTTCAAATCAAAGAATGGTAAAGCGCCAATGCATGGCTCCTGGGAGGAAGGCAGGCTCCTGGGGTTGGGGCTGCTGGACTCCCTGCCAGTTCCGGCTGGCTGTCAAGGCAGCACCTGGAACATTCTTGTGCATGACTTGCAAACAAGTGCGATGGGAACAGAAGAGTGAGCTTGTTCAGCCCTGCCCAGGAGCAACAGGAGGGTTCTAGGGTTGGAGACGTGTAACCTGGGGCTTTGAAGGGCAAATATGAATTTGCCACATCAAGAAGCCTGGAACTGGGGTGTTAATCTGTCCTGAGGCTGAGCTGGGCTGAAGATCGACACCCTCAGCTGGCTGGATGTTCTTAGCAAGAGACAGGAAGTCACAGGAAGGGAGTCAGAGAGCAAAGTAGTTGGAGATGAAGTTCATATGAGACATGTAACCACCAAAGGCTTCCTGGAAGAGGTGGCTATCCTGAAGGGAGCCTGAGGAAGGATTAAGAATTAGGAAGAAAGGGAGCATTCCTGGAAGGCTCAGCATGAGCTGAAGATCAGAGGCCAGAGGCCATCTAGAGGGGGGTCAGGATGGGAGGAAGGTCAGAGGGAGGGGGCGATCTCCGAGGAAAATGGCTTTTCTGGTATTCCCAGATCCAAGCTCTTTGTATCTTGTGCTGCCCTTGGACACAACCCCTGGGCTTTGCATTATCCGCAGACGTCGGCCCCTCCCTGCTGCTCAGACAGGCATAGGTGATAGAGTGAAAAACAGTGGGGGGAGAGAACATACCCTGGGGAAGGCCAGGCTGTGACTCACAGGCTCGGCTTAGAAGTCCTCATGCATAGACCTCTCAAGAGCTATGCGGCCTCGGGCCACTCGCTGCCCCTCTCTGGGTCTCAGGCCATCCTTCAACCTGAGGGTAACCAGGAGAGATGTGGCCCACATGTGCTTAGAGGCAAGACGCTCCCATAGCCTCGCTCTCCTCACGCAGCTTGGTGCTGAACCCTTGATGACTGTGGGCTGGTCAGAGCTGGGGACCCCATCTGCAGGTATCTGGAGCAGACTTAGCCTTAAGGGAAGCCATTTTTATTGAGAACAGAGTGAGTCACAGTTAAATGTTAACTCCAGTATATCTATAATGGATAATTCATTATAGTCCGGTCTGGAATGTTCTCTAAAGACTTGTGTGTTGAAGATCTGGTCCCTAACATAGTAGTGTTGAGAGAAGGGGCCTGTGGGAGGTGATTGACAGGTCAGCCCTCTGGGGACTGGATGGGTTATTCCCCTAATGGGCTTATACCTGGATCGACAGTCAGGACACTAGGATGGCCTGAGAACTTGAGGGGTTGGGGTCTGGTGGAGGAAGTAGCTCACTAGGGTCATGAATTTGGAGGGATGATCTGTCCCTGCCCTTTCCTCTCCACTGTCTCCCCACTTCCTGACCCTTTCTGCGATGGTCTGCTTCTTAGGGCAAACAAGAGAGCATTCAGAGTGAGACCTCAGAAACCCTGAGCCCAAAGGAAGCCTTCCTCCTGCCAGGTGACTTGCGCAGGTGTTTGGTTACAGTAGTACCAGAATGGAATGCCTACTTGCTCACATTTGGGAGGGGGCACTCAGAGGGCTTGACTATTTCATTGTCCTCACTGCCTCTGTGGACTTGTGGCGGGTGATGAGGTGGTACTGTTTATCTCTCCTCTCCGCATGGCCTGGAGTCAGCCACACTAGGGTGGACAGCCCAGGCCATGGAGGTGAGATGGTTTTTAAACCCTGCCAGGCATGGCTGCCCACAATCCTTCCTGGTTCTTCTCACCTCTGAGCACGTCCTTCAGTGGAGTGGCTTGTATCTGGGGACTGGATTTCCCCAGAGCAAGGCCTGTTCATTTCCTGAGTGACTCCCAGGAGGGGAGAGACAGGAACTCTAACCCTGTCTTCCCATGTGAAGCCCTAAAGAAAACCTAGGGGTGCTGGGCAGTGGTGGCGCAGACCTTTAATCCCAGCACTCGGGAGACAGAGGCAGGCAGATTTCTGAGTTCGAGGCCAGCCTGGTCTACAGAGCGAGTTCTAGGACAGCCAGGGCTACACAGAGAAACCCTGTCTCGAAAAAGAAAAAAAAAGAAAGCCTAGGGTTGTCGTCGGTCTGAACGTCAGTTTCCACGTCTGCAGTGTGGAATACAACAGCAGGTGCTTTGTGGGTTCAAGAAAAGACCAGAGTTGGGGCTGGAGAGGTGGCTCAGAGGTTAAGGGCGCTGGCAGCTCTTCCAGAGGACCTGGGTTCAAGTCCCAGCACTCTCCTTATGGTGGCTCAAAACTGAATGACTCCAGTTCCCGGGGATCCGACGCCCTCTTCTGGCCTCTGCGGGCACCAAGCACACACTGTGGTTCACAGACATACATGTAGGTGAAATACCCATACACATAAAAATAAAGACTAAAAAGACCAGACCTGTGCTCTGTGCATGCCACTGCGCACGTGCGTGTGAAACCCGTGAAGGTACCTGGGGCCCATGACAGCTGGGACTGAGGGCAGTGACCCTCACAGAGGCCCTCACCAGACATTCGTCATCTCAGCCTCTCCTCTCTCCCTGGAGCCCACCTCTGTGTTTGCTTTCGGGGTATCTTGGCTGTACTCTTCGCTCCTGTTGTTCTTACCAGCAAGATTTGTTTACTTTTTCACTAGCTGCTTTTGTAGAAGACAAAAGAAGCAGAGGGTTTGCTCTAGGGTGGGTCTCGCTTGCTTAGTGTCAGGGGGAAGGCCCGCCCATATCTGGAACTCAGCCAAGAGAAGACAGGGCAGTGTCTTGGGGTCCAGCCCAGAACTCCTCAGATCTAACTGAGAGCCTAATGCATACAGGCTCAGGCAGAGGATGTCCATGTCACCCAGAGCATAGAGGAAGGCATGGAAAGTTCTAGAGGGGCATCGTATGTGCAGTTGACAGTGAGCAACACGGCTCCGGCTGAAGTCTTCGGAGCGCCCCTCTGGGAAGGGCCCACGGCCCGCTGTGGAGGCCCAGTGCATCCTCACACTGAGCCCCAGAGCCGTGGGCCAGGAAGGTGCTTATTTTTAGATCTCTGACGTCTGAATTCCCGAGGGAGGGCAAGTGGGGCTCTGAGGAAAGTTGGCTTTCTTCCTCCACCACGAAAACCAGACCTGGAGGACATTTTTATTGGTCTAACTATGAAGTCTCTAGAACATTCCAAAGAAGGGCAAAGCTCTCTTGTGGAATGAAGGGGTGGAGCGTGTAGGGGAGGCCTGGGGTGAGGGCAACTTTGCAGGTGGGGTGCTAGCTCCCTAGGTGGGGGTCACTCCACAGTTCTAATACAGCAGTACTGATACTTACCCTCAAAAGATCCAAACAGCTCAGAGCTGGAGGGTTGAGGACAGTCCACGCTCCGTCTTCCTCCACACATCACTTATCTGTGTGGACCTCTGCTTTTTCGTGAGCCCTGTCCACAGCACATGCATTTCTTTTTATTCATATTGTTTAAAAATGTTTAAGTTGAGTTGAACCTCACATGACATGAGACATTTTTTATTTTTACTATACAGAATCTGTGTAGCCCAGGCTGGACTCAAACTCCCTATGTAGCTGAGGATGGCCTTAAACTTCTCATCTTCCTGTCTCCACCTCCTGAGTGCTGAGGTTGCAGACATGTGCACCACATCCAGTTTATTCAGGGCTGGGGACTGAACCCTGGTTTTTAAACATGCCAAGTGAGCACACTACCAACTAAGCTTCCTCCACGGCCCAAGACAAACTATCGGGGTGTGTGTGTGTGTGTATCTATGTGTCTGTATGTGTATCTGTGTGTGTGTCTGTGTGTGTCTTGTGTGTGTATCTGTGTGTGTGTCTGTGTGTGTATCTATGTATGTGTGTGTCTTGTGTTTGTGTGTGTATCTGTATGTGTGTCTATGTGTGTGTATGTGTGTGTTTGTGTGCACACACAGTTCTGTGCAGTCATCAGCTCTCTCTGCTCTCAAAGTGTTTCCCTCCCCCAAAGGAACCCCATACCCAGTAAGCACTCACTTCCATTCTCCCAGCAGCCTCCCCAGGGCTCTGTCTCTGTGGGTTCCCTGCTCTGGGTCCCCTAGTGTGTGGCAGATTCACTCTGCACGCGATCTGCATCTGAGACGGGTGGCAGGTTTGTGAATGTGGCTGGTTCTTGTCCTTCCCCCATGGCCCATGTGATGTTCCACCCCGCAGATGACCCATCACTTGTCCACCCCGCCTCCTCTGGCTGGTTGAGGACACTGAACTTGAACCTGCTGATTCTTCCCTCTCAGGCTCAGTGAAGGCCTAGCCTTGATTCATTTCCTGCGGGCGGCATCGACCAAAAAGGGCTTTGTCAACCTATACAGGTACCAGAATCTCCAGGCTGACTATAGCCACCGGGTTATTGAAGAGCTTCGGGGAATCGCTCTACTCAGGTCTGGTGTGTGGAGCTGAGAGACATCTGAGCGGTACCCAGAGTTGGTGTTTGAGGCCCCACTAGGATAGTCCTTAGTGCAGATGAAGGCTGGACATCCCGGGAAGGGGGTGCCCAGGACTCATGAAGGATGCTGTCGTTCTGGCTGAGCCTCTGGCTTCTTTCTGTGAGGGATTTGACGTGCTCTTGTTTCGTTTCCCGCCGGGCGGCAACGTAGGCTGGAGAGAAGGGTAGGTTACGGCCACAAGCAGGGTTGGGAACGAGCTGTTTCTAGAATGTTCCTGGATGAGGATGACAAACAGCTAACTGCCCTGAACCGGGGCTGTTCCCCAGGATGGTGGAAACTGGGGTGTGCGAGATGAAGGATCCTCAGGGCCAGGCTCCGGAGGAGTCAGGGTGATCCAAGCTGCTTCAGACAGAAGGAGGAGCCACAGCTTGAGCAAGATGCCTTTTCTAGTCCTGAGCCTCTGTTTCCCCATCTATAAAGTGGGTTGGTAACACCCTCAGTGGGGCATGCTGCAGGCTCCTGAGTGGGGTGAGAACTTGACAAGCTCTGCTTCAGGCCACAACTGTGAACCAGATGGCCCAGGGTCTGAGTCTGGAGCTTTCTGGGGTGGTGACCATGTGCCTCAGTTTCTTCTCTGTGTGACAGTGCCAGCAAGAGGGACAAGGCCACACCAAGCAGTTGTCAGAAAGTGGTGTGAACACAGAAGCCTGTCTCAGTGCTGGAGTCCCTTTCTCACGTGCCCACCTCCCCCACACACAAGAACTCTGCCACAGTGAGGTTATCACGTCACCACTACAATACTACTTGTGGGTCTGTCTCTGAACATCCTCTGTGCCCAGCTGGACCAGAGCTCCAGGGGCCGGGGACACATTTTTCTTTTTCTTCTTTTCTTTTTTAAAGACTTTATGTCTATGGGTGTTTTGCCCTTGTGCATGTCTGGGCATCATGTACATGAAATGCCCACAGCAGCCAGAAGAAGCTGTTGTATCCTCTGGAACTGGAGTTACGGACAATTGTAAGCTGTCATGTGTGTTCTGGGAATTGAACCCTGGTCTTCTGTAAGAGCAGCCAGTGCTCTAACCACTGGGCTATCTCTCCAGCCCTGCAGGCTTCTTTTGAACCTGTCTTAGCATCACACCTCAGTCCATGGTGTCAGGGGTGTCCAGCCAATCACTCCCTGTGAGCGATGTGTGGGAGGGAGGCAGGGAGCGATGAAGGGCTTTGGTGTGGGTTGGACAGAATGTTATAGAGATGGGAATGGAGCCCCCTGAACCCAGAGTCAAACTTGGTAGAAACAGTGGTGATCAGTACTAACTGGGGTGAAGCATTGTGGGTTCTGAGCTGGGCACCTCACAGGCCAGGCCTTACCCCAACCATAGCAACTACTGCTATTGTGCCCATTTTGAAGAGGAGGAAAACAGTCTCAGGTAAGTTAGTGATTTTTCCTGGAGAATCGATCCCACAGCTCCAAGGTTCAACCCCAGACTGGTCTGATTCTTCAACCTGAGCCCTTAATCCCGACTCCATCAGCCTTGACCTGTCCCCAGCTTTAGTCCCATTCCTCTTGAGTCTGCCTAAAGGTAGACCCGGCTCCAGGGTTCAAACATAAAGAATGAGCAAAGGGTGTCAGGAAAACGGCAGGTAGAGGGGACAGCACTGTGAAGAGTGGGACTGATGCAAATCATTGGTATTGGTGGCATCATGGCAGCCTCTGGAATACGACTCATGGGCTAGCCCTATCTAGTCTTTAGAGTGTGGAGTCCTAGTAAGATAAGAACACACAAACAGATAGACACACAGACAATCACACAGACACAGGCACACTTATACATACACAGATGCACACACAGACACACATATGCACACAGGTACATCCAGGAGTGACAAATGGCTGGATGGGGTGTTGCACACGAGCAGGGTACACAAGTGATCATCCAGGCAGGTGGTGGATGGCTAGCAGGGGACAACCAGGACATCTGGGGAGGGAAGGGGGGAGGGAGGAGAGGGGCTTGGGGAGCCAGTCCTGGCCTGACCCTTGGGGCTGCCAAGCCTTTAATCTGGGACGACCAGGAGGGGCTGCAGAGCACACCCTGTGTTTCTTTGAGTTCCTCAGATCTCAGGAAGCACCTTTGTTGAGAGCTTTTCTAAGTGTCACCTTGCAGGACACGGAATGTTCTTCAAAACTGTTTAGCCGGGGCCCCTCAGCTCTTGAGCCCCCACAGTGACCATCTGTCGTCAGGAAGCAGCCTAAGGTGCTTCTCTCCATCCTGGGGAACAGGCTTGTGTTCCCGTGGGACAACAGTGGCCAGCCAGTATAAAACCAGTCTCTCCGCAGACCCCTCACTCGGGCTGCCCCTGACCAACTAATGAGACAGGGGGCCAGGGAGAGAAGAGGCTTGCTGCTGACCCCCGGGCACCACGGTGCCTGCACATGGGACCTACTGGGAAGAAAACCCATCACCTCCCCTGCCAGTACCCAGTGGCTCTCAATCCCCCTCCGAAGGGGGCCGGCATGGCTGTCATGGTGGATCAGGATTAGTGCTGGTGAGGCTGAACTCGATCCAGTTCACTTAATCCTGTAGATGAGGGATGTGAAGTGGGGGGTGAGGGGTTATGTCCCCTGCCAGTCGTTTCCAAGCAACTGGGGACAGTGTACGAACGTGAGAGACAGAGAGGGGCGGGATGCTGAAGACTGCAGACTGCAGGGCTCAGAAGCCCCCCACAGGTCTCCCTTGAGTCTCTGGAGACTTCTAACCTCAGACCTTCCTCTCCATATCCACTAAGAGTCACTTAGCAATGCCTTTTTCTTATCATTCATTTCTTTCCTTCATTTCTTTATTTTTGTGTGTGTTTGGAGGGGTTAAATGTATGTATGCGTGTTTATGGATAGACTTGTATAGGTGGAGGATAGATGTGTGTACATGTATGGGTAGATGTTTGTAAGTGTGTGGGAAGTGCAGGTGTGGGTACAGGTGTATGCACATGTGTGGACACCAGAAGACAACTTCAAGTGTTCCTCAGGCTCTGTTCACCTTGGTTTTGGCTTGTTTGTTGTTGTTTTTAATTTTTGAGACAGGGTTTCTCTGTGTAATGGCCCTGGCTGTCCTGGAACTCACTCTGTAGACCAGGCTGGCCTCGAATGCAGAGATCTGCCTGCCTCTGCCTCCTGAGTGCTAGGATTAAAGGTATGCACTACTACCACTGCCCAGCTCTCACCTTGTTTTTTTGGAACAGGGAGCTCACAGAGATTAGGCTGGTCTATCTTGCCTACCAAGCACCAGGATACAAGCACTTTTCAGTGGGCCTGGATTTTTACAAGGGTTCTGGGAATCGAACTCAGGTACTCACACTTGCAAGGCAAGCTCTTTACTGAGCCCCCCACTTTTCACAGATTGAATGAGCAATCTGTGCCAGCAAGAAGAAACAGGTTCTCTGGGCAAAGCAGGCTATCACCAGAGCACCCCCATCTTAGCTGCCTCCACCCTGCGCGCCAGCTTTAGGGCAGGAAACCGAAAGCCACTGCCTGCTCTGATGCCAGCTTGGGGGCATCCAGAGCAGGATTTATTCCCAGTGACCAGATGCCCCCTGCGGGACATCAGCAGTAGTGCATGGTGTTTGCAGCCTCAGAGATGGCAGCACAGAATGTGTGAGTGGGTCAGGATTGCACCAGAAAGATCCACGTGTCTGTTAGTGAAGGGAGGCCACCTTCAGGAGGATATAGATGCTGAGGGCTGGGAGGTGATTCAGCCAGAAGACAGATGTGGAACAGTCTTCCAGGCAAAAGACCAGTTTGTAGGAGTGGCCACTGGTGGCACTGAGCTAGCTTCTATCCAGGGACAAGGGCCACCCTGGGCACTGCTGTGCCTGTCTCGGTGTGTCTGGTCATTAGAAAACCCAAAGAGAGAGGTGCTGTGTTGTCCCCATATGGAGAAGGGTCACACAGCAGAATGCTAACTCCCAGGACTCAGATTTGAAGGACCATGACTACAGAGCAGAACTGGATGGAGCAGAACATGGTTAAACACAGGGAAAGTGCTGTTAATATTAAAGATGGGTTCTGAAGCAAACAACCCAAGAAGTTTGGCACTGGAGTCTTTTGACTCCCTAACTGTTGTTAGACCCTTCACTGTGCTGGACTTCTCTCATGCATCCTAGCTGCTTTGAACACTCCACAGATGCCACGAAGAAGGTGCATGCAGCCACAGATGCTTGCTGCTGAACTGAGGGCACTGCACACAACCACAGCTGCATGCTGCTGAAGAAAGGGCACTGCACACAACCACAGCTGCATGCTGCTGAAGAGAGGGCGCTGCACACAACAACAGCTGCATGCTGCTGAACTGAGGGTGCTGCATGACAACCACAGCTGCATGCTGCTGAAGAAAGGGCACTGCACACAACCACGGCTGCATGCTGCTGAAGAGAGGGCGCTGCACACAACAACAGCTGCATGCTGCTGAACTGAGGGTGCTGCATGACAACCACAGCTGCATGCTGCTGAAGAGAGGGTGCTGCATGACAACCACAGCTGCATGCTGCCAAGAGGGCACTGCATGACAACCACAGCTGCATGCTGCCGAGAGGGCACTGCATGACAACCACAGCTGCATGCTGCCGAGAGGGCACTGCATGACAACCACAGCTGCATGCTGCTGAAGCACAACTCTGGCTCCAGCAAGCACTATCATAGCCAGAACGCTTTTGAACAGCTTGCCCTGGACCTCTTGCCCACCACAAGTCTCAATAAACTCCAGCAGCCATTTTCAACTAGAAAGGAAGCATTGGGGAGGTGGAGAAAGGAGGATCAGAAGTTTAAGGTTGTTCTTAGCTACATAGCAAGTTTGAGGCCAACTGGGATACATGAGACCCTGTATATAAAAAAAGGTGGAAGAAATTCATAATTCAATCACCAAGTGTGGATCAATGCCGCTATTTTGAATCATCTCCTTCCTACCTTCTTCCCCCACCCACCATGCATATGCACGAAACACATACGCTCTGACTAATGCATATGCACACATAGTCAAGACCTGATGACATAAGTCATTTTGTTTATCTGTACATATGTGTATGCCACCTATGTATGTGCGTGCCACTTGTGTGTATGTGCATGCCACCTGTGTGTATGTGCATGCCACCTGTGTGTGTATGTGTATGCCACCTGTGTATGTGAGTGTGTGTGTGTGTGTGTGTGTGTGTGTGTGTGTGTGTGTTAATGTCTAATGATCTGCCTTCCTCACGTCCCATTTCAAGTTCCCTCATGACACTGTGACCAGCGTGGGTGGAGTCTTGTCAGAGGGACCCAAGGTAGGCTGTCTGGAGTGGCCTGCCCTGGCTGGCCAGTCAGTGACATCGGCAGCCTCTCTGACTCGCCACACCAGGCATCTGCTCTGCCTGGCTTTGGTTAGTGTAGCAAAAGAGGGCTCACAAATGTTCTCAGGTGACCTTTCCACCTCCATATTAGTGTGTGAGACTTATCCAAGATGTCTGTGATTATATTCGGTGTGTGATCCACGAATACTCAAAGCTCTAGATATGTGAATAGACTAAAAAAAAAAATATGGGGTTTTGTTTTTTTTTTTGTTTTTTTGGGTTTTTGTTGTTGTTGTTGTTGTTTTTTCGAGACAGCATTTCTCTGTGTAGTTTTGGTGCCTGTCCTGGATCTCGCTCTGTAGACCAGACTGGCCTTGAACTCACAGAGATCCGCCTGGCTCTGCCTTCCAAGTGCTGGGATTAAAGGCGTGCGCCACCACCACCTGGCTAAAAATATATATATATTTATACAGAAATATACATGTATAGTATCTGCATGTGTGTTTACATGTACACCCATGTATGTGCAAACACATGTAGACAGAGGAGAGCTATCGTATAGGGATCATACTTAGTGTGTAGACTGTTGCTCTACCACACACTCCAAAAATACATTCCTTCTACAGCTTCTTCCTCTTCCCATCCCTCCTCTCATCCCTCCTCCCATCCCTCCTCCCATCCCTCCTCCTGTCCCTCCTCCCGTCCCTCCTCCCACCCCCCTTCCTCCATTCTTCCCTCCCCTCCTGCTTCCCTCTTGCAGCCATCTCTTTGGGGACTCACACAGAAACAGCCAGTCAACCCCAGAACTGCTCCATTCACCGACCCACCCTGGCAGCAGGCTCCGCCCAGGGAGGAAGCTCGGGCTGAGAGCCTAGGCTGATGCCCTTCCACTATGTCCCACAGGCTGAAGAGGGTACACCAACGGGCCCCCGGCAGCCCCGCGCAGACCGCTGCCCACCACCCCCACGGACGCTGCCCCCAGGTGCCTGCCAGGCCACACGCTGCCAGGCCGACTCCCAGTGCCCGCGACACAGGCGTTGCTGTTACAATGGCTGTGCCTACGCCTGCCTGGAGGCTGTGCCACCTCCACCAGGTAAGCTGAGCTGGAGTCGGGGGACTAGGGGTCAGCTGGACCCAATGCCAGCCTGAGGAAGAGAAGGAACTGAGCTGTGTGTACTGAGCTACCCGCGGCCCAGCCCGGGTGCGCTCACCTGCAGCCTTCAGCCGCACCTCTGCAGCATCTGCTAGCTGCAGCGGCCTCATCTGCATGCATGGAGCCCCCAGCATGGAATATACACATTCCAGGGACAGTGTCACCACCACGAGACTCCACCCTTTTAAAAGGGGTGCAGTCTATGAGATGGCTCAGTCTATAGAGTGTATGGGATAAAGGGGTCAGGGCACCTGCAACCAAGCCTGAGGACCTGAGTTCAATCCCTGGAACCCATATGGTGGAAGGAGAGAACACACTCACCCAGGCTGTCTTCTGGCCTCCACATGTGCTCACACCCTGAAAATAAACATTCTAAATACACATATGTCTTTATATGCAGGGTGGGAAGGTAGCTCCGTTGGTAAAGTGCTTGCCTAGCAAGCACAAAGCCCTGGGTTCGGTTCCCGCCGCTGTGTAAAGCAGGTGTGGTGGTACACACTTGTAATCCCGGCACTCAGGAGCTGGAGGCAGGAGGATCAGAAGTTCAAGGTCATTCTCAGGAGTTCAAAGTCTGCCTGAGCTACAGAGGGCCCTGTCTCAAAAAAATAAAAGTAATCAAATCCAGACTGAGGACTTTTCTTTAAAATCCCTGGCCAGGGGCTGGAGAGATGGCTCAGAGGTTAAGAGCACTGGCTGCTCTTCCAAAGGTTCTGAGTTCAATTCCCAGCAACCACATGGTGGCTCACAACCATCTATAGTGGGATCCGATGCCCTCTTCTGGCATGCAGGCCCACATGCAGGCAGAACATTGTATATGTAATAAATAAATAAATCATAAAAAAAAAAAGAAAAAAAATCCCTGGCCACTGCCCCATGGCCCCAGCGCCTCCAGATTTCCCCCAGGCAGCCCTTGTATGCAGGGGTGGACCCCTGATCTGATGCTCCTAACATTTCCCCTGGATACCTACAAGGTTCATTCCTCCACAGCCCTGAGACCCTCCTCTGAGAGGGTGCTCCCTTGCCAGCAGCCCCCCCTCCAACAGGTCCTTCCCCCCCTGCCCCTTCCCACTGTTCGAGGCTGCAGAAGTCTGGGTTTACCGTTCTGTGTACCTAGTGTCCCCCACTTGAAGTCAGCCCTGCAGGGCAGAGCGTGGGCTGCCCTACTGTTTTCCATATCCCAGTACTGTGGTCTCTGGACCCATGCATGGCACTCGGTGAACACAGATGCATCATCCGTTCATTCCCTGGCAGCAGGAGTGGTTACAGCAGTTAGTAATAATGACAGCCATGGCATCTGGCCCACGTCCCTCAGCCTCAGCACTTGCCTGTGGGATTGGGGGACAGGAGGGGGACAGTGGCCTGGATGCTGCAGGCCTGTGGCATGCCCCACAGGGCAGCATGCTGGAGCCATCCTCACCTCTTCTATGGGGTGACACGCCCCTCACTCAAGGCTGGTCACATCGAACTGCCCCAGGAAGGCCTCCATCTCACCCGGTTCTCTGTCAGTTCTAGACTGGCTGGTGCAGCCCAAACCCCGATGGCTTGGTGGCAATGGCTGGCTGCTGGATGGTCCTGAGGAGGTGTTGCAAGGTACCTGGCATGGATCTCCAAGTCGGAGCCAGCCCTCCTTCTCGCTGGACTTCCATGGGTCACAGGGATGCTGGCTGGGGACCCAGCCTGGGGTCTGTGGCCTGTGCAGAAAAACAGCAAGGCTCTCCCTAACAACGGGTCTCCTTCCTCAGTAGAGAATGAGAAGGAAAGGGGTCTGAAACCCCTAAAATCTTAAAGGGCCTCGTTGCCACCTTAATGTGGATGGGGCATGGAGGGTGGTTTCTTAAAGGAACCACATACAGGCCTGAGGCCCAGGGGTTTACAGAGGTAGGGCTGTACATGTGTGCATGCCGCTGGACTGGTGGCTTTGCATGCTCTCATGTGGACCATGTCCATCAGGGTATGCTACACCTGTTCTTGTGGATGTGGCTGAATGTGGTGTGTCTATGTATAAGCACATGTGTGCAAAAGCATGTATATATGTGTTGATTGTGGGTGTGTTGTGTGTACACACGTGACTGTAGCTGTGAGTGCATGTTTCAGGGTATGCCAGTGTACATGTAACCACATGTTCTTTGGGTGATGCTGTGTTTAGGATACTGTGACTGTGTCCATGTACACTGGGTGCTGGTGGGAGGTGGTTCTCAGAGTTTCTGTATGTAAGACACAGATGCAGCCTGGAGTCTGCAGGTGGGAGGTGGCCTCTCTGGGTGCACATGTATGTACAAACATGGCCTAGGGTCTAAGTATACATGTGTGCACTGTGTGAGAAGCACAGACATGGCCTAGTATCTGGGTGGGGCTAGAAATTGGCCTTTCTGGATGGGGTGCACTGTCTGCCCCCCAGGTCTGCCACCTGAGACCTGGCCCATGTCCCTCCACAGCAGAGGCATGCAGCACCACTGAGGATGGGGCGGAGCCACTACTCTGTCCCTCAGGCTATGAGTGCCACATCCTGCGCCCAGGGGACCCAGCCCAGGGCATACCCAACCATGGGCAGTGCGTCAAGCAGCGCCGACAGACAGGTGAGTGCTGCTGCTCCGCTCTGCCCCGCCCCCGCCCCAGCCCCACCTGTCACCCTGTCACCCTGTCACCAGAGCCTGGCTCAGAGTCCCCTTGCCCCACTTCCTGCTCCCTCTGTGTCCTGCTCCCACCTGTCACCCCAGCTCGGCGTCTCCTACCTGGGTGACCTTGGGGTCAGTCTGTTCATCTCTCTGATGAAGCTTCAGTTTCCTCCCCTGTACAATGGGGACCACTTCCTGTTGTCGTGGGAGCAGGTGAGTTCTGGGAGTGGAGCCAGGCCGCCACAGGTGTTAGGGAACACTGGATCTTGTGTGCCCGTCTCTAGATCTGTCTTTAACCCCACAGAATTTGAGTTTTTAAAATCTATTACAATTGTGTACGTGTGTGTGTTGAGGGAAGTGCAAGGGAATGCACCATGGCACACGTGGTCTGTAGACAACTCTGAGGAGTTCAGTCTCTCCCTCCACCCTTGTGTGGGTTCTGGGACTCGAACTCAGGTCATCAGGCTTGGGTACACAGCAGACCCCTTAATCTGCTGAGCCATCTGTGAGGCCTAAACCTCATAGAATCTGGATTGTCTGAGAACCCTTGCTTCTCAGATGGCAGTTGCCCATCGTGAACATTCGTCATGGAGGTCGTGGATGAAACAGCGAATCACAAACTCTCATCTGTGTGAAATAGGCCGAGAACAGAGTGGTCAAGCTTGGAGTCGGGGTTCTGTAAGGAACAACCAGGCTAACCCACACACATTATGACCATTGTGGCTCCACAAATCTTCCCATGTATTACTGCCAATTCCTAGACACCAGGTCACAGTGAGGGGGTAGTGGGGATGGACCTGCAGGTATAGAACACCAGAAGGCAGGCAGCCTTCAGGAGCTGCAGGACAGAGGGATGCCTCCATGAGAGGCCCCAGCTGGGCTAAGGATGCTTCATACATTGGAAGCCCCCATCCCTGCCTCTTTCTGGCAAAGTCTCATGTAGCCCAGGCTAGCCCAGACCCTCTACTTACTATAGCTAAGAATGGCCTTAAATTTCTGATTCTTCTGCCATAATGTGCCAGGCCAACACCATAAAGTGCTGTGCTGGGTTATGCACATGGGATGGAGCGAAGGGCTTTGTATAGCATGGCAACTGAGCTCTCCAAACTGAGCTGCATCCAGGCCCCAGGAAGGTCCTTCTGGTCCCTGATCTTTTTTTTTTTTTAACTATTTATTTATTCTTATTTTTATTTGCATTGGTGTTTTGCCTGTATGTATGTTTCTGTGAAGGTGTCAGATCTTGGAGTTACAGACAGTAGTTAGCTGCCCTGTGAGTGCTGGGAATCAAACTGGGTCCTCTGGAAGAGCAGTCAGTGCTCTTAACTGCTTAGCCATCTCTCCAGCCCCTGGTCCCCTGACCTTGCTCATTTGATTCTATGACTTCTAAGACTAGTGTAAATCAAACCAGTTCAGACCAGATCTAGGGAGTCTGAACCCAGTCCAAATGGATGCACTTCCTGGGGGATGTTGAGCATAGAGATCAGGCTATCCAACAAGACCACACCAGCAAGGTCCAAGCCCAGGAAAGAAGTGTAATGGAAGCAAGAATGCAGACCCAGAACTTCAGAAACAGCTTTTAGCTGCCTCCTCTTTCCTGGGTGGCTTTGCTCTGTCCCCAGACTTTCTTAGCCTCAGTTTTTCTGTCTGTAAATGGGATTTGGGGTGGTAATGTAGTAGTTACCACAGGGGCAGGTTCTGAAGCTCAGTGAGTGTGTGCCACCTCCAGCCCTGGCACAGTAAGAGGGAGGAATCAGGTTGGGAACCTGCCCCACCAGCTGCAAAGGGCATGTATGTACCTGAGCATGCACCTGTGCATGAATGCACCTGTGCGTGCTTGCACCTGCACATGCCCATGTGTGCTGTGCATGCCTCCCCTCCCACAGGAACACCTCCAGCCTCCCAGGTGGAAGCAAATTCTCCCGGCCTTGACCTCAGGGCTGTCACTTAGGAATAATTGGTAGTAATTATGTCTGAGTTTGGAGTCATCTGAAAGTCCCTCACCTTCCTTTAGGGCAAAACCCTCAGCAGAGTATAAGAACACATATGTCACGGTAACTGAGAGAAACAGTTTTTTTTTTTTTTAAAAAAAAAAAACCAAACAAGTTTTTTTTTAACTGCATGTTCAGAGAATCTCAGACTTACAGAAAAACTGCAGGAATGTTCCTGGGACCACCTCCAGGCCCAGCACTATTCAAACATTCTTCTCCCTCCCTTTTCTCCATAGAAATGGACACATGCACTTTCTTGGGCCATTTGGGAATTAATTGTTGGGGCTGGATAGATGGCTCAGTGGGTAAAAGCCCTTGCTGAGCAAGCATGAGGACCTGAAAAAAAAAAAAAGCTGAGTGTAGCCAGGTGTGAAATCCCACCATTGGGGTGGATCAGGCAGAATCAGGAGGATCGCCAGCCTAGCTCCAGGTTCAATGAGAGACCCTGCCTTAAAGGAATAAGGTAGAACATGATAAAGCAGGATACCCAATGTTCTATGGCTTCCAAGTACACACAGGCATGTACACCTGCACACACATGTACATGCACACACACACACACACACACACACACACACACACACACACACACCTGCGTGCATGCACACACACAATAAATTGTGGGCTCATGACCACTCTAAGGCATAGTCTTCTCTGCTACCAACTCTCTTGGGGTCAGAGGTCAGGACCACTTCATGATCCAGGAAGTAGTTTCCAAACATTTTGGTCTCAGGTCCCCTTTGACCCTCAAAATAATGTCAAAATATCTACGCAACACTGCAACCGGAAACTGACTAGCATGGCCTCCTGAGCGCCTGTAAGCTTTCTCTTTCTGCTTGTTTTCCAGAGGGGCAGATCCTGCGACAGAAGCTTCACAAGGAATACCCAGGTGAGGGGGAGAAGGCACTCTTTCTCTGCAGAAGACACAAGGAAGGGAGGCAAGCTTTTAAGTACAAAGAAAATATCTAAGTCCAAGGCTTGGCAGTTAGGTCTGAGAAATAAAAGTGAGCCCTGTCATTATGATGCTGGGCAGGACAGATGTGAGCCAGAGAGGGGCTCAGGACAACCATGCCCTCACCCTAGTGTCAGAATCTGGGGATGGGCACAGTTATGTCTCTCCTACCCTCACTCAGGGAATTGGAAGAGATGACCCTTCATCCATCTTCCTGGTTGTTCATTTATCTGAGAATCCATACATATATCTATTCATTCATCCCCCTATCCATTCTTACATCCACCCACCTACCCACCAACCCATCTACCCACCCACCTACCCACTATTCATCTACCCATCCATTGATCCATCCATCCATCCATCAATTACCCGTCCTCCCAATCTCCTATCCACTCACTCACCCACCTACCCAGTCACCCACCCATCCATCCACCTCTCTTTCCATCCATCCTTTTATTCATTCTTCCATCTATCTTCATCCACCCATTCATTCTTCCTTGCATCCCTCTCTGATCTTCCTTTCTCTTCCACGCATCTACCCATTCACCCATTCCTCTATCTATCCTTTCTTCTACCCACCTACCCTATCTATCCATTTTTATCTATCATTTTTTCATTCATTCATCATTCATCTATCCACCTGCCCACTCATTCCTCCATGGATCCACCACTCACCTACCCACTCACCCACCTGTCCATCACCAATTCATCACCCTTCCATCCACACAGCATGTCGTTATCAGGCACTGCTCACCACTCAGGGCTGGAGGCTGTGGCTCCATCTGTAAACACAGTGAACCCGGTTCCTGTCACAATTTCAGGCAGGAAATTCAAATGCTCATAAAGTCTATGTGGTTATTTCATGGTACCGGTGACAAAGGCTCCAGATGTCACATGCCAGATACCATGAGGACCTTTTAGACCAGAAGAGTTTCTAAGGAGAAGAGCTTCCTAAGGAGGGATCAAGAAAACTCAGCCTCTGGGATTGGAGGCACTGGCAGTGGAAGGGCATGTGTGATGATCAGGGGAGGTGTGGCTGTCCCATGGCTGCAGTGTGTGATGAGTGAGCTGTGGATTGGGCAGTCAGGAGGGCCAAGGATAAGGCTCAAAGGTACAGCACCTAGTGTGTGTGAGGCCTTGGGCTCAGTCTCCAGGATGCTAAAGAAGGAACAGAGAAATAGAGGCAGGGGCCCTGCTGGGGCAAGGGGAGAGATGCACCTGCAGACTGCCATGCTGTGCCAAGGCATCCATCCAGACCACCTCTGGAGGTCACAGGGGGCCCAGGCGGGGATCTGTCCTGGCAACTGTGTTCTTGCTGCAGAAGGTGACTCCAAGAATGTGGCAGAACCTGGAAAGGGACAACAGAGGCACTTTCAATAAAGCCAAGACTGGCAGGTAAGTGGAGGTGAGATGGACGCTTAGACAGCCATCGTCCCCATGTTGGCCACATGAGGGCGACATCAGAATGTCACAATCCCTCCAGATTCCCAGTAAGTCAGAAGCAGGATCTAAACGGAAGACCTGGCTGACTGTGGCCTCCACGCTTAGGCCAGTGGTGCCTCCAGTGCCCCCGCAAATCTTGTCTTCTCCCCGATTCTGCCAGACAGTACTGTAGGGAGCACCCGTCTGACGGCTGTGGTGCCAGCACCCCCTGGCTCAGTGTGGCTCATGGCGTCTACTGAGCTCAGCAGTAGCTGGTCGTCTGCACTATCCACCGCAGGGGACAAATCCCACAGGGTGGGGTTGACGTCCTGCTAGAAGGGAGTCTACACCAGCCACCGGGTAGATCAACAAGGAGGCCACAGATACAGCAGGGACTGTGCAAGGAATGACTCTCAGAGTGCAGGATCTGTCTCCAGTGAGCATGAGGGAGGACCCCGGGGGGCGGGGGTCCGACGTAACTGAAATCTGCGGATGAGAAGGTACTACCTGGGATAAGAGGCTGGAGGACAGGTACACCAGGTGGAGGGAAGTGAAGACTGTGGTTCCCACAATGCATTACTTCAGCTGTGAGGAGCCACCGGGAGGCTACGGAGGGGACAGGGGATGTCAAGGAGGCTGTCTGCACAGGGGTCTGCCCAGCAGAAACGTACAAAGGTGCCATGTAACAGCCACCAGAAGGTCCCCAGCTTCAAACCCAAGGACCCTCCCAGACTTCAGCAAGCTCACAAAGCAAATGGCAGCCGTGACTGTAGCAGTTCCCTAAGGGTCATTGAAAAGGAAGCAGGTTCCAGCTTCCAGAGTATCCTGGGCTAAATCCCTGTTAGACTGTGGAACAGGCAGAGACTGACGCCAGCCTATCTGCTGTCTGCAGATGGCAGGAGTCAGCCTTGGTGTGTGTCTGATAAAGTTCAAGCCTGCAACTTTCACCAGGGCCTTGTGGCTCAGGCTCAGCATGGTCTTGAAGCACAGCTGAGGATGGGTAGATGTTCAGACGCGGGAGCCAGTGGGGCCTGGCTGTAACCTCAGATCTCTATTGTGTAGCCTTAAGTGAATGACTCAACTCTCCAAACCTGTTTTCCCCTCTATAAAATGGGTATGATGGAAATGGATGGTCAGTAGCTAATCAGGGACCATGGAGACCTCTCAGGGGCTTGAGGGTTTCACCTTCGAAGAAACACATCTTTCTGGTGCTCCTGATGGGTCCAGGGCAGATGGAAATTTAAAAGGCCTGTGCTGTTTGTCCCGCCCACAATCGACTCATATGTATCATTTCTCCTTTTTCTTCCTTCACAGCTTTTGAGGGACCCCCTCCTATGCTTTCCACATGCTAAGCCTTGGAAACAGCAAAAGAATTTGACCCCAGACATCACACCCAGTTCCACAGAAGAGAACTTCGGAGCTCCTAGGAAATGGGACTCTAGATTCCCAACCCCAGTGTGGCCCAGCCTGGTGTGGTAACTTGGGGGGAAGCCCCTGATGAGCTCTGGGTCCCTGCTCAGCACCCTGGTCACACAAGCCTGCAGCTTCAAGGTGACTTTTACAGATTTTGACTGTGGAAGACATATATCCAATCCAATTGTTCCTAAAATAAATTTGCCCACCGCATAGTGGAAAATGAACTCCTTTATCAAACTTGAGCCACAGCTGTTTTTTCCATTTTGTGCTACATTTATTTATGTGTGTGTGTACATCTGTTGTAGGGGTCTCTGAGACCACCACAGCCAGCAGAGTAATGATCCTCAGGAGGCAAGGAGATAGTTTAGTTTAGCATGACTAAGTGGCTGGTGCTGGCTCACACTTCAGGAGTCTGGCGGCAAGTAGTTTATTTTAGGCATATTTAAGCACAGCACAATTTGGTGAAAATTTTTTGGCAATAATTAACTCAACCCTGAGTGCACACTAAAGCAAAGACTGTATCAAAACTTTTTGTAAAGTGCATGTGACACTTTCCATAAAGATAGGGTCTGTAGATTGACAAGCTCACAGAAAAGGTCTGTGGAAAGGATCTGGTGTGGTCTCAGCCACACAGATAGTGAAAAGGTCACCAGGCTATTAACCACGTCCCCTCCCAGCCTTCTGGACGGATAACAGGTTATGCATCCCTTCCTTTGAAAGAACAGCCCTATGTGTTTAGTCTTCCAGATTCCCCTGGTGCTTATCTGTGAGGACAAGGACCTCTGTGCCTCCCACAGTCTGCAAGTGTGTGGAGGTCACCATGTCTCGGGGACTGAACTCGGCTTGGCAGACTTGGTGTCAGCATCTGATCTACTGAGTCATCTCAAGCCGGAGTCAGGGCTTTAACTGTCATGTCCTCAGAGGTGTTACGCTAGAGGCCACCCGTTGGTGGTTGACCAGGAGTGCAGGGATGCTGTGCCTCCCGAGGCCAAAGTCCTGAGTGCATGGTCCCCACAGCAAAGAGGGGCACTGAGAAGCTGGGGAGAGAAGGTGAGCTGGGAGCTGCCCTAGGCCAGTGGCCTCCCTTGGGCCAACTCCCTTAACAAGGACTTCCCTGTAGGAGCAGACTTAATTAAACAATCTCTTTGTGCTGTGGTCCTGCTGACCTTGGCCCAGTCCTGTCTGGGGTTTTCTATCAGCTATTCCAGTTTTAACTCCCCACACCTGGCTTTTTTTTTCCCTAGAACATTCTCACAAGATCAGTATACCAGCTGATCTAAGGAAAGAGCAGGTTGGTCCCCTTTGGGTGACCGAAGGGCAGAGTACACTGCATCTATGACCCCCATGGACGGTCCTCTTTGCTGCTACAGAGGGCGGTCACATGATCCTGGGTAAAGCAGACCCCTCTCCCCAGAACGCTCCTTCCTACAGGCACAGTGACCTAACTCGGCGGAGTCAAGGTAGTGCACTGTGTCTGTGCCCTTCGGTGCTGTGAGATAAGTGTGCGAGAAAGCTATTCATGGGCTGCAGCGTGGGGGGGGGGGGGGGGGGGGGGGGGGGGGGCTGGAGAGGGCTTCCTAGAGGTGGGGAATGTCTGAGCTAAGTTTCTGAGTATTGGTCTCTGGGGCTGCCATCCCATGTGGTCACCAGCCAAGTAGCTAAAGACAGAAGAAACATAGCACAGGACTGAGCCTGGCTTAAGAGCCTGACCCTTACCCCGTGGCCTTGGGCAGCTTCCCTGGCCTGTCCAGCCCTTAGAACAATGAAAACAGCACCTCCCCCTGACTACTATGGGATGAAGTGAGATGTCAGGGGTAGGAGAAAAGAGAGAGGGCTAGACAGATCGGAGGGGAGGAGGAGAAAGAAGAAAGGAGAAAGGGAGAGGAGAAAGAGGAGCAGCTCTTGACCATGTTCCGGGACTGGCTTCTAACCCACATGGCGTCAAGGCCGTGACTCCAGGGTCCTCAGTAGTTGGCTCCCTTGACTTTGGTTTGGACTTGCTCAATGGGTTTATCTTGTTTGTAAGCAACGAAATTGAAGCAATACAACCTCTGGGTTGGGACAGGCTGGCAGGTGGGCTCTGTGAAGTCTGCTAGCACCTCCTTGGGTCTACATGCTGGGAATCTCCTGTCCTGGTCCCTGAGACCAGGGAGAGAAAGTCCAGCAGGCCACAGTCACAGGCAACAAAGGAGCTTGTTGGACAGGCACAGCCACGTCCCCAGTCCACACCTATCCCACACCTGTCTCTCCTGCTCACGGAGACTCTGGGTTCTCACCAGGTCACATTCAGAGTGGTTTAACAGGTGCCTGGAGATGGGCAACACCCTGCCCATTAGATGAAGGAGTGCCGCCCTAGCCAGTCTTGGAGACGGGGAGAACCGAGGATCAGGATGACTGTCTCTCATTTCACTAGTCACAGCTGAGCCATGGAATACCTGCTCACCACCTGTGTGTCATCAGCAACCAGCTGCCACTAAAATGCCACAGGAAGCCTCCTGCTCCTGTTACCCAGGCTCCAAACAAGAAGTCAGAATGTCCCCTCTGTGAAATCAGCAAGGTTTATTACTAACATATTTCAAATATAAACTGTTGGATTATGGACCTGACCCTTTAATATTATGAACCAGGCTGGGCAGTGGTGGCGCACACCTTTAATCCCAGCACTTGGGAGGCAGCGGCAGGTGGATCTCTGGGAGTTCAAAGCCAGCCTAGTCTACAGAGCGAGTTCCAGGACAGGCTCCAAAGCTACACAGAGAAACCCTGTCTCGAAAATAAAAAAAAAAAAAATTATGAACCAGACTCAAGATTATATGAAATCTTAGAGAGACTGGCTTATTTAATATTTATTTCTATATTTGTATATGTGTGTGTGCACATGTATATATATGTGTGTATATGTTTTATAGCGAAGGAATAAGGCCACCTATGAGTTTGCTGTTTTTATTTACTGTCCTGGTTAGGTTTTTTGTCAGTTTGACACAAACTAGAGTTATCTGGGAATAGGAACCTCAAATGAGAAAATGCCTATAGACATTTCAGAGTGGCCTATAGACAAAGCTGTGGGCCACTTTCTTGATTAAGGATTTATGTGGGAGGGCCCAACCCACTGGGAGACATTGCTACCCGTGGGCTGGTGGTTCTGGGTTCTAAAGAAGGCAGGTTGAACAAGCCATGAAGAACAAGCCAGTGAGCAGCACCCCTCCGTGGCCTCTGCTGGAGCTCCTGCCTCCAGGTTCCTGCCCTGCTTGAGTTCCTGCCTTGACTTCTCTCAATGGACTCTGACCCAGAATATGTATGCCAAATAAACCCTTTCCTCCCCAAATTGTGTTTGTTGTTGTTGTTGTTTTGTTTTGTTTTTAGAGACAGGGTTTCTCTGTGCAGCTTGGGTGCCTGTCCTGGATCTTGCTCTATAGACCAGGCTGGCCTCGAACTCACAGAGATCCGCCTGGCTCTGTCTCCCAAGTGCTGGGATTAGCCACCACCGCCCGGCCCCCAGATTGTTTTTTTTTGTCCGCGTTTTATCACAGCGGTAGAAAGGGAACTGGGATTCTTTTTTTTTTTTTTTTAAGATGTATTTATTATGTATACAGTGTTCTGCCTGCACGTATGCAGGCCAGAAGAGGGCACCAGATCTAACTACAGATGGTTGTGAGCCACCATGTGGTTACTGGGAATTGAACTCAGGACCTCTGGAAGAGCAGTCACTGTTCTTAACCTCTGAGCCATCTCTCCAGTCCCAGGAACTAGGAGTCTTACAGAACATGGGTGAAGGGTTGCAGACACATCACTGAAAAGTCTCACCCCACCAAGGATGACGCCTTCCGCTTAACTGCACACATAGATGGAGTCCTCTCTTCTGTTCCCTTCCACCCTCTACTTACTCCAGCACCTCCTGAGGCCATGTGCAACTGGCCCAGTATCAAAAGCAGCCAGAAAGGGGGTGTGCACAGCCAGGGGCCCAGTCTGACCAGGGGGGTTGGGAGGAGACAAAGGCCTCCTTGCTCCCTGATTCTGCTTTTCATAAGTTCAAACAGTGCACAATTTACCAACATAATGTGCATTACAGCCCAAAGGCTAATGGAAGAACCTGGAGCTTATGGGCGCCCATAAATGGCTCTCCACTGAGGCACTCACAACAGACAGTGATGTCCCCTCCCCAGCCAGGTCCCAGGATGGCTCCACACTACAGATGCACTGTAGGGGTCAAGAGATGGATGGCTCCACACTACAGATGCACTGTAGGGGTCAAGAGATGCTCATCCTCCACCATCGGCTGTGCCCATCACAGCAGCATGTGGCTGGAGGCCCTGAGCTCCCCTCACTGCCCAAGCATACCTGCCAGCCCAGTTGGGTCCCCCAGGTTCTCCAGACTAGGGATGCTCAACACCCTGAGTTCAATCACCAGCATGAAATAAACTGGCTTCTTGGGTAACACCTCTTATCCTAGCAACTGGGAGGTAGAAGCAAGAGGGTCAAAAGCTCTACTTCATCCTTGGCTACATATTAAGCTAAGGTTAGCCACAGGTCTCTCATTTGGTTATCTAGCAATGGGTCATAAGCATCTACTGTGTGCCATATACACTTCCAGAGGCTGAGGCGTCACTGGGAAAAGGCAGATCCTTGCCTGGCTCTCATGGGGCTGACAGCCCATGGGGGACAGACAGTTGGCAGCACTCTAAGTCACATGGGTGGACAGAGGCGTTCTTGGGGAGCACATGGGAGCTCAAGAGGGAGAGATTAATGTGTATCCTGTTTCTTTCTGGTGTTTATTTTTGTCTTAGGGTTTCTATTGCTGTGAAGAGACACCATGACCATGGCAATGCTTATAAAGGAAAACATTTAATGGGGACTTGCTTACAGTTCAGAGGTTCAGTCCATCATGGTGAGACATGGCGGTGTGCAGGCAGACATGGTGCTGGAGAAGGAGCTGAGAGTTCTACATCTTTGATCCACAGACAGCAGGAAGACTGAGACACTGGGCATGGCTTGAACATATGTGAGACCTCAAAGCCTACCCCCACAGTGATGCATTTCCTCCAACAAGGCCATACCTACTCCAACAAAGCCACACCTCCTAATAGTGCCACTCACTATGAGCTTATGGGGGCCAGTTACATTCAAACTATAGCAATTTTGGAATAATTACAGGGTTACTGGAGAGTGCCAAGATGGGCCCTAGATCTCCAGAGGCAGAGAGGATGTGCAGGTATGGGGAATCTGTCTCCCCGACAATTATGTTTTACCCGGCTGTGGCTACGGTGCGTGTCAGAGCCAGAGACACAGTCTGACTGCAGGGCAAGTGTGTGGTGTCTGTGCCACTGGCTGACTTGTATGGGTGTACATGACTATCATCTCCACCCAGACAGAATGGCCCATAACACCCATGTAGGTGTCCCCAGCTGTCCCTGGCCTGGCTTTCCTGTGTCTGCACTGCAACTCCATGTCATTTCAAGGACAGTACGTAAGAAGAGACCCACAGCAACAAACTTCTGAGCCACAAGTATCCTCTGTTGGTCCCCCTTACTCTGTTCTCTCTCTTCCCCCTCCCTCCCTCCATCTCTCTTTCTCTCCATCCATCCCTTCCTCTATGACAGAAGGTAAAGACATCTTCTCTGATTCCATGATCATGAGCCACATTTGATTGGAATGCATCACCTTCCTTCTGGAATGTTCTACAACCTCTTCCTGATGCCTGATGGCTACATTGTTTGAAGAAATGAACCAGTGACTTTCTGGGACACTTTTCCTTTGGGACTGGGTGTCCCATTGTGTAGCACTGTGAAATGGCCATTGCTGACTCAGACTCAGAGCTGTGATCATCCAGACTCCTGAGACTCTTGTTAGAATGGGGATGGGGGGGGGCATCAGACCCCCACCTGAGATCACAGCCACCTGCTGGCCCAGCTGTATGTAGCTCTCCTGGAGACACTAGAGTGTTCAGCAGGAGAGGGCCGACTGGATAAAGACTCCTCTGTGCATCACCCATGCTGGGGTGGTAATTGCTGATGGTGTAGCTACCTTCAAGGCAGCCATGTTTCTGGAGATAATCCCAGTACACTCACATTCACCAGCTCACCAAGCTGGACATGAGTGATCCCGATATTCTCACCAGCTCACCAAGCTGGACATGTGTCAAATCTTCTCTTCAGTCTGTCAGTACCCTCCCTAGGGTGAATAGAAAGACTCCCCAAGAAAACTCACTCGCCACCACAGAACTGAGATTCAGACTGGGTTTTAGGCAGGAACACCCTCCCTCCTTCATACATCCATCCTACCAGGGCATAGGACACCCCTGTCCCTTCCTGGTGACAGCTAGGTTGACTCCTGCGAGGTGTCTTCCTGTGAGGTGACTGCTTTCTCTTGGTGATTGGCAAGTGTCTTGTGGGCACATGTTTCACACCCTTGCAGAGGGCATCTTTCTCACTGACCTGCCTGCTTTGCCCTAACAGAACTTGCAATGATACAGAGTTTAGCTGGAGGAGCTCACACACTGCCAGACTTTCCCCAGGGAGATTCTTCATTCGCCTCAGGCAGAGAGAGAGCAGTAACACACCAAAGAAATGAATCCATCCCGGTCCATCTGTGAGTCAGTGGCCATATTGGGGTTACCTACCACAGCATGGGAGACTGGGAAGTCCACCCCAGCTCAGGTGACAGCTCACAAAAACCTGCATCTCTGGAGTCTTGGGCACAGGCAGCTCTTCTCCTCTCCCCAGCATTAGCTCACTGCTTATACAGCCTCAGGAGGGGCCTTGCAACTATTTTCAATTTCTTATGGTTCTCACGAGCCTCCTCCTCCCTCAGTGAGAGGATGCTTCAAATTGCAGAAAACAGGTGTACAATGATCAGAGGGACAGTGACAGTGGGGTTCCCAAAAGGCTTCTCTGAGAGGGAACCTCTAAGCCTAGGCCTGGAGAAAGAAAGGAAGCTCCACAAATAGCTTGGGGAGATCGTGCCTGGCTGAGAAACCCATGAGCATCAAGGCTGGGAGGCAGGACTGGTGAGCTCTCCTTTGAACAGCAACCAGGAATGAGGGCTGTGGGCATGGAGAGGGTGACAGAGGGGCCTGTGGGTCTGGACTAGTGATTAGAGTTACTGCAGGGAGATGCCTGTGTCCCGGCTCAGGTCTCAAGGGATTCCCAGCACTACAGGTTTGGGAAATGAGTCCAGGGGGAGCCATAAAGAAGAGCCATTTATTTTAACTTTTATTTATGTATGTATCCACATATGTACATGCATGTGTGTGAGCATGCAGAGGCCATGTGGCAAGTGTCTTTCTTTCTTTTTTTTTTTTGAGACAGGGTTTCTCTGTGTAGCCTGTCCTGTCCTGGAACTCGCTCTGTAGACCAGGCTGACCTCAAACTCATAAAGATCCACCTGCCTCTGCCTCCCAAGTGCTGGGACTAAAAACATACACCACCACGGTCAGAGACAAGTATCTTCTTAATCGACTGCCTGCCTCCTCCTCTTCCTCATCTTCATCTCTGTGTGTAAGAGTGGGGGTGCATGCGTGCCAAAGGACAACCATGGGTGTCAGCCCTCCGCTTTGACCCTGTTTGAGACAGGATCTCTTGTTCACCACTGCACAGGGCAGGCTGGCTAATGCAGGAGCTTCTAGGGAGTCCCCTGTCTCTGCGTCCTGTCTTGCTGGAGGGGTGCTGGGATCACACACGCACGCTATGATGTCATACTTTGCCTTGGTTCTAGGGATCTGAACTTAGGTCCTCACTCTTGCATATATAGCAAGCACTTGACCCACTGAACTGTCTCTCCAGCCCAGTGGAGCCATTCACACTGAACCACAAAGCCCTACCACACCGTGACACTGGCTTGCAAAGGATGCATGCAAAGAGATCTCGGAGATTTTCATCTATATCTCTACCTTCTAGAAGGTTCCTTGAAGTCCTCCCAGCCAAGCTCTGCCTTCTTCCTGTAAAAAAAAAAAAAATCCTTTGTTAGATAGCTGCATTTATGTGTCAGGTGTCAACAATTATGGTGGCTACTAAGAATGATGAAGGAAGGGTTCTCAGGCCTGCCCCAGCCCAGGGAAAATGACCTATTGCTGTGACCTGGTGACCAAACAGAGATGCCTACGGCTGTGGGAGGAGGGGGAGGGAGCCAGGCATCTGAGCTATGTGTTTACCCCTTGGGCTCCAGTGAGTCCTGGGGCACCTTCACCGGGTCCCTGGTGTCACCATGCACAGGTTGGGGCTTATCCCTCCTGTTGGAATGAAAACCTTACAAGACCACTGATGTCACCAGGCTGCGGAGAAGTGGTCGCAGCAGGACAGGTCTGGAGACGATTCTGAGAGGATGTGACCGTGACTGAGAGAAAACACAGGAACTGGGCCTCACAGCTGTGGCAGGGGCTGCCAGGCCTTTGCTTCTGACATTGGCTGTGCCCTTTGCTGCACAGAGCCTACCCTCCCCAGGATCCCTTTCCTCAGTTTCCGGCCCCCAAATCCCCTTCCAACCATGAAGGCCCCATCCAGGCTACCCGGCTTGCTTATCTTTCTTTCTTTCTTTTTTTTTTTAAAGATCTGTTCATTTTATATTATGTGTATCCATGTTTTGCCTGTATGTGTGTGTACCATGTACAAACCTGATGCCCACAGAGGGCAGATGAGGGTGCCAGATGGGAGCTGGGAACTGAACTCGGGTCCTCTGGAAGAGCAAGTGCTCTTAACTGCTGAGCCATCTCTCCAGCCTCCACCCCTTTGGGTATTTTTTAATTAGTATACAAATTTCATTACAGGGGTTTCATTCCCACTTAGTTTTAGTGACCCCCCCATCTCTCTGCTCTCCAGCCCTGCCCCTGCTACACCTTCCTGTCCACTTTCACACAACATGTGTCTACTGCTCCCCACATCACGCCCTTCCCCGTCACATGGACCCCTTTTCCCTTCCTGGCCTCCATTCTCACCCACAAATACTCATTTTTGATGATTAAAAGCTAGGCTTCATGTATGAGAGTGAACATGCAATATTTGTCTTTCTGAGCCTGGGTCATCTCTTTTAATATAATTTTTTTTTTTCATGGCATGACTGCTTGTCCCCATCTTTGGGCTGTGACAGTGAATAGCACCTACCCACACGACCTAAAATTCAAAGTATTTGTTCTCTCAGTTCCAGAAGTCACAGCCTGAAATCTGGTACTGTCAGGACTACATTCTCTGCAGGCTCTGGGGTAGGGTCCTTCTTGCTCCTTCCAAGTTTGGGTAGCTCCAGATCTTTCTTGATGACATTTCAGCTTCTGAGCCTTCCTCACCCACCCATTTGCCTTTCTGTCACTTCTGGAGTCAGAACTGTAACAGGGTCCCAGACTTAGTAGGCCAAGAGACCTTAACACAACTAACTCCATGATGGAAGTGCCATTCAGGCTGTAAAACTCAGAACATAGGCGGTACCTCCTGCCAAAACTAAAACAAAGACCTATTCCATCGGAGTCCATAGTTCTGGGAAAGTCTCTAATGTTCTAACCTTGCTTTTTGGCTTCTGTAGTTCTGCTTCTGGCTCCCTGCTCTTGTTAACTGAAGTATGTCAACCCAGAATATGGTTTCTGTGCTTAAAAGCTCATCCTGAGAAAGACTCAGTGCTACAGTGGAATCCCAAACACCCAGTGTAGTCGCTGGCCAGTTAATAAAGACTGTCTATTGGCTTAAACCCTTGTCCGAGCAGTCTTCTCTGGTGAAGGCCCCATAACAAGGACCTCCAGTCAGCTCAGGCTGAATTTACCCCCAGAGGCTTAGGATAAGTGCATCTATCGTCATTCCAGACAAAGGCCCACTCCCGAATGGGATGCTACCATGACAGGATTTAGCATTACCATGGAACCAAGCTTTGAGCATGTCTGTGAGGGATTATCTGGGTTAATTGAGGTGAGAAGAACCTCCCTAAATATGGGTAGCACCAAGCTGGGGTTCTAGGCTCCTGGATTTCCTAAAACAGAGAAATCAGCCAAGTACCAACATCCATCTCTCTCTGCTTCCTGACAATGTGACCAGCTAGTCACTCTCCGGACTTCCCCACCATGGTCGAATGTATTTCTTGGAACTGTGGGTAAAAAACAAACAAACAAACCCTTCCTCAAGCTGTCTTTGTCGGGCTTTTTTGTCACAGTAGTGACAAAAAACGACAGCTGAGGACTGGACTGTCTTCACCCAGCCGTTACTCAGCCCGCTACCTCACTGCCTCGTGTTGCACCACAGAGATTCCCAGCAGCCCGGCTCGCCCACTAGACAGGACAGGGCCAGAGCACGCTGGCTCGCTGTGTTCATGGCTGCTTCTCCACCACCCTGCACCACAGCTTAAGAAGTACTGTTGAGGGCCTGGGAGGTGGCTCAGTCTGCAAAGTGCTTCCCATGCGAGCAAAGACCTGAGTTCAATCCCCCATACCCAAATTTAAAAATTAAAAAAAAAAAAAAATACCAGGTGGGGCAGAGCCAGTGAACTCCTTTAATCCCAGCACTCAGGAGACACAGGCAGACGGGGACAGAGTTCAAGATGTGAGGAGACCTTGGTGATCCCAGTGCCCGGAAGGCAAAGAGAAGTAGATTCCCGTGGCCCAACAGCCACTCAGTCATACTGGGGAGGCCCATGCCAGTGGGAGACCTTGTTTCAAAAACCAAGGTGGGGACTGACTGAGGAAGACACACAAGGTTGACCTCTGACCTCCACACACATGCACACATACATGCCTGTGCACACACATGTACACACACACAAATGTGTTAAATCAATGAGTTTCCTTCAGTGACTAAACTTTCTTCATCTGTACAATATATTCTTACTGTTGTTTTGAGACAAGGTCTCACACGTATGTAGCTCAGCCCGGCCTTAAACTCATAGCAATCCTCCTGCCTCTAACTCTCCAGTGCTGAGATTATAGGTGTGCCACACCCGATTCCATGCTTGTATTATTTTGTGTGTGCACGGTACTAACACACAAGCTGGGAGGTATTTGAACAAGGAACCACCACTTCCAGCTCATTCCTACAACTTAAAAATGTGTCTGGAATACACCTGTGTACAGTGCACCCTTTCTGAAGAAGACACCTTCAATTGTCAAACCCGGGAGTGCAGTTTATGACCAAATAAATTTCAGGTGCCTTGAGACTGTGTCAAGCCTGCTCTGAGAGATGCATTCTTGAGAGCCGAAGGAAAGGACTCCACTTCCAAGGAAAGAGTGAAGGGAGTTGACCAGTGTGACCTCACTCATTGCTCAAGGTGTCCGGAGCAGACATTTCAGGAAAAGCAACATGTTTCTGGTCAGGCCCCGCCCTTGGCTCTCATCCCTGGTCCAGCTGTGAGGGCCATCTCCAACCTGCACACCTCAGGGGTTCCCAGCTGGTTGCTTTGTCTCAGGACATTCCTTAAAATGTGGGTTCTAGATTCTTCCAAGGTGAAGACAGAAATCAAACAATCAAAACTTCTCAAAGGAAAAATAAAAACCCTCAGAGTCTGTGGGATTGACCCCGGTATGCCCGTGACAAGACGAAGAAGGAAGATTGAGAAGCAGCAGAAGCCCCAGGTGTCGCTGCTGGGGACACCCGTACAAGAGCCCTGCTTCTCCAGATCAAAGTCAAAGATGAAAGACTGGGAGTGCTCTCCTCAAACAACGGGCATGAGGCGTGAGGTGGAGAGAGGCCAGCCAGACACACTAATATGGGAAGAGTAAACTCAGACGGGACAGGAGAATGGCTGGAAAGGAAACTTCAAAACTCCGCCCCCCCCCCATCCCTGTGTCAGATCATGTGGCTGCCAAGAAAAAAGCCACAGGACCAGAAAGTTCCAGTTGACAGAGTCAGCTTACAAACAGCACCCTTTGCTTGTAGCTAACTGCCGTGGAGATGGCCTAAGAACGTGGGCTGCACAGCAGTGATAAGGGTTCAGTAAGTTAAAATCTAGCAGAGGTGTGTGCGGGCTACATGTTCTCACCACAACACAAACTGAAACTTCAGTCGTTAAAGCCTGAGGGGGCCCACCCAGCCGCTTCCAGTCACCATGCCGATCTTCTCATGATCTGCTTCGTTTTAGGGGGGTTCCATGACATCCACCACCCACTGTCCCATCTCACACTGTGCATTCTCATGCCTGTCCACAAATTCTACCCTCCACACATCTGGTTGAAATGGGGCTGTGGTGATGGGACCCAGGAACTGGGCCATGAAGGAAAGGTGTTGACCAACCAACCCATTGCCGCTGACGTCAGTGTCTGCCTTGTCCCGTCAGCAACACCCCCTGGGAAAGCGAGAGGTTCCACACCACCACAGCATCCTTCTTAGAACCACAGGAGGCAAGTTGCAGAAGAGCCAGGAGATAAAGGAGCCAAGTTCCCAAGGGTACTCTACATGAACCACAGACTCTCCTAAGAACCCATGTGGGGCAGTGCTAGGCAGTGGCACAGTTTCCCCACTGCACAAGCACTCACCAGCCACACACCAGACCCTGATGTTTGTTCTGGAAGCTTCTCTACTGCTGCCACAGAATGCCTTCTTACCCTTCTAGGAACTCAGCCCAGGAGGAGGCACCGATGACTTACTGGCTTCTGCTCAGAGCCTTGTCTTCCCCTGAAGCTCCCCTTGCACACAGCGGCTCTCCCCTCTCTAGGTGCCTGCTCTGGAGGCCCTACATGCACGGAAGCCAGTTCACCCTATTTGCTATCTCAGAACCTTTCCACTTCCCCTACCTGTGTCCACATCTCTGGGGACAGTCTCTCTCCAGCTCTTAGATCAGTTTGAGGGTGCCGTTTCCTTCTAGGACCCCAAGCTCACACAGGTGGGCAGGTAGTGCCCCTCCCTCTTCGTGGAGGGGTAAACTGAGGTAGAGAGAGGTGGGAAAAGTCACCCAAGCTCACACACTCTGAAAGTACGTGGTCTGGACTGCAAAGTCAAGGGAGTTCAGTAGTTTCTCTCTTTTGGAACCGGGACTGGAGGTCTCATGCTGTGGGAGGGAACTCACAATCAGAGCAGGCATTGTGGTGGGGAATGGGCAGCGTGATGGAGGCGCTTTGGTTTAAAGAGAGGAAAGACATGGGGTGATGTGAAGCCCACTGAAGTGTCCCATCAGGCTGACAGGACTGGAGTGGCCACCGCTTGGGGGAGCCAGTGAGGCAGGTGGCAGATATTTGCTCAAAGGGGACAGTTTAGTTACACAGACAAATGCAGTTAATTGATTGATTGCCTGTAGTCAAAAGTAAACCCAGAATGGGGCATGGCCCAGCCTTCTCCTCCAGGGCCACCTCTGCTCTGTGGCGTTAGGGACCCTGGTCCACCCTAAAGCCTTCTGGCTTTCCTCAGCACACACTGGGCAACCCAAAACAGTAACAAGGCACATGTGCTCCTGGCCTTTGGGAGTTGTGGGACACCCCTCTTCCCACCAGAGTGTACCAGCATGCTGCTGACACAAGCATGCTCTGTGCTGAGCCCTGCAGGATGCCCCCATCACCCTGCCCTTAGGACCCCCAGTTCTCCTGGGAAGTGGGTGTTGTCCTGACGGCTATTTGGCAGGGCAATAATCAAAGATTCAGGAAGCATGCAACACTCACTTACCATTTACAAGGGACAAGATTGCTCTATAGGTGAACAGAAAAGTTGGAGATCTTCCACAGGTGGCTGTGGTACCCCCAGTTTCCCTACTCCCAAGGGCACACCTAGGTAACCAGTATAGGTAAGGCTCCTGTAGGTAAGGTCTCAGCCTTCTGCTCCATTTCAATGACAGATGCAGCCAGGTGGCTCAGAGAGGCCAGGTAACTGGCCCAGAGCTACACTACCCCAAGTAAGGCTTTGGCTCAGGACCTTCCCCCTTCCAGGTGATTCTTATGCTCTGGCAGGTTTGGACAAGAACCACAGCTCTGAGACCACACAGTGTGTTCCTGGTTCTTCCAGAGCCCCTGCGGTGGACCCTGGGAGTTTGGGGTCCTGGCGCAGGCGGGGCGGGCCAGCTGTGCAGAGGGCGGCGCTGCTGCAGCCCTGCCCAGGGGCGGAGCTCACCTGGGGACCAGGTAGACAGCTCCCGGGCAACCTGGCCGCCCGGGACGCCCGGGAAGCCAGGGCGCTCAGCAGCCGCGGCCTCGCTTGGGCCCCAGGGACGCGGGCAGGGACTGCGACCCGCCCCACGCCCGGCCGTGGAGCAGCCTGGACACCCGCTCACCATGGGGAGGCTCCTCAAGTTTCTACAGAAACTGGTCTTCCTGGGTCAGGGCCACCGGTACAAGGCGCTGGAAAGGGACGAGGTAGAGACCTTGGTGAGTCTGACCGATCTGGTGTGAGGCAGGGGCTCAGACTCCACATTTGTCCCCTAGGATCCTGCACGTGGCCCGCGGGACCCCATGTGTCACTGGGCACTGCCATTCTGCTCATCGCCTCCTTTAACTCTGAAAAGAAGCTGGCTTCGGAGGAAGCAGCTCCACCCGGCTCGAGGCCCAGAACTCACCAGTCAGCCTGAGTAGGCTAGCCCGTTTGGGGAATGAGAAACTGAGACCTGTGCTCTAAGGGCATGCAGCTGGCAGGCCACCTAGCCAGGCACTTAACTTAGGTTTCTCTGACTCCAGGGAATTTAAATGCCTGTGCACACACAGGCAGTTGAATGGACTTTAAAAAGCTGCTGGAATTGAGGGAGATGGGGTTGAGGTGGGGACCAAAAACAAAGCCACACAAAATTTTCCTGAAGTTTAATAGTGAAAATTGAAGCAGCATGATAGGACTACCGGCTTCATTTCCTCTACATCAGTGTGGTTTTTAAAAGCTGCTCTGAGCCCAGCATGGTGGCACAGGCAGGGCAGGTGTATCTCTGTGAGTTCAAGACCAACCTGGTCTACACATAATGAGTTCCAGGACTTTAGTACCAGTTTCTCTCTAGGACCAACAACCATAAAGTTGTTTCTGTGCCTCTGATGGGGTAGTTGGGGTACAGTCAGTGGGTTGGTGACCCAGCACAATCCCTCCCCACCACCCGCTTTGTAAGGTCTGAGAGTGGAAGCTCATGGCACACCCAAAATTCCTATGCTTGCCCCTGGGGAACAACGCCCCCCAAATATGGTCTTTTCATGTGTGTGTGTGTGTGTGTGTGTGTGTGTGTGTGTGTGTGTGTTGCGGGGGGGGGGGGGTGTTCCAGGAAATTTGTTTTGTAATGTCAGAAAATCTTTTGCAACATTTCAGTTTTATTTCTTCCCAAAGAATGCCACAGTCAAGACATTCAATGGTATGGTTCTTAAATATTTACATATTTATTTACAAAGATTATTGTATGTGTCGGTGTAAGAATTCTGGTGTTAGGGCTGTGAACTGCAGGGCTCAAAACCGTCCGTGTTAGTCTGCAGCCTTGTGGGCTAGCGGTATACCATAATCCTTTGCTAATGCCAAGTGTGCCCTTACATGTCTGTAATGTGTTGTTAACAGGGGTTTGGTGTGTGTTTGTGGACACGGATGGCTTCCTTCCTCCCTTTTCTAGTTCTCTCTGTCTTTTGATGTCTTGCACACAGCTGGCATCCCTGAGTACTCCTGGTGCATACACAGCTGGCTGTCATCAGGGCGTCTGAGAGTGTGCAGGTGTGGGTTTGGTGTAAACCCACATGGAGATGCTCTGAGCCGGGTGGGCTTCATTCCCCTGAACTGTTCAATGGCAGCCTGTCTGCAGGTGTACTCCCCACCTGGTCGTGTTCTCTGTAGCACACTGACGGGGAGGGAGCCTGGGCATGTGGTGACCAGGACCGAGGACTTCTGGGGAGCTCTCAGCAAAGGCCAGCTATTGCCACTGTGCTGTCGCCAGAGCTGGCCTTACAGAGGTACGCAATAAGGGTGCACAGTCAGGGTCTTGGGACAGCGGAACTCTGCGGTGGGTCAACGTGTAAGGCCCTGGCTTCCATCCTCGGTACCACATGAAACAAAACAACCCCACTAAAAACCAGTCCCTGGAAGTGAGGTGAGGGAGACACTGCTTTCTGCTGGACTTCGAACCCTGTCCCCACCAAGAGGCTTAGGGAAGGAAAGTCTTGTTCACTTTGGGCTCACGTCCGCAACTGTCCTGACTTGGTTTTATGAACACTTGGTGTGTGCTGTGGCCCAGGCACTGGTGGGCTTCACAGCACACAGCCATGAGAAGAATCAGTCCTGAGAACTGGCTGGGTCCCCTCCTGGGCCTCTGGGCTCCAGAGGAGCTTAGTGGCAATTTGGGGACAGAAGAGGAGCGCCAAGGTTGTGAGTGGACACCAATCGGCTCTTGCTGAGTATTGACTGGACCATCTTGGCCAGCGCTGAGGAGCAAGGTATTCACAAACCAGTCGTGGGGAGGCGAGGACAGTGACCAGTGAAAGAGCTGTTTAATCAGTGGTCTTATTGATCCAGACGTGTTGGAAGGGGACAGAAGGCTGAGATGGAGATGGGGACATCGCCAAGTTACAGGTGCGGAGGCAGAACTGGAGTTCAGCACCCCAGCTGGGAAGGTAGTTCTTGTCTGCTGTGTTTCCAGGGTGACCAGTAGAAGGGTGTTTGAAAGACTCCTTGGTTTTGATGCTGGACAAAGCTTCTCTCTGATGTCCTGCACAGTAGGAGAAGAACATTAGACTAGAAATTCCTGTTTCTGGGAAGGCCCAGGCGCCAACTCTGCCCTCGAGGCTGCTCCCGAGGTGGGCGTGACTCCCACCTGTCCTGCCATCCTGGCTATTGACCTTGTCACCCTTCTGGGCTCTCCAGATCTGGGTCTGGGTACCAGTAGCTGGGCACGTGCAGTGGGCACCCTGTCATTCAACCCAGACTCCAGTGCTTGCGTGCTGGGCCGTGCTGAGGAAAATGCACGCACTCTCTGCCCTTAGGCATCCATCGTGGAGGGTGGAAGAAGCAGGGCATAGTTGACCTTGACTTTTGAGTGTGGGAGCTGGGAGGGAGTCATGTCTGAGATTAATAGGAGTGGAAAGATGAGTGAGCTGGGCACAGTTCCCGTCAGGAAGAGGGAAGTACAGGGGCTGGTCTGAGAAGGTCAGGGTACACAGGTGACCCCAGGAGTCTTGTCAGAAAGAATCTGACCTTTCTACTTACAGCGGTGGGGGCCTTTGAGTGGTTTTAAATCAGGACTTGGCAGTTGTTCACATACTCATAAATATGCCAGCCTTTAGAGACACAGTGAAGAAAATGGTCTCAGATTTGCATGTTTAAGACCTGCCACTCAGGCTGAAGAGAGGCTTCTCAGTTAAGAGCACTGGTTGCTCTTCCGAAGGACCCAGGTTCAATTCCCAGGTCCACATGGCAGCTCACAGCCATCTGTAATTCCAGCTCCAGGGGGCCATGTACTCTTCTGAGCTCTGGGGTCACTGCATGCATGTGGCGCACAGACACACACAGAGACAAAACACCCATCCACATTAAAAAATAGATTAATTAAAAAAAAAAAAGACTTAACACTTGTCTAGCACGTGCAAGGCCCTGGGTTCTAGCCCCCATTACATATCACAGGACTTATACATATATACTCTTAACCTGAAGTTGACCCTCACCCCTCAAAATTCACCAATATGTGGGTATGTTAGAGAAAAGAATTGCACCCTCTACCTCTTGTCTTCTCCAACAATTTACACTGAGGTGTGACTTCAATCCATATTAACATTCAACCTGCCAATCAAAGGAGCCACAGGCTTACAGCTCAGCTGTGGACACAGGCTTGTAAGTATGAAGTTCAAAGCTGCTTTCAACAGGACCAGAAAGACTAAGACCCAGCCCAGGATGTCCAATGGCTGTTTGCTCTCCATCCCTAGCGGAATAACACTTTGTCCCCAAGCTTCAACAGTTACTTGAGCTTGTGCTGCCGAGTGCTCCTGGCTCAGGGTCTCTCACGAGGTGGTGGTCACATTGCGTGCGTGGCTGGGGACTCACCTGGCGCACCCACTTCTAAGTACTTCGGCTGTCCTTTCCAAGGGGCTCCTTGTTGCACAGCAGACAGGCTGCACAGTGTGACTGACTGCAGGCGGACTCAGAATAGCCGCGACTCAGCCTGAGAATGAGGGCTTATGGCTTCTGCTGTACCTCTTTGCAACTCTGTGGAGGAAGTCTAGGCTACGTCCCCTCTTAGGAAAGGGATGACATTGCTTGAGTGAATACGAGGGGCTGGGGTGGCAATCAGGGTCTCCCTCAGGCTGCCCTCCCACAGTAGTAGGAAGATTTCCAGCCAGATGTGGTGCATATCTCTCATCCCAGAATTCTGGAGTGGAAACAGGAGGATCTGCTTTCAGAGTCATCCCTGGCTCCACAGACAGTTCAAGGAAAGCCTGGGCTACATAAGACCCTGCCCTGTCCCCCCAAAACGAGCAGAAAACAGGATGATTTCTTTAGCTGAAATGATTCAAAGTAAAAAGGCTACACACACACACACACACACACACACACACACACACACACACACACACACACACACACAGCCTGCTCAGGAGTTCCCTAGTTTTGTGATGTTTCTTTTGACATGATTGTTTCTGGGCTCAGGGTTTGGAGTTTTTGAGCATGCTCATGCCAAGAATGGCCGTTTCCACATGTGTGTGCGGAATGGGATGTCAATATGCAGGAGCTTGCTAGCTTGAGGTCTCAGGCCTGTGACACCTGGCGGCAAGCAGGCTCTGACCCATAGCTGCAGAACTGGCTTGGCTGCTTGCAGATAAGGAACATCTGGATTGCAGATGGTGTTTCTTCACTTTAGTCTGTTGTGTTTAATAACTCACTCCAGGGCTCCTTGCAGGTGGCAGGCAGCGAGCTGCAACCAAGACAGGATCCATGCCAGTCACCTGCTGGCAGCTGGCTGCCCCTCTCTGCCCCTCTCACCTCTGTAGTTTACACTTGAGAGTCCCCAGCTGAGATCTGTGATGTCTCCATTCTCCTGTTAACGAGGTGTGGTGAGACTCTTGTCACTGGTGCCACCAGGTCTATGCTTATCAGGCCAATCGCTGAAGGAGTTTCAACTTAATAAGTTCTCAGGAAACCTGAAGTTCTTGGAGAATCAGTCCAAAGATGACACCACGGGATCTGTCTAGTCTTAATGCCACACGCCTTGTCCCGAAGGGTAAAGAAGTCTAGACCCTGAGCTCTGAAACTAAGATCTATAGGAGTGAAGTGTTTGGTGTGTATCTGAGGGAAGGGGGTGTAAAGCTGGGGGCTGGGGGTCCTGAGCACTCTCAGTGACAACAAGATCATCCACCAGATGGATGGGTGTAGTCTGTTCCTACCCTCCACCAGAGTAGGAACTTGTCTGTCTCATGCTCAAAGCTGCCTAGCTTCTAGAGGACCTAAGTGTTTGAGCTCACCTCCTGCCCTAGCAGTGACCAGTTGAAAAGAGAGCTGGCAGAAAGTGCATCCGGGGACCTCCTGCCTGGGACAAACTGGGCCTTGGCCAGGGACCCTGGCAGAGTCAAGGGCTAAGGGTTGCAGTAAGTGGATGAGGTGGCTGTGAGTATGAACAGCACTATCAGGCCCCCCAGCCTGTCGCATGAGGTGCCAATGGGAAGAGGATGGTTGAGGGGACAGAGGCTGCCATTCTTGGGCTTCCCCTCTCCCCATGATTCCTGACCGAGATGACTTTGGGTCACTATCATAAGGACCGTGGGAGTGATCACTCAGGAAAGGGGCTCAGCTCAAGGTAGTTACAGTTGGCTTGAGAGCAGAGCTGGCTGCCCAATTCCTGGGACTGGGTACGAAAGAAAAATGCGGGATCCCTATGCACAGAGGAGGAGAGTGTTTTTCCGTCTCCCATTGTCACGGCTTTTACAAAATTACTTTATTGACTACTGTGCATATAGGCACAGCACACACGTAGAGGTCCAAGGACAACTTCGTGGAGGTGGTTCCATCTTTACAAGGGTTCCAGGCTTGCAGTGCAGGTGCCTTTACCCGCGGAGGCATCTTACCAGCCTCAATTTCTTAAAAAATGTGGTTAGTGGGCAGGGGACATGCACACCACGACACGTATAGGAAGGCAGAGGACAACTTTGGGGAATTGGTTCCCTCCTTTCACCATGTAAGACCTGGGGATTGACTCTGGTCATCAGCCTAGTGACAGACTCCTTTACCCGCTAAGCCGTGCCAACGGCCTTGTTATGGATTTTGACTGCTTCCTAGTATTGCACCCTGTGGATAACTACAGGGCGTGTGCAGAGACACCAGAGGGAAGGTGGTCACGACCACTGGAATGCTGGGTGATGGGAAGTGGAACCCCGCACAAGCAGAGCCACCCAGCCCCAAGCTAAGCCCGTCTCTTTGTCCCCTTGGACTTCTTCTATGTGGCACAAACCTGAAGATAAATCAAGACGGCTAGCATGGAGCAGGAAGCTCCAGGTGCCTCTTCTTCTCCCATCCCTTAAGAGCTGGGATCTCTGTGCACCTGTGGTCTCACAACCAGGGAGCTACAAAGTGGGACGTACCTGGGGCTCTCACGGGAGAGGAAGGGGAAGATCAGCACCTAAGCACAGGAGTGGCCTGTGCTGCCTCAGGATGCACAGGGCAGCTCCTGGACTGTTTTTAATTATGCTTATGAATTATTTTGTGCATGTGGAGTTTTTTGTGCATGTCAGAGGACATCTTGTGGGAGTTGGTTTTCTCCTTCTACCACATGGTTCCCGGACTCAGACTCAGATCATCGGGCTTGACAACAAAGACCTTTACTCACTGAGCCATCCCACCCATCCCATTTGTAGGGCTTTTGACCTGTGAAATACGGGCAGTGACCCGAGCGCAGCACCATTCAGTGGGGCCTGTGGTCACTATGGCTTCCACAGCTGGAGGGCTGGGGTCTTTCTCTGACTTCCTGCCTGCTTCCTATCTACAGTACCCAGCTGGGGGCAGGGGTTCAAGTGTTGCTCATGGGTGTAAATGCCCTGGGGTGGGCCAGTCCTCCCTTGGAAGAGGTACTATTTTTCTGCAGCTTGCTATGGCTCACACTGGAGGCCTGGGACAGGTATTGCCAACCAGCTCCTCCTGAGCAGAGAGCATCATTTCCCTCACCCTGTCCTGATCATCTTCTGAGAGTGTATTGTGTCCTGAGCTCTTAAGAACTCCAACCTGACTAACCGCCTTTAGTGACCTTGCTTCATCTCAGTCATCTCTTTTAAAGCCCTGCCTGTAGAGAAGCCATATCCCAAGGCTGGGGTAGTGGTGGCCATGAGAGGGGATGCAGCACATAGCTCCAAGTTCTCCCTATGGAGAACAGGAGCTGCAGCCATCATGAGAAAATGCATGCCTTCCATGGAGGTTGCCGAGTACTTGAACTTAGGTTAAGGCCCCATCTGTCCCCACTTCTAGGCAGAAACTGTGCTAATGCAAGGCTCTTCCAGAACCTTCTGCTGACCTACTGGAGGGAAGAGAGCCCAGCAAAGCACAATCGAGTGTAGACATGCCCATGACTTGTGAGTCTGAAAACTTCCAGAACCGAGATCAGTGTTGCACATGGTCTCTCTTCAAGAGCCATGAGTATGTGGCCTGGTTAGTCTGTGCATCACCCACAAGACCACTCATGTAGCCCCCAGGATTTCTAAGTCTTTGCTTCTAGACAGATCAAATGTGGGAGTCTCGTGGGTGTTGGGGGAAGGAGTGCTGGTCTGAGACCACCCGACCCGGATCTCCAGCCGCAGTCCTGGTGGGTCCTCCCCTTCCTGGTGTACAAAGGAGGAGGCTGATGTGCCTCATCTGGCGTATCCCTGTGTCCTACTGTGTAAGGAGACACTTGTCATAAGAGTCAAGGAAAGTCAGGCTCACTCTCAGGCCTCTGGTTTCTTCCTTTGCCCCCTTCCTAGCTCCTCATAGCTTTTAGGCAGCATAAGCAGAGTCTGCATGGGCCTTGCACACCCATAGGCCTTCCCTCAGCACGGAGAGTAAATGGAATGACCAAGATGCAGCCCTGGGGGCATGTGAGAAGTGCAGTCTTCGGCCTGCTCCAGGCCTCAGACATGGGCACCTATGGCCACTCTGGCACTCTGGGCTCTAGCTGGCTTTGGTGACTCTGATGCTCCCTGAACCATGAGACCCATCCAATGGATCAGCAGCTTCTCATCCTCCTGTGCACCCTCTCTGGGGTGAGAGTCAGCAGAATGCCTGTCCTACTATGGAGTATCATAGGCCCTATGAGGGAGGGAGAAGCCGGACAGACAGACAGACAGACAGACAAAGCCTGGTGCTTCTGCTGTGATACAGACACTCTCTGGAGGAAGAGTTGAGGCACAGAGAACTGAGATTAGCATTTACTGCCACACTCCTGGGTCACACCATGTAGACCATAGAGCCCATAGCCTGGCCATGGGAGTGGATACCTGGGAAAGTAAGCCAGACTTCCTCCTGATTGGGGAGGTGCCTGCTCCCCAGGAAGTCCTGTGGGCTGGTCCTCCTCTGTGTCACTCTCTCTGGTTTCTGAAGACTTCTCCTCACAGCTGTCCCCAATCTATCCCCCAAGTATCAATGTAGTGAATTTCAGTGTGTCCTGACTTCTCTGCCCATGTCCGTTGGTATTAATTATTGTCTCTGGAACCCCCCTGCCTTATCCCGCCCACCCCACCCCCGGGACTGAATGTGACTCTCCGCTCTCTTTTTCTTTCCATTTTCCCCCTTTCTACATTCTCCTCATTTTCCCCTTTGTATACCTGTAATTTATTGTGCCTCCGTGAACCCACAGCAAATCTCAGTGGGCACAGTGCCACGCCTCACCCCCACCACACGTTTTGGTCCCATTTTTCTCCCAGGCACTGCTGGTCTGTCACTGTGTGACAGTCGGGCTGTGATGTGCAGGGGCATCCTGGTCCTTTCTCTGAGCTGCTGTAAAGGCCACTGTGGGATAGGCTGCCAGAGTCTCTGGCCCAGGCTCCTTTCCTGTAGACTCCATCGCTACTCCTGGCCCTGTGAGAACTTATGTAATGTCTCCATGTCCCCATGCCTGAACCTACCCTCGGTACAATGGGATAAACTATGTACATCGGAGGTGCCTCCTGAGAGTGATTAGGATTAAATCATTAAGTCATTAAAGAGTGATTAAATATTAAATAAGGAGTGAAGTGTTGAGGGTGTCACGGGAGGGCAGTTTGTGTGTGTGCCGGAGTGGGCACCCACACAGTGGTCAGACCACACCCTTAAGTTCATTCTTTAGACACCATTTTTCTCTCCCACTGGCATGAAAATTGCCAAGTAGGCCAGGCTTGCTGGCCAGAGAGCGATCCACCTGTCTCAGCCTCCAGCCCGCCTCCTCCCCATCACTGCTTGACTTCTCTTTTTCTTTCTTTCTTCTTTTTTTTTAAATGTGATTTCTGGAAACTGAACTTGGGTCCTCATGCTGAAAGGCCATCTCCCCAGCCCCCCCCCCCCACTTTACTCTTTAGTTATAGGAGGGTGTTATTACATGACTCCACCTGCAGAGAACCATCCCAGTTCCACCGTGCCTCGGCTCCCCCACCTCCCCTGAATCCTGCAGCATTGGTAGCTTGGCACACACTGCCCACACTTAGCTGGTTTCCCTCTCTGTTTTGAATCCTTAGAGAAAATCTCCGCAGCAACCAGAGGTTCCAAAATGTCAGGAGCTTTCCTAGAGTGAGACGACATGCCTGGGAAGCTGGAGGCTGGTCCTTTGACTTCTAAGTTTCACTTCTCTGTGTTGCTGGCTAATCTCTTGGGCTACTGAAACAGGCTCTTTCTGCAAATAGCCCCTGGCACGTGGGCTGACTATCCAGTGAGTAATCCAGTCATCCTTCCTGTCTCCTCCTGGCCAGGTGGATCCCAGCAACCCAGTGCTGCTACAGCCAGGGATCTGGGGCCGAATGCTCCCAAGACCAAGGGTCAGAGACCTAGCATCACCGAGTTTCAGGGTCAGATACTGCCCACAGGGAAGCCCTTGGCATCTCAGGAAGAGTCAGGAAGGGTTTTCCCAGGGCTAGAGGAATCAGGCTAGCCACCCTGATCTACTGATCTCCAGAAAGGAGGCCCACAGAAGTGGCCTCAAGACAGGCAGGCAGAACCTGCAGGTGAAACCAGAGGTGTGACTCTGCTTCCAGGAACACGGGTGTGGTACTTCCTGGAACCACTTTCCCTGTCGTCCTGGGCTCAGCTCAGGCCCTGCAACTTCCTGCTGCACAGGCCACAGCAGATCCAAAGGAAACCCACCTTGCACAATCAAACCCAGAATAAATGAGTGAGATGGAGGCCCAGCTCTGTCTGAGAGGCAGGGAGGTGGAGTGGAGGAGGGTCCACTGCCCAAGAGAAAGGTAGGCTCAGTCCTCACTCAAAACCTGCCTGCTGTGACCTTCGGTGAAGTCTTTTGATCCTGGGACACCTCTCGCCCCGACAACGAAGTGGTCACTGCCCATCACCAGCTAGCCTGGCCTTTTGGTTAGACTTGGGAGCTGGGGCATGCAGAACTGGCAGCTGTGTTGGGGAGGGTGTGCTCAGTGAATGCAAGCTGGGCCTCCAGCTACAGAGGGGACTGTTAGAGGACCGTGAAACAGACACTGAATGTCCTTCACCAGGCCCTTACAGTTAATACATGGCCATGCTGACCACCTTACCTTCACGCTTACCACCCCCATTTGGGCACAAATTGCATGATGACCCATTGGCCCTAAACACTTGAAGACATTCATTCCTAATTACAATGAAGCCCTCACAGTCCACTCATACCATGACTCAGCCATGGGCACAGTCACATGGTGCGTGGACTCATGCAGGTCTGGAGCCTCCTGGAGTTATACGTTCCTTGTCCCCTGTATATGGAATGGTTCCTTGGGTTTTCCTGGTCTTTGAAGTCCGTGGTGTCCTTAAAGATTCCAAGCTCATAACTTTGTGGAATGTTTCCCTGATTTGGGTTGGTCTAGTGTTTCCTCAGGTAGACGTTGGCTCCGTTCTCCTGAGGGACCTCATGGTGTGGTGGGGGGTAGTGCTGAGTCCCACACTCCACTGTGTCAAGAAGCCTGAGGTGGTATTTGTTTACTTGTGTGTGTGCTCACGTGTGTGCGGAGGCCAGAGCTTGATGTTGGGCGTTTCCCTCTATTCTCCACTTCACTTTTCAAACAGTTTTTCACTGAACTTGGAGCTTGCTGCTTGGGCTAGATCGGCTGCCTTGGCTTCCCCAGCACTGGGATGACAGAAAAGCACTCACGTGCCTGGCTTTCACACAGGAGCTGGGGACTGAACTCAGATCCTCATAGTTGTACGGCCAGCCCTTTACCCACTGAGCCATGTCCCCAGTGTCTTTGTGATGCTGTCTGTCCCATTGCTGGTGGCGGCAGCTCTTCCCCTCAGCTGAGACTGATGTGTCAACCTCTTAGCTCGGCCTGCATGGGCGATGCTTGCCTGACTAAAAGCGTCCCTGAGTGATTTCTTAATCCCACTATTCAGTCATTTTCTAGCTGCCCACGCCAGGGAAAGCTTCCTCTTCTTCCCAGCCCTGAAGTCATTCAGACCCGTGTGAACACACGCATTCCGATTTGATTCTGTTAGTGTCTGTTGTCAGTATTCATTTCAGCCTGCTCTGGTTGCCCACATCCGCCTTGTGAGAGACCCTTCGTAAGGCCTCCATGCCCTCCTAACCTTCCCCGGACTCTGGTGAGGCTGCTGGGGTAGGAAGAAATTCTACACCTACCTCCCACCGTCTCTCCCCAGTCGGGGAAGCAGCCCTGGCTCCTGGATGTGCATTTTGCTTGGACCACTGTGTTAAGAAACAACAACAACAAAATCTACCACTGCTTGTCTTTGCTGGTGGGAGGAGGGGTATGTGCATGCATACACTGTTAGTCTATATTCAGTGTTGTGTCTGCACACATACACACTCATACATTGCAATCCAATGAATCCCTAACAGCCCATGCCCGCTCCCTGAGGACTTTGCTGAGAACACCAGTCACTGAGGTTATCAGGCTACTTCCGAGTCATACAATCTCCCTGTGTGTGAGCAGTCTCCTCCCCGTCACCTATGTGTTGGTTCCCAATTACATTGGCTGCCACTCAGCCCAGCTGTGTCCTCTTGTCCATGTCTATGCTGTTCCTCCTGAATAACACACATGGTGGGTCATGGTGTGTCTTGCTGAGAGCTGGCTAGTCCCTTAGGCCTTACACACACACACACACACACACACACACACACACACACACACACACACCACAAGCACGCACACACTCAGATGCACTTACGTACATGCTCGTACTCTCACACACACATGAGCACACATGCACGCATGCATGCGTGCATGCGAATACATGCACACGAACACTCTAGACACCATTGCAGCCCAGGAAAGAACTCATTGCCCCTCTTGACCCAAGGCTGCAGCTGCAACTGTTCTCTCCACAGTCTTGGCTGCATGTTCTTGTTGAGTTCATGTCATAGGACAACACACCGAGACTTAAGAAAGGCGTAGGCTTTGCTGTGGGAGGCCCAATAGGCAGGGAGGGAACCAGAATTTGAATTCTGAGCAAGCGACTGGCCCCCCTGTATCCACAGCTGCCTGGGTTGCTGCACTGAGACATTTTTCCACTTGATACTAAGAAGCACCGGGTGGGCCCCGCCGGGCTTCAATTACAACTGTCTGCCGCTCTTTTCTCTACTGCATTAAGCTATGCTAGGTGACCTGCCCCTCAGGGTGAGTAGGACCTGGGGCTCCACCGTAGATGTTCTCTGCCCTGCAGCATTCCCTCTGGGCCTGCTGGAGGAAAATGGAGGCTTTTCCTCATGAGCCCTTTCCCTGGTGAACAAGGTCTTCCGGCCACTCAGCATTTCTTCCTGGGGAAGCAACTGCCCCTCTCTCCATCCCTGTCCCCGGGGCCAGCCAGGACTGGCTTCCCCACTTTGAATCAGTAATTCTTACTTGTAGTTCCAGACTCCCCAAAGCACAAAACCATTTCCCATGGCCCCTGCTTTCAGCTACCAGGTTTCCAAACCCAAAGGCCACCCAAGTCCGCGCGCGCGGTCTGCTGGATTCTGCCAGAAGCATATCTTCCGTCTTCTTTTTCTCCATGTTTTACGTGGGGCCCCCTTATGCACAGCAGCCCACACCTCTAATTTTCCTCCTCTACCTCTTGTGAATGGTCCCACTATTTGGGGAAGACCCCGTGGAAGTGTCCATTATAACTGCACACCTGCCCTGGGACCTAACAATGCCATGTACGATGTAACAGTCCAAACTGGACACAGCCTACATGCCAGCCCCTGCAGCCAGCTAATAAATCACGACGCCAGGTTGCTATACGGTAATAGGATGAAATGCCCATGGTCCCACACAGCAACAGAGTGACCTGCCCTCACTGGTAGAGAACTAGCCACTCTCACAAAGATAGCAGGAGGACTGGGGTCCCTGGGTGTGACGCTTCTGTGGGTTTCTGAAGCAGGCAGAGCAGATCCCTGTGCAAAGCAGTGAGGATGTTTAATCTTCCTAGAAGGTGGTTGTGAGAGAGGGCCCAGTGGCAGGACAATTCTGGGAGCTGTGAGTTCCGTCGATGTCTGGGTGGTACTCAGGCATACACACATGTGAGTCTCGGTACAGCTGTGTGTGACTTACGTGACTATAGCAGACGTACCTCAATATACAGTTAACATTTCCATTCAGGGAACTCTTCTTTCAGGGGCAGCTTTGCGCCACACGTTACAGCGGTCTCCTGGTTAACCAGCCAGCCTATTAGTGGGTGTTTGGGTTGACACTAACAGAGAGCCATCGTGGACAGTACTGTGAGGTGTGGCTCTGAGAGGACCCTTCTGAAAAGAGGGCGTCTGAACAAGAAGTGAGCAGAGCCTTTCCAACTCGAATGATGCCACACGATCTGCAGTGGGGGCTGTCCTGATTCATACCTCACAGCTGTATGTGAGCAAGCTCTCCCCGGCACCAGTTCCGGTGTGTGGATGTCCTCAGCTTTATCATCGGGCTTACATTCTTAGTGTATATCTTTTTCCCAGTTTTCACAAAACAACAACAATAGAAACAATTGGCAGTCATGTTATTCTTTGCAAGGTCAGAGATTCACATTGTTTTGGTAAATTTTTGTCTTGGTGTTCTGCAGCAGTTTTACCGTTGGACTCTGTTCACAGTGCTCACACTGTACGTTACACAGCCCAGTCCCCTTTCTGTCTGGAACTTGAGTCTATTTCTTATCTCAGTTTTATCTTGTACTTAGAAAGTCCTTTCTCACTCTGTGATCCTACGAAAAGGCAGGCCTTGGCTTCCTCTTGCACTTGGATGGCTTTGTCTTTGTCCTGTCTTCTCATTTGTTGATTTAAGTGAAGGTGCTTGCATAATTTCTTGGCATAGACCATAGGAACTGTGGTCTCCCAGGCAGTGGGCAGGGTTCTCTGCATTCAGGAAGAAGCCAGGGAATAAAGGAGTGAGCCAAGAAAGCATTGTTAGGGTAGACTTGTGCCTGCTGCGGAGGCCACAGCACAGGCGTTGGCCTCTATGGGGGTGTGGGTGGTGCCGCCTTAAGGGGCGGCCTGCATTGTGAACACCACTCCCTGCCTGTTCCTGTGCCTGTACTTTCTGACTGCCTTCCTGCTTGTGCATGCAGCTGTCGTGGCCGCTCACCCCCTCCCTTTCTAGTATCAACATTGAGACTGTTCTCATCTTCTCTCCCCTCTACAGCATGTTGGAGCACCCTCCGCTTTGCATGCACTGTGCTGACACTCCTGTGTAAGTTGGATTATGATAGCCCCTCTCCCATGAGGCCGGTGGAGAAGTGGGGGAGGCCCATGTGTCTGGATACAGGGAGGGGCTGGAGTCTGGAGCTCAGCAAGCAGACAGACGATGACAACACCAGGGTACCACCATGGCTTTAACATGACACCACACATCTCCATCACTCCAAGCCACAGCCATGTGCTCCCTGGTGCTTGGAGAACAAGAGTCCAACCTGGGTCTCACAGGTAGAAGACAGAAGACAGTCTGACCAGGGCAGCTCCTTGTGCAGGTTCTGAGGGGGCAGGGAGCTATTTCCCCTGCTCAGGGAGGCCACCTGCTGCCCTTGGCTTTTGACTCCTCCATTTCCATCACAGAGTTCGATGACTCCATCAAGGCAGTACCACACTGTTAGTTTTTTAAAATCAGGACCTTGCTGTGTAGCTCACACTGCCTTAAATTCTCAGCAATCCTCCTGCCTCAGCCTCCCAAGTGCTGAGATTGTAGATGAATGCCACCATACCCAGTGTGACTAGTTTTTTCTCAGTGGATATGAGTCTCTGGCAGTGTCTGGTTCACATGCACAGAGGAATTCCTGAGTGCTCATCTGGATGTCAGAGGTGACAGGGCCTCTGCACTCCTGTTTATTAAGACTGGTACTGCCTCAGGACCCTAATTTCTGAAAGGAACTCTGCCACCCCCTCATCACCTGTGCTTGGGGTTTCTTGGTGCCAGGAACTGCACGTGGGTCTTCCTTCTCCTCTTCTCCAATAGCCCTTCTCCTTTTTGGTAATGCCCTGCTGTGACAACCCCTACTAGTCTGAGGAAGAAATTGAGGCAGGGGTCCGTTTTAACAAGTATGTTGTAGGAATACACGTGTTATCAGCCCCAGAACAGGATAGAGATCCTGGGATCTAAGCAAAATGAATAAGATCCCTGCACTGGACAGACAGGGAGGCAGAGAGGCCAGGACGGGGCTGAGGGAGGCTGGGCCCTGCTGCCCCAACGCTCTCTCTGCACTGAGCTCCCGGATGTCTGTTGAGCCTGTATCTTCCATGGGAGGTCACATTTGTCCTTTGTAGGTCTCTGTTGGGCTGAGTTCCAGCCTGAGCCTGCTGCTGGGAAAACTCCTCCGAGAAGTCTCAGTGTCCTGGACTGTTGCCTCAGGGCCCCACATGGAGCAGCAGGCTGTTTGCTGCAGGCAAACAGTACTCTGGGGTCACAAGGAGGCACAAAGGCAGGGGAGGTCAGCTAGTGTGGGATTCTATTGTATGAAATCCACAGAGGTTAAAGCTCAGAGAAAATCAGTCTATGGCCGTGAAGACTGCAGGGGGTGGGCCAAGGGAGTGTCAGTCACCACAGCCAGGCCAAAAGAGATGGGTGGTGTCCTGAAAGCAGCCAGGATTTGAGTGTCTCCGAGCGAGAGAGAAAGAGAGAGAGAGAGAGAGAGAGAGAGAGAGAGAGAGAGAGAGAGAGAGAGAATATATGTATATGTGTGTAGTCTGTGTATGTCTGTATTTATGTATATGTGCCTGTGTATATATGTATGTGCATGTATATATGTGTGTGTACGTGATGTTTCAATATCACAGGATACTGTATTTGGAAAGTGAGTGTGGTGTAGCCAGAAGGAAGGGTACAGGTGTGCTCACACCCAGGGTTGTCTCGCACGCAGAGGGAGCAAGAGAGATGGCTGCGTGGCGACTAGCGCCTAGCAGTCCAGCGGTGCACGTTTCTCTGTAGAGGAATTTGCCGGGAGCTCTTTATTGGTGTGGAGACATTCCGGGAACCACAGAACTGGCGAGAAGCTGTCTTCACTGCCGTGCTCTGGTTTTTGATAGCAAGAGCAGAATTCCAGGAGGTGGGGTGTGTTTGGGGGTTCCCATGGACAAATCGGCCGCTGGGTGCTCACTTGCACGTGGGGTACAGCATTCGTGAAAAGGGAAGAGGAACTTGGACTGCACCTCAGCTAAAGGAAGTTGTTAGCACCTCTCTCTTTCCTCCTTCCCAGTTCCTGGTGGCTTGGCTTGAGAAGGAAAAGATGCTATCATGTCCCAGTGCCAGAATTCTGGGAAGAACATTGTACATGTCTCGATGTGCCCAGGCACCGAGGTCCCTCTGTCATCACAGTGGCCCAGGCCCCTGGTGTCTGATGGCCTGGGGCTCTGGGCACAGGTCCTCAGGCTTCTAGGACCTAATGGTGGCCTCCACCCCTTTCCTCGAATTATTTACAAAAACTCATGGAACTAGGATGTGATACCACATATTGCTACAGGAGACACTCTTTTTTTGTTTTTTTCAAGACAGGGTTTCTCTGTGTAGTTTTGGTACCTGTCCTGGATCTCGCTCTATAGACCAGGCTGGCCTCGAACTCACAGAGATCCACCTGGCTCTGCCTCCCCAGTGCTGGGATTAAAGGCGTGTGCCACCACCGCCCGGCTCAGGAGACACTCTTTACAGTTTACACTCAGCCCGGATTGCTGCAGTAAGGGGGTCCAGGTTTTGAACATGTAAAATGTCACCCTGATCTATCAGCCTAATCCTATTAAAGAAGTTTGTTTTTGTGCAGCTGGACAGGTCATTCAGATGGCTAAGTGCTTTGATACACAGACCTGAGGACCTGAGTTCATATCCCCAGTGTCCACATAGACATGAGTGTGGTGGCACACATCTGTAACACATCTGTAACCTAACCCAGGGCACAGGTGTGCAGAGCCAAGTGGCGCCTCAGAGCTCACTGGCCACCCAATCTAGCCAATAGGTGAGTTCCGGGTTCAAAAGATGAGAGACCCTGTCTCAAAAAAAAAAAAAAAAAAGAGTGGACACAATGATAGAAAATACCAAGTGTTGGCCACATGTATGTGCATACCACACACACACACACACACACACACACACACACACACACACACACACATGAATATAATAATAATAAGAGAAAAAGGTTATTTCCAAACAGATGTGTCAATAATAGCCAATGACTACAAATGAACCCTGCATACCCCTAGCAGGAGGGATAGATAGGAGCAGAATCTACACATGCAGAGGAAAGCTGAGCATCTGTGGAGAGAGCAGTGTGGCACCCTGCCCACTGTCACTAACATGGAGAGAGAGCACAGTCAGAGGGTGCTGGGCATGTGACCATTTCCGTAGAGTTCACATTGAAAAAAAAAAAAACCCTTTGGGTGGTTGGCGAGTGAGCTTGGGGACTGATGCCACCTGTCTCATGATGTGGGAGCAGATCACGTGGGTAGACGTGTGTACTCGGGGTGTGCAGACGTTGCGTATGCGTGTCCTGCTTTAACCAGAGACCTCACAGCAAAGCGTCCGATGCTCACCAGCCACACTGCTCTCTCCACAGATTGATGACCAGTGTGAGCTGAAAGCCATCGAAAGAGAAAAGACAGTCACAGCGCTGCCACCCAGGGAAGCGTGTAAATGCAGCAAAGAGGATTTGGCCAGAGCCTTCCATGTAAGAACTGTTTGTATCTGTGTTTATTACTTTCCTCATTGTCTTGACAAAAATGCCCCCCAAAAGCAGCTTAAGGCAGCGCCTTTCTGGTTCTTGTTCAAGGTCCATCATAGTGGGAAGTCCTGGTGGCAGGGGCGTGGGGCAGCTGGTCACCTGCACCTGCAGTCAGGAAGCAGAGAGAGATGGATGCTGGTGCTCAGTCTGGCCCCACACTCACGGGATGGTGCTACCCACATTCAGGATGGGTCCTACCTCAGTTAAACCTCTCTGGAAAAGCCCTCATCCAGGGTGTGTTTATGGGGATCCTAACTCCTGTCATAAGATGAGCCGTCATGCCGGATGCCACTGTGAAGTAGTTTGTGGATTAAGAGAAAGGACCACGAAGCTGTCAGGGTAGATCAGTTCCGGTTTCTACAATGCTGCTGTCCCTAGAGCCAGTGCCTGAGGTCCCCGCGGGAGGCCGAGTGTCCTTCCGCCCACAGTTCCTTTGGCAAATGGTGAGAACCAGAGTGAGTGACCAGCACTGTTAGGGAGGTGCGCGGCCCCGGGCTCCTCCAGGCTTCTGTCATCAGGGTTCAGACTCTTCGCCCACACCTGCCTCTCTCTTTTCATCTTTTATGACGTCGAGAGGCCAGTTATGGACATCAAATTCTCACAAGTGCCTGAGGGAATTAGAATTTGGGAGCATCGCAGAAAAAAAGCCAGAGCTGGCCTAGGAATCTGCCCTCTGGGGCCACAGGATGGAACCAGCACTGTATCTTTAGCTTATATTACTTTGAACGCCAGGCAGAAATGGTGATGCATGTGTGTGCGTAAGTGTGCATTGGTATGTTGTATGTATGTGCATGTATATATGTATGCATGTGCATGTGTGTACAGGTATATGTGTGTATGCATATATGTGTTACATGGGCATATGTGTATCTATGCGTGGGTATTAGGATGTGTGTGCATGTACATATATGTGCACCTGCATGTGTGCACATGTGTATGCATGTGCATGTGGGGGGTATGTGTACATAGGTATGTTGTATGTATGTGCATGTACATATTTATATATGTGCATGTATGTACATGAGTATGTGCATGCATATTTATGTTACATGTGCATGTGCATGTCTGGATGGGTGTGCATGTGTGAACGTGGGTATGTACTATTCATAGCTCATCCTGCCTTAGGAAAAAAAAAGTTTAGCAGGGACAGGACATGTGGTACCATGACAGGCCTTAAGAATGACCTAAGAGTCCATCTCAAGCCCTGTTTCTTGGGGAGAAGAGGAGGAAGGTCTTTTTCCTTGTTCAGACATTTCCTGAGCCAGAAAAATGAGCTCAGCCCTCTTTTCCTACAGAGAACACCTGGATCCCACTCCCCCCCCCCCCCCCCCGCCATCCCCACCCCGCAGCCCTGTGCAGCTTTCTCGGAAAGTTCCCCTGAGCACAAAGCTCTCTGACATGATGACTTAAACTGGCTGTGCCTAATGATTTTGTTCTCACTAAGGGCCTGGATTAGCATCTGCCATGGGCAGGTGATATGGTCACTTTAGCAACTCCCAGGGATGCTTATTTTGTTTAAGATGGAATTTGATGATAATAAGAGACACAACATAAGTCATTTGGGGTTTGTTGTTTGGGTTTTGGTTTTGGGTTGTTTTTTGTTTTAAGACAAGATTTCAGTATGTAGCCCAGGCTAGCCTTGAACTTCCCAATCCTGTGTCAGCTTCCCAAGTACAGCAGTCACAGGTATACCCACTATGCCTGGCTCTCTGAACCATTTATGTTTTGTTTTGTTTTGGTGTCTGAGACAGGGTCTCATGTAGCCCAGGCTGCCTCAGACTCACTCTGTAGTTGAAGCTGCCCTTGAACTTCTGATCTTCCTGCCTTGGCCTCCCAAACATTTGGATCCCAGGTGTGCACCACAAGCCCAGGATTTCTTAACAGTTTTAAGTGAATGTTTTGTGAAGAACAGTCGCCACTCTTTGAAAATGGCACCGTTATCCACCTCTGGAGTTCTGCCCATCTTGCAAACCTGGACTCTGTCCTCATTAAACAGCAGCCTCCACCTCCCTCCTTCAGGCCTCACAGCTCTGCTTACATTCTGCCTTTATGAGCTGTATAGCCTTTCTCTTAGGGATAGGTTTATCCCCCTCAGTTCTGCTCTCCAGGTCCACCCATCAACAAAACGATCTTTCTTTCTGAATCTACGTAACCCTGTCACAAGTCTACACGACATGGCTTATCCATTCACCTCAACAAATGCAGACTGCCTCCTCCTTTAGACTGTTGAGACCAATGCTGCCCCCAGTGTGGGGGGTATAAGCACCTCTTTGTGTCCACTTCCAGTGCCTTTGGGCCTGTATACCCAGAGTGGAATGACTGGGTCATGTGGTAATCCTGTTTAATATTTTGAAAAGCTGCTAGATAGCAGCTATATCCAAGGTTTGTTCTCTCTCTCTCTCTCTCTCTCTCTCTCTCTCTCTCTCTCCTCTCTCTCCCTCTCTCCCTCCCTCCCTCCCTCCTTCCCTCCCTCCCCTCCCTCCCTCCCTCTCATCTCTCTCTCTCTCTCTCTCTCTCTCTCTCTCTCTCTCTCTCTCTCTCTCTCTCTCTCTCTCTCTGTATGTGTCATTGTGTAGTCTTGGCTTTCCTGGAACTTGCTCCATAGACCAGGCTGGCCTCAAGCTCACAGAGACCTGGCTGCCTCTGCCTCCTGAGTGCTGGGATTAAAGGCATCACCACCACTGCCCTGCAGTTTTTCTTTGTAAGGAGAAGACCCTGTTTCTACCTTTCCACTCTCGCATCTCCAGTCCCATTTGCTGACACTGTGGCTCAAGGCCACTGTGTGACTTGTTTCTTTGGTCCTTGCTGGACCCGGTACTGTGTTCACCCTACATCTACTGTCTCCTTTTAGGTGGACCTGGACAGTGGCCTGTCAGAGATGGCAGTGGCCCAGCGCAGGCTGGTCCATGGCTGGAATGAGTTTGTCACTGATAACGCTGAGCCCGTGTGGAAGAAGTACCTGGATCAGGTAGGGGCAGGACTCCCTCCTCTGTGTTCACTAGGGGCACTAGCCAGGAAGGGCGGGCCAAGCACTCATTCTTTAAATATTGATCCTGGGTGTCCTTGGACAGGTCCCACCTGGGGTGTGGGGTGAATGAGTTTCAAGGTAAACAGTCTTGTCCTTTTGGATGCTCTGAGCCTCCAGGAGGAGACATGCACAGGTGACTAAAAATATAGGTAGCCATGACTTGACTTGCCGTGATGGGCACCAGGGACACTTGCCATGAGCCAGGCACCATGCTGAACGGTAAGTAAATAAGTAGTGTTAATTTATTTTATCATCCCCCTAAAGTCATTTGCAAAGGGAGAGGGTGGGACAGAGAAGCAGGAAGTCTTTGCTTGGCAAAGGCCTTGCATGGCACGTAGCTTTGCCAGAGGAAGCAAAGAAAGGCACGGATGTCCTGGCAAATGGGCATTTTAGAAGGCCACGGGAGAAATAATTGACTAGAAGTATGCCTCAGGAGACTGTAAAAGTGAAGTTATTGTCGGGCTGGGGAAACAGCTCAGTGAAGTGTCTTTGCTGAATGAGCACAAGAACCCGAGTTTGACTTCCAGAACCTGCTTTTTGAAAAGCTGAGTTTGGTGGTGTGCGGTTGAAATTCTAGATTTCAGGGAGGCAGGGACAGGTGGTTCCAGCCAGCCTAGCCTGCTTGGTGAGTTCCAGACTAGTAAAAGACATGTCTCAAAAAGTAAGGTGGACAGCCCCAAGGAACAAACCAAGGTTGACCCCTGGCCACACACACACACACACATTTGCACACTTCCCTGTGGTCCTGAATTTCAAGTTTACCTGCTCATCTTGGGTGCAGGGGCCCAAAGTCACCCAGAAGTAGGCTGTGATGCAGCCTGCTCCTGAGCACCAGCCCATCACAGCTACTGAGCTCGGTGCTGGCCTGGTGCTGATGTCTGCAAGCCAAATGTCTAGCCACTGTGAGGGAAAGGGGAATGACCATGGCTGCCAGTTCTGGTCTAGAAGTCTGTACTTTGCCCCGTGACCAGGCAGAGATCTCTGACACCTGAGGGATCCAGGTCCTCAATCTCCCTTCCTTCCTTTCTCACTCCAGGCCACACCTCGGTTCTCCCTGTTTGTAGACTCCTGAGCTGCCCTAGGCTTCAGCTGCCCTCTGATTGGTTCTATGCTTAAAGCTTTATTGATTGATTGGTTCAAGGACCAACCACACAGTTCAGGTAGCACCCCCCTCTCTCCTTGTGGTTGATTACCACTCAGTTCTCAGTGCCCTGAATTGACTGTTTGGCACAAAAACTGGCTTGTAGTCACCAAGGTGACTCTGGCCAGCCCAGAAGGTTCCTAAAAGTCCATTGTTCAGGCAATGGAGGCTCCTAAAGTTAAGGCCTAAAGATGGAGGCTCAGACCAGCTGGGGCCCAGACCAGCTGGGGCTCAGACAGCTCCGCCCCATTGGCTTTCTGCTAGGTGTCCATCTTGTCTTCATTTCCTCTGGGGCCCTTCTCCAACCTCTACCCTGCCTAAGCTTCTTGGAGACTCCACATTGAAGGCTCCCTTCAGCACTGGTCAGGACTCCCCACCCCAACTGTGGGGGACCCTCTTCTCTGCCTCCCCCTGTGACTGGTGGACTGGCTTCTGAGTCTCAGAAGGGGTATGAACAAGACCCACTCATTGCCTTGGGTGGTAGGTCCCCTTAAATAGCTCATAAAGGTCTGTGGAACACGGTGGGGTCTGGAGAGGAAACATTTGTATCCTGTGACATTACTTTTTGGGAGAAGGCTGCAGCCTTCTGGATGAATCTATCAGTACTTTGGAGTAGGTCTTGGGCTTTGTGGGGAGCGGGTCCCTTCTTGCCAGCTCAGACTCCACCCCGTGTGTCTCAGACCCAAGTGCTGGGGCTGTAAGCATCCCACTGTGTGGTGGATTCTCTCCAAAGGAACCACCCATTCCTATCCCTTCCCATCCCTCCTATCTGTGGCCCTGGCAAGGAGGTTGAGAAACTTCCTGCTAGGTCAAGAGCCATTACCAGAGCTACTTAGCCACGATTTCTCCCTTCCACCAATTACCAAATACCACAGTATCAGCCTGATCCCACGGCCAATGGACATTTATTGAGCCCTGGGCAAGCTGCTCTTGTTGCCAGGAGCAACTGGACACGGAGGAGACTCATATACGTAACCCTAGTACTCAGAGGCTGAGGCAGAGGATCACTGTGAGTTCTGGGTCAGCCTGTGCTACATCTTAAGATGTTGATCCAGAAAACTTAAAATAGTCAGGCATGGTGTGGATGCCTGTGACCCCAGCACTTGGAACATGAAAAAGACCAAGAGTTCAAGCCCATCCTTGACCATGTAGCTAGTTTGAGGAGCCCCTATCTCAAAAACCAAAATGAAAGAGATAGAGAGGAAGGAGTGAGGGGAGGAGAGAGGAGAAGAAGACAGCATGTCTGCACCCTGGGAAACAGGCCGGGAGAAGTCAGGTGGCTCCAGGTTATCTGTGAGCCAGTGGTGGAGACAGGCAGGAAAAACCAGATTTCTGAGTTCTTGTCCACCACACCATACCATAGACCCTGTGCTGGGTCATCCAGGGCAGGCAGGGTCTGTGACATGAGGACTGTCATCTCCCAGCTGTCAAGTAGAGGTGGGTTAGTAGAATCAAAGACAAACCATAACCCAAAACCAGAATGTCTTTGTGCCTCCCGATGTTGAGAGGTCGAGACTTTGGCTAGAGTCAACTCTGGGGTCCTCCCACAGAGAATAAACACATGACAGCTCCAGGGGTGAGGGTGGGGTCCATCCCTTCACGTGTCACACCAGCACACACTGAAGTAAGTCTTTCTCACGAGCTGTGGTACCGATGCACTGGGCCATATTTCCTTTTGCACCTTGGCCATTGGGAAGCTCAGAGGCGGAGACATGCTTGTTGGTCCTTCAATGCTCTCCCTGATCTCCTGGTTCTGCTCTTTGACCCTATTTCTGTTTGTTCTTCCTTTCCATTCTCTGTAACATGGATCGTCATCACGTAAAGGGGTGATAGACAGCAACAATCAGAAACACAACCTAAGAGGAACATCACTAGAGTCCCCAGAGATGACCGCAGGAGCAGAGTGATTGTGGCACACAAGGCTGGGGGTCTGTTGTGGCAAGAGAGGAGTGCTTGGTGATAGTAGCCAGGATGTGCATCCATCATGTATTCCCAAGGGAACCCTGGATGGATGAGGTGTGGCCAGGCAAGACACAGAACTCAGAGTCAGGGCCGGGTCTGGATGGGGCAGTGTCAGGATCAGCCCAGAGGGCTGTCGATGGTGGACTTTCCTACAGAGGAGGAATACCAGACAGAGCAGTCCCCTTCCCAAGCCCTTAGCCGCTGCAGGGAGACCTGGAAGCCTGGCCTCACGTGAAGGTCTGAGCTGCCCAGCAGCTGCAGGTGGGAGCCTGCACTGGCCTTTGTGAAATGAAGACCTGCCCTGTGGTTCATCTTCCAGTTCAAGAACCCCCTGATCCTGCTGCTACTGGGCTCAGCCGTGGTGAGTGTCCTCACCAAGGAGTATGAAGACGCCATCAGCATCGCCCTGGTGAGTAACTGGCAGCCTCAGCCCCTGGGCAGGGATGCCCAGGGCTAGCCATGGCTCTGCTGCCAGGTGTTTTTCAAAACTTATCATGGTTTGTGTATGTGTGTATGCATGTGGGAATACATGTGTGCATACATGCAGAGGCTAGAATCAACCTCAGCTGTCATGTCTCAGGAACCATTCATCTTGTGTTGAGACAGGCTCTCTCACTGGCCCAGAGCTCACCATGTAGGCCAGGCTGCCTGGCCAGTGAGCCCCAGGGACCCACCTGTCTCTGCTCCCCAGCACTGGGGCTGCAATTACTACTATGCCTGGCTTTTTACTCGGGTTCTGAGGCTCAGACTAAGGGTTTCATACTCACAAGGCAAGCACTCTGCCAACTCAGCCATCCTCCTACCCCTGAGGCCAGTCACTGCACAAGGAAAAGGGGGTGGGGAGTTTATTGTGAACCAAGAAAGAAAGGACAGACTAAAAACAAGCAAATCCGACACTTGCCTCCTGAGCAGCTTGGATTACAGGTCTGCACCGCAGGGCTTGGAGAGCAGTGTGCTTTCAGAGACCCTGTGCTCCGGTAGTTGGCTCTGGCCTCACTCTCACCAGGAAGTAGTGCTCACACCCTCCCTTCCCGGCATCCTGTCTTCTAGGCCGTGCTCATCGTGGTGACTGTTGGCTTCATCCAGGTGTGTGCATCCTGAGATCCCATCTGGGTGGGGTCACCGGGACGTGATGGGCACTTGTCGGGGTTCCCACCTTTGAACAGCACATCTGATGTGCTTCCTGCCAGGAATACAGGTCCGAGAAATCTCTGGAAGAGCTGACCAAGCTGGTACCTCCAGAGTGCAACTGGTAAGTCGGGGCTTCCGTGAGCCTGTGGTCCACGGAAGGAGCTGACAGATGCCATGATGAATTTGACCAAGGCTTGACTAGCGCTGTCTCCTTTGTGGTGTGACATGGGGAAGGCGATCTCAGCCTCACTGAGGATGACAAGGCCTGGTGTCTGCCCTGGTGGTGGCTTGCTGTGTGACCATAGACAGGAGGCTCCATCTCTCTGGGCCTCTGCTCTAGCAGCAGGGTCTAGCTAAGGGTGTATGACCTGGGGCTGCAGATGGAAGAGAAGAGCCTGTGAAATAAAGCAGAAACCTGAGTTTTGCCTGAAGAGAGGGGCCAGGGGTGTCTGTGTTCCCAAACAGAAGTTAAGCCTGGGGCAACGACAGGCCCAGCCGCAGAGCACCGTGTGGCTGTGGCGGGCTGTGTGTAGAGGGATGTCTTAGTTACTGTTCTATTGTCGTGAAGAGACACCATGCCCAAGGCAACTTAGAAAGAGTTTATTTGGGGCATATAGTTTCAGAGGGCGAACCCATAATCATCATGGCAGAGAACATGGCGGCAGGCAGGCATGGCACTGGAGCAGTAGCTGAGAGCTCACATGTTGAGACAACAACCATGAGGCAGAAAAAGAGAGAGAGCGCCAAGTGGGGTGTCACGGGCTTTTGGAACCCCCCAGTGACACTCCTTCTCCAACAAGACCACACCTCCTAAGCCTTCCCAAACAGATCTATAAACTGGGACCAAGCATCCAAACATACAAGACTATGGGGACCATTCTCATTCATACTACCACAAGGTACTCTCTGATTGGCTCAGCAGCTCAGGGCAGGTGACAGCCTCTTGCCAGCCCACATGTTACTCCTTTGCCATTTACCATCCCCAGCTCCCGTCGATGATGTTTAAAAAGGAAAATAACAAAGCACCCATCTGTCCTTCACGGTATTCCGACCTAGTACAACCTGTAGCGATAGAAACTCCTAGAAGTATACTCTTAACTACCCTGTACAGTGTGGGGTCATTAGCCTGGGTGCCTAACAAGAACTCTAAATGTGGCTGAGTGAGGAGATGGAGTCCTCATTTTCTGTCATTTTATTGAGTTTATTAAAGTGAGCATGTAGGCAAGATGGGGCGCTTGGACAGAAAGGACTCTACGTGCATAAGGCGCCAACTTCAAATTTTTTTTTTACATTTGCTTATTTGTATATATTTGTATAAATGTAGCATACCATGGTATGTATAAGGTCAGAGGACAACTTTGGGGGTCAAGTCTCTCCTGTCATGTGATTTCTAGGGGATCCAACGCAGGTGGTCAGGTTTGACCCTGCTGAGCCATCTCACAGCTCTGGGGCCAGCTTTTAAGGACACTGTGTAGAATTCACTAGTCACCTCTTGCCTGTGAAAAGGCACAGGAAAGACCTGCCCTTCCCCCACCCACCCACCCAGCTGAGGGCCCTAAATGTTGCAGAGTCCCCCCAGGACCTGTGCTCTCCAAATGAGGACAAGAGTCCCTGTGTGACCTGGGACACGTTGGAAGGTTCAGACACTTGGCTCAGCTCTGGGCCCTGCGTGAAGTTTGCAGGAACACCTGTGACATGAGTTGGGGCTGTAGGTAGGAAGAAAGCCTCATAGGTCATGGGTCTGTCCGGTCAAGGTGCCAGCAGTTATGGGGAGTGTGAGAGACAGACAGAGAGACACAGAAAGACAGAGTCAAAGACAGAGAAAGAGACAGAGGCAAGACAGAGGAAGAGGGGCATATGGAGCGAGAGATATGAACCCGTAGGCAGGATGAGCATTCTAGAAGATGCAGGGAACTGTGAATATATCTGGACTCAGTGGCTGGAGAATGAGGCTGTCACAAACCCAGACAGGGGACATCATCAGCTGAGCAGCATGAGCATGAGTGACCTATGATGGAGCCTGGCTGGACATCGAGCTTAAATACTAAAGCAATGGGGTGTGTGGCTGCTGTCCCCAGGGGCCACTCCAGAGACAATTTTCTTTTGAAAGCAAGACTGAGGACACAGCGAGGTGCATAGCAATGAGGTCATCCCTGTGGGAGGAGTGGGGGGCTGCGGGTCTCCTGCGGGTCTCGGAGAGCTCAGGGTCCTTGGGTGAGTGGGAGTGGGGTAGTGAGCTGAGAGACAGGACAACCAGAAAGCAGCTGGTGACCACTGCCCAAACCTCACACATCAACCACAGCCACAGGGGTGTGCAGTGATGGGGAGGGACAAGGACAGCCTTGAGACAACACGGGAGGAAGAAATGGCATGGAAGAAAGAGCCATGCAGCAGCAGGGGTGTGCCTGGTGCTCTTGGCTGCAAAGAATGGAAAACTTAATTGCATGGGACACAAGGAAATGACATTGTGTCACAGCCAGGGACCGGAGTGGGGGTTGATTGACATGGTGCCATGGGCTTGCTCTTGCCTCCTTGCTCTGCCATCTTCGGGTTGTTGGCATTGCACTCTGACTGGCTTCCCTTGTGGTGCCAAGATGGCTGCCACAGCTCCAGACATCACAGACACAAAACTGTCAAGGTCCCACTGATGAGACTGTGTGTACAGGTCAAGAAAACCTTTCTCGCAAGTTCCAGCCAACGTCTCATAAGCTGGAGCTCTGTGACATGTTCATGTCTAAGCCTGCCACAGGCAGGGATGGAACCACTCTGATGATGACACCCAGGTGTGACCCACTAGCTAAATAAACATGTGGCTGTGGAGAAGGGTAAAGGCCTAAGCAAAACTGTGTCCCCTGCCAGGATAAAGGGGATGCCCACCCTAACTGTCAAGGTCTATAAAGACCCTAAGACCCCCAAAGGGGTAGGTGTTTAAGACCTGAATGGAAGCAGGAATAGCAGGTCAGGTGGCAGATTTTTGTGGGGTTGCATCCAAGGCCATGAGAAGCCATTGGAGCATAGGGGGGAATGAGGGAGCTTATCCTCGCTCTCCCTGGCTGCTGGCCAGAGGGACTAGGAGAGGGGGCATTGCAGTTGGAACCTGTGCCCAGACAGCCACTGATTATCCCAGGGCAGATGGCTACGCACTGAGGAGGGCCAGGCTTCCCAGGCATTGAAGCTACCCTCTGCCCTCCATGACGTCCTTCCTTCCTGATTTCCAAGCCAGGGTGGTATGTTCTCTCAGCGTCAAAGTGTGTTTTCCCGGGTGCCATAAAGCAGCTGGCCTCCAGCAGCAGAGGCTTCCGGAGGCATAGCTCATTTCTCAGGTGAGACCCAGGGTCTCTCGGTAGTCATATGCCTTCCCACGTATTTTGAGACACAAGAGTTTAAAAAAAATAGAACTGTAAAGTCTCGAGAGTTTGCCTGCAATAGAAACCCCAAGTTGGTCTCTAAATCCACTTGTCAAGGGGAATGATTCGGGGTTCACCGCTCTACCTCCTCTCCCACACAGCCTGAGGAATGGCAAGCTCCAGCATATGCTCGCACGAGACCTGGTTCCAGGAGACATCGTGTCCCTGTCCATCGGAGACCGGATCCCTGCCGACATCCGACTCATTGAGGTAAGCTACATGTCACAGCTGGTCCTGATGGACAGGCAGGTAGAGTGCAGGCACAAGACCCCCAAAGCCACCATTCCCAAGTGGCTTACCTTCTAAGAACAGAGGTGCTCCTGACTGTGTGGTTTCCACTTTCACAGTTTGTTACCCACAGTCAACTGTGGCCCAAAAATATTAGTAATTTTCTTCACTCTTGAGAAAGACAGAGAGAGACAGAGACACAGAGAACATTTACTATAATCTGTTCTTATAGTTGGGCATCCTCTGGGGAGCTGGGAGCATGGCCCCATGGCTGAGGGGGACAGCCAGCACAGGCCTAACACATCTTGGTTTGTGGAGTTTTGTGCATGTGTGTGTGTGTGATCATGTGAGTGTTGGGTGTCATTTCTCGGGTACAGTCTACCTTGGTTTTTGAAACAGTCTCACACTGGCCCAGGGCTTGCGAAGTAGCCTTGGCTGGCTGAACAGTTAACCCCGGGACCTGTCTCTGTCTCCCTAGCTCTGGGTTTACCACCACACCCTGCTGCCACGGTCACTCCTTCCTCCTCCTCTTCTTCCTCCTCTCCCTCCTCCTCATCTTCTCTTTTTTTCTTCTCCCTGCATGGATCTGGGACTCAAATCATCACTTTACCAACTAAGCTGTCTCCCAGCCTGGTTATGTGGTTTATAGAGCAAATTACAATGGCAAAATCATCCAGGGCAGAACTGGGGGAGGCTATGGGCTGCTTCATAGCAAGGAGGGAAACTGAGGCAGAGAACCATCAAGTGCAGCCGAGGCCTGGTTTGGTGACTCCAGTGGGCTGGCTCCTCCCACACCTTAAGGGTTCAGAGTTACCATCTAGCAAAACCATACCTGGGGCTGTACGACATGATGCTACATTCTGGAGAAAGGATTGGGTGGCAGAGTCACCTGAGTGACAACTCCTTCCAAGAACAGGCCAGTGGATTTATTCACTGAGTTCTGAGGATGCCGCACATCTGGTCAGGAACCGTGTCTGCTGCAAGTGTTCTTGGGAGACAAAGAGGCAGAGCCACGAGAGAGACTGCACACAAGCCTAGTTTTGAACTCAGCACCTGAAATCCTAACTGTATAACCTGCTTACCCTCTTTGTGCCTCAGTTTCCTTATGTGTAACACAGGACGTGATAACAGCCTGGGGCAGTTAGAAGGATTAAATACATGGATACAGAACTGTGGGAACACTGACTGGCTCCTAAGAAGCTTAGCATGTGTGAGGGTCAAGAGAACCCTGGCCTTTAAGTCCTGGCCCTCTGTTTCACGGCATAACCGGCGTTTGTCCAGCCTGCACAGAGTTACCGTGCAGACAGGCAATCCATGACCTGTAACGGTCCACCTGCTGGTGGCTGATTTACGTTTCTGTAGCCCTGAGTAGACCACAGGCCTCTAGACGTAAACTTTAAGCATCTCCCTGACTGCTGCCGCCACTGGCTCTTGAAGCCTCATATTCACTTCAGTAACACCTTGCACATATTGACAGTGCTAAGAGTGACACCATTGTGCCCCACACATCTCCCTGTCACCATTTTGCAACTCCCTGGGACAATCAACAGCTTTGTTTATTCACAACAGAAAACCTTTATCAGCGACTAAGCTCTGAGACTCAGGAATGGCCAGCCCTGACCACCGAGTTCCGGGAACAGGAGGCTCACAAGCCTGAGGACACGACCCACAACAGCTTGTGCATGGCTGTGTGGGGTCACAAAGCCTTACCTTCTGTTCCCCTGAGTGGGAACCAAGGCAAAAGTTCTTGTCTGTTCTTCCCCTGCGGAGTCTAAAGTTGAATGGAGTTGTCGGAACTCCAAGTAAGCTTTGTCAAGGGGTCCTAGCACTGGGGACAGGCATTCAGGGGGATACATGTGGCCTGGAAGGGCAGGGAGCCTCCGTGGTCCTTGTCCTCCAGCACGGCCACCTTGGTCATGCTGGGGCTATGTGGCTTATGTCCCCAGTTCTATCATAGACCCACTGGTGTCTCCCCACCCCTGCCTCATCCCCACGAGATTGTGCCCTCCTCCCCACAAATACCCGCTCCTCCTCATTCAGACGCTATCCAGGGCTCCTGGGAAGAGACCAGTGTTTTTCTATGATCACACACTGCAAACTGCTTTCCAGTCCACTAGGGCCACATGCACAGCGGTGGCCCACCAGACTCTGGTAATGTTACAGCCGTCTTGGTGTTGCATGAAGACACCTTTATCAGAGTGTTTTCCCAGTGTTAACACATGTGGCTGTGTTTACACTTAAGGAGCCTGTTGACACTGTGGGAGTTCCTTGTTACCTCCTGGTGGCCTAGAGGGCTATACTGCCTCCTAAGGTGGCACTCAGGGTAGCTTTGTTCCTGGCTGTGAGGCTCTGATCTGCTGTCCTTACCCCTCCTCTGCTACGACTGTCTTTCTATGTCCCTTCTGCCTATCAAGTGCCAGCAGCTGTTGGAACAAGCCCGAGTCTGGGTACAGGCAGACCATGCTCCCTCCCAGCTCTAGAGACAAGCAGCTTCCCAGTAATGGGAGGTGCCAGTCTGTGGCTCCTTCCAGCACGTCTCTCCTCTTTGATCATTTGTCCTTCCCAAGGATCTCGGGGTGCCATTGCCCCACTCTTTCGAGAGTATCACCTCCCCATTTCAGAGTGCCTGTCACACCTGCCAAGTTCCCTCTGCTAAACTGGATGACTCAGCGGCATGTTCTAAAGATGGGGATGTGGGTGTCTTGGGAGGGTGCATGCCCAAGGCCCTTTTCTGAGCCCTTCTTTCCATCCCAGGGCCCCTCCCTTGTGCCCACTGCCCTCTAGCACTGAGACAGGGACCCAGGGCCTCGTGCATGCTCAGCCGGCATGTCCCACTGAGTTATATCTCCTGCCTTTGTTTGGCTTTTATTTTGAGACAGGTTTCACTAAGTTGTCCAGGCTAGCTTTGAACTTTTGGTCCTCTTGCCTCAGCCTCCCAAGTTCTGAATGACAGTCTGGCACTGCCAAGCCCAGCTGATCTAAGGTGTCTATGCACAGGGCACTGTGCTGGGTGCCAAGGATACTGCAGAGAACAGACCTGACCCTGAGCTTGGGTTTAGCACTGAGAGCAACAGGCCTCAGCCTGTCCCTGCAGGTAGCTCTTCAGTGGCTGTTGGGAGAGTAGGCTGGAAAGTCCTGGTGATTCAAGAGCCCAGCCCCACCTGTGGAGGGCAGGAAGGGCGCCCTGGAGACAACCACTTGGGGACTAACCTTGAGGTCAAATGGATGGGAATTAACTGGGGCAGAAAAGGCCCAAGCTACAAGCCAGGCCCGACCTCCATACCAGAGACACTGCTATCTCCACACAAGGGGGCCCTGTCTGCTGCTGAGACTGTGTCTGTGTGTCCCCATGTCCCCCCCACCATGGACTTAGCCCTTCCCATCCTGAGGTCTCAGCTCAGGTCTGTCCATCCTACCAGCCTCCTCCAAGGGGCTTTTCTCCCTGCCCTGTGTCTTTACCTGCTGAGCCATCTCACTGGCCCTATTCCACCCTGCTAACACCTCACAGAGGGAATTGAATCACAGCACACAGACTGCTGGAGACGCTCACTCCAGATAGAGTGGAGCCTTTGGTTACCATGCCATATGGCTTACAGTGGTGGAAGGTGCTGGGTGAAAAGCGGGCCCGGGTGCTTGGAGAGGTAAAGACATTTTCCAAGGAGCAGTTGAGCCACGTTTTCTAGTAATTCCGACATTGCAAATAGCATTAAACAAGGCGTGAGACTTGCATGTCTTCCTGGAGGGGCCCCGATCTCTAAACATTTTTGCTTCTGTGATTCTGAATCTCAGTTTCCAAGGCTCCTTCCCCACTTGACATCTTACAGGGCTTTTGGTATTGTTGTAAGTTTCAGATCCTCTGAAGGGCAAGAGGGGATCTCAAGAGTTTCACCTTCGCCCCCCAGGTTACAGACCTCCTGGTGGACGAATCCAGTTTCACAGGAGAAGTCGAGCCATGCAGCAAAACAGACAGCCCGTTGGTGGGCGGCGGGGATCTCAGCACCCTGAGCAACGTGGTCTTCATGGGGACCCTGGTGCAGTGTGGGAAGGGTCAGGTAAGCAGAGCCCTGGGGTCCTGGCCATGCAGCTCCCGGCCCTCTATTACCTCCCTCTCTCCTCCACACAGGGAGTGGTGATCGGAACCGGGGAACAGTCTCAGTTTGGAGAAGTGTTCAAGATGATGCAGGCGGAGGAGGTGAGGGCCACAGGGCAGTGGGTGGCCGCGGGTTTGTATCAGGGTTGTTCTAAGCCAGAGTCAGCCCTGCTCGCCTACAGAAAGCTGGAGGCCACGGGAAACGGGAGTATGCTTTTTGTTCTTAATTTTAAAACTCAGCATGTGTACTGGTGAGATAGCTCGATGGTAAGGGCACGCACGGGCTGCCTCATGACTTGAGTTTGATCCCAGGGACCCACACGTGGGAAAGAGAGAACAACTCTCAAAAGTTGTCCTCAGAACTCCATGTGTGCTCCCCTCAAAAAAAAATAAAACTTACCATGTTTATCAAATATATGTGCATGTGTGCCCCACATAGTTGTCACTCAGAACAGTCATAAGAACCATGGGGTTCTAACACGCCATTGTCCTCCCATGCCCCCCACCTGCAGACGCCTAAAACTCCCCTGCAGAAGAGCATGGACAGGCTGGGCAAGCAGCTGACCATCTTTTCCTTTGGCATCATTGGTGAGTGGAGTTATTTCCTGCTGGGTTCTGGAGAGTAGGGCTGGCCGTGCTGGTGAAATTTCAGGGGCTCTGTGTTGGGCACCATGCATGACTGGGAAAACTGGGGTCCCTTCTTTGTGTTCTCAGTCTCATTAATGGAAGAATTTTAAAATGAACTTGGAAGGGATCTTGAGGACATTTTTATTAGAGTTTGAGAGAAAATACTAGGGCATCTTCCAGGGGGAAGTAGGTGGGGGAAAAGAACACAGAAATCCGTGTCTTTCCAGAGTCAGACCAGAATGTTCTGCCATGGAGGTCAGCAGCAGCCATATGGAGAAAGAGGCAAGGTCAGGGGTGGCTTCAGAGAAAGAATGAGAAAGCTCAAAGCACCAGAGAAAATGTTTCGGCTTTGGCCAGTACCCAAAAGAAAGAGATAGAGAAGAATGAAAAGGACTCAGAAATGGGGCCAACTTATTAGAGTTGCCTCGTGAGGCTCTGTGAAGAATTGCAGCAAGGGCAGATTTTCCAGGGAGGAAAAGTACATTATGTCCTTAAGGGGATAATTATTCCTCCCACCTCCTTAGAATGACTTAAGGTGAATCAGCCTCCCTAGGGGTGGTCTCTAACTGGTGATTGACAGACCCAGCTGGACCAACTCTTCAGGGAGGAGACAACTGCCTGTAATGTTCTCAACTTTGGAGAAGATCAGAATGCCTGTCCCTACCATCCCTACTGAGAGCCAAAGGTAGAGCTATTAGGAAGTGACCCATCCTCAATGGCCTTTCCAGACCCCATAACCACACTGTTAGTGGAGTGACTCAGATTAGTGAAGGCACCTGCTGAGAGATCCAAGTTCATGTGTCCTGGAACAAAGAATTGGACCAGAGGCTTGTGGATGGTGAGAGAAATAGAACGTCTTATTCGGGAAGAAAAGGGTGTGATGGAGAATGGAGTGGACGAGAGAGTGATAACAGGTCCCAGATGCAAGCACTCACTCTTCCATAGGTCATTTACACAGAGCCCTTTTCTGGGAGATCTTGTACATGCTCTGTGTTGTTACCTGCAGCCCTGACTGGGGTGGCGGCGGGGGGGGGGGGGTCCTAGTCTTTCTAACTGGCCTAAGAGCTCTGGGGTGGGGATCTGCCTTTCTCTGCCCCATAATGCTGGAATTAAAAGCACACACAGCCATACCCAACTTTTTATGTGGGGTGGGTGCCAGGGGTTCCAACTCAGATCCTCATGCTTGCAGAGCCTTGTCAGGGAGATGACAGGGACAAGCAGGCTTGTCCACAAGATGAAGTTTCTTTTAAAAAAAAATGGTGATGGAGGCCAGGTGTGGTGGCGCACACCTTTAATCCCAGTACTCAGAGGCAGAGGCAGGCAGATCTCTGTGGGTTTGAGGCTAGCCTGGTCTACATAGTGAGTTCCAAACCAGCCAAGGTTGCACAGTGAGAACCTGACTCAATAAATAAATAATGCTGGGCCTGTGAGTTAGCTCGTTTGTGAAATACTTGCCTTGAAAGCATGAGGACCTGATTCCATTCCCAAAACTCTCGTTTAAGAAGTCAGGTGTGGGCCATTGAGTTGAGTCAGTGATTTGGGCCATTGAGTTGGGCCACTGAGTTGAGTCAGTGAGTAAAGATTCTTGCCACCAAGCACAAAGATGACCCAAGTTCAATTCCTGGAACCCACAAGGTAAAAAGAGAAAACTGACTCCTGCAGGTTGTCCTCTGACCTCCACATACATGTCATGGCATGTGCACCCAAACATACACATACACAGACATATACATGCACACACAAAGATATTTGAATTTAAGAACTTTTAAAAGAATGTTCAAAATAAAATCTGGGTGTGGTGATGTGTGTTTATAATCCCAGCACTGAGGAGGCGGAGACAGATGGATTCTTACAGTTCTCTGGCCAGCCAGCTGAGCCAAATCAGCAAGCCCTAAGTCCCCATGAGAGACCACATCTTAAAAACCAGGATAGACGCACCCTGAAGAACTAGGATGAGACTGCCCTCTGGCCCCACATGAACACCTGTGCACATACACAGGCACACTCTCGGTACCTGCACACACTCAAACATGCATATGCACACAGATGTCCAAGGCGGAAGGAAGGCTCACAGGTGACTGCCATGTTAAAGTAGAGCTTAATCCCACGGTATGCCTATGGCAAGACAGGTGCTCACTGAGGGAGTCTCCTCTGAAGAGCCCTCTAGGGCCTTCTAGGGGTGTCAGCTGAGTTCCCGGGACTCCTGGAGGCCCTCAAGAGCTGCGGGGAAGCTGGCAGAGTCTCTCTAGGAGATGATGGTATCTACCAACTCCCTTGGTTAGATCCTCTTGGCGTGGCCAACTTCAAGCTATCCATAGCAGGTCACTGAAGGTGGCCATGGGACGGATGCCCATGGCTGCCCCTCGCCAGGCCTCACTAGCCAGCAGCAGCATCTTCTGGTTGCAAGGACAAATGAAGTTCCTAGAGAGGGCTCTGGGCTCCCTGTCCAGCCCCTGTGTCTAACAGAGCCCCCTAATTCATTTCCTCTCGATTCATCTGGGTCCCAGCAAAGATTTCAGTCGAGGGCTGAGTTCTATGACCGGTCACATCCTGTGAGTGCCTACACACACATACACGTGCATGCACTTGCACACACCAGGCCATCCCCAGTTTCCTGTGCCCTGCAGAGCAAAGCTCTCATCCTTTAGCAAGTCTAAGCGCTGTCAACAAGCCACCTACCCCCTTCCTTTTCACTGTTATTTGTGTCCATTGCAAGGAGGGAAGTGTGACCATGCTCCCATTTAACAGGTATAGACACTGAGGCTACAACTGGCTGCTCCCAGTCCTTTTCTGCACTGCTGTAGCATCTTGTGAACTTGTTCATGGGTCCCAGTGGTGGCTCAGGCTGCTTCTGTCTCCATGCCTCCGGAACCCAGCAAAAGCCTGGTATTTAGTAAACATTTGATGACGGATTGGCAAAGGAGGAAGAGGAAATTTAATCAGGACATAAGACATATTTAAAAAGCAGTGGCCCATGGTTTGGGGTGTGGCTCTGTGGTAGAGAGCTTACTGGTGTATGTGTGTGGGTTTCCATTCCCAGAACTGAAAAAAAAGAGAGAGAGACAGAGAACAACAGAGTCTTACCCTCCCTCACAAGAGTGACAGGGAATATAAACGGGAAATGTCCCAGTGTGAACTGGTGGTCAGTCTCTTCACCCTAAGCTTGGACTTAGGACTTGGACAGCAGGACTCTTTTCTGAAAGAATAAAACTGGATTTTTCCCCCCAGTAGAATGAGTGGTTGCAGGTTCTCTTTATTTGTTTTTGTTCATTTGAAACAAGGTCCATGCTGACCTCCAACTCTTGCCATCCTCCTGTCTCAGTCTCCCGAGTGCTGGGATTACAAGTAGGAGCCACCATGCCTACATATCCACGTTAATTCCTCTGAACTACCCTCCCCGCCACCCACCCACCCTCAATTCTGGAGGTTGGACCTAGGGCTTCATACATGCTAGGCCATCTTTCATCTCCAGCCCAGAAGCTTCACGCTCCTGAGGTCACTACTTATATCCAGCATTTGAGTTCCCAGAGGGCCCCTCAGGAAGTGGGCTAAAAGCATGGTGAGGCACTGGGGACCCAGGGACCCAGGCTGATGCTATCACGTCTCTTGCAGGTCTCCTGATGCTGGTTGGTTGGATGCAAGGCAAGCCCATTCTCAGCATGTTCACTATCGGGGTCAGGTGCGTTGTCAAGGCTCCCAGGCCCCTTCCCCAGCAGAGCAGGTGGCGGACTGCGGGCAGGCAGGGAACGGGGAGGCACTTCTTGACCCCACCAAAGCGGGTCTCCAGCAGCATGTGGGAGGGGTATAGAGCATAGGGTCCCTTCTCATCCCTCTTTGATGAGGGCTTGGGTCTATCCAGCTGAGGGCCTGGAACACACAGCAGCCTGCCTAGAGAAGACTGTGCCTCCAGCACAGGCAGGGTGTGACCTTGTGTTAATCAGTTTCTAGTTACTGTGACAAAAGGCTCAGGAAAGGAAGGAAGGGGGCTCAAGGTTTCAGAGGGTTCTGCCCACAGTCACCTGCCCACACACAGGTTAGTCAGTCCCCTCACACAGGCCCAGAGACACACTTTTCTAAGCTCCTGGCAATTTCTCCATCCAATCAAACTGACAGTCCAGACTGACTCTAACAGGGGCCAGGGCATTTAGTGATAAAGCAAGTACCTGGGTTCCGTCTCTGCACAGAAAAAGATCAGCAAAGCCCTTCACCTTGACTTGAGAACATCTGCAAGGACCCTGTTCTTGGATAAGGTCAGCCATACACCCAGGGTTAGGACCTGGATGAATCGATCAATCTCTCTGTCTCTAAGACAGGATCTCATGTAGCCCAGGCTGGCTTTAAACATCTTACATAGCCAAGGATGGCCTTGAGGTTCTGATCACCCTGCATGTAGCTGTTTTAAGCCTTGTTGGGAATTGAACCCAGGGTTTTGGGTGCCCAGGAGTGGGAGTCTGGATCTCCTGATGCTGGGACAAGGAACAGGAACTGAACACGTGACCCTAGCTGGTCCTAGCTCAGTTCCACAAGGTCACTCGTGCTTCACCTTACAAATGGGGAAACTGAGATTCAGGCTCCACAATTGCCCTGGAGTGGAGGCCAGACTCTGAACCACCCCTCATGGTGCCTCTAGGCAGGATAGGACCCTTCACTTGCTAAGGTTCTGTTCCCACCTTGGGCAGCTGGCAGCTGGAGGCCCACAAATATTGACTGAGCATTGACGGGCTATCTGTTACGTCATCAAAGTACTGACTGAGCCACAGGCCTGGGCCCTCGTGGGGTTTTCAGGCTGGTGGAGAAAGTGAATGTGAACAATTTAAGTGTGGGTGAACAACGCAGTTACAGCTTAGCATCTGTGCCTGTGTTGATACCCAATGGGAAATGTTGGCTGTGAGAGAGAGTGAGAAGGAGACAGAAAGGGGTGCGGGACTGGGAAGGTAATCAGGGATGTTTTCCACGTCATATTGAAAGCAAAAAGTTGAAAAGGGCCAGTTAAGAGAATAGCAGGAAGGGAGGGAGCACCAGGCAGGTATCAAGGCCCTGGGGTGGGATAGCCCATGGCAGATCAGTGCCACCAGGAGACCACTGACACCTGCTGCTATCTCTAACAAGCTCCCAGAAGTGCCAAGGTGCCTGTCCCAGGCCCCAGCACAAGCAGAACCAGAGGCGCAGGTCTCAGCACCCTAACAGTGCCCTGTTGATGAAGCCATGGAGAGAGGTAGAGGAGGAGGGGACTCTGAGCCTTGAGGGGCTGCTGGAGACAGCAGAGCCCTCAGGAGCCAAAATGCTGAAACGCCACCCTCCACAGAAGGGTGTAGCCCAGCAGCGCAGAGCTCAGGGGCGTGGGACCTCCCTGGTGTGGACAAGGTGCTGGGTCCCATCCCCACCCCTAACCACAAAGAATTACTATTCTATATTATCTCCTATCTTATAAACCACCAAAAGTTGCAGGAGCCTAGAAAGACATCATGTGTCCACATTGATCCTTCCCTCCATGGCTCTTGGCGCACCTGGACAAGAATCCGTTCCTTTCCCTGGAACACTGAATAGGCAAAAGCCTTCAAGCTTTTGTGGTAGACCAGTCAACCCAAACCACCGAATCGGAAGGTAGAAATGGCAGAAAAGCCAAGAAGGAAACTTTCCAAAATAAATAAAAACAGAGAATTGTTCTTCTAAAAACTTTTCCTCAGGCCCTGGTGGCTGGAGCGTTACTAAAGATGATTCAAAGAACTTGCTATTCCTGATCTCTCCTAATCTTTATTAGTTTGTGGATTAATTCTTCATTGCTATGATCATATCCAGGTGTGCACACTACGCCCATCCCTTGACATACGGGGGTGTCCCCTCATAATCTTCTGTAAATGTTAGCTTAGCTGGTCTGGCCAGCCCAGGCCATAAAACCAAGGAAGCTGGTTTCACTGTCACCATGGAAACGCCCCCCCCACGCCCCACCCAAGCTCCTTGACCAAATTCAGTAATCTTGGTTTATATAACTTATCTTTGAATGGCCCATTGTCTCCGGGGGAAAGGTCACTATTCATATTCTATTTCTCCTTTTCTTTTTTTCTTGTGTTTTTTTAAGACCAGGGTCTGTCAGTGTCACTCAGGCTGGCCTCACACTGGTGGTGATCCTCCTGTCTCTACCTCCTGAGCGCTGGGACTGCAGGCGTGAACCATGCTTGTCTAGAGGGCAGCTTATACCGGTGTGATCAGAAACCCTATGCTACAGCACACATACCACTGATTTTTTTTTTAAACATTTACTTATTTGGGGATGAGGGTGCCCATGTAGCACAGTGACATATGGAGGTCAGGGAACAAATTGCAGGAGTCAGTTCTCTCCTTATGTGGTTCCCGGGGATGGAACTCAGATCATCAGAGGGTGGCGGCAGATGTCTTTACCACCTCAGCTCTTTCACCAACCTCTCTTCCCTTCCTCAGTGGGACACCAAATCATGACAGCGTTCACCATTTAATGCACTGAGGTCCCGTGGGTGACGAGGTCCTGTGAGCCCCCACCAATTTTTCTGACTTTTCACTAGCCCGAGCTGAGTGTTCGCTCTGCACCAGCAAGAGTCAGGTACTCATGGATATTCATGATCTCACATCTGTCCCTTCAGCATGTGTCAACTGGACACCTCAGCCTGAGGAGCACAGAGGGCAAAAAGCTGTCCCTTCACCAATGTAGCCAGAAATGGCTTTTAATCTGAACTCTGTTATATTTAAATTTTTCATTATCAGTGCTTTAAAATTAGGTCCTTGTAAGGCTGGACACGTGGCTCATGGTTGAGCACTCATCTAGCATGCATGCAGCCCTGGGTTCGAATCCAGGGCCACAGAAACCAGGTGTGGCTGTGCTCCTACCTCATCCCAACGCTTGTGAGGTGGAGGAATTAAGATCAAGGTTATCTTTCGCTACACAGTGAGTTCAAGGCCAGCCTGAGGTACATGAGACCCTGTCTTGTAAAAACAAATATAGTCACTGTATTAAAATGGTACCTGGCCTCCAGTTTCTTGGGAAGGATAGTTGTTCTAGCAATACTCCTGTCCCAGACCTCTGGGTGACAGCTTGCTTTGAGCAAACCTGGTCTGGGGGGCGGGGATTGTCACATGCTCAGCAGGGCTTAGACTGTCCCTTTTCTTATCTCTTGTGTGGTTTCTCAGGTAACAGAGCTTACCCTGTCACTCCTACACCCCAAGTAGTCCCTTTCTAGAAATTACTGTGGGCGGTTCCCTCTAATGAAAATACTTGAGAGTTTACTGTGGTTACAAGTCTCACATCTCCGCCCTCACTCTAGGGCCAAATGAGAGGGAGGGGGGTGCTGGAGGGAGGGTGTGCCCAGCTTCTCCCAAGATCTCAGCGTGGGGCTCTCAGCACTGGAGGGGGTGGTGATGAAGCGGGCAGCCATCAGATCTACTCTATCGAGAAGGTGTGTGTGGGGGCGGGGGTTCACTGTGCTTGTGCTTTGGTTCCTTTGGTATCCACAGGAAGAATAGCTAAACCATTAGACAACTGAAAGTCAAGGGACCAGGAGAAGAGTCTGCATGCCCAAACCTCTGCCACTTTCTTTCCTTTTTTTAAAATTCTCTCATATAGTACACCCCAGCCTCAGTTTCCCCTCCCCCTAGTTCCCTGACTCTGGAATTGCCATGTGCTCCCCCTGAGACTCTGCCTCTAATAAATGAGAATGCTGGGAATGAAAAAGGACTTAAGAAGCCCCAGTTCACACTGAGACCGTGACCGCCTGACTGGAGAGGTCCTGTCCCAAGTTGGGGAGGTAGTTTAGCAGCGAAGCGGTCAGGGCAGAAATAGTGAAGGAGGCAAGTGCATTGTGGGATTGGAAATTGAATAGAATGTCCACTGAGGCAAAGACAAGCTTCACTAGATGAAAGCATGGTCACCAATACCAGTTGAGAAGTCCCATCACCCTTGGGTGTATTGAGTCTGGTTCTGCTTTTTTACTCAGCCTGGCTGTGGCGGCCATCCCAGAGGGGCTGCCCATCGTTGTCATGGTGACGCTGGTCCTGGGGGTGCTGAGGATGGCTAAGAAGCGGGTCATTGTGAAGAAGCTGCCCATCGTGGAGACTCTTGGTGAGGGTTCCCTCCCTGCAATGGAAACTGAGTCAGGTGGAGGTGTGGGGTTGGGATTGCTCACACTCAAGAGGCTTGGCGGGGACAACTCATCTCTCTAAACCTGTTCCCATGGCACCAGGCTGCTGTAACGTCATCTGCTCTGACAAGACAGGCACACTGACAGCCAACGAAATGACAGCGACCCAGCTCGTCACATCCGATGGGTTCCACGCTGAGGTGAGCCTCGTGCTATCCCACAAGGCAGGAGACCAAGGTGTACCCTGCCGGCCCTTCCCCTGCCCAGAGAGATTACACAGAGTCTCCTAGAACAGCGAGGAAGAAGTAAATACCTTGGAGGTCTGTCTAGGAAAGTATGGTGACCAATTTAAGATGGCTTCCTTGATTTTTTTAATTATCAAATTTTATTTTTTATATTTTTGCAGGATAGAACCAAAGGGTCTCCTCCATGCTAGACAGGCACTGTACTACTGAACTGGACTCCCAGCCCCTCACTAACATCCCACCCCGCTTTTGTGGTCTGGGGATTGCCTGGCATGCCCAGTAAACACTAACCCTGAGCTGTCTTCCCCCAACTCGCTCTTCACTTTCACTTGGAGACAAGGCCTTGCTCTGTATCCAGGCTGACTTTGAACTTGAGATCTGCCTGCCTCGGCCTCTCCGCTAGCTAGGATTACAGGCTTGGGCCACTAGGCCCTGCTGCTTTGGGGCTTTTTGAAACAGGGTCCCACTCTGTATAGTCTGGGTTAGGCTGGAACTCAATATGTAGCCCAGACTGTCCCGGAAATTGTGATGAATCGTCTTGTCTCAGCTTCCCACATGCTGGGATTGCCAGGCATGGGTCACCATGCCCAGCTCGTTACAAAATTTAAAGGCTACATAAGTACCTGTCACCACCCGTGACAAACTAACCGAGTGACTCACTGTTTGTGCTCCTCTGACTCTCACATGGCACCCTCCTGAACCAGCAATTTCGTGTCTGGATATATTTCCCACAGAGCTCTCCAGAGCAAAGGATCAGCAAATGGGGGCTCATAGGCCATGGCCTACTCTTGTCAATAATATTTTTTACTTTCTAAAGGTTTTTTTGTTGTATTTTTTTTTTTTTTTTTTTTTTTTTTTGAGACAGATTTATTTATGTGTATGCCTTTGGGCTGGTATAGGCACATAGGTGCAGTGCCCTTGGAGGCCAGAAGAGGGTGTTGGAGTCGCCTGAAGCTGGTGTTACAAGCAGTTTGGAGCCATCTAGTGGTGGTGCTGGGAACTGAACTTGGGTCCCTTACAAGACCAATATGCACTCCACCTCTCTGGCCCCTCAATACCATTTTCCTGGCACACTGTCATGCCCATCTGCAAACATTCCATGGCTGGTTGCTTTTCAGCCCCGGGCTGCACTATCTTGACTGACAGGTTTATGAACTGCAGAAGCCTGGATATTTCCTCTTGGCTTAGGTACGGCTCCTCCCAAGACGTCTCCGTTTGTTTGTGCCTTAGCTTGGAAGGTGCAGCCACAACCTCCACCAGGAGCGCTTGCAGTAGTTTGTCATAGCACGTGCACCTCAACTGTCAGAGAGAGGTCCTGGGCGGCAGACAGTCTGCAGGCTCATCCTCACGTATAGGCTCATGGCTTTGGGGTGACCCTAGGAGAGGGAACGGGTGCCATCCAGGGTTTGGGGGTTGGCTCTTGGTAATACCCTCCATCTGCCATGTCCCTCCAGGTCAGTGGAGTTGGGTACAGCGGCGAAGGGACTGTGTACCTCCTCCCATCCAAGGAAGTAATCAAGGGATTCAGCAATGTTTCGGTGGGGAAGCTGGTGGAGGTGAGTGTTGGGTCGCCATAGTGGGACAGAGGGCGACTTGCCTGGAATGATAAAGGGGGTGATTGACTGACCACAGGGCTTAGGCTGTCACAGCTGCAGACATCACCCCCAGCTGGATGGGAAGGAGGAGGGGCAAGGGAAGGCAGAGCCTGGCGGGGCTTGTGGGTGCGGATCACCCACACTGTGTCGGGTGCGGTCCTCCACGTAAGTCCACATGGCAAGCGGCCTCCAGGGAGTCAGGGACTCCTCCCAAACAGTCCCTCCTCTGCGGCCTTCCCTCCCCTCAGCCCCCTCAGAAACAAATTCAGAGAAGCCCCTGGAGGGCAGAGCTCAGCTCCAGTGTGGCAGGGAAGCAGCAGCAGCCGCCCACACTCCTCTGTCAGGTTTCTAGACTTTTCTCTAAGCTAGCTGTGTACTGCAGAACACTTCCATAAAGCCTGTGGCTTACGTGATGCCTGCTTATCCTCCTCTGCCACTCTCCAGCCCCAGAGCACAGTGTCACCCCAAGTGGAGACCCACGAGCAGTCACTACCACCCCACCACCCTACCTCATACCCTAGTCCTCCTGCACCCAGGGCTCCCCTACGACAGCTTCTGGAACCAGCGCTCCTCCTGAGCCTGGCAGCCCAGCTACTGAGGACACTGAGACAGGAGGGTTGCAAGTTCAAGGGCAGCCTGGGCAACTTAGCAAGCCCTATCTCAGAATAAAAAAACTAAAAACAAATCTGGGGTGTGCAGTTCAGCGGTAGAAGGCTTACCTAGCATGTGAGAGGCCCTGAGTCCAATGCCTAAAGACGGAGGGGTGGGGGGGATCCTTGTGTGTTTCTAAGACACCGACTTATTTGAAGGAAACTCTTGTTGCCTGGCCCAGCTCTAAGGCCATGCCTACTGTGTCCAACCTTTTCATGGTGTGGGTGAGCTCAGGACCCAGGCACTAGATCTCAGTACTGACTGCAGATATTCCAACCGCCCCCCTTCAGGCAGGCTGCGTCGCCAACAACGCTGTCATCAGGAAGAACACTGTAATGGGACAGCCCACAGAAGGGGCCTTGATAGTGCTGGCCATGAAGGTAAGAGGTCAGAAGAGGACATCGGTGTCCTTCTCTGTGGCTCTCCAGTTGTTCCCTTGAGACGGGGTCTCTCACAGAACCTAAGCCAGGCTGGCAGCCAGCAGGCCCAGCTGTCTCCCTGTCACCCATCCTGTCTTCCAGCAGCACTGAAGGGTTCAGGCACACATAACCACTTGCTGACCTAGAAGTTTTGGTTCCAAAAGGAGAAATGCTCCCGCTGGGAGACACAGTGAACATTCCACCGAACTGGAAGCCCAGACTCCCCCCTGGCCACTTTGGGTTTCTGATCCCCTGAAGCAGGCAGGCCAAGAAAGGAAGCACAGTGGTAGCAGGGTACTGATTGCCAAGGGGCACTTGGATTGCTTCTCCACAAGGGAGGTGGGAAAGAGTATGTCTGGAGTGCAGGGGACCCTTCAGGCATCTCTTGGTGCCACCATGTCCTGTGATTAAAGTCAATGGAAAACTACAACCCAGGCCAGATAGGCTGGCGCACAGACCCGTCAGGAATGAAGGTGTGGGTCACTCAGTGCTTGCTGAGGGCAGAGGAAGGACAGAATTGGTAGTAGAAAAAAGTGGTTAGGTGAACCCACAAGAGTCTGTTAAAGGAGCTCAGGAATTATTAAGATATAAAATGGGGATAATACCGTCACGGCTACAGAACGAGATAAACACCACCGCTCCTCCAGCCATTGTCCTCGGTTTCCGCCCAGGGGTGATGGGAACCAACAGCAAGCCGCTCCACACTGCCTGATCCGGTCCTCGCTACCCGAGAGAGATCGTGACCCCTCTCTCTCCTCTTAAATGGTCATACACGCAGACAAGACCACACTCATTTGATCAGACACCCCAAAAGTCATTGGTTGAATGGAATGAATTCCCACAACACTTCCCCCTTTTTTATCTAAATAAGAAGGTTCTATGGAGAGGTGAGATGGCTCAGAGGTTAAAAGCACTGGCTGCTCTTCCAGAGGTCTTGAGTTCAATTCCCAGCAACCACATGATGGCCCACAGCCATCTATAGTAAGATCTGGATCTCTTCTGGCATGCAAGTATACATGTAAGCAGGACACTGTATACATAATAAATAAACAAATCTTTAAAAAAAAAAAAGAAGGTTCTAAACCTAATACAAAGTTATATACAACAAGAACAATAATCAAGTATTGTCTAGAAGAAAGAAAAGGTAATATCATAAACAAAAATGGAACTACAACCAACAAGAACAACATCAAGCAAGAGACACACACTAAATGTCCAAAGGTAATTGGCGAGTCACAGAGATCACTCCAAAAGCTGTCCTATCTTGAAGAGCCTAATCTTGTACCTGAAATGCTCTTAGCTAAGATACGAGAGGATCTTAACTGTAACCATCTAGTCTTCAACGCCATCAAAGACCTGAGAAAGAAAATAATATTACCTGAGTAAGCAGGAAGTGCAAGCAAGCAACTTCTGAAAAATGCAAGAAATGACAGAGACAGCTGGCTGCCTGGACAGTCACCCAGTGTTTCTCTGCAACATGGGGGTGTCCACTGTTGGCCACAGGCCTAGATTATCAGACAGACCATCCTCAGAGGCAGGAAAATTTGAAAGACTGTCCCATTGTGTCTTGGCAAGTTTCATCAGTCGCTTTTCCTCGTGTCCTGCTCGTCCGGATTGGACAGCGTACATACTGTCAGCAGTTGAGGCAAGGGCAGTTCTCTGCCCAACAGGCCATTTTTTGCCAAGAAGAAAACAAATTCTATACGGAGTGTCTTCGATGCCCAACATCCTCTCAGGAGTAGATCAGTGCTGCCGGGAGCAATCATGTCTGATGTCAACATAGCTATAAATACCAGCTAAGGCCATGTGACCAATTACAGAAACAAGGATTATAACTGACATGAATGCCTTTAATCCCAGCACTTGGGAGGCAGAGGCAGGCAGATCTCTGTGAGTTCGAGGCCAGCCTGGTCTACAGAGTGAGTTCCAGGAAAGGCAGGACTGTTATATAGAGAAACCTTGTCTCAGAAAACAAAATACAAACAAACAAACAAATGAAAATGTGTTTGTGCATAGATATGCATATATTAAGCAGATATCTGTGCTTGCTTGCTTTCTTTTTCATGCAATTATATTGGTTCCATCAGTTCTGCTCCTTTAGGAAACCCTGACTAGTAGACACGGACTCTGGGGATTCGAACTCAGTCCTCAGGTTTGCACAGCAAGCCCTCTTACCTGCTGAGCCATCTCCCCAGCCCTAGACATCGTGTTTGTGATCTGCCCACCCCTCTCTTATATCACTTTCACAATGTTATTAGTTTTCGGTAGTGAGAACGGAACCCAGGGCATCGTCTCTGCCTGAGTTAAACTCCAGTACTTTTTACTTTGAGAAACGCCCTTGCTGTGTGGCCCAGGTTGGTCTTGAACTCACAATCCTGCCTCAGCCTCTGAGTAGGTATGACTACAGGCATGTGCCACCACACCCTGCCCACCATCACATCTCCATGCTTTGTGAACTCCTGGGGTGACACAAACAAACATCTACTCACCCAGATAGGGCACTCCCAAAAGAATCAATTCCACCCAGGCCCAGCTTGGTGGGTGATTGACTTCATTGGGTTTGCTCAAAGTAGCATGGTGATTATAAACAGCAGCATCCCTGTGGAGCCCAGCCCTGATCTGGTGTGCCCCCTGCCGGGAATCTTCTGCCTTCCGAATGTTCTAGCATATCCCTGCTGCAGCTGAGGTAGGGTTGAGGAGGTGAGGATCTGATGCCCACTCTACCCCTCCTTCAACAGGCCTCATTTTGAGGGTCTCGGGATAAGTCACAGCTTCTCGGATAACAATACTGATGGCTGCCTTTCTCAGAGGACAGCATTCCACAGCACAGCCACTGTTCACCACCGTGGGGGCTGCTGACATATCTGTGCTTTGAGGAGGATGAGGGGATGGGGAACCCTTTCCAGGCATGGTGTCACACGCCTTTAATCCCAGCACTGGGGAAGCAGAGCTAGGCAGATCTCTGTGAGTTCAAGTCCAGCCTGACCTACATAGCAAATCCAGGCCAGCCAGGGCTACATAGTGAGACCCTGTCTCAATAGGGAAGTGGGGTCCTCAGAGCCCCTCCTTCCCCAATCCATTCCCACCTCTACCACTTCCGCCGGAGTTCTGGAATTCCTTTCTCTCTCAAACACTGTCTCTAATGCATGGGTGCCTGGCTAACACTGGTTTGCTTTTGGAAACCCGAGTTTGACCTGGTGAGCAATAGGCCCCAAAGTCACCAAAGACCACAACCACACGGGTGATGATCCTGCAGGCCCCAGACTGCACCCTCCCAAATGCCGTTGTTCCTCAGCAGTTTCCAGAGGCTTGGTCCTGGGACAAGAGAAAAGAAACTGTTTCCTGGGTGAGACCTCTGAAGCAGGCAGCCTTCCCATAGCTACTGCTGGGTTTCTGTAGTTTGGATGCTGATTTACACAGACAGAGCTTAGCAGACAGCAGTGGTTCTCAACCCATGGGTCACAAGGGTGTGTGTGTGTGTGTGTGCAAACGACCTCTTCACAGTAAGTCACCTAAGACCATTGGAAAACACATATTTCCAATTTCCGATTTATAACAGTTGTAAAATTACAGTTATGCAGTAGCAACAAAAATAATTTTATGTTGGGGGTCACCACAACATGAGGAACTGTATTAAAGGGTCGCAGCATTAGAAAGGTTGAGAACCACTGGCCTACAGCCTGGTTTGGGATGACTCCCTGAAAATATCCCACCTTACGCCCTAGATGAACTTAGGTGGTGTCAAAGATTCCTACACACGGAGAAAAGAGATTCCCTTCAGCTCAGAGCAGAAGTGGATGGCAGTGAGGTGCAGCCTGAAGAATGAGGTGAGCCTGGCTTGTGTTAAGACAGAGTCTCACTGTGGGGCCCAAGCTAACCTGGAAGCCTCCTACCTTAGCATTTGAGAGCTGGGATGGATGACAGGAGTACACCATGGCTGTGCCGTCCTCTGTCCGTTACCAAAACAAGGCACAAACACCTGGGGGGAGAGGATGGCAAGCCCAGCACCTTCCAAGACTTCCAAACTGAGGTGACAACTATGGACTGGGCATTCTGACCTAATGCTCACAGTGGGGACCCTGACCCAGCCTCAGCCCTGGGGATTAGCATTGTGGAGTCTCTGACTCCTATTAACCTGCACTGGGAAGTCCAGGTGTGGACCGAGGGACCTGTTTTTTGAGGGAATTCTTGTATAAGCTCAAGTGTGAGGCAGCAGTCTATGCAGCAGGAAGCACCCAGTGACCGCAGATTTTTTTCCTTTTCTTTTCCAAGGATCAGGAAGACGTTTACTTCATGAAGGGGGCCTTTGAGGAAGTAATCCATCACTGTAGCATGTACAACAATGGGGGCATCCCCCTGCCTCTGACGCCCCAACAGAAGTCCTGCTGGCAGCAGGAAGAGAAGAAGATGGGGTCGCTTGGCCTGCGGGGTTGGTGTCATGGCTCCCTCCTCTGGCCTCTGGGGCCTTGAGTTGGCCTGTAGTATTGCCGGGATGCATGAGAGCAGGGTCCGGGGTGAATCTGCCACCAGCCAGAATGCAGGCAGGGGTGAGCTGACAGCAATTCCCAACGTGACAGTCCACAAAGTGCCTAGTCACCCCTAGCCCCCCATGACACCTGCTAATCCAGGTGTGGCTCGTGTATGGAAGGGGTGTTGCTCGCCAAGTTCTCTAGGGCATATGAAGTTTGTGCCATGAACATAATTTCAGGCACCATTTCACTCCCTGCCATGAAAACCTAGAACTCTCAGACGAGGGGAGACACTTCATTTCGTGGCGTATGCAGCTTTCTCGGCTTCAGGGTCAGTGTCTTCCCCTCGGGCTGATGTTAAACCCTGTGCCATTTGCTTCCCTGTCCCTTGTTGGAGAAAACATCTCAAAACACTCTGGAATACTTGTACTCCATGGGGGCAGGGCTAGGAGAGGCGCTGGGCTCACCCTGTCCATTACCTCGACCTCCCTACTTTGGGAACAGATGAGTGTGCATTGAGCCCGCGGCAGGCGGGGCTGTCCCAGATGCCTGTCTGTCATCCCCCAGGAGCTTCAGCTGGACAGCCAGCCTCAGACAATCATCTGAGCTATTCCCACACCCCTCCCTCCCTATCCAGCACCCCTGTGCTGCCCTGAGGGTCACAGTAGGGCTTGCTAGGACTAAAGATGGTCACCAGCCCCCAGAAACCTGTCCTTGTGTCTCTCACAGTGCTGGCCCTGGCATCTGGGCCCGAGCTGGGGAGACTGACATTCCTGGGTCTGGTGGGTATCATCGACCCCCCGAGGGCTGGCGTCAAGGAAGCAGTCCGGGTCCTCTCGGAGTCTGGTGTGTCAGTGAAGATGGTGACAGGAGATGCCTTAGAGACGGCCATGGCCATAGGTAACCAGGGTGAGGCTGGGAGTGAAGGGATCACGCCCAGCTGACAGGGATCTGAGCTGTGTAGACCAGTGCTCCCTGCTCCAGCTTGTGTCCAAACTGGGGGAAAGTCCACATGTAAACTGAGGACCTGCTATGTGTTTAGGGGCTTGTTTAGGCACAGGTGGCACCCACACCGTGGAGTTCCAGTCTGGCTCCCTCCACCGGCTGGGCGTCTTTGACGAGTCATGGAGCCACGCTGGTCCTCACGTCTCTTCATCAGCGGTGGGCCGGCAGACCCCCTCTGCCTCCTCTAGTTAGGTCTATCGAGCTGTCAGGGTGGTTTTGCCCAACTCAGCCCAAGGCCGTGAGGTCACAGCTAGAGTCTCAGAGCCCTCATGTGAGGTGCCAGTGGCATTTCCCAGCAGTGTGGCCTCAGGGAAGCCAATTTTCACGTAGTTTCCTCCTCATGGGCAAATAGAGGTTCACCGTGGTTATCAGACACTGACTCAGATGGGCTAAAGTCAGGTGTGTTGCATGCTGGGTGGGACAGGACCACAGTTCGGGCCCTGGAGGTACTCCTCAGCCTTAACTCCCCTCCCAAGGAAGAACCATCGGCCTGTGCCACGAGAAGCCGAAAGCCATGTCTGGAGAGGAGGTGGAAGGCATGGAGCAGGACGCACTGGCTGCCCGAGTGAGGCAGGTGGGTTCTCCCGGGGCGGGGGCAGATGGGGCAGGGATGGAGAGGTCCTCCAGCTCCTCTGTCCACTGATGACTCTTTGACTCCCTATGCCAGGTGTCTATATTCTTCAGGACCAGCCCAAAGCACAAGGTTAAAATCATAAAGGTAACTGGGCCGAACGACAGGGTCCATTCAGGGTGGGACCATCCAGGGTGACAGGCTCTCAGCTGGCCAAGTGACAGGGATGGTGGGGGCGGTGGGGGGGGTGGCATGCTGCTAAGATGACCTTGGCTGTAGCTTTCTTCTCTAGACAGCTGCATGCCTCCCATGTATCCATCCCTGCTTGCGGGCCAGAATGCTATCACATGTTTAGCTGCAGAGGATGCTGGGAAATGCCATCTCTAGTGGGATGGGCACTTCCCAGCTAAAACAGGGGTAGATCCCCTTATGGGGTTGTTGGGAAGCTGGGGACCACTGACCACAGACACTAGGAACAGCCCTGGGAATGAGATGATGTAAAGAGAAAATATTTAGGTGCCAACACGGACCTGCCATGGTTTCTCTTTGTCAACCAGAAGCCTGTGAGTTTCAGAGCTTTCCCACGTCTGCACCTGGCAGTTCCCTGAGTTCCTTGGTAGCCATGTTTTGCTCTTTGGGGGCTGTTTGAGGGGGTACTGGGGCATTTAGTTTTTAGTGATGAAGAATAAATGCCAGCCACATATGCTGGCTCACAATTGTCATCCCAGTACTCAGGAGGCTGAGGCAGGAGGATCATGAGTTCCAGGACAGTCTGAGCTACACAGAAAGACACTGTTCCAAAAAGAGAGAGAGAGACCGAATTTTGTATATATGAACATGGGTGCATACAGGCCACAGTGCATGTATAGAGGTCAGGTGACAACCTGTGGGAGTCAGTTCTCTATTAACCACGTGACTACAACTCAGGTCATCGAGATCGACGGCAAGCTCCTTTACCCGTTGAGACATCTTGCCAGCCCAGAGATAAGGCTTCTAATGGCTTTATTTACTGCTGACTGATAGCAACTTTTACCAGTCACTTCTGTTGTCCTAGACGGGGTGTCAACAGCCTGTGAGTCCAGGACGGTGGCTGCCACTTGCTTTGCAGATGGAGAAACTAAGGTTGGGTAGTTCAGGGCCATGCCCTCTTCCACAGCCACTGCAGTAGAGTGACTGTGACCAGGCCAGCTGACCCCAGCGTCTAGCCGATGGGTGGCTGCTGCCTCCGTGGTTCACCAGGCAGGGCCTCAAGAAAGTCTAGGAGGGTCCTCGGGCTGCGGCCCTCCATCACCTGCTCTTCCCAAAGGCATTGCAGGAGTCAGGGGCCATTGTAGCCATGACGGGGGACGGTGTGAATGATTCAGTCGCCCTGAAGTCTGCGGACATCGGGATCGCCATGGGCCAGACAGGGACGGACGTCAGCAAAGAGGCTGCCAACATGATTCTGGTGGACGATGACTTCTCAACTATTATGTGAGCTGCTATAACCAGCATCCCCAGGATGTGCTGTAGTGGGTATGAGGAGCCTTGCTCAGGGTTCAGGGGACTCTCTGAAGAGAGCTGTATCCCAAGCTCACTCCAAACGTATGGAACTTCTCAAAACAGGGTCCTGGGGCCATCCTGTCATTCGTCACTGTGGGATATAAAGAAAACCTAGAGCCACTTGACTAGTCAGCAACAGAGAGCTGTTAAAAATCACATTTGGGGGCAGGAGGGATGGCTCAGGCAGCAAAGCGCTTGGCCTGCAAGCATGGGGAACCGAGTGTGGCACCCTGAGTTCACGAGAAAATGCAGGCAGGGGGCACAGGCTGTTGATCCTACCGCTACGGAGGAGCCAGACAGAACCAGGGCTGGCTAGCTGGCCAACCTCCCCTGATCGGTGAGCTCCAGGCCAGTGAGAGATCTGTGTCAAAGAAGGACAGCCATCCTGGGGCTGACACCCAGGCTGTCCTCTGACCCCCACATGTGCGCACATCTGCACAAATAGAAGTCACAGTTGGAGGCCCGACAAGGAGGCACAGATCTGGGATTCCTGAATTCAGGAGGTGAGGCAGGAGGATTAAAGTTGCCTTTCTCTGGATTTAATTTGAAGCTATAATTAAGACTAATCTTTAGTAAATCAGTACTTAGGGTACAGAAGAGTATTTGGAAGAGTGCTTTGAACAGCAGAGGCACCAGTGTAGCAACATTTCTCTGCTATTAAAAATTCTCTTCCAAGAATGATTTAGTGTGTGTGTGTCCCACGGACATAGCCATAGGAGTGTGCCTGTAAGCCTGGCACCGTGAGGGGCAGAGAGAGGAGGACCCCTGGGGCTTGCTGGCTGCCAGCTTTGCTCCAGGCTCTGTGAAACACTGATTCCAAAGGAGTAAGGCAGAGAGGCAGCAGGACATCCAACATGTTCTTAGGGCCCCCACACACATGTTCTGACACATAAACCGCACAGGTACATACATACACACACACACACACACACACACACACACACACACACACACACACACACAGACGGACAGATGGTAATGTCTCTGAACCTCTCAGACCCTTTCCTGTTCTGCCTCCAGTGTGTGCGGAGCTTGGGTTTCTTTCGCTCTGCTGTGTCCAACTGCAGGTGGATTGTACTGTCAGCATCTGAGCACAGTTGGGGCCCTGGGCTCCAGCCGAGAGGGGTCACACACAGGATTTGCACAGAAGGGCGGACATCACCTCCTACCAGTGTGTCCCAGCTGTGCCAGCAAGGGCTACCTGCACTGTTGCGTGTGAGCTGACCACGCCACGCCCCCAGGACCTTTCTGCCCACTCTCACTCACCTCCCTTTCAGGAGCGCGGTGGAGGAAGGCAAAGGCATCTTCTACAACATCAAGAACTTCGTCCGCTTCCAGCTGAGCACGTAAGCAGAGGCAGATGTTCCTCCGTGGTCAGCGGGCACTGAATCTGGTGCATGCGTTGATGGGCTGCCTGTCGCCTGTGCCCTGCAGGAGTATTGCAGCCCTGAGCCTCATTACCCTGTCCACCGTGTGCAACCTGCCCAGCCCCCTCAATGCCATGCAGATCCTGTGGGTGAACATCATCATGGATGGGCCGCCGGCGCAGAGGTGAGGCAGCAGGCTGAAGGCAGGACCACGTGAGCTCCCTCTTGGAATCTCCAGGCTGCTGAAGTGTGAGCAGCTTCTTGAAGGGCATGAATGCAGAAATGGAGCCTTGTGCCGTCTCTGTTACGGCCCTCTCCTGGAGCCCATGGCTCAGTCCCACTGTATAGTCAGGTCACCACCTCCAAGAAGTCCTCCCTGATCACTCTAACAGTGGTGGCCTCATCCTTGGGCCTCTGCCCATCCTTTTCCCCGAAGGGGAAAGTATCATTTTTCTGACTGGTTGGATCCATCCCTACTGTAGCTGGTGACTATGGACGTGATGCCCCTTGACCCTTGGATGGTGATTGCATGACATAGATGCTCATGAACTCATTGGTGGCACAGGAGACCTGTGTGCCCAGCAGCCTTGGTTGCTTGCACAGGGAGGTGTCATTCCAAACGGGGCTGCTGTTACTGTTAACATCACTATAACCATCTGCTGTGGTACACCGAGAGGGAAGGCCGGTTCATTTTCCCAGAGCCCAGGGAGGGCTGCAGCTTCCACAAGGCTCCCTGTGTGTGTAAGACAGCAGGTGAGGTAGCTCCCAGGTCTCTAGCCCATGTGCAACATCTCCTGATGTTTCCGAGTGACAAATGATGAGTCTCTGACAGATGGACCCTGGAGGGCAGAGCTGGGTCCTGTTTCTCCAGGCCTCACTCAGGACCCCGCATGGTAGTGGGAACTGCATGGGGGGGGGGGGGTGTCAGGAGTTCATGACATGGGAAAGGCCAAAGCCTGGTGCTGGTCCTTGTTAGGTGCTCTGGCCTCTCTGCATCTAGATGCTTGGAGAGAGGTGAGTAGAGAGCTATGGCTATCCCTGGGATAGTCACTGTGGGACAAGAACAGCCCCGCTCACCGGCGACAGTCCAGAGGGCAAGGCTGAAGCATGGGTCTCAGGGGTCCTTTTTAAAATTTTGGCTTTTTGAAGCAGGCTCTTACTCTGTAGTTCAGGCTAGTTGGGGGATTCACTATATAACCTAGGCTGGCCTTGAACTCAGAGATCCTCTTGCCTCAGTCTCCGGAAAGCTGGGGTTACAGGTGTGTGCCACCTGGCCCAGCTTCCAAGTGACCTTGCTATTTCAAAGCATCACTTGCCTTGTTCTGCACAGCCTGGGGGTGGAGCCTGTGGACAGAGATGCCCTGCGGAGGCCTCCCCGGAGCGTCAGGGACACGATCCTGAACAGAGCCCTGATCCTGAAGGTCCTCATGTCAGCTGCTGTCATCATAGGAGGGACCCTCTTTATCTTCTGGAGAGAGGTGAGCAGGGCAGGCATTGGCTTGCTCAGGAACAGTCGGGAGCCCTGTGCAGGACCGGGTCATCTCTCCGGGGAGACAGACACACAGCTTGGTGTTATCAGAGGCCAGAGAGTGGGTGGTGGGTACAGATGCCTGGGAGAGGTGGGGAGAAGTGTGTGGGTCAAGTACTGTGGCCAGAGAGCAGAGAGCGGGTGTTTGGATGACGGGCACTATTTTTATTGTCACAGGAGACTACAGGATCCCCTTACACTCTGAGACTATCTTAGCACAGGTCAATTTTCAAGGCCCATTGGGCCAGAGAGCCTCTGGCATGATTATATATGGCCAAGACGAGGAATTGAGCAGGGATCCCCATTGTGTTTAGACATGTCCTCCAGGGCATCCAGATGGGAGCTTCCTTCTGAAAGCCTGCCTGGTAGCCAGGGTAGAGGGGTGTACACTGGACTGACTGAGCTGTATTCCAGCCTGATGAGGATTCTGGGGGTGGGGGGGTGGGGAGGGAACGGAGGCAAAAACTGAAAACTTGCACCCACAAATCCATCTCACTGGGGCTCTGGCCAGTCCTTGTGACGAGTCAACCCAGGCAGACACAGCTTAGGCCTCGACATTCTTACCATGCCACATTGTCTTTGGGACCAGCTGTCCCACACTCCTCATGGGTTCTGTTTTTTTTTTTTTTTTTTTTTTTTTTTTTGATTTTTCGAGACAGGGTTTCTCTGTGTAGTTTTGCGCCTTTCCTCGAACTCAGAGATCCACCTGCCTCTGCCTCCTGAGTGCTGGGATTAAAGGCGTGCGCCACCACCGCCCGGCTCCTCATGGGTTCTGATCTGTGGGTCTGGGTAGTGTCGTGACCTGTGAGGCAGTTACCTACTAGGACAGTGTTTCCAACCTTCCTAATGCTGCGACCCTTTTATTCAGTCCCCAATGTGAGGTGACCCCTAACCATAAAATTATTTCCATTGCTAGTTCATAACAGTAATTTTGCTGCTTTTATGAATCATAATGTTTTCCGATGGTCTTAGGTGACCCTTATGAAAGGGTCGTTTAATCCCCAATGGGGTTGTGACCCACAGGTTGAGAACTGCTGCTCTAGGAGCAGCTGTCTTTCCTTTCTCTGCTACCTGTGCTGGCAGCTGACACTCCTGATAGAAGACAAGGCTCTTCCCAGGGTGGGAGTCCCCTGGGGCTGGCACAGAGTCAGCTTCTAGGGTACACCTTTGGGGCTGGGTTGACCAGCAATCCTCAGGCAGCACACACAGGTCACCCCTGGCACACTGACTGTACCCCTCAGCTCTAAGGCAGGGGGTCCCCTTCCCTCTCTGCCGTGAGCATACCTATGTACTGGATTCCAGATCCCAGAGAATGGGACCAGCACTCCACGCACCACCACCATGGCCTTCACCTGCTTCGTGTTTTTCGACCTCTTCAATGCCCTAAGCTGTCGCTCTCAGGTGAGCAGGGCTGAGACCCAGCCCCAAGCCCCACCCCTGTGGACCCACAACAGGGGGCCCCTGTAGACAGGGAACACTGTTCCACTGCCTCTCATACTCTTGGCAAAGTTTTGGGGAGAGGGGTGCAGGGATCAGATTTCATGTCCCCCAGTGGCTCAGGTCCAACAAGCCTCAACACTTGCCATTCTGTCCAGGTGCCAACTCGGGGCGGGGGGGGGGGGGGGATACAGACTGCACAGCGTCCCAGGGGCACAGCTGCTGAACCCACACTGTGTGCTTGCAAAAGCCCAATCAGGCCTCTCCTCCCCACAGACCAAGCTGATATTTGAGATTGGCTTCTTCCGGAACCGCATGTTCCTCTACTCGGTCCTCGGGTCCCTTCTCGGGCAGCTGGCTGTGATCTATGCCCCGCCCCTGCAGCGGGTCTTCCAGACAGAAAACCTGAGAGCTCTGGGTGAGTGAGGGAACAGGAACAAGTGGTCCCCCGAGATGACCGCCGCCTGGGGTGGAGCTGCGGGGGCCACAGAGGAGGAGATTTCAGGGCCATTCTGGAGTTTGGTCTGCAGCATCTGCTCTGTGTCACCTAGAGTAGGAAGGTGACATGCAGATACAGGGAACGCAAATGAAGCCCTGAAAGAGGCCCCCTCTGCTGAAAGTGGGACCTAAGGCTAGGACTGGGTGGCAGCACCCTGAACCTCAGGACACACACAGTCTGAGGGCTTGACTGGGGTGACTTGGACAGGTGCTCATCTGAGCTGGCCATCTGGCAGTTCTTGCTGAAAGGGACATAATTTAGCAGCCTGGGATGCTCAACGGCCACTGTGTGCATGCTCTGCTCTGGAGCCCAGGACGCTCCCACAGCCAAAGAGCAGTGGGGACAGGAAGCAAACTGTCCCTATTCCTGTAGGGACAGGCCCTGCAGAGGAACTAGCCCAAGAACAGCCGTGACAGGTCCCTAGCTTTCCTCTGTCACCTCCACCCAGGAGTGGAGAACAGAGGGTCAGCTCCCAGGTCCAGCACAGCTCACTACAGACCCCAAACGGTCACCCGGGTGTGAAGATGTGCAGACAGGGCACTGGAGACCTGGATAAAGCCAGGATGGGCCCCCCTCCCTGTGATCTAGAATCAGTGTCCCTGCAGGCCCCAGCGAGCGCCCTATGGGAGCATAGAAAAAGAACCCAGGAGCTGGGGAGACAGGACAGCATGAGGGCCCAAGTCTGAGCCTCAGAATGCATGCACCAGTAATGCCAGGGCTGGGGAGGCAGAGACAGCTTCAGGGGCTCTGTGGCCAGCTAGCTTAGCTGAAAATGGTGGGCTCCAGGTTCAGTGAGAGCTGTCTGGAAAAAAATAAAAAGGTGAAGAGCAAAATACAACACCCAATGTCGACCCTGACCTCTGCCTGCATGTTCCTGCAAGCCCACACACAAAACCCTTCGGCTGGGACTGTAGCTCTGTTGGAAGAGGGCTTGCTTGGCACACACACAGCCTTGGGCTCCATCCCCAGCACCACGTAACCTAGGCCTGCCTGTAATTCCAACAGTGACACTGGAGAGGGAGCCAGGAGGATCAGGAGTACCAAGTTGTCCTTAGTTGCGTAGTAAGTTCGTGGCTAACCTGAACTACCCGAGACCCTATCTCAGAAAGACAGGAACCCCCAAGCAAGTTTCTAAGCAGCTTTTTCCATGGTGAGGAAGAAAGTCAGCTTGCAAAAACCATGGTGACTCATTTGGGCATCCAGTGTCACAGAAGGACCCTGGCTTCTCCAAGAGTGGCCAGCCCCTTCCCCTCAGCCCCCACAAGTCTGTTGGGTTGAGGAGAAAGGCAGAGAACACAGAGGGAGCCACTGCAGGACGTGGCAGGTGGCCACTGCCATCTGAGCCTCTCTTCCCACAGACCTGCTGCTGTTAGCTGGCCTGGCCTCGTCTGTCTTCTTTCTGTCGGAGCTGCTCAAGCTGTGTGAGAAGTTCTGCTCCGGAGGCAAGACCCCCCAGACGTTCCCAGGGGCCGTGTGAAGGAACCATTGTCCCAGCCCTCAGTGACCACGCAGCATCAGGACCCTGGCTCCACCTGTCCTGACCTGCTGGGATGCACAGGTCAGGACGGAGCTTACTAAAACATGGCACTATTTATTAAACCACCGTGTTTTTTATTTAACCTGTCTTTCTGTGCTTGAGCAATGTGGCCCCATGTGATGATGGCACAGGGTGACCAGGAGCACGGCCACGATGCCCACAGCCATCCCCCTTGAGACCTTGCTTCCTCATTTGATGAGGGCTTAAGGGCAGTTCTGTAAAGAGCTGTCTCACGATTTGGGGTTCAATCCCCAGTGTTCAAAAGAGATTCCACAAGTATGATTTATGCAAAAATCTGATTAAAAGCAAAAACAAGGTGGTGCCACTGAGCGGGGATAGGCATTAGTCATCTAAAAAGCCGAAACGCCACAGAGCTGCTCCCTTACACTCGCTGTGACGAAGTACACAGACGCCTTGTGTTTGCAAAGTTCTCACTCCACAGACGCCAAAATAAAACCCTAAAGTTTTTTCAGAATTCCACATCCACTTCTGACAGGGGTGCCTCATAAACACTAACACACATGGAAGCTCCCTCCCCCACAAAAAAGCAGATACATCAGAGCACGTGCCGACATCATGCCTCGTGGAGAAAGACCAGAGCCTCTCCATGAGAGGGAGGAGGAGTCGGTGTTGTGGAGCTGAGCACACACCTGACATGCCAGCTACTCAGGAGGCTGAGGAAAAAGGATTACCACTCAAGGCCTGCCTGGGCAGCTCAGCGGGACTCATGATCCCCCTGCCTCTGCCTCTGAGTGAAAAGGGCTGGGGCTTGGCACCAGAGTGTCTGCCTGGCCTGGACGAGGCCCTGGGCTGTTCCACACTGAAAACCATAAAGGAATCACGGCAGTGTGTGATAATGCCACTAGAGGAGCAACGCCTGCACACTCAGGACAATACACATGAACAAAACCATCCCGCCGGCGGCTGCCAGAGCCAGCTGGACCTGCACCGTAGCATCGCTCACTCGCCAGCAGCACCGGCTCTCGGGTCCTCCACACTTCCCTCTCAGGAGGGGGAGCCCGAGCTTACGTCTCAAGAAGCTGGACACGTGATTCTGAGACACTCATAGCTGAGGGTCATGACACAAAAGGACTCAGCAAGCTTCAGGGACAAAGTTCACACACGTGTGCCCATGTGTGCTCAAGTATACTCATAGGCATATGTCACATGCACAAGTGCACCTGCACACAGGCATACATCTCACAGGCATACATCTCACACACACACACACACACACACACACCCCTGCCTGCGCACAGGCGTATGTTACGTGCATACATGTGTACCCACACACAGGTATATGCCATACATGTACATGTGCACCTAAACACAGGCATAAGCCACACACACAAAGAGGTATGTGTGTCGGTACCTGTACACACCACGCAGTATCTTCACGTCAGCTCCTGTGTTCACTCACTTCATGCGAGCATCTGGCCATAGTTGGCTCTTCTGTCAGGGGCGGGGGCTGAGCATCTGGGAAGTGAGCTTCTGTCTTTTACGGAGCTGAGTGGACATTTTCTTAACCAGTGGTTAATGAACACAAGCAGGCTCTTGAATCTACCTCCGAGTTACAGCCTCGGCCATCTGACTTTTAAAAACGGTCATCATGCCACTGAAGTTCAGAGAAAAGCAAACCTAAGAGGCCATTCCAGACTACAGGAGGGAAAGAACCCTTGCTTCACCTTTTGCTGTAAAACTCGTTTTACTCATTCATTTTTTTATTTTGTTTTTTCAAGACAGTGTTTATTTGTGTAGCCCTGGCTGTCCTGGAACTCGGTCTGTCGACCAGGCTGGCCTCTAACTCAGAGATCCTCTTGCCTCTGCCTCCCAAATGCTGGGATTAAAGGTGTGTGCCACCACACCCACCCCTAAAACTCCAGTATTAAAACATAAGGAAGATGCTGGAATTCACATAGAAAGTCAGTTGATTAGAAAGTAGCTTAAGGGGCTGGAGAGATGGTTGAGTGGTTAAGAGCACTGGCTATTCTTCCAGAGGGCCTGAGTTCAATTCCCAGCACCCACGTAGCAACTCACAACCATCTATCACTATAGTCTCATGCAATCCGATGTCCTCTTCTGGTGTGCAGACAGACATGCAGACAAAATGCCCTTTTACACATAATATAGAAATAAAATAAAACTTTAAAGCAAGTAGCGTATGTAGAGGAAAGGCATACCATTTAACGCAGGGGACTGAGGAGATGGCTCACTGCGTAAAGAGGAGCCAAGAAAGCCTGATAACCCGGGTTCAAGCCCTGCTACAGGAGTGTGCATCTGTAACCCCAACACTCCTACAGCAGGACGCGCTGCAGGGACAGGACAGCCTCCCAGGATCTCAGGCCAGCTAGCCTGCAGTGGACAGCAAGGCAGCAGAAATAAGAGACCCTTATCAACATGGTGGGAGGTGAGAACTGACTCCAACTGTCCTCTGACCTCCATACTCACATAAGTGATTTTAAAATAAATTTTTTTTAAAAAAGCATTAGAACTTTAGGGATGAGATATAGCTTAAAAAATACTTTGGGCCAAAGATATATAACCAGAAACCACAGGAATAGCAGAAGTGCAGAAGTAGGTGACCTTTTCTATCCCGAGTGGAGGGTGTGCAGTTGCTTAAGAGAGGATGCTGACAAGTGTGACGTAACATCTAAGATTTATGGGCAGAAAAACCGCCCCAGATAAAGCTGAATAAACTAAGAAGAATCTTAACCACTCCAAATAAGCATGGTGTTGCTTTGACAAAAGCTGGGTTGTTGTTGTTTTTCATTTTTGAAATGTTTGTTTTTATTTTATGCATGTATTGGTTTGCTTACATGTGTGTCTGTGCACCACTGTGTGCGCCTGCTGCCTCGGAGAGGGCCCTGGGTTCCCTGGACCCGGATTTAACCGGCAGTTAGGAGCTGCTATGTGGCTGATGGGAATTGAACTCAGGCCCTCTGGAAGTGCAGCCAGTGCTCTTAAATGCTGACTCATCTCTCCAGCCCTCAAAAAAAAAAATCTCTTATAAACCAAAGTGGAGAAAAACACCCTAGAAAGCCAGAGGGACACTGTCTTAGGGTTTCACCATGACCACAGCAGCCCTTATAAATGAAAACATTTAACTGAGGTGGTGGCTTCCAGTTCAGAGGTTTATCCATTATCATCATGGCGGGGAGCATGGCAGCTGGGAGTATGGCGGTGTGCAGGCAGACATGGCGCCGGAGAATTCTACGTCTTGATCCAAAGGCAACGGGAAGTGAACTGTTTCACCGGGCACGGTTTGAGACTTCAAAGCCTGCCCCACAGTGACACACTTCCTCTAACAAGGCCACACTTCCCAGTAGTGCCACTCCCGCTGGGATTTCTTTCAAACCACCCCAGACACTTGGAAAAATGAAGCTGCCCACCGCCACTCCTCGGGGAGCAGGCACTCAGTATGTTACAGGGGCGAAAGGAAGTCAAGAGCCCTGTCACACCTCAGCCGGGCATGGTGGGGCACCATGGAGTGGTCACAGCACTCGAGAGGCAGAAGTAGGGGGGATCATGACTCCAAGGCCAGTCTAGGCTACATAGGAGACCCTGCCTCAAAAAGCCAAGGGCTGGGGACACAGCACAGTAGTGAGCACTTCCCTAGCACACACTAGACTGGGTTGCACTCCACAGCATTACCAAAAAGAATGAAAAGGGGGGAAAGCATCTTACACCAACTAGTCACTCAGTTCATCCTAGAGACACAATGCCAGACTCAGGATGGTCACTATGGCAACAACAAGCCTCCAGGAAGATGCTGGCCTGCCTAACGGGATGGAACATCTGCGGAGCTGACAGAGACAGCGGGAGAGGAGACGGGGAAGCCCTGAGCAACGCCCACTGGAAGTCGTACTGTGTTCAAACACAGCTGTGCCCCAGTGTGCAGAGGGTGGCCTCCAGAGGAGCCCAGAGGAGGAGGGGGCGGGGCATGCCTGCCCAGAGCTGTCCTTTCCTGTCTCCTCCTTTCCAGCACCTCATTCCAGCATTCGTTCTAACAACAACCGGGTTTGCAGCATGGTCTCTGTTTCTTACCTCTTCCTTCAAGCGCTTTCTGGGCTCGGATCAGGCCCCATGCGTAAGGAGGTCTCTGGCGCTCACAGCTGAATTCTTGTTCCAGTTTCTCAAAAGACCACACTCCTCATTTGGAAGACATGAGAAGTTCCTCAGGGCCTAGCTGACACTCCACACACGTTTGTGTTCTGAGAGATGTGTGTGTGTGTGTGTGTGTGTGTGTGTGTGTGTGTGTAGAAGCAGAGCCTGTCACCTGTACCCCAAGAGGGCTCCCAGGCCCTCCTGTCTTTAGGGTACTCTTCTGAGAAGCAGGATCCCATCTGTGGCTTGAGCTCTAGTCAGCACAGAGGTCAGAAAGCATGGGGGCCATGGTGTCACGACTCCCAATGGATCACACCAAGCCATGGGTACCACAGGTCTGCTGCCAACGAGAGACACGACTACATTTTTATTAAAAACACTCCATAGCACAGTGACCTAATTCTGTGAGGTTACAATGGGGTTGTCTGAAGCTTCCAGTATTTTCTCCTATCTCACATACCATTGACAGCTGGCTTCTTATCAAGAAAACCAAAATGGCCCAGCCCTTGTCTGCACCACACACCTACCCCTCCGTGCACAGAAACAGCACTTTTGTTTGGAAGGAACATGCCTCAGACTTCCTGTTGTGCTCAAGATGGTTACATGGAGTATTCCAGGTGCTTCCTGGGCAAGAATACAGAGCTGGAAAAATGCACGTAGCTGGCTTCTCTATGGCTTTTAGTTGAGGCAAACTGTACAATCAAAGGTAGAATCTTTATCAGATCTGTAAAGGTTGAAGTTTATAGCAAAAAGGCAAACAGAAGAGGTAGAGGTCTCAGAGAAGGGCCCGGGGCTCCTCTGAGTGGGTGACACTGGATGGCAATGACTCAGTGTGATGGGCACCCTGCCCACCTGAGTAATCTTCAGTCTCTCGGGATCACTGGAGTCTTTCTAAAGTCAGTCTACACTGTTCCATTAGTTATCATCCTGAGAAGCCCTGAGCTGTGACCTCAGAGGAGACCTAGAGGCTGCCCCTCCCAGCCAAGACTGGACATCACCCGCCACTGACTTCAGGGATGGGTCTTATGCATCCACTAATCAAACACCCAGACTTTGGCTCTCTCCAAATGCCCTCATATCTGAGTTAGCAGCACAGTAATGGCTTGGCCCCTGGGCAGGTAGGTCAAGTTTTTCCATTTGCTCATCAGACTCATTTAAAAAGTGTTGAAAAAGCTAGATGGGAACCCCATCACACACCTGTTCTAAGAGTCCTGCCCCCAGAAACATGACCTTCAGATCCATCTGAGCACCTCTGTCTTTCCACTCACGATGGGCCATCAGGGTACTCACTGGACCCAGAGGCAAGAATACACACCCCTGACAATCAACCGTTCCAGCAGGTTTCAAGCCTCTGTCTTTGAATTCCACTGACATAAAACAAAGTATAAGGCCAAAGTTCTAACCTATGCTCAGGGATCCTGGGAGGCGACACCCACCAATTATGGCTTCAGAGGGGTTTTTCTTGGTGTGGCTGTGGTCTGATTAAGTACAGCCATGACGGCCTGGATGTGGCAATGTGGCTGTGTTAAAGCTAAGCCAGAGTCAGGGCAGAGGGTCTGAGGGGCTCTGCCTACCCAGCAGTGAGGAATCTGGACGCTGTGTGCACTGCATCTCTCGGGGAGTCCCCGACCTTGCTCCAGGAAGCCCACGGTTCAGGCGCCTCAGTCATCATCAGGGACTTCCCGCAGTCCCTCACTGTGGCGAGCCCGCCCACTGATCTCCAACAGGGATTGCGCCTCGAGATTCGAGTCAAGGATGCTCTTCTTGTTCTTGACCTTGGGAAGAAGGGGATGAGTGTATTCAGTGCACAGGGAGATAACAGGTCCCACCAACCTGGGCCACACAGTGACTTCCTCCCAGCGGCCAGCTTATCAGACTGGAGCCACAAAGAGGCCAGGAGGCATGGGTACCCTGAAGCCTCCCTAGCTGCAATTGCCAGGGTCAGGCAGAAACTACGTGTTCTGGCAGACAGGTAGGAAAGGCAAAGGACCATCTGGCTGGGCCAGGAGCACATTTTAGGTAGGTCCCCACTACTAAGGCAAACCCACACTCTACTTTGCTGCATGTACCCTGGCATGGCCCAGAGCTATTAAAGATGAACTTCCCTAGATGGAGAAGCAGGCGGAGGAAAAGTAAGAAAAAGCAGAAAGGCTAGAGCTCTGTGTGAGGTCACTGCCGTGTAGAACTCACCAGCTGTGTCTCTAAGAGATCGCCAAGCCCCCACACCTCCATCTTATCAAACTGGAAGTCCTCCTGGGCAGACAGCTGTGGGCTGTTGTAGGTGGTGCATGTGGGCTTGGCTTTGCTGTGTCCTTTCCCAAAGTCGGCGGCCACCCAAAGCCCAAAGTAATGGTGCTGCCCGCCCATGCCCTGTGGAGCAAGTGGAGACAGATGAGAGTCAGCAGCCATGCTTCATCACTCCAGAGAACCAGGAGGGTCTTGAGTTCTTGGCCAGCCTGAGACATGGGGGAAGCAGGAATGCAGTGGGCAGTTTTGTTTTCTTGGGCTGCGATTATAATCACGTTCCAAGTTGCCAAACGGTCATGGACATCAGCAGAGCACACTCTACAGCTCTCAGGTGAGGCTACACACAGGGGACAGCAGACTGGAAAATCTGCAGATTCTTTGGGTGTTCCAAGCAGTTACTCAGGGGTGAGGTGAGCACAGGGACCCTGGAAACCCATCTTTGCCCCGTCCCCACGGGAAACTGACCTCCGCCCAGTGACTCTCCCTCAGGAAAGGTGGCAGGCTAGGAGTGGCAACTCAGATCTCTTCTTCCCACCACATAGTCCCACTGCAAGGCTCAAGCCAGCTGTTACCCTGCCTCCCTGACAGCTTTGTCCTGACGCCACCTCCGTCACATCCCCTTGTCCCTCGTGGGCCTGGAGCACACGATATGACCTGCTTCCATCTTGGAGATGCAGGGATCTAAGCCTATGTCTAGAAGCCGCTTTTGGTCCCCAGGCCAAAGGTGAGTGGTTCCTGTGGATGCTGAGGCTGCTCCTGGGGTTGACAGCCAGGCTCACTCGGAGAGGAGTCCAGTGCCTAAACCCTGGCATCCTGGAGACCTGGCCATGTCCCTTCCACTTGTTGTGGTATGAGTCTGGGAGGGAACCCCTACCCCTCTCTAGCTGCCTGAGGAGACATCTCGACTTGGCTCTCAGCTCAGCAAGCACAGAGCTGGGCCTCCCCAGAAGATTCCAGAAGACTCGTCAAGAAACAGAAAAGAGAAAGGCCAGCAGGTTGGGCTTCCATGCCGAGCATCCTAGTGGGTATCCGTCCCACAACACCAGCACACATCCAGCTGCTATTGCTGGCCTGGTCTCCAGCTTCCTCTCCTCTCCTTTCCTTCCCTTCACTCCTCTCCCCTCCCCTCTTCTCCCTTCTCTCCTCTCCCCTCCCCTCCTCTCATCCCTCTTTTTTTCCCTCCCTGTGGCTATCAACATGCAAGAACATGGCCACCACAAGCAGAGCCCATTTTTTGTCTCCTAAGTTACTAACGACCAGACCCAGTGCCCACAGCCCTCAGCTCAGGGATCTCCCACCTCCACGAAGCTCAGCACACAACCTTGGTGTGCAGGCTCAGCACGTGCAGGTGTGAGGCAGGACAGTAGTGCCTTGTAATAGGTCTGCTGCCTACACCCCCTCGGGACACTGGCCAATCGTTTGGGGCCCATGGAAAGGGCCAGGCTGTTTACACACAAACCAGGGGAAAGCCCAGCAAAGGCGTGGCTATCACTAAGGAAGATGTGCCCTGGTATGGACTCTCAGCACATACCGAAGAAGGGACAGACACACTGAAAGCATTCCCACCTGGCTGGTGGGACACCCCCTCCCCACCTGCTTACCAGTCCGTTGGGCATGGTCTGCTGTCCGTGATTCAAGTACATGAAGTGGTCATTGTAACCCGTGGGCATGTACGTGGCCATGCTGGGGGTGATGGAGAACAGGAAACATCTTTTGTCCCCTGGAAGTGACAGACAGCCAAGGAAACAGTCACTGCTTCTGAGCCAGACACAAAGAACCACAAACACTGACAGGCTGCATCTTGGAATGCAGCAACCAAGAGCTTATGCATCTTTAGGAGGGGTGTGGAGTGGAGTCTTGGTGATCAGAGGGCAGGCCCGGGCACCACACAAAACAAGCCCAGACGGAGAAGCTGAGGGCTCCAGGATCTGAGACCTGCTGCACTGTCTAAGGTCGGCACAAAGGCTCTTGGACTTGGGGATGGTTCCCACCGTTCCCTGAACTGGATCAAAGGTCTGGAACACTCCAAAACCTAGCAGTAAATCAAATCCTAAGCACACCTGATCTAGGGAACCAAGGGAACACATGTGTGTGTTCATGTGTGTGTGAGCATGTATGAGACAACCCTCAACCAACTGCTCCTTTCCCTCCCAGGCCTGTGGCCACCAGCCTGACCGGAAGATTTCCGGGGATGGCAGTCCCACCTGCCCATGGCCCCATGGCCTCCAGAGCCGAATCTGTAGAATGAAGATAAGGAAGCCCAGAGGTACACTGTAACATGGTGGCATGGTGAAAGCTGGCCATCTGTGGGCACGGGAGGTGGTCTGCCACCTATGGAGGAGCTTGGGGACAGCCAGGAAGGACAGCTCCTGTGAGAGCAGTGAGGGAGGGACTCAGTCACACACGGAGCTTCCACAGCTAACAAAGCCACAAGAACAGAGAAGTAGGGGGCAAGGTGGCACCCCTGGGGAGGGGGCAGTGCAGTGAGTAAGCATTCCTGTGAGGAGGCGACTCACATGCCCTCCTGGGCATCCATCTGGTGACATCCATCTGCTGTCACCTGGAAGCAGGGTTGACCCCCTGCCAGGGCCAAAGAAGGGGGTCTGTGATGCCAGAGAGGAGCATAATACCTCCACTGCAGAAACCATTGGAGAGTCAGGGTGTGTGTGTGTGTGTGTGTGTGTGTGTGTGTGTGTGTGTGCACGCGCAAGTATGTGCAAATACGTATGGACGCCAGAGCTTGTGTCCGGGCAGTGGCCACCTGACCAGCCCTTCCCAAGCTTGCCCTCGGGATTTAAGTCCGTGCTAAGGTTTGAGTGTGAAATGTCCCCCACAGGTGCCAGGCTAATAGAGCTGTGTGGGAGGTTATGGAACCTTTAGGTGGAGGAGGAGGAGGAGGAGGAGGCGGAGGAGGAGGAGGAGGAGGGTGGCTGGGGAGACAGGTCTCAGAGGTTACAGCCCAGTGACACTTTTGCCCTGCCCCCAACAAAACGCTTTTCAAAAATGTGTCTATGCGTGTTTTGCCTACATGTATGTGCATCACATGTGTACCTGGTGCCCCCCCTCCCCCGAGGCCAGAAGAGGGCATCAGATCCTCTGGAACTGGAGTTACAGTTGTGAGCCATCACGTGGGTGCTGGGAACCAAACCCGCCCCCTCTGCAAGGGCAGCCAGTGCTCTGACCTCTGAGGCGCCTCTCCAGCCTCACTGCGATGCTCCTTAACCCACCAGGATGTAGACGAGCAGCCGCCACCTGCTCCCACCGCCCTGCCTTGCCCTCCATGATGAACTGTACCCCGCAGACTGTGAGCCATGACAGGCCCCCCCTTCCTCAGCCGTCCTTTGTCAGGTCACAGCGACAGAGGAAGGATCCTAGTTACACGTCTGCTGCTGTGATAAGACCCGGACAACAGGCAAGGTAGGGAAGGGGACTATTTGGCTCATAGTTCCCGGTCGTGGTTCACTACTTGGGGGAAGTTGAGGCAAGAACTCGGGCAGCTGGGCACACCACAACCATAGCCGCGGCAGAGGGGAAAGACCGTACCTGCTGTGCCCACTCGCTCTCAACTAGCTTTCTTTACTCGAGGACAGTTTAGGCCCAGCCCACAAAATGGCACTACCAACAATGGCTGGGGTCTCTTCCCCCCCATCAACTATCAACCTGCTCTGGATAATGCCTTAGACTTGGTCCCCAGGGGATTCTAGGTTGTGCCAAGTTGGCAGTCCACCCTAACCAGCAGAGTACCTACCGCGGTCTTGAAGTCGTACCTTGAAACTGAGGCTTGACCTCCCAAGAACAGGAGGCGAGGCCACCGAAGACATGGCCGTCCCTGTCCTCGAGGACAAGCAGGCAGGGCCCCCGGTGTGTGATGTGGCCGCACAGCTGAGAGAAGCTCTGTCCGTGGAGCCGTGTGGAGAAGAGCAGGCGCCAGCGGTGCCGCTGCTCGGCGGGCAGGTGCGAGTTGAGGTAGATGACGGACAGCACGTCCAGAATGCTCTCAAACGGCTGCCCCGGGTCCACGTGGCACTCGGGGACCAGCGTGGAAAGGTCAAGGGCTGAGCTCAGGAGGCGAAGGCCCCGATGGATGACCACGCTCAGAAACATGCCCACGTGAGGGACATGGAACACCCAGTCCTCGATCACGGTTTGGTCACAGACCTGGTCCAGGAACTGGGGCCCCTGAAACTTGTGGCCATCTAAGGAAAAGGAATTAGCATTGGTGAGCCCACCACAGCACAGCAGCCATCCGAACCTGCGATGACCAATCTAAGAACCACAAGTCACACGTGGCTGTGGACCTGGGGAGGTGGCTCGTCTGAGCTGAGGCATGCCCTAAGTCTAATGAACACTCCCAATTTCAAACAGTCGGTATGAAAATTTCACTGTAAAATACTGCAATATGTAGTGGGTAGCCATTCCATTATACAGGTTAGAAGCATATTTTGGATATATTAGCAAAGCTCATGTCTCTGTTTCTTAGTATAATTTTGTTCTATTTATTTATTTGTTTGTTTTTGGTTTTTCAAGACAGGGTTTCTCTGTGTAACAGCTCTAGCTGTCCTGGGTTTTGCTTTGTAGACCAGGCTGGCCTCGAACTCACAGAGATCCACCTGCCTCTGCCTCCCGAGTGCTGGGACTGAAGGCGTGCACCACCACATCCTGTGGTAAAGCTGGTTTTCTAACACCCATATCTGGTGGCTCTCAGGTGCCTGTAACTCCAGCTCCCGAAGACCTGACGCCCTCTTCTGGCCTCTGTAGACACACACATGCATGTGCACATACGTACACACATAAATAAAACTAAATAAAAGGTAAATTAAAAGGAAACAGATGAATGACAACAAAAACAGAACACGCCAGCCTCTGGGATGCAGCTAAAGGAATGATTGGAAGACAACTTCACAGCTACAAACACCTACACTACAGGTGAGACCTCACTAATCAAACACCTACACTACAGAAGACCTCACTAACCAAACACCTACACTACAGATGAGACCTCACTAATCAAACACCTACACTACAGATGAGACCTCACTAATCAAACACCTACACTACAGAAGGAGACCTCACTAACCAAACACCTACACTACAGATGAGACCTCACTAATCAAACACCTACACTACAGATGAGACCTCACTAGTCAAACACCTACACTACAGATGAGACCTCACTAATCAAACACCTACACTACAGAAGGAGACCTCACTAACCAAACACCTACACTACAGGTGAGACCTCACTAATCAAACACCTACACTACAGATGAGACCTCACTAATCAAACACCTACACTACAGAAGGAGACCTCACTAACCAAACACCTACACTACAGATGAGACCTCACTAATCAAACACCTACACTACAGATGAGACCTCACTAGTCAAACACCTACACTACAGGTGAGACCTCACTAACCAAACACCTACACTACAGAAGGAGACCTCACTAATCAAACACCTACACTACAGATGAGACCTCACTAATCAAACACCTACACTACAGAAGACCTCACTAATCAAACACCTACACTACAGATGAGACCTCACTAGTCAAACACCTACACTACAGGTGAGACCTCACTAACCAAACACCTACACTACAGGTGAGACCTCACTAATCAAACACCTACACTACAGAAGACCTCACTAATCAAACACCTACACTACAGAAGACCTCACTAACCAAACACCTACACTACAGATGAGACCTCACTAACCAAACACCTACACTACAGATGAGACCTCACTAACCAAACACCTACACTACAGAAGGAGACCTCACTAACCAAACACCTACACTACAGAAGACCTCACTAACCAAACACCTACACTACAGGTGAGACCTCACTAACCAAACACCTACACCACACAAGGAGACCCCAGACTAACCATTTTTTTTTTTTTTTTTTTTTGGTTTTTTTTTCGAGACAGGGTTTCTCTGTGTAGCTTTGCGCCTTTCCCGGAACTCACTTGGTAGTCCAGGCTGGCCTCGAACTCACAGAGATCCGCCTGGCTCTGCCTCCCGAGTGCTGGGATTAAAGGCGTGCGCCACCACCGCCCGGCTTTTTTTTTTTTTTTTTAGAAATTTTCTTTTTTTTTTTTTTCTTTTTCTTTTTTTTTTTTTAAGATTTATTTATTTATTATGTTTACAGTATTCTGCCTGCATGTATGCCTGAAAGTCAGAAGAGGGCACCAGAACTCATTATAGATGGTTGTGAGCCACCATGTGGTTGCTGGGAACCGAACTCAGGACCTCTGGAAGAACAGTCAGTGCTCTTAACCTCTGAGCCATCTCTCCAGCCAGACTAACCATTTAAACCTTAAGAAACAAGGGGGGGGGGGGCTGAGGAGATTGGCTGAGTTGGGTAAAGTACCAGCCTAGCAAACCTGAAGTCGTGAGTTCAGATCCCCAGCTGTGTCTAACCTCCTCACTGGGGAGCAGAGGTAGAGACAAGTGGATCCCTGGGGCTTCTGGGCCAGCCAGCCTCGCAATTGGTGGGCCCACAGGTTCAGTGAGAGACCACGTCTCAGAAATAAGATGGAGAGAGCTCAAAGATGCCTGACATGACCATATGTACACCACACACACACACACACACACACACACACACACACACACACACACACACACACACACAAATAAATCTTTCTTTAAATCAACAAAAATATTGAGACCCTTTCTACTAGAGCTGACCAAGAAAAAAAGATTTCAGGCACTGAAACCAGAGGAGGAAGTGAGATGATGTCACAGTGGCTTCTGCACAAGGACATCCCACAGCAATCTCAGGGCAGAGGAGACAGGCACACTCCACAGCAGAGCTTCCCTGGGAGGCTACAGTCCCAGCAACCGTGGTGCCCCACCATGCCAAGGTTCGACACAAGGTTCGCACAGGACAGTCCCACACTTGCCTTGAAACTTCATCTCTGAGAGCAGCTGGGCCGTCATCGCCTGCACACTGGTGGGGGACGCCGTGGATTTCCTCCGAGTCCAGCCTCGAAGCTCATGCCGGTGGGTCAGCACGTGCACCACAGAGGCCACCAGTTCCTCTGTGAACTGGGAGATAGATACTTCACTGTTAAAGCCAAACTCTGTGAAGATGTGATGCTTGTCTTTTCGGTACCAACCACAGTGGACTACAGCATGGGCATCACCCCACTTCCTGTAGCTATTCATGTATTTTCTTTTCTTCGCACCTCGTGTAGCCCAGACTGGCCCCCAAATTGCTATGTAGCTGAAGATGACCTTGAACTCCTGCCTCTACCTGCAGATTACAGGTGTGGGCCACTATACCTGTTAGATGAGCTGCTGAGGATGGAACCATGGGCTTTGTGGATGTTATGTGAAAATTCTACCAAGTGACAATACATTCCTAGCCCTCTTCCCCTTTTTGTTAAATTCCCACACAGGGTCTTAGCAAGGTGCCTAGGCTGACCTTTGACTCTCTTGAGTAGCTGGGATGTCAGGCCTGTGCCCCGAGGCCTGGCTTTCATTCTTTTTTTTTTTTTTAATTTATGTATTTTATGGATGAGTGCTCTGCCTGCATGTGTGCCTGCAGGCCAGAAGAGGACACCAGATCTCATTATAGATGGTTGTGAGCCACCATGTGGTTGCTGGGAATCGAAGCCAGGGCTCTTAACCACTGAGCCATCTCTCCAGGCCCCAGCTCTCACTCTCCTGATAACACTCTTGGTTCACCTGAAAGTTCACCAAAACTAGGTCAAGAATTCTGAACCAACCATGCTGCTGTGTGGGCTCAGCTCCCTGAGGCTAGCCAGCGTCATGATGCCATCACTACCTAAGACCCAGTCCCAGGTCCCCCACCAGGATACCAAGTGTCTACCTGCTGGACCTCTCTGGCCTTCACAGGACCCTCTGCAGGTAAGATCATCTTCATAACCATCTGGCCCTTCTCCTCGAAGCTCCCTTTCAACAGGTGGGACAGGAACACTGTGAACTGCTCCCGGGAAACGTTCCCGCTGCCCCCGTGTGCCTTGTGGGTCAGCTGGACCCTCCACATGCCGTTATAGAGTCTGGTGACCATCCCTGGAGGAAGAGCCTCCTTGACATGGCTCTGTTGGGGACAAACAGAAGAGACCTTAGGCAGGGTTCGCCGAGGACAAGACCAACCGCTGCTCACCAGACGCCGCCTGCAGCTGCATAACCTTCCTAGGACCCCATAGTGCCATCTCCCCAACCAGAGGGTCCCAAAGTGTACTGGCTCAGGCTGGGGTGGAGCTCAGTGGTATCAAGCTCACTGCCACAGGGAAGGCCCAAGGTTTGAGCTTTAATAGTGGGGGGGGAGGGGGGGAGCCGGGCGGTGGTGGCACACATCTTTAATCCCAGCACTCGGGAGGCAGAGGCAGCAGATCTCCGAGTTCAAGGCCAGCCTGGTCTACAATGTGAGTTCCAGGACAGCCAGGGTTACACAGAGAAACCCTATCTCAGAAAACCAATTAATCAGTCAATTAATTAATTAGTTTAATAAAAAAGAAAAAAGCCAAAGCACTCCAGTTTATCATGGTCATTAGATACTTCCTGTCTAGTCACTGCTTGCCCCTCACACTCCGTCTCCTCAGGCCAGACATGTCCTTCCTGCCTCTGCTCCTCTCTCTGCTTAGGGCCCAGGCTCATAGATTCTTGTGGCTGCAGCCCTGTCTGAGCTCACGAACATGTGGACCACCACGCCTGTGGGGAGCTGGTGAGGTCACTGCATTGGGCCGCTATGATGTATTGGCTGGCTCTTCCTCCTGCCCTGTTCTCAACTATTTTCCACTGTTTTCCTTTGCAATCCTGCAGGGGGAGCCCACAGCCTTATTCATGCCAGGTTAGCACTCTCCCACTGAACTACAGCACCGGCCATTAGACCAACCAACTCTTCAGACCTGAACCTTCTGCAAACAGCTGGAGCCATCAAATCTGTTTTGGCCCAGAGGTCACGGAGAAGTGAAAAGGGAGTGTTTCTCACAAAGTCACAGGTGTCCTATAGGGTCTGTGCTGGATCCTCCCAACAGCTCAGGGCGCCCATAACCTGCCCCTACTGAATACTATAGTTGCTGCCAGGCTCATCCCTCATACATGGAGAGGGTAATCCCCAAAGGGCTGAGGCACAGAAGCCACTACTGCCTTCCCAAAGAAGAGTCACCAAGCCTCATAGCAACTTGTCACCGTGTTCCTTGACAGAAGCTGTAGCCTTGGCTGATCTATCTGCTCCAGCTGCATGCATGTGCATCTGCAGCTTAGCCCCCCATACATACCCATGCACACGCACACACATGCACATATACCACATGTGGGGCCCCCATAACTTCTGGAGCAGCTGGTTGGCTGAACGTGGCGGTGGATCCTCAAAGCCCCCATCAGCTGACTTCCACATGTTCTAGATCAGTGGTTCTCAACCGTCCTGATGCTGTGACCCTTTAATACAGTTCCTCATGTTGTGGTGACCCCCAACCATAAAATTATTTCCATTGCTATTTCATAACTGTAATTTTGCTAATGTTATGAATCAGAATGTAAATAACTGTTTTCCAACGGTCTTAGGTGACCCCTGTCAAAGGGTCGTTCAACACCCCCCAAGGGGGTCATGACCCACAGGTTGAGAACCAATTTTCTAGACGATGATGCTTTAGAATGACTTTGTAGACTACACCCGTCCCTGGTCTCTGGGAATAAGCTGATGTTTGCTATGTCCAAGTCCTGAGGAGCAGGGAGTCACCCAGAGGACACGGCCAGTTCTCACTTCTCAAACTGAGACTTTGGTACTGAGTGAGGAGTGCCATGAAATTCCCTCCTGTCAAGACCACATTCTAGTGGCAACCGACAGCTGAGGCATCAAGCCGGGCTCTAGATCCCCACCCAGAGGAGGCGGCTGCTCCTCCTCTCTGACGTCACGCCAAGTTAGAACTATCCTGAACACTGCCCGGTCACGGCGCATCCCGAGTTCCCTCTCCCCTCCCCTCCACCTTTCCCTCTGACCCTCCTTCCTGTTTTCTGAGACAAGGCCTCACTATGTAGACTCAGCAACCCTCCTGCCAGCGTCCTGAGTGTGTGGACCACAGGCAGGCACAGCCATGCCTAGCATCAGGTCCTTGCTTTAGTACATATTTTTGCACCAGCACTCAGAGGGCTGAGGGGAGAGAACCACTGTCAGTGAATTCACTATATAGTGAATTCCAAGCTAAGCCAGCTTTGGGTATACACCAAGACCCTGTCTCCAAGAAAACAGAGTGGGGGTGTGTTATTCCTCCATGGCCCATCGCCGCTGTCCACCCAACAAGGACAGAGTAGTATAGCTGTGACATAGTCACGGAGCCCACAATGCCACAGACAGGGGCCGTTCACCATAAACCAGCTCTGTAGTGCTTAGCACACCTGCAGACCCCAAATCCCCACCACGTGGTCGCTCTTGCCTTCAGCGCCTCCAGAGAGAACGTTCCCTCTGCGGAGCCACCTTTACTAGACGACAGGGCATCAAACAGCCTGTCCACCTCTGCCTGCTCCTCGGGCAGGAACTTCGAGCACGTTTTCTGGCTGGACAGGCTCTTGGCGTTCCCCATCTTCCCTGGCCTCTGGAGCTCTCTACAGACCGGGGAGAGAGGAAAGTTAGAGCATGAGTCACCGAAATATTGAAAACCCACGGCAGCGAACCACCACGCACTGCAAAATGCAGCTATCATACTTCTGATGGGAATTCTGATTTTAAGGGGTAGAAATGAACAGCTGGCACACGTGAAGTATGAAGGCCCCATCCTGATCCCTCCAGTCAACTGAAGCAGCCCCATCCCTTCATTCAAAACCACACTGCTTGGCCCTGGTTTAGCGGCACAGCCCATAATCCTATTGGGCTCCTCCCATAATTCAGGAGGCTGAAGCAGGGGTGGTGGTGGCCATGAGCTTGAGGCCAGAATGGGCTACATAAGAATGTTTTAGCACTTATCAATACCTCACTCCTTTTCATGGCCAAGTAATATGCCACAGTATGGACATACCACATTCTGTCCACCAATCACTAACCGGCAGGCATCTGGGCTGCTTGCATGGTGGGGCTATTGCAGCTAGCATTGCTGTGATCCTGTGTGCCCTTTTCAGTACTCCACCCACAGGCTTCCAGCCTCAGACACGGGACAGTGGAACTTGATGTTTTGAGGAGCCGCCATCCTGTTCTCCAACGGCATTCCCACCAGCCCAGCACAAGGTCCCACTTCCTCCGCATCCTCGCCAACCTTCGTTCTGTGCTGTCAAGGCGTCCATGCTACCAAGTTTCCCCAGAAGACATGTCCCTCCAGGGGGGCTCACTGAAGCACTACTCACAAAGGCAGGCTGCAAAGGGGGCTCACTCAGCCACCACACACACACACACACACACACACACACACACACACACACACACACACAGCATTCGGTCCACCCACTCTTAAGAGACTCAGCGGCAAGTCCAGGCTCCACTCCACAGCCAGGAACACAAGGCTGGCCTCATCTCCAAACCAGACGGCAGCACCGCTGAACCCCACCCCTCCAGGGACACAGCCTCTGCTGTCACATGGAGCAGACCCCTGGGACTGCAACCCTAAGCAGCAGCTCGGCCATCAGGGACTCAGGTTATCAGTCACCCCAGCTGAGTTTTACACAGCCACTGACTTCCAGCAAGCGGGGGGACGATCACCAAACGCAGTGTCACTGCTGTTTAGGGGAAGGTACGGAGTCCTGTGCTGGGGGCGGGGGGAGTGGACAGTAAAGAATAGTGTGTTTCAAAACAGCTGGAAGGGTGGGCTTCGATGGTCCAGGGGGACAGCTATGCCAGTCACCCAGGCTTGAAGTACAGGGAAAGAGGCATTGCTTCTGCAGTTGGCCGAAGCCATCTGACCATCAGGAACCATGAGGGGACCACTGTGAAGTGTCCTAAGGCAGGGTTAGGACCACGACAATGGAAAATGCTAACAGCCCCAGGCCTGGGGTCAGAGCTGCAGACCAGGGTGTGGGGAGGGCTCAGAATAGACTCCAAGCTGTCTTGAGTGGTGTAGGAAGGCCTCCAAGAGAAGGGACCGTTCAGTGGCTCGGTATCTTAATTTCCGCCTGAGAAGGAAGACGGTACAGAAGGGCTAGAGCATAATTAGGAAGGAGGAATGGTTGGTGGTCATGGGGACGGGGAGAGGCCAACACCCGGTCGTGTGGAGATGACATGGGGCCTGTTCTCATCTGTGCAGCCTGGTCTTGCCCTGCCCAGGGAGGCTCAATGATGCCTCTACTGCAGACCTGTCCGTGCGCCTCGGGAGAGCCCTGCCCCTTGCCACAATGCAGGGTGGTTATCAGCCGACACAAAGAAAACCCACCAACTGCGTAAGGCTGAGCACATCCCACCAGCCCTGACCATTCCAGGACATCTCCTGCGGCTACAAGCGTTCTGGGGTTTTATTTCTCCGCTTACCAAAAGGCATATGGATTCACCCAGTCACCAAAAACCTCGTCACTGTTTCTCCCTGTGCCCTCCTGCAGATGACAGACACGTGGTAATGTACCCAGGCTATTATATTCCACCTGCAGGCTGGGCTTCAAGCCTTAAAACATCCTGTACAACCCCCTCCCAGAAATCTGAAGGAAGCCTGGCCTGGTGGTGACACCTGTAATCCAGGCACTTGGGAGGCTGTGGCAGGGTAGTGAGTTCAAGGCCAGCCTGAGCTACACAGTAAGGCCCTATCTCTCACACTTGATCAATCTAGAACCAAGTGGGCATCAGAAGGCCTGAGGGCTTCTGACAGAGTTGTGCCTCACATAAGTGGCAGACTTTAAGAAGCCTACTAAGGGAATGGTTTGCAGACAGTAGCCTCCTGTCAGGGATGGAAGCTCAAGGCCGGCTGGTGGCTGCTCCCACCCCAGCAGGCTCCCAAGACGTCGTGAGAAGTCAGAATTACCTTCTCAGGAGGCTTCCTTCTTTGTCAGCCCTCCCTGTCCTCCATCTCACTCCCAACTGTTCGGCGTTCGTGGCTTTTCCTGGAAAGCCCCTCCCACTCACACTGCATAGACTCTGCCGTCCTGCCCTCCCAACCATGAGCTTGGTGGTGGTACTCAGTCCACTGACTCCGATGAGATGCCACCAAGTGCCACAAGCTGATTCCATTACTCTGCTCAGAGGTCACTTCTGAAGACCTCCCTGGTAGTCCCCACCCAGGGGTGAGCCCTGCCCTCTCCTTGTCCCCCATGAGGACCCTGACCCCACAGCTTTTCCCTGTGTTGTGCCTGACTCCTGACTCCAATCTGAAGGCCACAAAAGGGGACTCTGACCCATGACCACTGTCCTGTGCCTTAGCCTGAGGTGACAGGACATGTGTACCGATGGCTGAGTCTGTTCCCTTGCAGCCTCTCAGGGCATGCTTTGTTCTCTGTCATGGCTAATCTTGATTGTCAACTTGATGAATTTGGAATCACCCGGGAGACACAGATCTGGGCGAGTCTGTGAAGGATGACTGTGATTAGGTTGACTGACACAGGAAGACCCACCCTAACTGGGCAGCACCATGGGGTGGGGGGCCTGGACTGAGTAGAAGACAGGAAGCAAGCTGGACACCAGTGTTCATCCCTCTCAGCTTCCTGACTGTGGATGCTACATGACCAGCTGCCTCATGCTCTTGCCTCTGTGATTTCCCCACTGTGATGGACTGTGTCCCCTCAAACTGTGAGCCAAACAAATCTTCCCTCTCTTAAATTACTTTGTCAGGTAAATGGCACCCCCCTCCTTCCACTTTGTGGGTTTCCCAGTGCTCATTCTCCACCAGATCCTAAGCAGCAGCCCCCAAGGGCTCAAGCCCACCCTGACCCACAGGGGCCCCATGGTCAGCACCGCTTGCCCCACCACGCAGGGCCTGCCCCTGCTCAGTAACATCACCTACAGAACCATGGCCTGCCAGCGAGAAGCCTCAATGGGGACCCAACTCACTGAGAAAGTAATTGCTAAGCACCCAGCCTTGAACAGAAAGCAAGCCAGGAGCAGCATGGGACAGGGCCATTTGCCAGGACAGAGCCAGAGCGAAGCTGCTCTGTGTATGTGTGTGTGTGGGGGGGGGGGGGGGGGTTCCTGGGAGGGGAGGGCAGGTCTAAAGCCCACAGCTCAGGGAAGACTGGGGAGGGACCTTGAGAATACAGCTCTGTACCCTGTACCACCCCAGCCACTGCAGCTGAAAGGCGGCCTGTCTCCTTTCACAACTGCAGCAAGAGTGGTTCTCGGGCCCCACGCTGTCCCTCTCGAAGCTACAAGCTCTGTAATATGGCCAGAAATCTGCCAGCTTCCAGGAGCAAGGTCTTTGATGTGTCCACATAGCAATGCAGGCAGAGGCAGGTTCTGTCTAGCGTACAGGACTTCATGCGGACACCTTCATGGGGACATGGGACAGCCTTCCCCTGCCAACTTATATCCACCCTTCATAGATGAGGATGCTTCAGTTATTGTAAGGTCACTTGTAACAGTGAGCAACCTTGCAACCCAGAAGGGACATTAAAGGAGGATCAGAGCCTTTTTTTTTTTTTTTTTTTTTTTAACAAAAATGGCAGCAGGGGAGAGTGCTGCTCGCATCCACTGGGCAGAGGCCAGGGACAGTGTTAAACACCTCACAGAGCACAGAACCTCACAAAGCATCCAGCCATTGGCTTGATGAAAACTCAGGGCAGGGACCAACAGGAGGGGCCCCTTGAAGGTCACCCAGAGTCACAGCCCAAGCCATTCTCCACACAGGGCCAAAGCTCTGCCGTCTCAACCTGAGCATGGGTGGCCCCAGCGAACACTTGTTCCAGGACAGTGGGCACATGGCTGCTTTCCCACCTGGGTACAATCAAGGGGCAAGCCTTTGCCTGACCAGATGTTAAGTCTCCTAAACCCACTTCCTTGAACGATCCGATCTCAGCAGCAGTCCACTGTCAATACTCCACCACCCTTATTAGCTAATCGGGTCCTTTCTCCTCCCCCAACCAGGTGATCCATTCCCAGCAGAGCCCAGCCACTCCCCAACTGTGAAATCCCATCACCAAGTCACTACTCCACAGCCTTAAGTGGAGTTTGCTCTGCCATGCTTTAATAAGCTCTGGTGAATCATTTAACATTAGGGCATCAGACTGAAGGAAGTCATCCGGAGTGCCTGGTCCTGCTTCCCAGAGGCCTAAAACAGACACGGATGGGCCCACAATAATAGAAGGGAGCTCCTTGAGTTTGTCCTAAAGCACGGAATCCCGGTGGCAGGCCAGGGGCTCTTCCCATAAAGGCCTCCAAGGGAGCCTGACCCTCTGTCTTGTTCCTGGGGTCAATGGCCACCACCCCATCTGAGCAGCCATATCAAGCCCATGTTTGAATCCTGGAGCCCACGGGGGCCTCTGCGGCTGGCTGGACGCTCTTCTTCCAGCCCAGCCCCCCGCAGGGGTGCAGGCCAAGGCTCTCCCTCGCCTCTACCTCGCCTCTACCTAACTGGGTTTTGAGCTCGGCCCTGAAGGAACTACGCTGGGTTTGTCTTGGAATACAAGGCAGGCCCACAGACTCCTGAGCACGCCCCGCTTCACCCTTCCCAGGCACTCTCTGGTTCTCTGACCGTAGCATTGGCCAAGGGAAAGCTCCTTGGGGGGCTTGCTCAGGCCACCCCGCAGGCCTTCCTTCCTTGAGCTGTCCCTAGCTTCCCGCAGTGCTCCCAATCTCCGGCTCACCGGCTTTGGCCCACAGGGACCGAGCTCCTTCCGGTGCGTCCACGGCGCCAGGGGTGCCCGGGTCGCCCAGCCCATTCCCTAGCAACAGCGCTGACGGACGGCCGTGAGCACCAATTGGGGAAGGGCAACTCAGAGGGAGAGCCCGAGAAAGAGCACAACCAATGGAGTTGTAGTTCACAGGGAGTGGGAGGAGCCTGGGAGAGGTGAATTTGAGTCTGCGAAGAGGAGCCCCTGGGGTTGGGAGCCAGGGGACAGCGGCTAGTCTTGTAGGAAAGCGGTGCCTGGGGCTTGAGGAGGTGCTGGGAAGCTGCCGAGGGGCTGGGAGCAGAGCAGGGGGTTTAAGAGCAAGGGGCTGACAGAAGGGGGCCTGGGCAAAGGGGGCTCCCAGCAGGGGCTGGGAGAAGAGCAAAGATGCTGGGGGGGGGGGGGGGGGGAATCAAGGATGGTGGGATCAGGGAAGCTGGGAACAAGGGGTCTGGGCTGGGGCTAGCCCTCCAGGACTAGAGTGGGAAAGCGGACCTCCTTACCTCCTGCAGTCCATCCCAGCGGCCAGTGTAGCACTTGACACACAGGGCACAGAAGTAGATGCCAGCCGGTCTTGTCCCCAGGAGGGTAGGATATCTTCCGGTCAGCCCCACCTGACCTTTTCTGGTCCTGGTGACAGACACAGCAGAGGCAGAATGCAGGGAAGCTACAGAATTCTCAGCAGGGATGTGCCCACTGACAGGCAGCCCCTTCCAGAGAACTCCACCATCCGAGTGGCGCAGGGGACTCCTCCCAAGCCCACAGTAACAAGAAGCTTTGCTGTTTGAAATTGTAGCTGGAAAGATGACACCAGGGGCTGGAGAGGTGGCGGAGTAGTTAGGATCACTTGCTGCTCTAGCAGAGGACGCTAGTTCAGAACTCACGGGTCAGCTCACACCTGCTTGTAACTCCAGTTCCAAGGGATCCAGCGTCCTCTTCTGGCCTCCACAAGGCATCGCACAGACGGTGCACATCAAGCAAAACACCCACACGTAATTTTTTTTAATGACTTCACCCCAGCTGAGTGTGGTGACAAACACCTATAATCCCAACAGTCCAGGAGTCCTAGACAGGGGATTGCTGCAAGTTTGCAGCCAGCCTGGTCTACACAGTGAGTTCAAGGCCAGCCAGGGATACAGACACAGTCTGGAAGGCAAAGGAGAGCACAGAGAGCCCGCAAAGGAGAAAAGGAAATGAGCAGCTGGCTCCCCCTAGTGGAGAGATATTACATGGCCACCAGAAGCCGGCCTACCTTGCGCTCAGCCAAGCAACACCCGTGGTTTCTTTTCTCAGCCATCTTAATTCCAGTCCTTGGGAACCAAGAGCTGAGTCCCGGGCTTGCTTGAGATGTCTTGAATTGACTTGAGGCCCACCCTCCAAGAAGCTCCTGTGAAAACTGCCTGAGTCGGCGGGCGCCGTCACAAGCTGATGTAGGACTGCAGGAGCCATCATGGGCTAGTCGGGCTGAGCAGCCAAGACAGCTCTTGGGTCCTCCAAGGCAGCATGCGTCTTCAGTCTGTGGCACCTGGCTACATGTCAGGCCATCTAGGAGGCCACATCATCCCTGTCCTCAGCACCCTCCTTCCTTCATCCAGTCCCCACCTGGCATGAATAAACTAAGGGGAGAGGGTGGGAATGGAGGTGTGGCCATGGATGAGAGCTGGGGGGGGGGGGGGGGAGTAGAGATGGAGAGAGGCTGAGGTCCAGAGGCTACTAGCAAGAAGCCAGATGGGTTATAAAGATCCCAACTGGGATGGTTGGGCTTGAGAGTCCATCCAAACATGCTACTTTCCATGCCATGGGTCAGCCACCTTTGCAGGCTGTGGGAGACCAGCTCCCACATGTATTTACCCCAGGGACACTTGAGGAATGAGGGATAAGAGACTTAGGTAGAAATAAAGAGGGGAGAGAAACAGAGAGAAAACAGGATAGCCTCGGGTGAGCCTGGATCCTCATCCACTGGCCCAGAACTTTATTCCAAAAGGCTAGTTATAACAATGCCAAGGGGCAGGGCAAAGGACCTCCCCCTTGCTAGTTACAGCCAAGTGTAGACCCTAACAAACACCTGGTACTCAGGCCCGTGATCAAATCATCCTCTTCTGCAGTCCTGCTGGGTAAAGCCACTAGGAAGCCTAGTGAGCTCCAACACCAGGCCTTTCATAATCAGAAGCCAGGGCCATATTCTGAGCCAGGGCTCAGAGAGGGTAACTTTCCTGGGCACACACTGCTGGGACACAGACACTCCTGGTGGCAAGCTGAGGGCTCTTTCCATTGCAGCCTGTCTTGATGTCTTGGCAGTCCCTTCCAGGGAAGAGAATGCCCTGTGGGTTTGGGTTTGGGGGCCTGGTTGTTGTTACGTCATGTGCCGCAGCATATGTGTGGAGGTCAGAGGATGACTTGTGATTCTCTCCTTCCACCACGGGGGTGCTGGGGACTGAACGCATGTCATCAGGCTGTGTGGCAAGCTCCTTTACCCACTGAACCATCGTGCTGGCCCTGTGAGTTTTTAAGCATTTGTTGTCATTTAAAATGAGGTCTGCCGATGGGCAGGAGCCTCTGAGAAAGGCACCTGAGACTGGCTTGGCCCAGGGATTCCACTGCACTCTGAAGCAGGGACCCAGCATGTACATCCTTCTGCTGGAGAACTCTGCACAGATATTCTGATACACACAGGACAAGGATGACGGCTCAAGGTATCAAAGCCAGAGAGGAAAGCAGTGGCAAGGGGTCTCTCCCCACATCCGCGTTTCTGGCCACTGTCACCACACGTCCCACTGCTCTGCCCACCTGGACCACGGCAGCCTCATGTCTGGCCTGCTGCCCTCCTCACTCTGTGCCCACCCAGTGGCCAGAGCCACCCTAAAGGAAGATGTCATCACACCACCCCTCCCCGAAAGATCTCAAGGCTTCCTGCTGGGGTTCACAAGTCCTTTTTCCAAATTCACCTGTCACTAAATTTCTAGTTTCAGCCAGGACTGCCACGCCCCCCCCCCCCCCCCCAGCCAACCTCAGCTCCTGCCAGTGCCTCGAACTCCTCAGCCTTTCCTTGCCCAGCCTCCTCCTGAGCAGAGCAGCCTCACGCTGCCACACTCAGCTCTTTATGCCTGCAGGGCAACGCTCATCCTGGGACCCCTGAGCTGCCTTCTGCATCCCCGGTGCCACTCTTGGACCTAGCTGAACTTATCTGTTCCCCACCTCCCGTAAAGACACCTGTCAGCCCTGCCACTGTCCTCTCCGCACATACCCAGGTGCCAGGCACCGAGCCACTGGGATGTGACCACTTGCTCACAGCAGCAGGCCCAGGTGGGGGTCTGGGACACGTGAGCTTGCTGCCCAGAGTCAGGACAGAAAAGACCTTCCCAAGGCAGCGGGAGCTAAACATGGAGAGCCTCACAGGCTTCAACAGGTGACCGGGGAGCCACTAGCCAGCGGAATTCCCAGTGGGATCTGGGAGCATAAAGCCATCAGGAAGGTGTCAAAGGGGACCATGAGGTCAGAGGGAGACATGGACCAGGCTCAGACAGAGTGAAGTCAGCATGGCCCCAAAATGGTCATGTCTTAATTCCTGGCCCCTGTGCAGATGTCACCTCCAAAGGGACTCTGTGGGTGGGACTGAGTCCAGGACCCTGAGATGAAGAGCATCTTGGATGGCTCCGATGGCCCCAGCTCATAATCATATGAACATAGCAGTTACACCTGCAGTCCCAGCTCTCAGAAGGTGGAGGCAGGAGGATTGGAAGTTTAAGGCCATCCTTATCTATCTCAACTGTTCAAGGCCGGTGTGGGTGTTCTGGTGGAAGGTCCACCTCAACTCCCCTCCCCCATCTCTTTCCCCAAACCCACCCCCCTTTAAAGCCCACCAAATACATCTCCTCCCCGAGAGATGCTCAAGACTGCTCCCATAGGGTGTTTAAACTGCATCCCAGAAAACAGACACCTGGTTTTTGGGTCTCTCATCCCCCATCTCCTCTCTGGGGGGGCCGGAGAATCACCTGGGAATGCTCTTTACCCATTAAACCAGGGTTTTTTCTAATTCAGTCTGATTTGGTCTGATTTGGATTGCTGTGTTGGCGGAGAGGCTTATTAGGGTGCAGAAACCTTTCAGTGGGTTGTGACACCTTGACTTAAAAAAAACACACAAAACAAAGCCGGCAGTGGTGGCTCACACCTTTAATCCCAGCACTCAAGGGAGACAGAGACGGACAGATCTGAGTTCTAGGCCATCCTGGCTTACAGAGTGAGGTCCAGGACAGCCAGGGCTACACAGAGAAACCCTGTCTCAAAAACAAAACAAAACAGTGCTGAAAAACAAAACAATAAAAACAAAACCACATACTGGAGGTGTAGGGGAAGAGAAGGGAGACCCTGCACCTGCCTCACTGTAGACCTTAATGAGTTGAAACTGCTCTCAGTGTAGTGACTCTGGGACCTGAAAAGCCTGTAGGTGGGGGATGTTCTTTGAGAGAGAGGCAGTCGATCCCCCGTCATCCCCAAGCAGGACTGGGGGGCAGTGGCAGGAAATGAAGCCATCCCCCAAAGGCTGCCTAGGGTCAGTTACAGTGGGATGCATCAGCTCTGTGTCTAACACAAAGTCAAGGTGCAGACAGAGCCTCCTGTGCTCAGGAGTCCCAGCTTGTCCTGGAAGGTTTTCCTCCCTGTCTTAGGAACCACCACAGGGCAGGAGACAGGCCCCTCCACTGTCTGCACCACAGACCTTTGAGAGAGTTCTTCCTGGGTACAGCAAGCTCATATAGCCTTATACCCACTAGGTGGCACTCGTTGCTGCAAAATTAATTGCAACCGCTCAGTTTAAAAATTTCAAAATCTTTGGCTTTGCAGGGCTTGATGACACATACCTGAAATCCCAGGGCTCAGACGATGACGCAGGAAAATTGGGGGTTCAATGCCAGCTTCAGGTACATGAACTCTATCTCAAATCATCAAAATAATAAGGTTTTTTTTTTTTAATGAATGGAAAAGGTGGGGGCAGGAGCAATAAGAACACTAAGTGCTCTTCCAGGGAACCCAGGTTTGATTCCCAGCATCCACATGGCAGCTCACAGCCATCTGTGACTCTGGTGTCAGGGGACCCAACACCTTCTTGCCTTCAAAGGCATTGCCTGTACGCGGTACACAGACATACATTCAGTCAAAAGTAATAAAATTAAATTTAAAAATAACGAATGCGGAAGGGGCTGCTTCTGCAGAGGACACAGATTTGGTTTCTAGCTCCCATGTGGCAACTCACAACCCTGTAATTCCTATTCTAGGAGATCTGACGCCCTCTTCTGGCCCCCACGGGGACACATACACATGGTGCACATACATACACGCAGGCAAAACACTGGTAAAATAAAAATAGTCCTTTTTGTGTTTTTGTTTTGTTTTTGAGACAGGGTCTCTATGGTGGTTTGAAAGAGACCAGCCCTGCGTAGGTTCATGTATTTGAATATTTGGATGCTTCGTCACCAGGGAGTGGAACTCTTTGAAAGGATTAGAAGGACTAGGCAGTGTGGGCTTGTTGGAGGAAGTGTGTCACTGGGGGTGGGCTTTGAGGTGTAAAAGCCCATTCCAGGCCCAGTCTCTTCTTCTCTCTGCCTGCAGATAAGAATATAGTTCTCAGCTCCTCTCCAATATCATGCCTGCCGCCATACTTCCTGCCATGAAGATAATAGACTGAACATTTGAAACTGTAAGCCAGCTCCCAGTTAAATGCATTCTGTTATGAGTTGCCGTGATCATGATTTCTTCCTAGTTAGGGTTACTATTACTGTGATGAAACACCATGACAAAAGGAGCTTGAGGAGGAAAGAGTTTATTGACTTACACTTCCACATCATAGTTCATGATGGAGGCCAGGACAGGAACTCAAGCAGGGCAGGAACCTGGAGGCAGGAGATGATACAGAGGCTATGAAGGGATGCTGCTTACTGGCTTGTTCCTTATAGCTTGCTTGGCCTCCTTTCTTACAGAACCCAGGACCACCAGCGCAGGACCCCACCAGCAAAGGGCTGGACCCTCCCCCATCAATCACTAAGAAAATGCCCTACAGGCTTGGCTACAGTCCAAACTTACAGTGGCATTTTCTCAATTGAGGCTCCCTCTCTCTGATGACTCTAGCATGTGTTAAGTTGACATTAAGGTGTCTTTTCACCACAATAGAACAGTGACTAAGACAGTCTCTCTATTTTGTAACTCTGGCTGTCTTGGAACTCACTATGTAGACCAGGCTGGCCTCGAACTCATAATGAGTTCTGCTTCCTGAGTGCTGGAAATAAAGGCATGCATCACCAAAATAACTCTTTTTAAAAACAAAAAGGAACATAGTAGTCCTGATTTGCAAGAAGGTTTCAGATGCATCAGAGGGCTGCTGTGTAACCCACACCGCCTCTCATCTGCCATCACCACTGGGGACTTCTCTAGTACATTCTCACCATTCGAGACTGGCATTGACACATTGTGACTAACTAAAGACTACACTCTAGCCAGACTGGGTGGCTCATGCTTGTCATTCCAGCTACTCCATGACCAAGGCAGGAGGAATCCAAAGTGAAGCTCTGCCTGCCCTACAGAATAAGACCTGAAAAGCCTGGGGGAGAGGGAGGGAGAAAGTTAGAGAGAGAGAGGGAGAGAAAGGGAGGTAGAGGGGGAAGGAGGGAGGAAGAGAGCGAGGGAGGGAGAGAGCGAGGGAGAGCACCACTTCAGTGAGTGAAGTACTTGCCACACAACAAGGACCTGTTTTATTCCCAGCTCCCACATAAAAAGCCAAGTACAGAGTGTGCTTGCATCTGAGACCCAGCACTAGGGAGGCTGAGACAGAGACAGGAGGAGCCCTGGGGCTCACTGGCTAGCCTGGTTATTAGTGTGTCCCCTGACTCAAAGAGCAGGATAGAGAGTGAAGGAGGAAGATGATACACAGACACATATCAAAAAAAAAAAAGTTTGGTGTATAAAACAATAGCTCATGGGTCTCACCTCTTCCCACACCAAAAAAGTTACACCAGTAAAACCTACCCAATCTTCTTCTTTTTTTTTTTTTTTTTTTTTGGTTTTTCGAGACAGGGTTTCTCTGTGTAGCTTTGCGCCTTTCCTGGGACTCACTTGGTAACCCAGGCTGGCCTTGAACTCACAGAGATCCGCCTGGCTCTGCCTCCCGAGTGCTGGGATTAAAGGTGTGCGCCACCACCCGCCCGGCCCAGTCTTCTTAATAGGAACTCCAGCAAAGAACACACAGAAAAGAACTATGAATCCAGTGAGGAGGCAGGTTCGTCCCATCCCCCACGATGGCAAAAGCCCAAGCCCTGGAGAGCTGTGTTCCATCCTGCACCCGGAAGGATTTGCCCACAGTGGGTGCTTAAACAGTGGCCGCTGAGCTGAGGCTGGCTCAGTTGGTAGAGTGCTTGCCTGGCATACATGAAGCCCTGGGGTCCATCCCCAGCGCCACATTAACTGATTGAACATGGTGTTCGTGCTTGTAATCCTAGCACTTGGAGGTGGAGGCAGGAGGATTAGAAATTCAAGGCTCATCCTCAGCTACATAGTCAGTTTGAAGGCAGCCTGGGCTAATGGAGACCCTGGTTCAAACGAAGTGACTGTGGAACATTCGGCTGATGACTCCCCCATCCGCAGCAGTTCAGTTCCACCACAAACAGGAGCCTGCCTCTCACCTGGTTCGACACCTGCCCATGCCTGCCTGCCACCTCTCAGGGCCCCGTGTCTGTTCCCTCCCACTTCCCCAGAGCCTTCATCTCTGCCTAGAACAAGCTTCCTCATCTCTCCCCCTCCTCCCCACCCTTCCCCCCTCAGGTCTCTGCTCAGATGCCCCCTCAGAACCTCCCAGTCCCATCCCTGAGATGAAGGAACAGGACAGCAGGCATCTGTGCTGACAACCCAAGCCGTGACCAGACCCCACAGGGAGCTGGGGGCAGAGCCCTGGAGGACACTCTGCCCTCCGCCCCACTGCTGTCCCCACCCCGGGTCTGCAGTCACCATGCAGAGCTAGTGTTTCCCCAGGCTTCCAGCAAAGGCTGGCTTTGAGGTGTCACTCCGAGTTCAGCCCACACACCTCATAGTGGGAGGCTCTGTGCTTCTGTTTTGCGAAGAAGCCCGGGTCTCTTGTCTTCCTCCAAAGCCATAAAAGGTGGCAAAGTCTCTCAGCTGCTGAAGTCCCCTGTGCACAACTCAGCTGGGAGAGTTTGTGGCTTTGCTGAGAGAGGCCCATGGCTGCCTGCTCACCTGTGTCCCTGAGAGGAGAGATTGCCTTATAGGGCCAAGAGCAGCCACCCACTAGCGACCAAGTGCAGACCTGGGAGGGTGGAGGAAGTTTCACAAGAGGCTGGCGAGGCCTCAGTGCTGGTAGCTTTCTAACTCTCTACAGAAGGGCCAGGGTGCCTTGGGTGAAGAAGCAGGTGTTCAAGTCAAATAAGGTCGGCTAACTTCCGGCCCAGTGGTTAAAATGAACCACACCCAGGCTAGGGCTGGAAACAGAGTATCTCGTTTATCCCTCAAAACAACTCTGTAGAGTGGGCAGGGGTGGATAGGAGCGGGCAGGGGCCGGTAGGGGTGGGTAGGAGTGGGCAGGGGTGGGTAGGGACGGGCAGGGGCCGGTAGGGGTGGGTAGTCTCATCAGTCCCACTCAGGAGAGAAGGCCATGTCTGGAAGCTCAGGAGCTGGTCCACCAAGTAAGCAGCAAGTGGGAGAGACAGCTGCTTAGCTCTGCCTCCAGGGCAGCCCCACTAGAGAGACACCCGAGGGCCGCAGGGGGCTGCAGCTGTGCCCGGCATCACG